>NC_134691.1:92534961-93734961 GCF_050947455.1 Rhinoderma darwinii
CTCACAGATGGCTTTCTTTATCCAATTGGAAAGAATCCTTTTTGAGGACTTCTTCCCCTTATTTGCTCCAAAAGGCTGGATAAATAAGTTGTGATCTATCCTCCAATCTTTTGTAGCTGCCAAGTAGGCAAGTATGGTTCTCCTAACATCTGGTGTATGGAAACTCCCTTCCTCTTGGTTTTCAAGTTCTTGGAAAAAAGAGGGGAGTCTAATATCTTGTGACATATGAAAATGGGAAACTACTTTAGGTAAAAAGGTAGGATCAGGTCGTAGGATGATTCTATCGTCTGAAATCTGAAGATAGGGTTGACTCGTTGAGAGAGCCTACCCCTTTAGCCGTAGTAATAGCATCCAGAAAGGCTGCTTACCAGGAAAGATTTTTCATTCCGATATCTGCTATGGGTTCAAAGAGAGAGGATGTTCGACCTTTTAAGAGAATATTTAGATCTCACGAGGGAAGGGAAGACTGTTTACTAAGGGATAACCTATTGGCCCCAGAAAATAATCTTTTGATCCAACAGTGATTTGCTAAATCTTGGTCAAGATATAAAGTTCAGAAATCTGGACTTTTAACTTAACAGGTCTTAGCCCTTTTCCTAGACCTGCCTGTAAAAATTCTAGGATCTGAGCTATATCTGGATTGCATAAGTTAGGGATATCATCCTTGCACCAGGACAGGAATTTTTCCCATACCTTATTATATATAGCATTGGTGACATCCTTTCTGCCTGTCAGAAGAGTTTTAACCACTGCTTCACATAGACCTCTAGCTTTTAAGACTGCGCTCTCAGAAGCCAGGCTGCTAGTTGGAATTTTTGAGGGTTCTCGTGATAGATAGGCCCTTGGTAAAGAAGGTCCAGAAATGATGGCAGGATCAAGGGTTCTGCTATCTGTAGGCTGTGGAGCAGACCATACCAAACCCTCTTGGGCCATAGAGAAGCTACTAGGATCACCGTGAACTTTTCTCTGTGGATCTTCTGAAGGATTCTCTGAAGGAGAGCTATGGGGGAAAAAGGCATAGGCTGGGGAGAAATGCCAGTTGTGAGCCAGGGCTTATACTCCTAAACTGGTATCTCTTCGATATAGTGAAAAAAAAACAAATTTCCACTTTGGAGTTTTGTTGATTCGCAAATAGATATATTTCTGGGCTGCCCCACAACTGTGTGATGTGATAGAATATCTCTTTGATTAGGCACCATTCTTGTGGACTGAGAAAGTCTGCCTGTACGTTTAGAGATCCCTTTAGGTGGAGGGCAGAGATGGATCTGGCATGTTGTTCTGCCCAGTTAAAGATATGGGCTGATAGAATCTGGAGGTTTTTCCTCCTTGTTCCTCCAAGTAGGCCCCTGTCGTTATTTTGTCGGAATAAATTTTTATATTTGAGCCGCTTTGTAAGATGTTCCGATACCTTCAATACTTCCAGGACTGCTCGGAGTTCAAGAAAGTTGGATGAGTGATGTCTCAGGTTTTGAGGCCAGACTCCCTGAAATGATGAGTGGGAGACCACTGCTGCCCAGCCTCTTTTGCTGGCATCTGTGGTGATGGCAGTCACAGGGAAAGGATGCCAGGCTACCCCTGATTTAAATTTATTCGGAGTGTCCACCAATTTAGTGAATGTTTCACTCCTATGGGCAATCTGATTTTCTTGTCTAAAGATAAGGGGGATCTGTCCCGCTCTGAAAGGACTAGCTCCTGCAACGTCCTTGATTGAGCTTGCGTCTATGGGATTGCCTGAATGCATGAAGTCATGGACCCCAGTATAGACATTGCTTGTCTTATAGATGTCCTTGATTTTGTCTGAAAAAGGATATCTTCTTGATTAGAATAGAGCTCTTCTCTGGAGGGAGAAATTACATCTGCTGATGTAAATCCAGGAAAACCCTAGAAATATTCTTCGGTGAGAAGGAGACACATTGGATTTCTAATTTATAATCCATCCTAAAATGAAAAGAGGGTTTGAGAAATCTGATGAAGCTGTATGGAAAGTAGTGATGGCGTTGGAGCAACTACTAACAGGTCATCTAGATAAGTTATTATATTCATACCCGGTTTTCTGAGGAAAGCTATTATTACCTCCACCATTATCTTCGTGAATATACGGGGTGCCGAAGATATTCGAAACAGAAGGTCCCTGAATTGATCATGTAGTATCTTTTGATCTTGTAGAATGGCAAATCTGAGGAATTTTTTATATTGTGGCTGTACTGGGAAATGGTAATAGGCGTCCTGTAGATCGATGGTTGCCATAGAGCTGTTGTGACCTATTAGTGGGATGGATGATCTGATTGATTCTATCTTGAAACGATGATATACTATAAAGCGATTCAGTGGCTTCAGATTTATTATAACTCGATAATCCCTATTGGGTTGTTGGTTTTTTTCCAGGAATAGTCGAGAATAGTGACCATCCCCTATTTCCTTTATTGGAACTGGAGAAACTACATCCATATCTTGTAGTTTCTGGATTCCCTTTATCAATTATTTTTTGGGTGGGATGTGCAGAAAACTCGATCCTGTAACCCTCTGAAATAGTGTTCAGGATCCAATGGTTTGTGGTGCCTGTCTTTCCCTTCCCTTTATAGTCCTGACTGTAGCTATAAAAGGGATATTAGTTTTTTTTCCTGGTTATTTTTGGCTCTGGCAAGGACTTTTTCTTGTCAACAGTCTTCTCTAATATAGTGTCCAAGACAGGACCAAAGACATTCTTCCTGGAAGGGTAAAGCATATAATTTTTGTTTAGAGAGTGGATCTCCCATCCACATCTTAAGCCACAGAGAACGTCTGGTGGTATTGGATAGAATGCCAGCTCTGGCTGCCACCTAGACTGATTCTGCTGATGAGTTAATTAAGAATCCTGTAGCTTTCTGTAGGAGTGGTAGTGAGGAAATTATATCCTCACTAGGGGCACTTTCTTTTAAGTGGTCTTCTCTTACCAACTTTTGCCACCTGAATATATATTTATTTTGGGCACCTCTGACCAACCTTTAATATCCTCTTCATCAAGAGAGAATCAGTCTTATTTCTTGAGGCAGGGATAGCCTTTTCTCAGGGTGTGTCCATTCCTCCTCTAACAGCTTTTAGGTTTTCATGAATGGGAAAAACTAGTCCTCTTCTAGGCCTAAGCCCTGCAAATATTTAATCATGTATAGAATGAGATTCTTCTATGTTCATCGTGGCTCTAACAGCAGATATTAGTCAGTAAATTCACACAAAAAATAATATTTTTTAACCTCCTCAATTCGGGTGGTTGACAATTCTCCTTCTACTAAATAATCTTCTGATATAGAAGGAATATATGAGTCGCTCTCATCTGACTCAATTTCTACAGCCAGTTTCCTCTTTTTAGGTGCAGGTGATGGTACAGAGGGCACAAAGGTTTGGGAAAAGGAAGCTAAGAAGGTTTGAACTTACTGCTTTACAATACCTCTAATTTCATCAATTAAAGAGTGCTGTTCTTCCCTAATTATTTTCTCTGTGCAATGCTGACAGAGGTTTTTTGTTAGTAGACGACAGCTTCTTGCAACATATCACACATTTCGGATATGGACTCTCCCTTTTAGATTTAGACGATAGCTCTTTAGGAGTGTCCTATAACACATATAACAAGAAGGGAAAATAAGACCCACAATATGTATAGGGCAGATAAACCCATAGCCAGATTACTTACTGGAGCTGGGAGCACACCGGGTTCGGAACCTAGCTTAGAGGTTACAGCCTGACAGCCTGATCTCCGGTCATCATGGTAATAGTTACACGTCATACCTGATGGAGATCTTCCTGTAGTCTGGTGGTGTTTAAATCCACCGCGAAGTCTACGTGCCGATGAACTCCTCCCCCCGTTCCCTGCTGTTGCCTGTTCAGGAAGGCCGTAAAATTTCTAATCTGCATCCGTGCAGTCCTCCGGAGCGGAAGTGCGTCGGACGCACGACCAGAAGTACATATACGCACTCCTAGAACTCCCTCTGGAGGACTAAGGCAAGTGTTCCAAGGTGGAACGCATGAGAGGATCGAGGGGAGTCTGCAGAGAAGCCAGGCTGGGGAGCTACAGAAGAACCGGAGCCTGCTTGTTCAGCCGCCTCAGCATTACCCGAAGGCGCAGGAGAGGCGGCACAAGACCAGAGGTCTTATCCTGGACATAGGGAACAGGTAACTGAACCGAAGACCAGGCTGTAAGGAAGGAAATTTTTTGTTAATTCTTTGCTGCTACAGGAGCAGTAACCTCTTGTATGCCCCTAGCAGCAACAGGAAAAACACTGGGGTGGGGAGGAGCTATTTAACCTTTTGTGAGTTCCTGTCCCTGTTAGGGGTAGAGATTCAACCTCCGATGTGCAGTCATGGAGGGTGTGTTTGAGAAATATATATATATATATATATATACTGTACAGAGCTATATATTTATCTCATATCTATATATAGATATAGGATATATAAAAACTGTACATACACACACACACACACACACACACACACACACACACACACACACATACAGTGAAGGAAATAAGTATTTAATCCCTTGCTGATTTTGTAAGTTTGCCCACTGTCAAAGACATGAACAGTCTCGAATTTTTAGGCTAGGTTAATTTTACCAGTGAGAGATAGATTATATAAAAAAAAAAAAAGAAAAAGAAAATCACATTGTCAAAATTATATATATTATTTGCATTGTGCACAGAGAAATAAGTATTTGATCCCTTTGGCAAACAAGACTTAATACTTGGTGGCAAAACCCTTGTTGGCAAGCACAGCAGTCAGACGTTTTTTTTGTAGTTGATGATGAGGTTTGCACACGTTAGATGGAATTTTGGCCTACTCCTCTTTGCAGATCATCTGTAAATCATTAAGATGTCGCTTGGCAACTCGGATCTTCAGCTCCCTCCATAAGTTTTCGATGGGATTAAGGTCTGGAGACTGGCTAGGCCACTCCATGACCTTAATGTGCTTCTTTTTGAGCCACTCCTTTGTTGCCTTGGCTGTATGTTTCGGGTCATTGTCGTGCTGGAAGACCCAGCCACGAGCCATTTTTAATGTCCTGGTGGAGGGAAGGAGGTTGTCACTCAGGATTTGACGGTACATGGCTCCATCCATTCTCCCATTGATGTGGTGAAGTAGTCCTGTGCCCTTAGCAGAGAAACACCCCCAAAACATAATGTTTCCACCTCCATGCTTGACAGTGGTGACGGTGTTCTTTGGGTCATAGGCAGCATTTCTCTTCCTCCAAACACGGTGAGTTGAGTTAATGCCAAAGAGCTCAATTTTCGTCTCATCTGACCACAGCACCTTCTCCCAATCACTCTGAGAATCATCCAGATGTTCATTTGCAAACTTTAGACGGGCCTGTACATGTGCCTTCTTGAGCAGGGGGAACTTGCATGCACTGCAGGATTTTAATCCATTACGGCGTAATGTGTTACCAATGGTTTTCTTGGTGACTTGAGATCATTAACAAGTTCCCCCTGTGTAGTTTTCGGCTGAGCTCTCACCTTCCTCAGGATCAAGGATACCCCACGAGGTGAGATTTTGCATGGAGCCCCAGATCGATGTCGACTGACAGTCATTTTGTATGTCTTCCATTTTCTTACTATTGCACCAACAGTTGTCTCCTTCTCACCCAGCATCTTACTTATGGTTTTGTAGCCCATTCCTGCCTTGTGCAGGTCTATGATCTTGTCCCTGACATCCTTAGAAAGCTCTTTGGTCTTGCCCATGTTGTAGAGGTTAGAGTCAGACTGATTAATTGAGTCTGTGGAAAGGAGTCTTTTATACAGGTGACCATTTAAGACAGCTGTCTTTAATGCAGGCACCAAGTTGATTTGGAGCGTGTAACTGGTCTGGAGGAGGCTGAACTCTTAATGGTTGGTAGGGGATCAAATACTTATTTCTCTGTGCACAATGCAAATAAATATATATAATTTTGACTATGTGATTTTCTGTTTTTTATTAAAAATATAATCTATATCTCACTGGTAAAATTAACCTAGCCTAAAAATTCTAGACTGTTCATGTCTTACAAAATCAGCAAGGGATCAAATACTTATTTCCTTCACTATATATATATATATATATATATATATATATATATGAGCTATATACAATCTTTTTTTTCCCCCTCTAGTGCTGTTCCTCGTCAGCTGCGCGTGCAAACGTCCTGAGCTGACAGGAAGATCACACACGCGCATAACGAACTTAAAAAGAGCACATGCACAGATGCTTTAATGAATAGTGTCCAGTGCGCTTGCGTGGTTCCTCGGCAAGTAGGAAACCAGGGCAAGCGCAGAAGATGGTTTGGAAATTCAGGCATGGACGAGCTGACTCTCCATGCCGTGTGCTACCATGGACGAGGGCGGCGTGACGGCGGGTGAACGAGGAATTTGCATGAGGGGGCGTGGCTTGCTGTAACTGGGGAAGAAAGCCGAAGACGTTGTATTGGTAAGTATGTTATTTTTCATTAAGACACGAACTTAAAGCATTTTTTTGTAAACTGGCCAACCCCTTTAAAGATATGCAAATGAAAAACAAACTATTCCAAACATCTTGATTTATTCCGTTTCGAGTATGAGCGCCACGTGCAGAAATACATGCACTTACACGCCTTGGCATGCGATCAATAAGGTTCTTAATGGTTGTCTGAGGAATGTTATGCCATGCTGAATGCACTTGGGCACACAAATGATTAAGATTGGCTGCAGGCAGCTCCATTTGCAATTTCTGACCAATCATGTCCCAGATGTGCTCAATGGGAGACAAGTCCGGAGACGATGCAGGCCATGGTAGCACGTTTAGGCCACGCAGGCTGCACACAGTAGCACGAGCAACATGCAGCGTGGCATTGTCCAGTTGAAAAACGGCTTCTGGGAGACTTTAGAGAATTGGCCGTACCACTGGTTCCACGACCAAATTAATGCAAGCCGATCTGTTCGTGTACCTGAAATGAAGACTAGAGAGTTGTAGCTACAGTACATTATACCACCCCACACCATAATCCCGGGAGTAGGACCGTGTGACGTTTCCTTGTGAAGGCCTCTTCAAGGCATTGCCTACGTGGTCTTCAGACAAATCTCTGGCTATCGTTGCATCCGAGACAAAAGCAGGACTCATCACTGAAGAGGATAGACCTCCATTCCAGCCTCCATTGCTGTTTTGTTGTGCACCATGATAGCCTTTGGGAGCAGTGGCGTGTAGTCAATGGAACACCTGTAGTAGGGCATCTGGCTCATAGCCCAATGTCGTGCAAATGCCTTCTGATGGTTTGTGCCGACAGTTGTTGCCGCCCTAGGCTTGAGATTTTACGTTCAAATTTACTTGCAGTACAAAATGGAACACTACGCGCCATTCTTCCAATCAGACGATCCATCCGTGTAGAGGCTCTCTTCTGCGCACGTCTTGCTGTCATTCTCATTCGTTTTTGTTCTCCAAACCTCTGGGACACGCAATGTTGAACAGTGCGAACATCTCTGCCTAGGCACGTAGCGATCTGCTGGACTGATAAACGAAAGTCTCTCATTTCAAGTATTCTGTGCCTCTCAATTTGCGGCAAGTGGTGATAACTGACACGTCGGCGAACAGAAGGCATTGTACAATCATTCCACACCACTTGATCTGATTTTTGAGGTTTCATGTGGCTAAAAAAAGTTTGCTTTCAATCTGGCTTTTATGCCCCTCCTCCATGCTACAGATTGGAGCTAGGGGCTTGAAAATGTGATCATTTGCAGTTCTTAATGACACCTGCTACTTCATCGATTTGCATAACCTTACGACTTCAATGTTGAGGAGTGTAAATATGAACATGCTCTGCTGCGCCACTAAAGCGCCCTTTTATAATATGGGAGACAAAGTGTGGGCCCTACTGGCGAAAAGGTTGAATCACAAAGTAGCCACTACTACAATTGAAACTATGCATCATCCCGATGGCACGCTTGTTACACAACCGCCAAAAATTGCTAATGCATTTGCGTATTATTACCATACTTTATACAATTTAAAAGAAGATCCTGCTACTAAACAACCTTCCCCTTCATTAAAGAGACTCTGTCACCACATTATAAGTGTCTTATCTCCTACATAAGGAGATGGGCGCTATAATGTAGGTGACAGTAATGCTTTTTATTTAAAAAACGATGTATTTTCACAACGTTAGGAGCGATTTTGGTTTATGCTAATGAGTTGCTTAATGCCCAAGTGGGCGTATTTTTACTTTCGACCAAGTGGGCGTTGTACAGAGGAGTGTATGACGCTGACCAATCGGCATCATGCACTCCTCTCCATTCATTTAGACAGCAGAATCGCGTTCTTACTAGAACATGATCTGCAGCCACATACACACCGATTCTGCTTGATTAACGTTAATCCAGTGTCCCGATAATGAATACACATGACCATCCAGCCTGGACATCATGTGTATTCAGAATCCTGACACTTCTGAATCTTTTCTGTGAGATTTACAGCAAAGGAAACGAAATTTCGTTTACCTCCGTAATCTCGCGAGATTTCGTTTCCGTTGCTGGAATCTCACAGAAAAGATTCAGAAGTGTCAGGATTCTGAATACACATGACGTCCAGGCTGGATGGTCATGTGTATTCATTATCGGGACACTGTATTAACGTTAATCAAGCAGAATCGCTTGAGTGTTGGAGGATACAACTCATTAATATTCATTTATTCACTGCAGGGTTCTCCTCCTGGGCTCAAGAGGTAATACCAAAAGGTGGCCCTGCAGTGAAGATATGAATATTAATGAGCTGTATCCTTGGAAAAACAGGAAGTAGTTTTCACGTTCCACTACATGAAGTTGATTTATACAATTTTCCCACCACTTTTTCTGCAGAAAAGTGGTGTTCTTTGGGTAACTTTGGATGACATGACCGCCTCAGTCTGTTGACACAATGTCCATATGAAGAATGGATCAGAGTACCTCGGCATGGTCTCTAGCGGGTAGGAGGTTCAAAACTTGCACGAAACTCAGCTACGGTTTCAACTTTAGACACATAGATACCGACTTTAATACCCACATCTGTTAGGCTATATGTGGATCCTTGTAAGATGGAGATCAGCTGTAGTTTTTTTGATCTGTTCTTGCTATGGCTGCCCATTAATTAGATCCATAGTACTAAGTGGACCAGTATCGCACAAAGGACAAGAAAGTACAAATGTGATATTGAAGTTACTACCAGATTTTAGAAAATACAGCTGCACTGGTGCGTAAACCCTCCCTGTGTTCTCTCAGGCAGAGAAAATCCTGACCTATAATTTAAGAATAAAGATGGAATATATTTGCTAAAAAAAGTCATTGTCTATTATGCATAAGGAAATAAGAAAAATTAAATAGAAAGCATATGAAGTTAATTTTACACTGTAAACTGAATAGCACATTTGGTATTTTAAGCTTCGGAGAATAAAAGTAGTATTTGTTGTTTTATTTTAAAGCAAGTGTTACTTTTATCATCATGACATTTTTAAGTCCAATATTCTGAGCTGATTAATTTCATAATTTATCTTTATAGTGGTCTGAACGCCATTTTTCTGATACAGAGTTCCAAGTTCTTTCCATAGACAAAGATTTAAAAGATAACCGCATGCAGCTACCACTAAAGGAAGCTTAGGAATTTACTGCAGACTGTGATATTCTTAACCCCTTAATGACCAGCCTATTTTAGACGTTAATGACCAAGCCATTTTTTACGTTTTTTCCATCGTCTCATTCAAAGAGCTATACACTTTTTATTTTTGCGTCGACATAGCTGTATAAGGTCTTGTTTATTGTGGGACAAGTTGTAATTTTTAATAGCACCATTTTGGGGTACATAGAATTTATTGATTAACTTTTATTAACTTTTTTTGGGGGGGGGAATAGAAGAAAAACAGCAATTTCGCCACACTTTTTTGCGTCCTAAATTTACGCCGTCTACCGTGTGGTATAAATAACACAATAACTTTATTCAGCGGGTTGTTGCGATTACAACGATACCAAATTTGTATAGTTTTTGTATATTTTACTACTTTTACACAGTGAAAACACTTTTTTTTTCAAAATTATTTGTTTTTGTGTCTCCATATTTGAAGAGCCGTAATATTTTTATTTTTTCGCGGATGCAATTGTAGGAGGGCTTTTTTTTGCGGGACGACTTGTAGTTTTTATCGGTACCATTTTGGAGTAGATGCGACTTTTTGATCACTTTTTATCACATTTTTTTTAAGACTGGATTCAAAGAAAACAGCAATTTTTGCATGTTTCTTTATTTTATTTTTTACGACGTTCACCGTGTGGGTTAAATGATGTAATAAGTTTATAGCTGGGGTTGTTACAGACGCGGCGATACCAAATATGTGTAACTTTTTTACTTTGTTTGTTAATAATAAAGCGTTTTGTAAGGGGGAAAAAAGTGGGTTTTTCATTTTAATTTTTTTTTTCACTTTTTATTAACTTTTTTTACTAGTCCCACTAGGGGACTTCACTATGCGATAATCCGATCGCATTTATAATACACTGCAATACTTCTGTATTGCAGTGTATTACTGCCTGTCCGTGTAACACGGACAGGCATCTGCTAGGACATGCCTCCGGCATGACCTAGCAGGCATTCACCACAGGCAGACCTGGGGGCCTTTATTCGGCCCCCGGCTGCCATCGGAGAAACAGACACTCGCCGGGTGTCAGTTGGATGAGAGGGAGCTCCCTCCCCCTCTCCAAAACCACTCAGATGCGGTGCACGCTATTGTGCACCACATCTGAGGGGTTAAACGGGTGAGATCGATACTAATATCGATCTCACCCGGTCAAGCAGGGACGCCCCCAGCCCTCAGCTACCTCTGGCAGCTGAGAGCAGGGTGATCTGACTGCTCCCTGCTCTGTTTACTTATTCCGATGCAGCGACGTAAAAAGTCTATTGCATCGGAATAAGGCCCGTTAGTGACCGACGTAAAAACACTATGGGCCGGTCACTAACGGGTTAAAGAAGACCTCTAGAAGTAACAAAAAAATTTCTAGGTCTGCGTTCCACACCTGACTGTATACCACTTCTTACACTTTTATATATTCTGTACTTACTTATTAAACTGCTACCTTGTCTGTGCTTTAAAAAAGCCTCCATCTTGATTCTCAGATTTCCCCAGCTTTCTGTTCCTCTCTGTATTGCTATCAATCCCATGATGCTTCAGAACAGCATCACATGACCAGCTAAAGTCCATACCATTTCTGTATGCTGGGGGTCATTCTCCCTATATTCTCTAAATAAGCAGAGAAACCATAAGCCCTTATTCACAAGACAGGGTTTCCCGGCCGGGTGACG
Source organism: Rhinoderma darwinii (assembly GCF_050947455.1). NCBI lineage: Eukaryota > Metazoa > Chordata > Amphibia > Anura > Rhinodermatidae > Rhinoderma > Rhinoderma darwinii. The sequence continues at coordinate 92,546,248 of NC_134691.1, forward strand.
GCCGTTCATAAATCGTCCGTCACCCGGCTGCATTAGGAACAATAGACCCCTAATGGGGCTATTCAAACGACCGATTTTTTGACGGCCCGGGAAACCTGGGCGTCAAAAAATGGGACATGCCCTATTTTCGGCCGTTTACCCGGCCGCCCGGCTCCCATAGAAGCCTATGGGGCCGGTTAATACACTGCCATCACCGGAATGTGTCCCGAGTGATGGCCATGTATTACGTTGCTCGGACGCTCTCTCTCCTCCTCACAGTGCAGAGTGCATGTGAGGAGGAGGAGGAGGGTCTTTTTTTGCTCCCTGTAGGAGTCGGAATCCCCAATCCCCGGCCGGGGATTGGGGATTCCGCTACAGGAGAAGTGCGTGACTACACTGTCCATATATGGACACAGCGAAGTCATTCACTTCTGCAGGGGAATCCCCGACTCTATGGCCGGGGATTCCGCTACAGGAGAAGTGCGTGACTACACTGTCCATATATGGACACAGCGATGTCACTCACTTCTGCAGCGGAATCCCCGACTCTATGGCCGGGGATTCCGCTACAGGAGTAGTGAGTGACTACACTGTCCATATATGGACACAGCGATGTCACTCACTTCAGAAGCGGAATCCCCGACCCTGTGGCCGGGGATTACTCTCCAGGAGTAGTCAGTGACTAAACTGTCCATATATGGACATTGAAGTCAGTGACTTCTCCTGGAAGGGGGTGGGGGTGGGTGCAACCTACAGGGGGCTGGGTGGCATCACCTACAGGGGACTGGGTGGCATCACCTACAGGGGGCTGGGTGGCATCACCTACAGGGGGCTGGGTGGCATCACCTACAGGGGGCTGGGTGGCATCACCTACAGGGGGCTGGGTGGCATCACCTACAGGGGGCTGGGTGGCATCACCTACAGGGGGCTGGGTGAATTCACCTACAGGGGGCTGGGTGGCATCACCTGCAGGGGGCAGGGTGGCATCACCTGCAGGGGGCAGGGTGGCATCACCTGCAGGGGGCAGGGTGGCATCACCTGCAGGGGGCAGGGTGGCATTACCTACAGGGGGCAGGGTGGCATTACCTACAGGGGGCTGGGTGGCATCACCTACAGGGGGCTGGGTGGCATCACCTACAGGGGGCTGGGTGGCATCACCTACAGGGGGTTGGGTGGCATCACCTACAGGGGGCTGGGTGAATTCACCAACAGGGGGCTGGGTGGCATCACCAACAGGGGGCTGGGTGGCATCACCAACAGGGGGCTGGGTGGCATCACCAACAGGGGGCTGGGTGGCATCACCTGCAGGGGGCAGGGTGGCATCACCTACAGGGGGCAGGGTGGCATTACCTACAGGGGGCAGGGTGGCATTACCTACAGGGGGCTGGGTGGCATTACCTGCAGGGGGCTGGGTGGCATTACCTGCAGGGGGCTGGTGGCATTACCTGCAGGGGGCTGGTGGCATTACCAACAGGGGGCTGGGTGGCATTACCAACAGGGGGCTGGTGGCATTACCAACAGAGAGCTGTGTGTGGCAACAAATTTAAATGAAACTCATCCGATTTTAAAACGGACTGGGAAAAAACGGATGCAAAACGGGTCAAAATCGGCCGTTAAAAATGGCAACACGGCCCGGAACGGATGCAAAACGGATGCAAACCGGCCCGGAAAAACGGACGATTTTATCGGCCGACACTCGGACCCTGTCGTGCGAATGAGGCGTAAGTATACAGACAGGGCGGCTGCACTATATTCGTCTACATTATACCTGTGTGACAGCAACCTGTCTAAGTATCAGTGGTAGCTGATGATATAAGTTTCTGTCCCCCCCCCCCTCCTGTGCAAATCTAGTTTGGTACAGGAACTGCTGAAGCCTGTGATGGGTGACACCTAGATCTCCATAGAATCAAGTAGAGAAAGCGTGTCACCGAGCCTGATTCACACTGCTGCTAAGCAACCATCCCAGTCTAATATATAGAGATAGAAGCAGCAAAAAAATAACAGGTGCGAGACTGACACGTGGAATACCATAAAGGTACACAGAGGAAAGTTGTCGTTTTGACCGGAGTGTCCCTTTAGGTTCAATGTACAAACAGTATGCAGGCAGCTCCCTCTAGTGGTCGCTCCAGGCAGCCAGCATGTTATCTTTTAGGCCCAATGCACACGTCTGTGCAGTATTTATGGTCAGTAAATACTGCACGGACGGGTCGCGGAGTGTCACTCACATTTGCGGACTGTGCTCACAGTAATAAGTATAGGAGCAAAATCGGTAAATGCGAAAAATAAAGTCCTATTTTTTGTGGCTCATTTCTACGGAGTGTACACAGACCCATAAATATACGGGAAGGTGTCCATGCCCGATAGATATAAATGTGTAAGGGTATGTTCACACAGAGTTTTATGCAGGCAGATTTTGACCTGCCTGCACTTTCATTACCACGTTTTTTGCTGCGTTATTCGGCCATGGCCATTGAGCGGCGCTCGCAAAAACTATTTCTCTGCCTCCCATTGATTTCAATGGTAAGTCAAAGACGGAACCACAGGAAGAAAGAGAATGTCGCTTTTTTTCCTGCGAGCGTTTTTCTCCTCCAGCAGGAAAAGAAAAAGTCTCCGCCTCCGACTGAAATCAATGAGAGACTATTTCGCCCCCGTTTTTTGGCGCGGTTTTTTGCATCAAAAACAGTGCGAAAACTGGGCCTAAGTATGAAAACGACAGTCGTGTGCATTAGGCCTTAAACAGGGGATTTGGATCTTGGTTTTAGAAAAACAGAACTCTGACAAATACAGTATAGAGATAAATTCAAAAATGAATCAGCACAGTAGTTGGAACATTAAGGCCTCATGCACACTTCAGTTTTTTCCTTCAGGGTGCTATCCGTTTTTGTCACTGATGGCACCCTGAACCCATTCATTTCAATGGCCTCATGCACACTTCAGTTTTTTCCTTCAGGGTGCTATCCGTTTTTGTCACTGATGGCACCCTGAACCCATTCATTTCAATGGCCCCATGCACACTTCAGTTATTTAAACGGATCCATTGTTCCGTTCCGTGCAAAGTAGAGCATGTCCTACTTTGCTCAGTGATTCAGTGACCGTGTGGCCCATAGAAGTCAATGGGTCAGTGAAAAAAACGGATGGCACACGGAAGGCTTCCGTGTGCCGTCCGTTTTTGATGGATCCGTTGCCATAGCAACGGCTGGGTGAGCAAAAGTTCACAGACTCACAGACTCCAGTAAACATTCATTCCTGAAGATAGGCTCATATTTTCACTCCAAAACACCCAAAAAACCAAAGTAAGCCAAGCAGAGTAATCTCAAACTGTTCTCTATGCTCTGAAAGCTACAGAAAACAGCACCAAAAACTTCTTGTAAACTTTCTATGGGTGTTTCCTGGGACATTTGACAGGTTCAAATGAAGTTCCCATCCGTTTTTTAAACGGAAAAACGGAAGCCAAACGGAAGCAAAACGCCCGTGTAAAACGGAAACACGGAATGGAAATGGAGTGCACACGGAAACGCCAAAAACGGCCGAGAAAGCGGTGATGGAAGTGTGCATGAGGCCTTAGATAAGTAAATAAATGAGCGGACGTTTTCTTTAAATGTTTTAAATTATAGCTGATTTTTTGCAGGTATTTTTCAGCGGTCAATATATATATATGCAGCTACAGCACATTCAAATACAGTTATATCTTTCAGCTACTGTAGTCAGCATCCCTGATATCTTGGAGAAACTGACTGACATGAATGAAGCCAGAGATTTTTTGTTTAGGGTCTACACATACACACTCCTCAACAATGAAATTGCAAAACCGACAAGAAAAAGTTTTACAATTATGAAAATCACAGGATCTATAGACATGTTAATGAAAAAATTTAAACAATATATTCCAAACATCTTGATTTATTCAGTACCGGGTATGAACGCCACGTGCAGAAATACACGCACTTACACGCCTTGGCATGCTATCAATGAGGTTATCAATGGTTGTTTGAGGAATGTTATGCCACGCTGAATGCACTTGGGCACGCAAATCATCAAGATTGGCTGCTGGCAGCTCCCTTTGCAATTGCCGATCAATAACGTCCCAGATGTGCTCGATTGGAGATAAGTCCAGAGACGCTGCAGGCTATGGTAGCATGTTTAGGCCACGCAGGCTGCTCACAGTAACAAGAGTGCCTGGCATTGTCCTGTTGAAAAGCAGCTTGTGGGACAATTTGGAGAAATGGCCGTGCCACTGGTTCCACGACCAAATCAATGTAACGCCGAGCTCAGTGTACCTGAAATGAAGACTAGAGGGGTCCGGCTACTGTACATTATGCCACCTATTGAGGGGTGAATAGTGAATTAGCTTGTCTGTGTATGTCTATCTCTCTCGCTCTGCTCTTTCACCTGCTGGTCAGCAAAATCTTTGTCTCTGTCCACTATTATTTCTACAGACAAACTGGTTCAACATTCCCCACTAACACACAGCATTACCCGCATGTGACTAAACCTGAATAGAGGGGGTGCTGGGTTTATAGAGAATGCACTTGATTAATGCCAGGTAGGGCAGAGCTGCAGCCAAACAAACTATATGTATCCTTCTTTTGTATGATTTGGCCATCTGTATAGAGATTGTAAGCCCCTTTTCATTTTAAAAGGAGACAGGCAGTATGGAATATGTATAATAAAAAAGTGTTTATGTATAATGTGTATGTTTTGAAATTTAACACACAAATGTGTGTGTCCCTTTAAGGGTTTGTCCACACACAACGAAATTGCTGCAGAAAATTTCTACAGCAATTCCGTTGAAAAACGCAGACATTCCCCTGCCGCAAAAATGCACAATTTGCTGCATTTTTCCCAATGCAAGGAGATGGTGACATCTCCTCTGAAACACAAAGCAATTCTATCCACATTACGCAGCAGGAATTGACATGCTGCGGTCCGAAAATTACGCACCGCAGGTCAATTTCTGCTCTGAATTTTTATGCAGCATGTGGATGAGATTTGTTATATCTCACCCACTATGCTGCTACTGAATTCTTCTGCGTTTTTTCCATCCAAAATTCCAGACAGAAGACTGTAGAATTCCTGGAAGTAGAATATTATGTATTTAAGTGCATCCAGAGGAGGGTGGGACAGGTTCAGGTCAAAGCATATGAGGATTGGGGTGCAGCTTGACACTAAGGTAGCTGCAATTTAACCCCTAATTTCCCTGCTTTTTGTTGTGGTTTTACTTTTGTTCTGTATTTGCTAAAAATAAATACGAGCATTGTTTGCCAAATCCTGAGTAAGGGCTACATATGACACCAATACCCACACCCCAACACCACCCCACACCATAATCCTGGGATTAGAACCGGTGTGACGTTCACTTGTGAAGGCCTCTTCATGGCTTTGCCCACGTGTTCTCCAGACCAATTTCAGGCTTTCATTGCATCCGAGACAAAAGCTCATCGCTGAAGAGGATACACCTCCATTCCAGCCACTATTCCAGCCTTGCTGTGCACCATGATAGCCTTTGAGAGCGGTGACGTGTGGTCAATGAAAAACATGTAGTAGGACATCTGGCTCGTAGCCCAATGTCGTGCAAATGCCTTCTGATGGTTTGTGATTGGGTCGACACTAGTTGCCGCCCTAGGATGGGATGTGATGTCCACTTTCACTTGCAGTACAGAATGGAACACTACGTGCCTTTCTTCCAACCAGACGATCCATCTGTGTAGAGGCTAACCTCCATGCACCTTTTGCTGTCATTCCCGTTTGTTGCTGTTCTCCCCACCTCCGGGACACCCAGAATGAACAGTGCTGACATCTTGGCAAAGGCGCGTAGCGATCTGCCGGACTGATAAAACCAAGATCTCTCATTTTAAGGATGCTGTCTGTCACGGTCACAGGGTATGTGGGCCCACTAGGCCGCTCCACCGTAGCGGAGAGGCAGCTGACCAGGTCACAGTCTATACGAAAGTCAATAGTAGATAGTAAGGTTTGGGTACCTGAACTAGCCCAGACGGTGGCTGTGGCTTCAGCAGGTAGCGCCAGACATGGCAGGCAGTATTCGATGTGGCAGAAGACACTGCACGTGGCTGAAGTCACTGGACGCGGCAGAAGACACTGGACGCGGCAGAAGACACTGGACGCGGCAGAAGACACTGGACGCGGCAAACGACAGCAGGTTCAGTAGACACGACTCCAACACTAGTAGGCGCAGGAACAAGAACAGCACGGGATACAGGAACAGGTAACAGGGCACGGGGAACAACTGGAATGGGAAACACTAAGGGACCATTTGCAAGACAGACTGGGATAAACTAACAACACTCAGGCAAGGATCAGAAGGGCTGGGGTCTTCTTATAGATCAGGAAATCATGTGGCGTTGATGATGACTTCCTGATGTGCGCGCTGGCCCTTTAAGAACGGGCACGAGCGTGCGCGCGCACCCTACGGGACACAGCAGAACGGAGAGGAAGTGAGCGCTGGTGTCTCCTAGGAAGGAGATAGGGACCAGCACTCACGGATCATGGCTGCGGGCGTCGGGAGGTGAGTAAACCCGACGGCCCGTGGCCATGGACGCTACACTGTCCCTCCCAGTTTGCGACAAGTGGTAATAATTGGCACGTCGACGAACAGGAGGCATCGCACAATCATCCCACACCACTTGATCCCATAGGAAAGCATGGGATCTGGCATCAGTATCCCTCGAGCGTTTCTGTACCACTTCTGAGGGAAACAAAACTATCACCGGACATATGTGAGGGGGGCCTAACAATCTATAATGATAATACATTGTAATAAGATGAGCATTTCTGGACAGCTAAATTAGTTTGGTAGTATAGTCTGATTTATATCTATACCCGCCGCTGACCGTTTTCACAATGTTAATACATTAAATGCAACTTAGCAGTTAGAAAAAAAATAAAAAATAAAAATCTTAACCTAAGGAAGCGTTTTTTCTTCTTGGCCGAGTCCTCTGGTGTCTTGAAGTTTGAATCTGCTTTTTTTTCTGGTGTTTTGAGCAGAACCTGTGCAGTTTTCACCCAGTCACTTGCTGACTTCCCACCCGTGTGCATACCATCTTCATCAGCTACTGACAGGTCTGCCTTGGTAGTTGGAACAGTAGGTTCATCAGGTGGATCATCAGAAGAATATTCAACAATATTCACAGCCTAAAACAAAAAAGCAAAGTACAATGTAATAAAATAGGACAGCCAAGATGAGGTAATTGTATCAACTATGCCAGTTAATTCCTCCTAAGGCCAGACATGGCAGATATTTTCTGCCGTTTATTTAACCGATATCCGTAACAAATCTTCAGCAAAATCCCTGTGTTACATGTGAATTTTGGCACTATTTTGCTGCGGCTTTCACCCTTTACATTGCACAGGCGCTGTTCACACATAGCGTAAATATGGTAAGCCAGTCTACAAATCCACACCAAAATCCTCATAAAAATGTAGATTTTGGTGCAGATACAGCTGTGGATTTTAATCGGCGGCATTTCACCAACAGATAGGGTATGGTGCGGATTTAAAAATCTGCTGAATGTCTAGAATCCGCTGCAGTGTTTTTTCGCTGTAAGTTAAAGTCCTGTGCATGAGAAATTACACAGGACGTGAGAGATAGCCCCTTCCTTTATATCTTGTGTAGGAATAACTATACAGGATGTGAGATGGCTAAAAACAGACGTATCCCTGCTGCCCGCAATGCCACTATGATGCTGCAGGGGGAGGGTCTAAATGGTGGTGTGTGCTGGGGGCGCCAGAGCGTGTGTGCTCCATGCACTGCAGAATGTCTCTCCCTCTTCTAAGGGCAGTAAGATAATTCGATTTCACGATTCCGTAGTAAAACCAAATTTTGATTGGCACTAATGGCAAATTAACTAAATTAATTTAATTAATCGCTCACCCTAACCTGATGGTACAATATATAAACAATGATAATTATGTCAAAGTCAGAATGAGACTGCATTGAACAGAATCAGTCAATGACTAAGACTAAGGATACACAACGAGAACTTTTCAGAATATTTGCCATAGTTGAAAGAACAAGAATTGAAGTGGTATCGTTGCTGCGACTTTCAGCCGTGTAACCTCAGGATAAAAACACAGTACTCATTTTTAAGCTAAATTCTAAGAGGTTAATGTAACTATAACCGACTAGTGCACAACATTATATGGGGAAAAAACCAAAGCCATTTTCAGACATCAGCACATTCTGAACCATTCCATTCCTGGAAAACAAACCCTACTGTCCTTATTTTGTTGATTTATCTTACAACTATTTATATAAAACCTAATTTAGGCTTCTGTTGCAATGTATTCTGCAAATTACCCTTCCTAAAAGGAGTTTTTTGATCCAGTTCTACAGAAATTCCAAGCAAGAAAGTAAAGCCTCTGAGACAGAACTTTTATGTACTGTATTTAAGACTCATTTAATGTATTCATGCATGACAGACAACTACTGCTGCACAGATGTTAGGACCATAAATGTATAGATTATTTCTAGATTTTAACCTTTTTTGGTAAAAATAAAAATATACTAAACACTGATACAAAGCAACATCTTCACACGTTTTCTACTGATCAGATCTGGGGGAAAAACACTAATATGCCAAAAAATAATTAGCAATTATAATTAGATTGTACATTCACATTTTGTGCAAAAAGTTTTCTTTTCTGCTTTACAGTGAATGGACTACAGATTTACTAGGATAATATGACCTGCAAAGTAACAACAACAAACATCCTCCCCTCCCCAAAGTGAGGTGGAGCTTGAATGGAGTGACAGCCGAGCATGCACCGGTCACTCCAATTGTTTATTGGACTGAAGAAAACAGCCGATCGCAGTACTCTGCTGTTTCCGTCATTCCAATAGACTTTGAATGGAGCGGCAGCGTACATACTCAACCAATAGGGGATTCAGAACACCCGTTCTGACGATCGACAGGGCCCTTAACCTTTAAACAATTATCACCTCTCTCCTGTGGATATGTGATAATTGGTGATTCTGGGAAAAACCCTGTAAGTGGAATAAACCCATTCATAACAAAGGTCCATTGTGTAGAATATTGTGTTAGATTTTTAGTAATAGATTTCACTGGGTTCCCCCTTTAACCTGTTGACGCTGAAGGACAGATATATCCGTCCTCTGCAGCTGCTAATTCGCGCAGGAGGACGGATATATGCGTCCTGTGATCGCGCGGGTACTGACAGTGTACCCACGCGATCAGCGGCAGGAGCACTGCTGCAACTGCCGGAATCGAAGCGCGCTCTGATTCCGGCAGTCTAACCCATTAAATGCCGCTGTCATATCGACAGCGACATCTAATGTGTTTGACAGAGGGAGGGAGCTCCCTCTGTCACCCCATCGGCGCCCCCGCAAAGAAATCGTGGGGCGCCGTCGGGTTACCATGGCAGCCGGGGGCCTAACAAAGACCCCCAGGTCTGTCTTCAGCAAATGCCTGTTAGGAGGCATGGCTTAATAGTATAAAAGTATACCAAAGAATTATATATATGCGATCAGCAGATCGCATAGTGGAGTCCCCTGGTGGGACTAAAAAAAAAAAATGTAAAGCAGTTAAATAAAGTTTGTGGGAAAAAATTTTGGGGGTCAAAATCAAATAAAACTACTTTTTTTTGCCCAAAAAGTGGTTTTATTTAGTAAACGTGCCAAAACAAATAACACATACACATATATGGTATCCCCGCGATCGTAACAACTTGAACAATAAAATGAACACATTAAACTGCCGGATGAAAAGCGTCCAAAAAAAACGCAAAAAAAACGGCAAAATTGTCTTTTTTCTCCCAATCCCCCCATAAAAAATTAAATAAAAGTTAATCTATAAGACCTATGTACCCCAAAATAGTACTAATGAAAACTACACATTGGCCCGCAAAAATCAAGCCCACATATGGCCACATTGACGGAAAAATAAAAAAATTACGGCTCTTGGAATGCGGCGATGCAAAAACAAGTAATTTTTTCTAAAAGGATTTTTATTGTTCAAACGTAGGAAAACATATAAAACCTTTACATATTTGGTATCCCCGTAATCGTGCCGACCCATAGAATAAAGTTAACATGTTATTTACGCTGCATAGTAAACGGCGTAAATTTATAACGTGAACATCAATGCTGGAATAGCTGCTTATTTTCAATTCTCTCCTAAAATAAAGTTAATCGATATATTATAAGCATCTAAAAATGGTACAAATTACAAAATACAACTCGCCCCGCAAAAAACAAGCCCTTATACGGCTATGTAGACGGAAAAAAGTTACGACTCTTGGAATGCGACCGTGATAAAACAAAAAATAATCCTTGGTCATTAACGCGCAAAATGGCCTGGTCATTAAGGAGTTAAAGGGTAATTCCAGTCATCACGTAATTTTACACTAATGATGCCCACTCTAAGATATCAGTAATGTTCTGGCTTGCAAAAAGTAGAATAAATACCTAATTGTTTTATAATTTTGTTAGGTCTTGTGATGCATTGTTAAAAACTGCAAATTTTAACAATCTCACACGAAGTGTAACTTGGTTGTCGAGACTGTGTGTCAAGACACACCTCTGTAGGAAAGGTAATTAACCCCTTCCCGCTGCAGCCACTTTTGACCGAGCCCTATTTTTCAAATCTAAGCGATTCTGAGATTCTTTTCTCGTGACACGTTGTACTTTAAGTAAGTGGTAAAATAAGATCGATATATTCAGTATTTAATTGTGGAAAAACATGAAAATTAAGAAAAAATGCGCATTTTTCAAAATTTAAATGTATCTGCTTGTAAAAAAACAAATCATAATGCCACACAAAATAGTTGCTAATTAACATTTCCCATATGTCTACTCTATGTTTGCAGTTTTTTTGAACATCCTTCTATTTTTCTAGGACGTTACAAGGCTTAGAAGTTTAGCAGAGATATCTCACAGTTTCAAGAAAATTTCAAAAGGCTATTTTTACAAGCACCAGTTCAAATGTGAAGTGGCTTTGAGGGGCCTATACAATACAAACCCCCATAAATTACCCCCATTTAAAAAACTGCACCCCTCAAAGTATCCAAAAGAGCATTTAGAACGTTTCTTAACCCTTTAGGCGTTTAATAAGAATTAAAGTGAAGGTGAAATTTACAAATTTACAGAAGGTTTTACCAGAGAAACGCAACTCAATATTTATTGCCCAGATTCTGCAGTTATTAGAATTATACCACATGTGGCCCTAGCGTGCTAATTTACAGAAGCAAAGGCCTCAGAAGCAAAGGAGCACTTAGTGGATTTTGGGCATTCTTTTTATTAGAATATATTTTAGGCACCATGTCAGGTTTGAAAAGGTCTTGTGATGCCAAAACAAAGGGAACACCCCAAATAGACCCCATTTTGGAAACTACACCCCACAAGGAATTCATCTATGGGTGTAGTCAGCATTTTGATCCCACAGGTGTTTCATAGATTTTATTATAATATGGACGTGAAAATGAAATTTTCATATTTAGCAATAAGATGTTAAAAAAAAAAACAACTATGTCCACAAGGAATAAAGAAAATAAAAGCCCCCTGACATTCGTAAAACAACTTCCCTGGAGTACGGAAATACCCCATACGTGGGCATAAACTGCTGTTTGGGCACATGGCAAGGCTCAGAAGAGAAGGAGCGCCATTTGGCTTTTGGAGTACAGATTTTGCTGGATTGGTTTCTTGGCACCATGTCGCTTTTGCAAAGTCCCTGAGGTACCAGTACAGTGGAAACTACCCAAAAGTGACTCCATTTACGAAACTACACCCCTTGAGGAATTCATTCAGGGGTGTAGTGAGCATTTTTTACCTCAAAGGTGTTTCATATACTTTATTAGAATTGAGAAGTGAAAATGAAAAAAATCCTTTTTCTTCAATAAGACGTACACTACCGTTCAAAAGTTTAGGGTCACTTAGAAATTTCCTTATTTTTGAAAGAAAAGCACATGTTTTTTCAATGAAGATAACATAAAATTAATCAGAAATACACTCTATACATTGTTAATGTGCTAAATGACTATTCTAGCTGCAAATGTCTGGTTTTTAATGCAATATCTACATAGGTGTATAGAGGCCCATTTCCAGCAACCATCACTCCAGTGTTCTAATGGTACATTGTGTTTGCTAACTGTGTTAGAAGGCTAATGGATGATTAGAAAACACTTGAAAACCCTTGTGCAATTAGGTTAGCACCGCTGTAAACAGTTTTGCTGTTTAGAGGAGATATAAAACTGACCTTCCATTGAGCTAGTTGAGAATCTGGAGCATTACATTTGTGGGTTCGATTAAACTCTCAAAATGGCTAGAAAAAGAGAGCTTTCATGTGAAACTCGACAGACTATTCTTGTTCTTAGAAATGAAGGCTATTCCATGCGAGAAATTGCCAAAAAACTGAAGATTTTCTACAACGGTGTGTACTACTCCCTTCAGAGGACAGCACACACAGGCTCTAACCAGAGTAGAAAGAGAAGTGGGAGGCCCTGCTGCACAACTGAGCAACAAGACAAGTACATTAGAGTCTCTAGTTTGAGAAATAGACACCTCACAGGTCCTCAACTGGCAGCTTCATTAAATAGTACCCGCAAAACGCCAGTGTAAACGTCTACAGTGAAGAGGCGACTCCGGGATGCTGGCCTTCAGGGCAGAGTGGCAAAGAAAAAGCCATATCTGAGACTGGCTAATAAAAGGAAAAGATTAATATGGGCAAAAGCACACACACAGATTGGAAAAAAGTGTTATGGACAGACGAATCGAAGTTTGAGGTGTTTGGATCACACAGAAGAACATTTGTGAGACGCAGAACAACTGAAAAGATGCTGGAAGAGTGCCTGACGCCATCTGTCAAGCATGGTGGAGGTAATGTGATGGTCTGGGGTTGCTTTGGTTCTGGTAAAGTGGGAGATTTGTACAAGGTAAAAGGGATTTTTAATAAGGAAGGCTATCACTCCATTTTGCAACGCCATGCCATACCCTGTGGACAGCGCTTGATTGGAGCCAATTTCATCCTACAACAGGACAATGACCCAAAGCACACCTCCAAATTATGCAAGAACTATTTAGGAAAGAAGCAGGCAGCTGGTATTCTATCTGTAATGGAGTGGCCAGCGCAGTCACCAGATCTCAACCCCATAGAGCTGTTGTGGGAGCAGCTTGACCGTATGGTACGCAAGAAGTGCCCATCAAGCCAATCCAACTTGTGGGAGGGGCTTCTGGAAGCATGGGGTGAAATTTCTCCCGATTACCTCAGCAAATTAACAGCTAGAATGCCAAAGGTCTGCAATGCTGTAATTGCTGCAAATGGAGCATTCTTTGACGAAAGCAAAATTTGAAGGAGAAAATTATTATTTCAAATAAAAATCATTATTTCTAACCTTGTCAATGTCTTGACTATATTTTCTAGTCATTTTGCAACTCATTTGATAAATATAAGTGTGAGTTTTCATAGAAAACACAAAATTGTCTGGGTGACCCCAAACTTTTGACCGGTAGTGTAGCTTTAGCTAAAAGTTTCTAATTTTCTCAACAAATAAAAGGAGAAAAAGCACCAACATTTGTAAAGCAATTTCTCCCGAGTACGGCAATACCCCACGTGGTCATAAACTGCTGTTTGGGCACACAGTAGGGCTCAAAGGGGAAGGAGCGCCATTTGGCTTTTGGAGTGCAGATTTTGCAGAATTGGTTTCTGGGTGCTATGTTGCCTTTGCTAAACCCCTGTGTGACCAAAACAGTGGAAATCCCCCAGAAGTGACCCTATTTTGGAGACTATACCCCTCAAGGTATTCACCTAGGGGTGTAGTGAGCATGTTAACCCCGCAGGTGTTTTCCAAAAATTAGTGTGCACACGATGTTGGATAAGGAAAATGGGATTTTTTTTTCCATAGATATGCCAATATGTGGTGCCCAGCTTGTGCCACCATAACAAGACAGCTCTCTAGTTATTATGCTGTGTTTCCCGGTTTTAGAAACTCCAAACATGTGGCCCTAATCTTTTGCCTGGACATTTGACAGGGCTCAGGATTGAAAGAGTACGATGTCAAATTGAGGCCTAATTTGGCAATTTACAAAGTATTGGGTCACAATTGCAGTGGCTCAGATGTGAAATAAAAGAAACCCCTGAGAAGTGACCGCATTTTGGAAACTACACCCCTCAAGGCATTTATTAAGGGGTGTAGTGAGCATTTTCACCCCTCAGGTCTTTTCCATAAATGAATGCGCTGAGGATGGTGAAAAGTAAAAATTTTGATTTTTTTTTTCCCCCAGATATGCCATTTCAGTGGCAAATATGTTGTGCCCAGCTCGTGCCACTGAAGACACACACCGCAAAAATTGTTAAAAGGGTTCTCCCGGGTATGGCGATGCCATATATGGGGAAGTAAACAGCTGTTTGGGCACACTGTAGGGCTCAGAAGGGAGGGAGCAACATTTGGCTTTTGGAGCGTGGATTTTGCTTGGTAGTTTTGTTTGGGGTATTACTGGTATTTCAGTTTATAATGTGGGGGTACGTGTCGGACGGGCAGAGTACATCGGGGGCATAGTCAGGTGGTATAGTAATGGGGTAAAAAAAATAATCCATAGATGTGTGCTACTCTGTGAAGCAATCCTTTCTGCACAGGCCAGTGTCGTACTGAAACAGTGTCTGTTCTTATCCCCTTTTGGTCCAGACTCCGCACCTTTGCAGTTTGGGGAATTTTGCTGGGAAAGTGTTGTCCTGGTATAATATGGGCACCCTCGCTTCCAGCAGATATGTTTTGGTCCTCCCCTTTCTGGTTCCCTGATTTTAGGGCCTTGATAAATCGAGGCTTGAAACAGGAGAAATGTTCCCCTCGGGCTTGCACTACTGCATATTTTTTTCTTCCTGACTTATTGGAGCCTTAACAAATTTTATTTTTTCATAGACGTAGTGGTATGAGGGCTGTTTTTTGCGGGACGAGCTGTAGTTTTTATTGGTACCATTTTGGGGTACATGCGACTTTTTGATCACTTTTTATCCTATTTTTGGGGGGCAAGGTGAACAAAAAACTGCTATTCTGGCATAGTTTTTAGGTTTCTTTTTATACTGCGTTCACCATGCGTTATAAATTACATATTAAGTTTATTTTCCGCGGGTGAGAATGATTCCGGCGGTATCAAATTCATAGCACGTTATGTTTTACAACTTTTTGGAAAATAAAAAATTACTTTTGTATAAATAATGTATTTTTTCTGTCGCCATTTTGTGAGAACCATAACCTTTTCATTTTTTCGTTGACGTAGCTGTATGAGGGCTTTTTGCGAGATGAGCTATAGTTTTTGTAGATACCATTTTTGGATACATGCGACTTTTTGATCACTTTTTATTTAAATTTTTGTTGGGCAAAGTGACCAAAAAACAGAAATTCCGGCATTGCTTTTTAATATTTTTATAGTTAAAGAGACTCTGTCACCACATTATAAGTGTCCTATCTCCTACATAAGGAGATCGGCGCTATAATGTAGGTGACAGTAATGCTTTTTATTTAAAAAAAACGATCTTTTTTCACAATGTTAGGAGCGATTTTGGTTTATGCTAATGAGCTTTCTTAATGCCCAAGTGGCGTACTTTTACTTTCGACCAAGTGGGCGTTGTACAGAGGAGTGCATGATGCTGACCAATCGGCATCATGCACTCCTCTCCATTCATTTACACTGCACTAGCGATATAGTTATATCACTATGTGCAGCTACATACACAAACCCTAACATTACTACAGTGTCCTGATAATGAATACACACGAAATCCAGCCTGGACGTCATGTGTACTCAGAATCCTGACACTTCTGAATCTTTTCTGTGAGATTTACAGCAACGGATACGAAATCTCGTTTACCTCGTAATCTCGCGAGATTTCGTATCCGTTGCTGGAATCTCACAGAAAAGATTCAGAAGTGTCAGGATTCTGAGTACACATGACGTCCAGGCTGGATGGTCACGTGTATTCATTATCAGGACACTGTAGTAATGTTAGGGTTTGTGTATGTAGCTGCACATAGTGATATATCTATATCGCTAGTGCAGTGTAAATGAATGGAGAGGAGTGCATGATGCTGATTGGTCAGCGTCATACACTCCTCTGTACAACACCCACTTGGTCGAAAGTAAAAGTACGCCCACTTGGGCATTAAGAAAGCTCATTAGCATAAACTAAAATCGCTCCTAACGTTGTGAAAAAAGATCGGTTTTTTAAATAAAAAGCATTACTGTCACCTACATTACAACGCGCATCTCCTTATGTAGGAGATAGGGCACTTATAATGTGGTGACAGAGTCTCTTTAAGGCCGTTACGATCGCGGCACTACCAAATATATATGATTATTTTTTTTTTTCAATAATAAAGGATTTGATAAGGGAAAAGGGCGATAGTGTTTAATTTTATTACTTGAAAGTTTTATAATATTTTTTACAACTTTATTTCACTTTTTCAGTCCCACTAGGAGACTTCAAGGCCCAACTGTAAGATTTTTTTTCTAATACATTGCACTACCTATTAGATCAGTCAGTCATTCACGGACAGCAAGCCGAATAGGCTCGGCCTCCGGGTGGCACCTAATCAGCTCCCGTAATGGCAGCACAGGAGGCCATTGTTAGGCCTCCTGTTGCTATAGCAGCAGTAGGCAGCCCTGCGATTGCAGAGCAGCGCTGCCGATCTGCTGCCAACCACTAAGATGCAGCGATCGCTTTCGATCGCTGCATCTAAGGGGTTAATGGCAGGAATTCGAGCTAGCTCCGGTTCCTGCCGGTGCAGGTGGATGTCAGCTGTAACATACAGCTGATATCCACTGCTGATGATGCCGGCTCATCTCCTGAGCCGGCGCCATCTTGCCGACGGCTACGGAAACATTTTAGGCCCTGCCTGCAGGCGGGGCCTGAGAGGCTCCCGTACTAGGCCGACTGGGAGGCTACTATTAGGCCTCCGGTTGCCATTGCAGACGCCGGCAACCTGGCAATTTCCTTGCTGGGGTGCCTATAAGCTACAAACACCTGCAATGCCGCAATCGCTTTTGACCGCTGCATTTAAGGGGTTAATGGCAGGGATCGAGGCTAACTTCGGTCCCCGCCATTACAGCAGGGTGTCAGTTGTAAGATACAGCTGACATCGAGGGATGATGGCACCGCCTCTGAGCCGGTGCAATCCATTTTTCGTAAGTATACGACAATTTGCAGGAAGCACTGGTTTCCATGACGTATACTTACAACAAATGTCAGGAAGGGGTTAAGATACAGTTGACATTTCCTGGTATGAAAACATTTCTGTTGTGGAAATAACATCCAATTGCTGCTACAATTTACAGAATTGTACAATAACTTCAAAATATAAAAAGTAACATATAAACACTGTGCCATGTTCACAGCTGGGCCAACAGATTAAATCAAGAATAATGCAAAAGCTCGACAATCCTATCACAAGTTTTATGTCATAACAGAAACCCAGTACTCCTTCCTTAGTTAAACTCAAACTCTATGTCTGTTTGTCTCCATCTTGTACAGCCCCAAATTTTCCCCCATAACAGTACTGCAATAACTGTGCCAGCCACACAGTGTCCCCCCATAGCCGTGTCCTAAACAATCAGGACAAAGTATGTCTGTGTTCAGATGGAATTGGGCCTGGCAGAAAGGAATTGCAGGCCGCAGGTTGTGCGCAACTGGTCTAAACCAAGGTAATCACTCCGCAAATAGCTACTTTCTGTGATACTGGCAGTAATACAAAAAAAAATAAGCTATAAAAAGAAATATATATATATATTTTTCTTCTTTACACTGAAGATAGTTTTTAACCCCTTAGTGACCAACAATACGCCTTTTAACGTTCGTCACTAAGGGGCCGTAGGCTAGGCTGACGCCTTTTCACATGAGCCTAGTCTAAATCCTGCATGGGTCTCCCGTGCAGGCTGGAGCCGCGGCTCTGCTGTCTGATGACAGCTGAGCTCTTGCTCCAACACCCGCGATAGAAGTTTACTTCGATCGCGGCCATTTAACCCGTTAAATGCCGCTGTCAATAGCGACCGCGGAATTTAACTTGTTTACAGAGGGAGTGAGCTCCCTCTGTCACCCATCGGCGGCCCGCAAATGCAATCGCGGGTCTCCGATGGGTTGTCATGGCAGTCGGGGGCTTGATAAAAGCCCCCAGGTCTGCCCTGGACATATGCCTAGTAGGACGCGCCGGAGGCACGTCCTAATAGATTGCCTGTCAGATTTACACCGACAGGCAATAATGCTCTGGTATACGAAGTATACCAAAGCATTATAGCAGCGATCTGAAGATCGCACAGTAAAGTCCCCTAGTGGGACTAATGAAATAAATAATAAATGTGAAATAAAGATTATTAATAAAAATGACAGTAAAAAAATAAATAAAACCATTTTTTTCCATAAAAAGTGGTTTTATTTAGTAAAAGTGTAAAAAATAAATAAAAGTACACATATATGGTATCGCCGCAGACCGTAATAACTCCATTAATAAAGTTAATATGTAATTTAAACCGCAAGGTGAAAACAGTAAAAAAAAAACGCAAAAAACAGTGGCGAAATTGCAATTTTTTCCCATTGCCCCCCAAAAAAGTCATAATAAAAATGAATCAATAAGTCCCATACACCCCAAAACAGTACCAATAAAAACTATGTCTGGTCCCGCAGAAAATAAGCCCAAAAAATCACTACATTGATGGAAAACGGCTCTTGGAAAGAGACGATGCAAAAACAAATAATTTGAGTTCAAAAGTGTTTTTATTGTGCAAAAGTCGTAAAACATAAAAAACCTCTACATATGTGGTATCGCCGTAATCGTACCGACTCATAGAATAAAGGTAACATGTTATTTACGCCACACAGTGAACGGCGTCAATTTAAAAACGCATAGAACAATGGTTTTTTTTATAATCCCTCCAAAAAAAGGTAATAAAAGTTAATAAAAAAATTATATGTACCCTAAAATGGTGCTATTAAAAAGTACAATTAATCCCGCAAAAAACAAGTCCTCATACAGCTATGTAGATGCAAAAATAAAAAAGTTGTAGCTCTATACGCGACTATAGAAAAACGAATAAAATAGCTTGGTCATTAGGGCTTAAAATGGGCTGGTCACTAAGGGGTTAATGACATTGGCTGTATGTTTGGGGTCATTGTCCTGCTGCAGAATAAATTTGGAGCCAATCAGATGCCTCCCTGATGGTATTGCATGATGGATAAGTATTTGCCTGTATTTCTCATTATTCAGGACACCATTAATCCTGACCAAATCTCCAACTTCATTTGCTGAAATGCAGCCCCAAATTTGCAAGGAACCTCCACCCTGCTTCACTGTTGCCTGCAGACACTCATTATTGTACCGCTCTCCAGCCCTTCGGCAAACAAACTGCCTTCGGTTACAGACAAATTTTTCAATTTTTGACTCCTCACTCCACGGCACCTGCTGTCATTTTTCTGCACCCCCAGTTCCTATGTTTTCAAACATAGTGGAGTTGCTTGGCCTTGTTTCCACATCGAAGATATAGCTTTTTGGCTGCAATTATTCCATGAAGACCATTTGTGGCCAGACTTCTCCGAACAGTAGATGGGTGTACCTGGGTTTCACTGGTTTCTGCCAGTTCTGAGCTGATCGCACTGCTGGACATCTTCCGATTTCAAAGGGAAGTAAGCATGATGTGTCTTTGATCTTGCTGCACAAAGTTTCCTTGGTCGACCACAGTGTCTACAATCCTTGCTTGTTTCTTTGTGCTTCTTAACCCCTTCCCGCTCCTTGACGTACTATTACGTCATGGCAGCTGTATCGTTCGCGCTCCATGCCGTAATAGTACGTCTCGGGAGTAACGGCCGTTTCGGCCGTCCTCCCGACACATACAGGAGCTGTGACGCTGCTGTCTTGTTCAGCAGCTGTCACAGCTCCTACAGCGGGGACCGATCGCTGTGTCCCCGCTGATTAACCCCTTAAAAGCCGCGTTCTATAGAGATCGCGGCTTTTTAGGGGTTAAGCTGCCATCGCCGGCCTGCTACGCGATAGCGGCCGGCGATGGTGACTATGGCAACCGGACACCAAACAATGGCGTCCGGCTATGCCATAGACGGAAGCCTAGTGGGTCCTGACAACGTCAGGACCCACTATGCTTGCTGTCAGTGAGTAGCTGACAGTTCTAATACACTGCACTACGCATGTAGTGCAGTGTATTAGAATAGCGATCAGGGCCTCCTGCCCTCAAGTCCCCTAGTGGGACAAAGTAATAAAGTAAAAAGAAAGTTAAAAAAAGATGTGTAAAAATAAGAAAATAAAAGTTTTAAAAGTAATAAAAGTAAAAGTCCCACTTTTTCCCTTATCAGTCCTTTATTATTAATAAAAATATATAAACAAACAAATAAACTATACATAATTGGTATCGCCGCGTCCGTAACGGCCTGAACTACAAAATTATTTTGTTATTTATCCCGCACGGTGAACGCCGTAAAAAAAAATATTAATAAACCGTACCACAATCACAATTGTTTGGTCACTTCACCTCCCAAAAAATGGAATAAAAAAAGATCAAAAAGTCGCATGTACCTAAAAATGGTACTGATGGAAAATACAGTTCGTTACGCAAAAAATAAGTCCTCGCACGGCTTTATTGATTGAAAAATAAAAACGTTCTGGCTCTTAGAATAAGGTAACACAAAAAGTGAATGATTGTTTACAAAACGTATTTTATTGTGCAAACGCCATAAGACATAAAAAAAAACTATAAACATCTGGTATCGCCGTGATCGTATCGCCCCGCAGAATAAAGTTAATATATCATTTATAGCGCACGGTGAACGCTGTAAAAAAAAAAGTATACAAAAACAATAGTAGAATTGCTGTTTATTAGTCACCACGCCACCTAAAAATGGAATAAAAACTGATCAAAAAGCCGTATGCACCCCATGAAAACTACAATGGATTCCTCAAGGGGTCTAGTTTCCAAATTGGGGTCACTTTTGGGGGGTTTCCAATGTTTTGGCACCACAAGACCTCTTCAAACCGGACATGGTGCCTAATAAAAAAGAGGGCTCAAAATCCGCTAGGTGCTCCTTTGCTTCGGAGGCCGGTGCTTCAGTCCATTACCGCCCGAGGGCAACATGTGGGATATTTCTCTAAACTGCAGAATCTGGGCAATAAGTATTAATTTGTGTTTCTCTGATAAATCCTTTTGTGTTATAAAAAAAATGGTATAAAAAGAGTAAATTTCACCTCTACTTTGCTCTAAATTTCTGTGAAACACCTAAAGGGTTCATAAACTTTTTAAATGCTGTTGTGAATACTTTGAGGGGTCTAGTTTCTAAAATGGGGTGTTTGATAGGGGTTTCTAATATATGGGCCCCTCAAAGCAACTTCAGAAATGAACTGGAACCTAAAAAAATAAATAAATGAGGCAATACTTCGCTTCTTACATTATACTGATAATGAGCCGTGCCCACCCCGAGATGACCCCAGTTTTGACCGTTTGTATAAACGGAGACCCCTATTAGACCGTTCCAGTGCCCGGTTTTCCCAAGCATACACCCCCGAGAAGTGTTTTTCTATTGATGAGTCCCTGGTACATTTTAAAGGGAGGGTTCAATTCCGCCAGTACCTGCCAGGTAAGAGGGCAAGGTATGGCGTGAAGATGTATAAGCTGTGCGAGAGTGCATCAGGGTATACCTACAGGTTTAGGATATATGAAGGAAAGGCCACCCCCAAACCAGACTGCATCCTGGACTACAATAGGTACATGGGAGGTGTGGACTTGTCAGATCAAGTCCTGAAGCCCTACAGCGCCATGCGGTGAGGTATAAGAAGCTGGCCGGGCACATCATACAGATGGCTTTGTACAATGCGTATGTGCTACGTCGATGTGCAGGCCAGAGGGGAACTTTCCTGGAATTTCAAGATCTAATCTTTAGGGACCAGGAAGGGGGGGCACCCAGTACTTCTGGAAGCGAGGCCACACGCATCGTACCAGGGCAACACTTTCCAGGAGAAGGTCCCCAAACCGGTGGAAAGGGAAAGAGTCAAAAGAGGTGCAGAGTCTGCTATAAGAGGGGGATAAGGAAGAACACAATATACCAATGTGACACGTGTCCCGAAAAACCAGGGCTCTGTATAAAAGATTGTTTTAAAATGTATCATACATCCCTTGATTTTTAATTTACCCTGATGCACTCCGCACAGCTTACCCCCCTCATCTTTCCCTTCTGAGCCCTGCCGTATGCCCAGGCAGCTGATAACAGCCACATGTAGGGTATTGTCGTACCCAGGAGAACCCACATTACAATTTAAGGGGTGTATATCTCCGGTGGCGCATGCTGGGCACACTATATTGGACACTGAAATGGCATATACATATATAAAATTGCAAATCTCACACTGCACCATCTGCTGCGCATTATCTTTTACACAGTACCTGTGGGGTCAAAATGCTCACTACACCTCTAGATGAATGTCTTAAGGGGTGTAGTTTTTAAAATGGGGTCACTTCTCGGGGGTTTCAACTGTACTGGTACCTCAGGGGCTTCTGCACACATGACTTCGCACCAGAAAAGCTCCAGTAGGCCAAATGGTGGTCCTTTCCTTCTGAGCCCTCCCATGGGCCCAAAGGGCAGTTTATCACCACAAATGGGGTATTGCCGCACTAAGGACAAATTGGGCAACAAAATGGGGTATGTTGTTCCTTGTGAAAATAAGAAATTTTGATCAAAAATGACATCTTATTGGAAAAAATATAATTTTTTTCATTTCACAGCCCAATTCAAATAGGTGCTGTGAAAAAACTGTGCGGTCAAAATGATAACAAAAACCATAAATGAATTCCTTGAGGGGTGTAGTTTCCAAAATGGGGTCACTTCTGGTGGGTTTCCATTGCTTTGATACCTCTGGGGCTCTGCAAATGCAACATGGCACCCGAAAACCAATCCTGCAAAATCTGGACTCCAACAAACACATAGCGCTCCTTTCCGTCTGAGCCCTCCCATGGGCCCAAACGGCAGTTTATCACCACAAATGGGGTGTTGCCGCACTAAGGACAAATTGGGCAACAAAATGGGGTATGTTGTTCCCTGTGAAAATAAGAAATTTTGATCAAAAATGACATCTTATTGGAAAAAATATAATTTTTTTCATTTCACAGCCCAATTCAAATAGGTGCTGTGAAAAACCTGTGCGGTCAAAATGATAACAAAAACCATAAATGAATTCCTTGAGGGGTGTAGTTTCCAAAATGGGGTCACTTCTGGTGGGTTTCCATTGCTTTGATACCTCTGGGGCTCTGCAAATGCGACATGGCACCCGAAAACCAATCCAGCAAAATCTGGACTCCAACAAACACATAGCGCTCCTTTCCTTCTGAGCCCTCCCATGGGCCCAAACGGCAGTTTATCACCACAAATGGGGTATTGCCGCACTAAGGACAAATTGGGCAACAAAATGGGGTATGTTGTTCCCTGTGAAAATAAGAAAATTTGATCAAAAATGACATCTTATTGGAAAAAATATAATTTTTTTCATTTCACAGCCCAATTCAAATAGGTGCTGTGAAAAACCTGTGCGGTCAAAATGATAACAAAAACCATAAATGAATTCCTTGAGGGGTGTAGTTTCCAAAATGGGGTCACTTCTGGTGGGTTTCCATTGCTTTGATACCTCTGGGGCTCTGCAAATGCGACATGGCACCCGAAAACCAATCCAGCAAAATCTGGACTCCAACAAACACATAGCGCTCCTTTCCTTCTGAGCCCTCCCATGGGCCCAAACGGCAGTTTATCACCACAAATGGGGTATTGCCGCACTAAGGACAAATTGGGCAACAAAATGGGGTATGTTGTTCCCTGTGAAAATAAGAAAATTTGATCAAAAATGACATTTTATTGGAAAAAATATCATTTTTTTCATTTCACAGCCCAATTCAAATAGGTGCTGTGAAAAAACTGTGCGGTCAAAATGATAACAAAAACCATAAATGAATTCCTTGAGGGGCGTAATTTCCAAAATGGGGTCACTTCTGGTGGGTTTCCATTGTTTTGATACCTCAACGCCTCTTCAAACCTGGCATGCTGCCTAAAATATATTCTAATAAAAAAGAGGCCTCAAAATGCACTAGGTGCTTCTTTGCTTCTAGGGCTTGTGTTTTAGTCCACGAGCGCAGTAGGGCCACATGTGGGACATTTCTAAAAACTGCAGAATCTGGACAATACATATTTAGTAGTGTTTCTCTGGTAAAACCTTCTCTGTTACTAAAAAAAAATTTAATAAAATTGAAATTCAGCAGAAAAAATGAAATTTGCAAATTTCATTTCCACTTTGCTTTAATTCCTGTGAAATGCCTGAAGAGTTAAAAAACTTTCTATATGCTGTTTTGAATACTTTGAGGGGTCTAGTTTTTAAAATGGGGTGTTTTATGGGGGTTTCTAATACATAGGCCCCTCAAATCCACTTCAGAACTGAACTGGCACCTTCAAAAAAAGGCTTTTGAAATTTTCTTAAGAATATGAGAAATTGCTGTTTATGTTCTAAACCTTGTAACGTCCAAGAAAAATAAAATAATGTTCAAAAAACGATGCCAATCTAAAGTAGACATATGGGAAATGTGAACTAGTAACTATTTTGGGTGGTATAACCGTCTGTTTTTCAAGCAGATGCATTTAAATTCTGAAAAATGCTATTTTTTGTAAATTTTCTCTAAATTTTGCAATTTTTCACAAATAAAGACTGAATATATCGACCAAATTTTACCACGAACATGAAGCCCAAAGTGTCACGAGAAAACAATCTCAGAATCGCTTGGATAGGTTTAAGCATTCCGACGTTATTACCACATAAAGTGAAATATGTCAGATTTGAAAAATGGGCTCTGAGCCTTAAGGCCCAAACTAGGCTACGTCCTTAAGGGGTTAAAAAGAGCTTGAACAGCACATCTATGAAACCCCAGTCTGCTTTGAAATATTTGCCTGGGAGAGACCTTGCTGATGCATTATAAATACCTTGTGTTTTGTTGTTTTGCTCAGCCTTGCCATGGTCGACCTGTGACATTAAGGCTATGTTCACACGGGGTATTTTGCCGAGTTTTTTGACGCGGAAACCGCGTCGCAAAACTCGGCAGAAACGGCCCGAGAACTTTGGGGGAGGAATATCTGCCTCAAAATTCAGTTTGGAACTTTGAGGCAGATATTCCTCTCCCTGCACGCCGATTTTCGCGGCAATTATCGCGGGAAAAAGACGCCGACGCCTCCCATTGAAATCAATGGGAGGCGTCGGCGTCTTTTTCCCGCGAGCAGTAAAACTGCCTCGCGGGAAAAAGAAGCGACATGCCCTATCTTCGGGCGCTTCCGCCTCCGACCTCCCATTGACTTCAATGGGAGGCAGGAGAAAGCGTATTTCTCGCTGTTTTATGCCCGCGGCGCTCAATGGCCGCGGGCGAAAAACGGCACGATAATTGCCGCGAAAATCGGCGTGCAGGGAGAGGAATATCTGCCTCAAAGTTCCAAACGGAATTTTGAGGCAGATATTCCTCCCCCAAAATACTCCGTGTGAACATAGCCTAAACGGTCTTCCACCACCTCACATTTGTTGCAGAGTTTGGCTGAACCTCACCCAGTTTTAAGCCTCCTATACAGCTATTTCTGTTACAGTTAATGACTGTGTTTCAACCTACATATGAAAATGATGATCATTATCACCTATTTGGTATATTTAATCATACACCTGACTATAATCCTACAAAATCCATGACATTGTGCAAGGGTGCCTAAAAGAATTGCTGCGGTTTTGAAGGCAAAGGGTGGTCACGCCAAATATTAATTTGATTTAAATTTCTCTTCTGTTCACTCACTTAGTATTTTATTAATTGATGAAAAAACTATTATAAACGTCATGGTGCAGGAACTAGCACAATACCATCTTGCACATTTACAGAACGGGTCATAAAGAAGTTAACTAGACTTTATCATATTTGAGTCATCTTTAGCTTTATGAAGATGTATTTTTGTGATCATGTATATTCTCAAAAAAAAAAAAGTCTATAGAATCTAAACAAATATCTTTGGCCTTTTTCTGTTAGTTTACTTTGGCCAATAAAGCAGTCATAAAGCTTGCCATTTTTTAGTCTTTCATTTTGAGACAAGTAGACCATGCTCCATGGCTTTTAGCCCAGTTCTCAATGTGGTTGTGACCCTTCAGCAATGAACATGTTTAGCAACTTATCGCTCTTTAGCTTGGAAATTCCCAGGTTATCAAGTTTCTTCAAACATCTAGAACAGCTCATGACCTAAAGAGAGTTTACTTATCATTCATTAAGTGCATGAAACAGAAACAAGTTTCATCAGTTTTACCCGAAGTGCTAAACACTCCTTGGTTCACTGTGTAAAGGACTATAGACAGCAAAATTAACTATACTTTAAAAATGACCTAATGTACAGGAACATTGCATTGAATGCAACAAGGAAATATCAAATCCCCAGGCGGAACACAGCCATTGTCCATGGCATTGTGTACATGAGAAGTATACATTTCCCATAGTTTTCTTCCAAATGTCCTGACATGATCTTTATTTGTCTGTACTAAAGGCAGACGTTTAACATTTTCAAAAATAAATAAAAAATAATGATCTTAAAAACTAAAGTATAGAAAGGATTTTACTATACAGGTATCATACAACAAAGTCAGCAAATCCTGACAGCTCCTCCGTATCAGTTATAAATGTGATGTCTTAACTGGCAAGAAGTCATATAGATAGAAATAGTGCACAAGAAAAACTTCCGATATTTAATTTGGGGACAGAACATTAGGCCTATAAGGTGATGACAAGATCTGTTACTATTTCTTGTATTTATTTTAGTAATTCAAATATCACAAGAGTAGCAAACATAATTAATGCAAAAATACCTGATTAGAGATAATGAAGAGGACTGTTTTAGATAATTAATCTTTGGGTATATTTCAATGTATAACCTACATCAATCTAGAAGAAAGACTTTTTTTTTACATTTAATCTACTATTTGCCGAAAAATAGTGCTGCTTGTAACAAAATATCATTTTTATTTATTATTATTTTTTTTACATCAGGCTGAAAATTAGAGAACTTTTTTGATTTATTGATTTGGGCAATATTGAAATGTGTTTTATGTGAGAGCAATTTTTATTTATGTGGCCTACTGACTTGAAGATCATACCATAAAGTCATAAGATAAAATTAGTGACCCATTAGTCATAAGATAAAAAAAACAAACAAAGAAAGAGACAGAATTCCAAAACAAAAAACAAATTACATGCAGAGTACCAGATTGCCTAGTTTCATGTATTTTCACCCTTTCACTGCCAAGAACATATGTAGTATGTCATGACTTTAAACACATATCATGAATAAATAAATATAAGCTTAGATCTTAGTATCATATTAAAGCCGGAATTATAGCTTTCGAAAGAGCAGGTTTAAAGTTCTAGGCTGCTTAGTTGGGGAGCAGCACTTGTTTAAATTAGGGGTTTTGTGTCACTATAAGGGAGGGGTGAGAGGGGGGAAGCTGGAAGTGATCGCATGAAGATCACCGCCTGTCCTGCTGTACAGCCTACCAGTGACCCCAAGGTGGTACATGAACTTTCCTAAATGTTATCACCCCCTCTTACCAATAAGAGCAATAAGTGAGAATATTTCCTCACATATGGGGGGGGGGGGGGCTTTTTTTTCCTATTACAGGGGTGAGCAGTTCATTACACATCTAATCACCCCTGCGCCTAATCGGACCATTTATCGACTCTATGATTCAAATGTTAATTGGCATCTGTATAGCAGAGATTTTTCACCTCCACACAATGATACACTTTCATGAAAAATTGCATGAAGGTGCCCATGAGAGTAAAGTGCTGAGTGGCATTTGTACAATGTATAAGGTTTCTACTTTAGTAAAATATGTGGGCATGGGGGTATAATAGGATTTATTTTAAAATTCAAGTTTGATTTGTATATGTCAACAGTTTGAAAATTGTCGCAGCAGCGAAAGGGCTAAACCAGTTGTCCAGTACTATGGAAATAAAGCTTTATCACTATATAATGAAAACTTGTGTCACCTTAATGAGACATACATAAACTTCAGGCATTTCATTGTTATTAATGCATCACTAAAAGCCTGTTCATTTTAGAAGCTGCAAATGCTTTTTTCAGCTAGTGGGAGGGTCAGCTTTCTTGTCTGTTTCAACCCTTTACAAGCTGTAATGTAAATATGATTGGGATTTCTTGACTCACAAACTGGCACTGTGCTCCTCTCTTGGACTGCAAGGGTTTGGTTTTTTTTAGCGTTTTTAGCGTTGTTAAGAACAAAAATAATGCAGCCACCTGTTAGTTTTAGGTCTAACGTAAAATATATAAAAAAAAGTCTACATATAGAGGATTCCTGACTGAAGAAGTACTTTTCACAGGTCTACGTATTCCAATACAATGTATTTTGCACTGTAATTCCTGGATGGAAATTTGCAGACATTCTATAAGCAACAACATTTCTTTTTTATACTATAATTTTATTGAATAGTAAAAGCACCCATGGAAAAAAGACCACTATCAAAACATTAAATCAGAAAAAGTGTGAACACTTCATGATTGGCACCTGTACAAATGTAAAGTAGATTATAAGTCTTACTTATCCTAGATCTTCATAATTATGTCACATAGTAAGTGGTAAAATTAAGTTGATCTTTATCATGCAAGCTTGTGATAGTACAGTACTTTTATTTTACTAATAGCAGAGAACCACAAGTTGTACCTTGTGTTTATGCCTGTCTCACCCCTTTTCTGTAACTTAAACCACAATTTCTCCGGACAGTTCCTCAATTTAAAAGGTGGTGACATTGTAGTGATGCAATTTGTTAAGCTCCAGATAATATACACAATGACACATCAGATGAACTCAGGTCAGCCATGTCCAAGCAGGAAATTGCAGTAGCCCACTTCCTTGTGTGTTGGACAAGGAAGATGCTGGCGTAAGTAATCTTCTGTCCTTGGGCATACGAAGAACAACGGAAGTGGGGATTTACTCAAAGATGCTCTGTTCTTTACAGTCAACCATTGAGTAACACTAAAAGAACATAGGTGCGCGTTTAAACTGCCACAGACAATTATTTGGTGTCGATGACATGCTGTTGAAATTGACACATGCGCCATATCTATATAGCATCTGATTGCCATTTTTCCAGCATTCTCCTTCTATAGAACAGGGAGCTTCCTTGCGTGTAAAGGAGTAAAATGTTGCAGATACAACAGTTTATTTATCTATTTTGTACCATTTTTTTGTGCAATATTTTAGGAATTCGTGATTATGTTCTTAATGTATTTCTAGCCCCAATTTTACATGCAACATGTGCCAGGCTTACATCTATTAAAGTTTGCACCACTTTACTGACTGAAAACTGCAAAATTACACTTTTTAAAAGTTTTTGATGCTGTGGAATTTCTGTTTAGGAGACGTACCCCTAATTACCAATTATATTTTACTTTTAACTGTCCTCTTTGCAGTGGCTACATGCAGAGGACTACAGTACTTGAATGATATTACACTCCTGATTGTAGGCTATAAAAGGTACAATTTCCTCCCCCACTCCCTTTGCGTTCCTCTAAACAGAATAAACAATTTGTGAGACATGCACATGACTCACAGGACACCAGCATAAAGGTGTCAGAAAGCATGACATGAACTATCACCATAAAACCTTTATCTACATTTCCTGCTTCCGATGATCAATGACATTTTGAACTCCAGTAATCATGTCAGAATACTGCTTTTATATCCAAATAATTCAGATATGTTTCGGTTTACACACTAAATAAAATGTCTGTACAAAAAAAGACCAGATATTCATTTGTGCTTATACAAACTACATATAGAAAACACTTATTCTAGTCACCAATAAAAAAATATTAAATTTAATACTGTATTACTTTAATAAATATATAGTGTGTTGCATATTAACTCTCAGGAATTTAAAAATGTTTTTTGGTTAGAAATTGTAATTTAGTAAATATATTTTATGTTTTATCTAAGTAGCCTGAATATTTACATGACGGTGAAAAAAAGCCTGAGCCATTTATGAAGGAGTCGGGGCTGGGGTCGGACAGTGGAAAACGAGGAGTCGGACCATTATAGAGATATATTCTGAAATAAATCAGCACAGAATTTTGAACTTCTTTAGATGAAAAAATACAATATTCAAGGATGGATATTAACTTTAAAGAGGCTCTGTCACCAGATTTTGCAACCCCTATCTGCTATTGCAGCAGATAGGCGCTGCAATGTAGATTACAGTAACGTTTTTATTTTTAAAAAACGAGCATTTTTGGCCAAGTTATGACCATTTTTGTATTTATGCAAATGAGGCTTGCAAAAGTACAACTGGGCGTGTTTACAGTAAAAGTCCAAGTGGGCGTGTATTATGTGCGTACATCGGGGCGTGTTTACTACTTTTACTAGCTGGGCTTTCTGACGAGAAGTATCATCCACTTCTCTTCAGAACGCCCAGCTTCTGGCAGTGCAGACACAGCCGTGTTCTCGAGAGATCACGCTGTGACGTCACTTCCCCAGGTCCTGCATCGTGTCAGACGAGCGAGGACACATCGGCACCAGAGGCTACAGATGATTCTGCAGCAGCATCGGCGTTTGCAGGTAAATCGATGTAGCTACTTCCTGCAAACGCTGATGCTGCTGCAGAATCAACTGTAGCCTCTGGTGCCGATACGATGCAGGACCTGTGAGTGACGTCACAGATCTGCACTGCCAGAAGCTGGGCGTTCTGAAGAGAAGTGGATGATACTTCTCATCAGAACGCCCAGCTAGTAAAAGTAGTAAACACGCCCCGATGTACGCACATAATACACGCCCAGTTGTACTTTTACTTTTCAACACGCCCAGTTGTACTTTTGCAAGCCTCATTTGCATAAATACAAAAATGGCCATAACTTGGCCAAAAATGCTCGTTTTTTAAAAATAAAAACGTTACTGTAATCTACATTGCAGCGCCTATCTGCTGCAATAGCAGATAGGGGCTGCAAAATCTGGTGACAGAGCCTCTTTAAGCATAGATCCTATAGTAAAAAAAAAACAAAAAAACAACATTTCTGGCAGTCTTTCCTCTTGGTGAGTGTCACCAGATCCCAGTCACTCCAATCATTCCAAACCAGTGAAAAGATGGTGGGTTTGTGCGGACCGTTACACACGGCTCTTCATCATCCAAACATGACTTTGAAGATGAGGGGTACCTCATTACAGAAGGTTACACTGCACTCTCTAAGAAATACTACTTAGAAGACAAACTACTATAGAACATGATGATCTAATTCCATATGGACACAGTGACGTCAGGCACGTCTGAAGCGGAATCCCCGATCCTGTGGCCAGTGTTTCCGCTCCAGAAGTCCCTGATTTCACTGTGTAAATTATTGGACCCAGCGACGTCAGGCACTTCTGAAGCGGAATCCCCAATCCCCGTTGCCGAAGCTGTGGCCGGGGATTGGGGATTCCGCTACTACGGGGAGCAAAAAAATACCCTCCTCCTCCTCCGCCTCACATGCACTTCGCACTGAGAGGAGAAGGAGAAAGAGTGAGTGATGTAAGACACAGCCGTCACTCGGGACACATTCCAGTGATGGCCGTGTATTACCTGGCCCCATAGACTTCTATGGGAGGCGGGCGGCTGGGAGAACGTCCGAAAATAGGGCATGTCCCATTTTTTGATGGCCGGGTTACCCGAGCCGTTAAACAATCGGTCGTGTGAATAGCCCCATTAGAGGTCTATTGTTCCTACTGAGGCCTTGCGACGGCCGTTTTATGAACGGCCGTCGCACGGCCGGGAAACCCTGTCATGTGAATAAGGTCTTATACCACACAAAATAGTTACTATTTCATATATTCCATATGTATACTTTATGTTTTCATAGTTTTTTGAGCATTCTTTTATTTTTTCAGGACGTTACAAGGCTTAGAAATCTAGCAGCAAATTCTCATATTTTCAAGAAAATTTCAAAAGGCGATTTTTTCAGGGACAAGTTCAGTTCTGAAGTGGCTTTGATGGCCTTATATATTAGAAAGTCCACATAAATCACCCCTATTTGAAAACTGCACCCCTCAAAGTATCCAAAACAGCATCCGGAAAGTGTTTTAACCCTTTAGGTGTTTCTCAGGAATGAAAGCAAAGTAGAGATGAAATGTACAATTTCATTTTTTTTGGGCCAAAATTCATTTGTAAACATTTTTTTTTGTAACAGAAGATTTTACACGAGAAATGCAACTCCGTATTTATTGCCCAGATTCTGCAGTTTTAAGAAATATCCCACATGTGGCTCTAGTGTCCTAATGGACTGAAACCCACGCCTAAGAAGCAATGGAGCACCTAGTGGATTTTGGGGCCTCCTTTTTTAATTTAATATATTTTAGGCACCATGTCAGGTTTGAAGAGGTCTTGTGGAGCCAAAACTGTAAAAAAAAACAAACCAAAAGTGACTCCATTTTGGAAACTATGTTAGAATTTTGACCCCACAGTTTTTTTGCTAAATGTATTTTAATTAGTCTGTGAAGATGAAAATCTACTTTTTTTCAGAAAAAACTTGGAAATATTTTTTTTCCCCAAGAAATAAAAGGAGAAAAAATACCCCAGCATTTGTAAAGAAATTTCTCCCAATTACGGAAATACCCCTTATAAGGGTAATAAACTGCTGTTTGGACCCACAGCAGGGCTCAGAAGAGAAGGAGCGTCATTTGGAGTTTGGAGAGCCGATTTTGCTGGAGTCCCAAGCAGAGCGCTAGTATCGGCTCTGCTCCGGGACTCTGTGGAATTCCCTGACAACGCTGTCCATATATGGACAGTTTTTGTCAGGGTCTTCCCCAGAGCTGAGTCCCAGGCAGAGCGCTAGCATAGGCTCTGCTCCGGGACTCTGTGGAATCCCCTGACATCGCTGTCCACATATGGACAGCGATGTCTAGGGATTCCCCAGAACTGGACAGTGATGTCAGGTGAACAGCTGGAGTCCCAGTAGTAGCGCTCTGCCCGGGACTCCAGCTCTGGGATTGCCCCTGACATCTCTGTCCATATATGAACAGTGATGTCAGGAGCAGAGCTGGAATCCCAGGCAGGGAGCTAGAAGCGGCTCTGCTGTGGGACTCCAGCTCTGGGCAAGCCCCTGACATCACTCTCCATATATGGACACTGATGTCAGTTGCTTCCCCAGAGTTCCGGAGTAGAGCCTATACTACTGCTCTGCTCTGGAACACTGGCTCTGGGGTTGCCCCTGACATCACATTCTGGTCCAGGAGGATCCCCTCACGCCACTGTGTATGAACAGTGACATCAGGGGCTCCTCCAGCAGAGGAATCCCTGTCCAAAGCGTCGGCAACGCTCTGGCTGGGGGTTCCACTCCTAGAGGGAGCCCTAATGGAGATATCTACAAGGGGCGTGTGCGGCACCTACAAAGGGCACTGTGGCGGCATCTACAGAGGGCACTGTGGCAGCATCTACAGAGGGCACTGTGGCAGCATCTACAGAGGGCACTGTGGCGGCATCTACAGAGGGCACTGTGGAGGCATCTACAGAGGGCACTGTGGCAGCATCTACAGAGGGCACTGTGGCAGCATCTACAGAGGGCACTGTGGCAGCATCTACAGAGGGCACTGTGGCAGCATCTACAGAGGGCACTGTGGCAGTATCTATAGAGGGCTCTGTGGCAGTATCTATAGAGGGCTCTGTGGCAGTATCTATAGAGGGCTCTGTGGCAGTATCTATAGAGGGCTCTGTGGCACGATCTAAAAAGGGGCTGCCTAATTTTGACATTTGTGTGTCTGCCAAACGCTGCCAACTGAGCTGCTGGACTTCATTTAGCGACACAAACTGTAAAAGTCGATTGTTGAAATAGGCACTTGGAGAAATCTCGCAAATTTCCGGTAAGTTTAAACCTAGCGCTATTATTATAGTAATGTAGTATTAGAGTAACGTAGTATTGTTATAGTAATGTAGTATTATAGTAACATAGTGTTGTAGTACTTCAAATAATGAATTAATTAACAATAATTTTGTAATGTATCAAATTTGAAAGTAATGCGGCCCGTCAACTTCACATTTTTTCTATATGTGGCCCACTTACCCGGCCGAGTTTGAGACCCCTGATCTAAGGGTATAGTTAGCATTTTCACCAAACCGTTTTTTTGCTAATTGTATTTAAATTAGTCTGTGAAGATGAAAATCTACTTTTTTTTTCTACAAAACATAGACATTTTTTATTTTTACAAAGAATAAAGGAGAAAAAACACCCCAGCATTTGTAAAACAATTTCTCCACATTACGGCAAGATGCCATATGTGGTAATAAACTGCTGTTTGGACCCACAGCAGGGCTTTACATTACTTTAGCGAAAAATGGGAAAAGGGTTTTCTTTTGGACTTTAAATATTTATTACATTTATTTCACTAATAAAATTTTATTCACCTTTTTTTTTTACACATTTTATTAGTCCCCCTAGGGGACTTGAAACAGCGATCATTAGATCGCTGGTACAATACACTGCAATACTAATGTATTGCAGTATATTGTAATTTTTACAGGCTCCTGTAACAGCGTGATCGCTGTTCCTGTCTGTTAGTCCCGGGTGTCAGCTGTAATACACAGCTGACACCCGTAGCATATGGCACGGGCTCGGTGCATGAGCCCGCTCCATACATCACCCCACGCACCACTTCATGCTATTAAGTCGTGGTGCACGAAGGGTTAATGCGCAGATGATGGTGCAGAGCGAAAATTACAATTTTCCACTGATATGCCATTTTAGTGCACAACATGTTGTGCCCAGTTTGTGCCACTGAAGACAAATACCTACTAAAATATTAATTGGGTTCCTCCAGGTATGGCGATGCCATATCTGTGGACGTACACTGCTGTTTGGGCACGCTGTAGGGCTCATAACAGAGGGAGCGCCATTTGGCGCGCAGATTTTGCTTAGTAGTTTTTCTGTTTGGGGATTTGCTGGTTTTTCAGTTTATAATGTGGGGGCATATGTGAGCTGTGCGGAGTACATCAGGGTATAATAAGTTGGTATAATAATGCGGTAAATAAATAATAATCCGCAGATGTTTGACCAGTGTCGCACGGATAAATGGTGCCAGATGTTATCCACTTTTGGAACACTCTGAACATTTTGCATTGCCATAGTCTGAGAGCCAGAAGTTTTTTCTTTTTTCTCCAATGGAGCTGTGTAAGGGGTTAATCTGTAGTTTTCATTGGTACAATTGTTCAATTTTTTGCAAGCAAGATGACCAAAAACCATCGATTCTGACAATGTTTTTTATTCTTTTTTTTACGGCGTTCACCATGGGCTATAAATGACAATTTTACTTTATTCTGCGGGTCAATACGATTACGGCGATACCATATGTCTATAGTTTTTTTACTTATTTTTTTTGTGGTGTTCACCGTGCGGGAAAAATAACATTATAGTTTGGGTCGTTACAAACGCGGTGATACCAAATATGTGTACTTTTTTTAATGTGTTATTTTTTTTCCTATAATAAATACGTATAGGAAAAAAAGCATTTTTTGATTATGTAGCTTCGAACTTTTATAAAACATTTTTATTAACTTATTTATAGTTTTTTTTTTTACTTGTCCCACTAGGGGATTTGAAGACTTGCAGCTCTGATCGCTGCTATAATACATTACACTACCTAGTTAGTGTAATGTATTCTAACGGTCATTGTGACGTGGCACATAGGAAGCCTTTGAGGACCAGCCTCCGGTTGGTCGACCCCCGCATCTAAGGCCTTAACTGCCAAAATCAGCTGCGATGGGCCGATATTGGCAACGGGGAGAGCAGGGCAGACACCCTGCACAGTCAACCGCCACTGCGGTGTAGCGCCGCGTGGCGGTTAACTGTCAAAGTACAGACGTAACTGCACGTCAAGGTGCGCAAAGTTACTGCTGACCTTGACGTACAGTTACGTCAAAGTGCGGGAAAGGCTTAATGTTTTTAATAACCTCTATAGACGCCTAGTTATGTTCCCCCATATACTGAAGTCCTCATGAATTAGCTTCTCAACTGTGATATAACAAAATAAATGTAAGCGACACATCTCTAAAACAAAGACAGCTGGCAATTACTGGTATCCAGTATTTACTATCATATTTTGGTCGGGTGTTGAACACAGATCACATTTTACTGATCACATAGAGATTCTAAAAACAAAGTTGTTTTGTTTGTTTGTTGTTAGGGCTCGTCCACACCCAGCGGAATTACAGCGTTTTTTCCGGCCGGAATTTCGACCGTAAAAAACGCAGCAGTATACCTTAGCAGCATAGTGGATGAGATTTAACAAATCTCATCCACATGCTGTGTAAAATTTCCAAGCCGAAACTGACCTGCGGTGCGTTTGTTTCGGACCGCAGCATGTTAATTCCTGCTATGGAAAGTGTGCAGAATTGCTATAATTTTCAGAGGGGGATGTCTCCATCTCCTAACATTGGGAAAAAAGCAGCAATTTCCGCACCATTTTCTGCCGTAAAAACCGCAGGAAATGGTGCGATTTTGCCGCAGCGGAAAGCCTTTGACTTTCAATGGAATTACTGGCGAAATTTTCTGCAGCAATTCCATTGTGTGTGGACAAGCCCTTAGAAGTCTGGAAAATTTGATTAAGTCAAATAAGTTAGATGTGACAGATTACGGGTGGATCTTGCGTGTCTCTGACACACAGGACCCACTGACACTGAATCCGTCAGTCCCGTGGACCTGACCGATACAGGTTTCAGCGCAAGTTACAGCTGCTCTGTATGCAGGATACAAAGCAGCTGTATCTCAAAAAGTGAAAATAATTTTTAATAAAAAGTAATTAGAAAGTTGCACCAAACAGTGGTACACATTTTCATTAAAAAAAAAACAACAACACTTTTTCAAAAGGTGTACATAGCTTTTAACCCCTTCCCGCACATGGGCGTGACTGTACGTCCGAAATGCAAGTGATTTCCCGCATTCGGGCGTACAATTACGCCCAAGCTTCAAACTGTCAGACATGGTGACAGCGTCCCAATCGCAACTGTCATAGACTCGCGGGCACAGGACCAATCAGAGTGGTCCCGTGCCGGCACGAGCTGTGATTGGCCAGTCAGTACTGACAGGCCAATCATAGCACAGGAGCAGTGGTTTGCCGGTATCTCCGTCTCTGACAAGCTCATTCCTGTCAGAGAGCTTGTGAGAGTCGGAGACAAGAAGAAATACGGTGTTAAAGTGAAAAAAAGAACAAAAAAACCCAGCGATCTGCCCCTTTTCTGCCCATTAACCAGTGATCACCCACTTTGGTGCCCACTGGTTAAGAAAAAAAATAATATATATATATATATATATATAAACATATATATTATATATCATTTCAGTCCCCCACAGTGCCCTTCTGCCGTGCTGTGATCTGTCACCTGTCGCAGTACCCTGTCGCCGTCACCTTGCTGTGTCCCTAGGTTGCCCACTGCCCGAGTTCCCGGTTAGGTAGCAATGCCACGTCTCATTTAGTTTTTCCCCTGGTAGGTAGGGTAGCCTTACTCATTGAATACAGCAGGGTCTGTTCTCATTCCACGGTTGACAGTAGCGGTTTATTTTTTGATAAAAAAAAATGTAAAAAAAATATTTACATTTTTAAAAAAAAAAAAAAAGGTTAGAAAAAAAATGTGTTCGTTAGTGGTAGCAAGAGTTTATTAGTATGGCCAAAAGAGTCTTTTCAGCCGAGGAAGCATATGAAATGCTGTGTTCCGACACAGACAGTGCGAGTGAAGGTGAAGAGCAGTTCGTGCTTCCATCTTCCTCTGAATGCAGTGACTCTGAGTCTGCACCCCCCAGTCGGCGCAGAAGAGCCGTAGGTCCTGCTCTGCCGGAGCTGACCTGGGAAGCTGCGGACAATTATACCCCCCAGGTGCCTGAGTTTACAGCCCCCTCAGGCATTCAAATTGAAATTACCGGTTTCAGCCCCATTGATTATTTTAAACTTTTTTTTTCAGACTCCCTTTTAGAATTAATTGTCCAGCAGACCAACCTTTATGCGGAAAAGTTTATCGCCCAGAACCCCGAATCTTATTATGGGAGAAGCCAAAATTGGACCCCCACAAACCCAGTGGAATTGCGGAAGTTTTGGGGCATTTTTTTAAGTTTTGGTCTCATAAAAAAGCCCAGTATTAGAGACTATTGGTCCCCTGATATTTTATATAACACCCCCATTTACCGCACAGTAATGACAAGGAAGCGATTCGAAGCCATCCTAAAGTTCCTGCATTATAATGATAATAGCCAGTGCCCACCCCCACAGGACCCACATTTTGATAGACTATATAAAATAAGACCATTAATTGCCCACTACTCCAAAAAATTTTCCCAAGTTTATACCCCCCAACAAAATATTTCGGTGGATGAATCCCTAGTCAGTTTCAAGGGTAGACTGCACTTCAGGCAGTATCTACTCAATAAAAGAGCCCGGTATGGCATTAAGCTCTACAAGCTGTGTGAAAGTGGCACCGGTTACACATACTCTTTTAGGGTCTATGAGGGAAACGACTCCCAAATAAATCCCCCAGAATGCCCCCCCTTCCTAGGAATTAGTGGAAAAATTGTATGGGATCTTGTCCATCCTTTGCTCAGCAAAGGATCTCATTTATATCTGGACAACTTCTACAACAGCGTCCCATTGCTAAAAGTTCTCTTGTCCAGATCCACCTTGGCGTGCGGAACAATCCGCAGAAATCAGAAGGGCCTCCCCAAAAATTTGCTGGGTCCTAAAATTAGGAGAGAGCAGAGCTGTCTGCAGCGACGATCTGCTCCTCCTAAAGTATAAGGATAAAAGGGACGTCCTTATGCTGACCAGCATTCACGACAGCAGAGGCAGCCTTGTCCCTGTACGCGGATCCACCACCCAAGTACCCAAACCATTCTGCGTACAGGAGTACAACAAGTATATGGGTGGCGTTGACCTGTCCGACCAGGTTATAAAACCATACAGCGCCATGCGCAAGACCAGGGTATGGTATAAGAAGCTGTCTGTGCATCTTACACAGATGGCTTTATACAACGCCTTTGTCCTCTGCAGATATGCCAGCAGTGGAGATACGTTCCTGCAATTTCAGGAAAAGATCATAAAGTCCCTGATATTTGGTGACCAGGAAGGGGAGGGCAGTTCATCCGTCTCTTCCGTCAGCAGGATAATTCCCGGCCAGCATTTCCCCACTGAAATCCCCCCCACTGAAAAAAAACAGAAGCCCCCAAAAAAATGCCGTGTGTGCGCCAAGCGAGGCATTCATAAGGACACCACATACCAATGTGAGAAGTGTCCCACAAATCCCGGCCTGTGCATGAACCAATGTTTCAAAATCTATCATACCGCCTTAGATTTTTAATTCATTTATTCTTCATTCACCTTTTCTGTCTCCCATATTGGCCATGAATAATTATTCATTTTTTTACTGACCTGCCCCATTTAAAATTTGTAAAAAAAAACACCTAAAACAAAACTAAAAATGCTCACTATACCAAGGACCCCCCGAGGGAGTGTCTGTCTCATCCAGATTGCAAATCTGGGTGAGAGGAATAAATCCAGATAAGATTGGTTGTCTCAGCAAATCTTTTTTTGCTGAGGCCTTTGATTTATTTTTTGGGTTGGATTTTATGGAATGGTGGGTAGCTTGGTAGTGGGACCTGCCATTCCCTCTCCCTCCATAGCGGGTTTTCCAGGTTGCCCTCCTTATTTACTAAAATTAAAGTATTTCCTATTATACCCCTAGATGAATACCTAGAGGGTTGTCACTTCACAATTTAAAAATTTTCACTATACCCCTAGATGAACAAACTGGGTGCTTTTTCTCCTTTAACCCCTTGTGAAAATTATGAATTTGGGGCCAAAGCCG
This sequence comes from Rhinoderma darwinii, assembly GCF_050947455.1. NCBI lineage: Eukaryota > Metazoa > Chordata > Amphibia > Anura > Rhinodermatidae > Rhinoderma > Rhinoderma darwinii. The sequence continues at coordinate 92,586,104 of NC_134691.1, forward strand.
CATTTTCTTTGAAAAATAAATCTAAATTTTATTATTTTACTGCCCAGTGTATGAAACACCTATGGGGTCATACTGCTCACTATACCACTTGAAAGATTCCTTGAGCGGTGTAGTTTACCAAATGGAGTCACTTTTGGGGGGTTTCCACTGCACTGACACCTTTACAAATGCGACATGGTGCAGAGAAATGAATCCAGCACTCCAAAAGCTAAATGGCGCGCCTTCCTTTCCGAGTCCTTCTGCTTGCCAAAACAGCAGTTTATGACCACATGTTGGGTATTTCCGTACTCTGGAGAAGTTGCTTTACAAATGTTGGGGTGCTCTTCCTCATTTATTTGTTGAAAAAAATAAAAAATCTTGAAGTAAAGCTACATCTTATTGGAAAATAATGTAATTTTTCATTTTCACTGCCCAATTCTAATGAAATCTATGAAACACCTGTGGGGTCAAAATGCTCACTACACCCCTAGATGAATTCCTCAAGGGGTGTAGTTTCCCAAATGGAGTCACTTTTGGGGGGTTTCCACTGTTCTGGTACCTTAGGAGCTTTACAAATGCGACATGGTGCAGAGAAATGAATCCAGCAAAATCAGCGCTCCTAAAGCTAAATGGCGTGCCTTCCCTTCCGAGTCCTGCCGCTTGCCCAAACACCAGTTTATGACCACATGTTGGGTATTTCCGTACTCTGGAGAAGTTGCTTTACAAATGTTGGGGTTCTTTTCCTCATTTATTTGTTGAAAAAAATAAAACTTTTGAGGTAAATATACATCTTATTGGAAAATAATGTAATTTTTCATTTTCACTGTCCAATTCTAATGAAATCTATGAAACACATGTGGGGTCAAAATGCTCACTACACCCCTAGATGAATTCCTCAAAGGGTGTAGTTTCTCAAATGGTGTCACTTTTGTGGGCTTTCCTTTGTTTCGGCACCACAAGACCTCTTCTAACCGGACATGGTGCGTGAAATATAATTTAAGAAAAGGAAGGCCCAAAAATCCTCTAGGTACTCCTTTGCTTCTGAGGCTGGTGTTTCAGTCCAGTAGCGCACTAGGGTCACATGTGGGATATTTCTAAAAACTGCAGAATTAGGGCAATAAATATTCAGTTGTGTTTCTCTGGTAAAAACCTTCAGTATTACAGGAAAAATGGATTAAAATGGAATTTCTGCAAAAAAAAAATGAAATTTGCAAATTTCCCTTCCACTTTGCTTTAATTCCTGTGAAACGCATAAAGGGTTAAGAAACTTTCTAAATGCTGTTTTGAGTACTTTAAGGGGTGCAGTTTTTAAAATGGTGTGATTTGTGGGGGTTCCTAATATATAAGGCCCTCTTAGCCACTTCAGAACTGAACTGGTACCTAAAAAAAATAGGCTTTTGAAATTTTCTTGAAAATTTGAGAAATTGCTGCTAAACTTATAAGCCTTGTAACGTCCTAAAAAAATAAAAGGATGTTCAAAAAACGATGGCAATCTAAAGTAGACATATGGGAAATGTTAGCTAGTAACTATTTTGTGTGGTATAACTATCTGTCTTACAAGCATACATTTGAATTTAGAAAATGCAAATTTTTTGCAAATTTTCTCAAAATTTTGGTGTTTTTCACACAGAAATATTGAATATATCGACCAAATTTTTTTACTAACTTAAAGTACAATATGTCACGAGAAAACAATCTCAGAATCGCTTGGATAGGTAAAAGCATTCCAGAGTTATTACCACATAAAGTGACACGTCAGATTTAAAAAATGAGGCTGTGTCATAAGGTCCAAAAGTGGCTGCGTCCTTAAGGGGTTAACACACGTGTCACAGGGGCCCGTGGAAGATTCTGTCTCTGGGCCACCAGAAGGTGGTGTGAACTAGGGCTGTGCGATTATGACCTAAATCAAAATCACAATTAATTGAACGTGTAACCTAGATTACGATTAATGACAGAAAATTTCGACCACACCCCCTTTTGCATACCACGCACGCTATTTGCATGCTACGCCATTGAATTAATATCTATCCCCTATTAATAACTACTGTATATAATATACCCCCTGACACTGCTCCCCTCAGAGTATATTGCCCCCATAGCTGCCCCCACACAGTATATTGCCCCCATAACTGCCCTCTACAAATTATAATGCCCCCATAACTGCCCTTCACAAAGTATAGTGCCCCCATAACAGCCCCCCACAGCTGCCCTCCACACAGTATAAAGTCCCCATAGCTGTATAATGTATATAATTTCTTAGCATGCAATTTTCAACTGCAGAAAATATAACCTATCAAACCTACCATAATTAATTACATATATACACACACACACACACAGCCGGCCTTGGATATGTTCGACCAGTGCGGTCGCACAGGGCGCCAGTCGCCACACAGGGCACCAGCCGCCACACTGCAAGAGTTGCGCCAGCGGGTGTGTGTATCCCAGCGCCGTTGCAACTACCAGCGGGGATACACACACTAACTGCAGTCGCCTTTCCACCCAGGCGCTTCTTAACTTAGTGGCCGTCGCTAGCGCTGTAGCAGCCATAGCGGCTACTAGCGGAGAAACCGGGCATGAGGGCGGTGGCGCCGCTAGGATTAATCCTTTTAGCTAGATTAAATAAAAGTTATGTCTTAGTTTATTTCCACACATTTATTTGATAGCCGGGAAAGCTGGGTATTTTGGGTGCTCCTGCACAGTTGTCCTTTTTTGTAGGTAGTGCCACATAGACCACAGCCTCCTTGTAGATAGAACCCCCCCCCTCACACCCCTTCCAGTATAGATAGCGCCACTGTAGCTGCCTGGAGGAGCGGAATCCCCGGCCACATGGCCGCTGCGGCTGCTATAGCGGTAGTGACGGCACTATAGAAGAGCAGGGAGTTATCTCCCTGCTTGGCTATCTACTAGCGCCACTGTAGCGTCAGCAACGCTGTGGGCGGGGATTCCGCTTCAGGAGTTTCCCCTGATGTCAAGACATCAAGAAGCGCTCCAGGAGCGAATCCCCAGCCACATGGGGATTCCGCTCCTTCAGGGAGCTACAGTGGCGCTAGTATTAAGGATTAATCCTTTTAGCTAGATTAAATAAAAGTTAGATCTTAGTTTATTTCCACACATTTTTATTTTTTTTCATAATTTGGATTTTTATTGTAAAGTTTACAAACACATAAGAACAAGAACAGAGTGCGTGAATACTTTCGTAATCGATCATAACATATCATATCAACACATATCATATCATATAGATAGAAGCGAACGCTTTTGTACATCAATATCCTTGTTACTCCGGGGTGGTTGTCACCGTCATTTAGAAAAATATACAGTCGGGCACATGGCATATGAGGTAGAGAATGCCCCTCTATATTTGCAAGGCACATAATTCCTGACTGGACACGCATTATGAAGAGTGACCAACCCCCCCCCCCCCCCCCCTGAACAGGTAAGAAGAGAAAAGATTGAGACAAACCAAAAGAAGACAAAAAGAAGGGAAGGAGAAGACGGACAAAAGAAGAGCAAGGGAAGTAAGATGAGGGATATTAATGAGTGCTAGGAGCAGAGACATTACCACAAGAGGAATATTGTACCGCCTCAATTTCCGATGAAGCCCAATCAGGACCTGGCTATATAGATCACCATACGGAATTCTCTAGCTCAACCAGTCTGCGAAATGAGGACCAGATTTAAAGGATGACCATGTGTTCCACTGAGAAAGAACCGTGTCATAGCAGCCTCTGTCTTCTGCAAGAAGAGACTCTATTCTACACAGTAGGTCCATTTCCACAACCCATTCACCAATCGTAGGCACAGCAGAAGTCTTCCAGTATCTAGGAATAACTGTCCGTGCTGCTGTCAGAAAATGCCTGAGTAGGCCCTTTTTTATGCCTGACAGAAGACCCGGAATCAAGGATAACAGAGCCAACTGAGGAGTGGGTATGATAGGAGCACACTCCATCAATGCATAGATGTCGAACACCGCTTTCCAAAAAGTCTGCAACACTGGGCATGACCACCAAATGTGCAACATCGTGCCAGTCTCGTTGCCACACCGCCAACAGACATCTGATACTTCTGGGTACATTTTATGCAAAATCTGTGGGCAACGGTACCATCTGGTCAATATTTTAAAAATTTTCTCCTGAGCGTGGCAAGCCATTGGCATTTTATGGGTCAGGAGGAAAACCCTGTCCCAATCAAGCAGAGATATGGAGAAACCTAGGTCCTCTTCCCATGCGCTAACATATGCAGGGGGCTGATTGACAGAAGTCTCCAATAGGATGGTATACATCTTGGAGATCACACGAGTAGGTGGCTCTTGTAAAAGCAACAACGATTCAAAGGACGTGGTCGCTGAGATGCAGATACCATCCGGCAAGGCCGAGTGTAGAAAGGTAGACAATTGTGCATATTCCAACCATGAAAGAGTCCTCTCCGGGCAGGTCTCTCTCAACATCTGTAACGGAGGGAGGCGACCCCCATCCGACATCACCTGACACAGCCTAGTATCCTCCGAAGCGGTCCAGCTCAAAAAGGTAGCTTTGTGAACAGCCGGTGGGAACTCGGAGTTATCAAACAGAGGGCTAAGAAGTCATGGTCTATGGGAAAGCCCCTTTCGAACCATCAATCTGTCCCAGAGAGTGGGAAAGTGATGGGTAAGCATAGGAAGGGTCGAGAGGGCTGGCCGATGATCCGGCAGGATCCACGGCAGCGATCTCAGAGAGAGCGCCACCAAGGACCTCTCAATCCCCACCCATTGTTTATTAGTGCCATTATGAAACCAATCTATCACTCTAGAAAGAACAACAGCTTGGTGGTACAGCCCCAAATCTGGGAGTCCCGCTCTCCCTTTCAGTTTAGGGCGAGACAGTGAGCTCATACTGATGCGAGGCCTCAGAGTGCCCCAGACGAACTTCCAAAACGCTGCCTCCAACGTCTTAAAATATGCCCTAGGAACCATAACAGGGATTGCCTGAAATAGATACAAGAACAGAGGGAGGATATCCATTTTGATGGCATTAATACGTCCAAACCATGACAATTGTGCTCTGTCATAGGATTGTAGATCTTTCAGCGTACGTTGCATTAAGTGAGGATAATTAAGGGAGTACAGATCCGCCAGAGTGCCAGAAATCTGAACCCCCAGGTATTTGATAGATGTCGCTTGCCATTTGAAAGAGAAGGATGATCTTAGAAGATCAACAGACTCCTGTGGAAGCGATACATTTAGCGCTTCCATCTTTGTGTAATTGACCTTGAAATTACTAACCCTTCCGAACTCCTCAAATTCCCGAATGAGCACCGGGAAGGAAATAACAGGATTAGTAATGAATAATAAGAGGTCGTCTGCATATAACGCCAGCTTATGATATTCGCGACCTACCCGAATCCCAGAAATATCTGGAGATTTACGGATAGCCACTGCCAGATGTTCCATTGTGATCACATATAGTAATGGGGACAGCGGGCACCCCTGTCTGGTTCCGTTAGCAATCTGTAGAGCTGCGGAGAAGATGCCATTGGCCCTGACTCTAGCCGTGGGTTTCCGATATAGAGAAAGGATCCTCTCTATCATTACCGGGCCAATTCCCATTTGTTGTAAGGCCGATCTCAAGAAAACCCAGTGGACTCGGTCGAAAGCTTTCTCTGCATCCACCGAGATCAGACAAGTGGGTATGGACCTCTTCTTCGCGTGGGACATTAGGAGAAGCGTTTTATTGGTATTGTCCCTCGCTTCTCTCCGGAGGACAAACCCCGCTTGATCAGTATGGATGATTCTCGGAAGCAGAGGTGCCAATCTATTTGCAATTGCGTTAGAATAATGCTTAACATCAACATTTATTAGAGAAATCGGGCGGTAATTGGCACAGATAGAATGGTCTTTCCCTGGTTTAGGAATAACCGTAATGGTAGCTTCTAACGTTTGCGGCGTGAAGGGCATCGACGACGTGACCGAGTTGAATACCCTAGTCATAAATGGAAGGAGCTGCGGAAGAAAAGCCTTGTAAAAGGACGTCGGGAAACCATCCGGGCCCAGACTTTTACCCGACGGAGCGGACTTGATGACGCCCTGGATTTCCACGTCGGAAAAATCCGCGCCCAACTCCTCGGTCTCAGCCCTTTCCAGTTCTGGCAGAGCTGTTTTGGCCACATACTGGTCAATTATCCTTTGCAGAGCAGCAGAAGACATATCTTGTAAAGGTGCCTTGAGATTATACAAGGAGTGGTAATACTCCCGAAAGGTTTGCACTATCTCTTCTGGCTTATGTTTAATGTCACCCGAGCACGTCTTAATCGTTGGAATATAAGAGGTGGGGACCCGTGGCTTGAGCGTTCTGGCTAGTGCTCTGCCACACTTGTTAGAGTGTTGATAAAAGAAACCCCTAGCACGATCTCTGAAAGAGGCCTGAGCCTGATCCAACAACTCTCTCAAGGAATTCCTGGCCTCTGATAATTCCGCTAACGTTTGAGGCTGTCGAGACTGTTTATGTGCAGACTCTAGGGACTGGATACAAGACAGTAACTTCTTCATTTTAAAAGCTCTCCCTTTTTTTAGCCTGGAGCCTTGTTGGATAAAGATACCTCTCACAACACTCTTCAGTGCCTCCCACTGTGTCGGTAGTGGGGTGGGATCTAGGGTGTGATGATCTAGGAACTCGGAGATCGAACGGATGACAGCCGCTCGACATACCGAATCCTTCAAAAGAAGAGGATTTAGCTTCCAATGCCATTCCCTCGCCCCTCCACCCGGGAACTGTAGTGAGAGGAAAACTGGCGCATGATCTGTCCAGATCATAGAACCAATCCGAGACACCGGGGCTCAGGACAATAAGTGATGACTCACAAAGAACATGTCTATCCTGCTGTACATGTCATGGACCGCAGAATAGAAGGTATAATCCCTTGCTTGAGGGTTAAGTATCCTCCAAACATCCACCAGCTGCATTGCAAAAAGTTTAGCCTTAAGAGCAGATAGCTGTGTTGCTGCTACCGAGGACCTGCCCGAAGACGAGTCCATAACTCGGTCTAAGACAAAATTAAAGTCACCAGCAGTGATCAAGAGGCCCTCTGTAAAGTTGGCGAGTTCTGTCAAGTAGCTCCTGCAAGTGCGCACCTGATCATGATTAGGGAGGTATAGATTAGCCACTGTGAACATTTTCCCACAGACCTGAAGTTTCACAAACAAAAAGCGCCCATGAGCATCAGATCGGGTCTCTACAATAGATACCGGAAGAGATCTATGTATCGCAATACTCACTCCTCTTGACTTAGCTTCCGGGTTGGTACTATGGAACCACTGTGTATAGTACCTATGAGTCAAAGTAGGCACATGTTCACTCCTGAAATGCGTCTCCTGTAGAAACAAAATCTGGACACGCTGCTTGTGCATATTATACAAAATCTGAGAGCGTTTCTGCGGCGTGTTGAATCCACACACATTTAACGAGCAGCAATTGAGGGACTCCATCAGGAAAGAGGACGGCGACAAGTGGGGAAGGGAGTGGGGCGGAGAGGGAGAAAAGAAGAGCAAACAATAAACAGAGAGAAACAGAAAACAATTATGACACTATGGAAAACCCCACAGACAGTGTTCCAGCCCCAAAACCACTAAGTTGAGGGGAAAGAGGTATATGTAACGTGTTCAATGCGTAGCAGAACACCACCTACGTACGGAGTTGACTGAACTATGGAAGAAGGATGATCCCAACCAACTTCCGTTAGCCCGAGATTATTGCTATAAACATCCACCATATTAAAAAGAAAACAGAGAAACTGTGGCGGAACAACGATATGTTTAGCCCTTAAAGGGCACCTGTAAAAGAACCACACAAATACATGACATCCTCACGTTCAAGGGAAGGAACCAGAACATAATGCAATATATCGGGCCCTGCTAGAAAGGTGGAGGGAACAGTTATGAATAGACACCCCACAGGAAGCATCAGAGGGATTAATAAATTCGAGGCTATGAGCCAGTACAACTCGGGCTCCCCCCACCTACTGTTTCATCTTAGCGCATGGCAGCAAGTAAGAGCAAATCATGCTCGCGCCCCATCTATAACTTCCAGCTCCCTCTCAGGGCCTGTAAAACCATCCTGTAACATAACAAGTAACATTTATGTAACTCAAAATCTGGGGAAAGCAGCCACATAATAAATCCCATGTTTAGGACAGGACCATTTCCACATATTACCCCTAGCCTCAAAAGCAGCATCACAATCAAGGAAGTCCTGAGAGGCTATGGGAGAAGCTAATTTCGAATCATGGTTCCAACCGTGTTGATTCCGGGACCATCGGAGCCTGAAGTAGTCTACGGCGAGCCGGAGCCGGGTAATTTTCCACCCTGGAGTTACGCCGTGGCGGGCGCTGTGGTAATGGCGGAAAGAGCGGCCAATCAGAAATAACAATAGCAGGCAAGTCCAGAGCAGCTATGAACTCAGGGATGTCGTCTGGGGAGTACACAGAGTAGGTAGCCGAACCTCGTCGAACTTGCAATTGAAACGGGTATCCCCACGAATACGGAATATCTTTCTCCCGAAGTACCATTAGTAGCGGCCTCAAGGCTCTCCGCTTTGCCAGTGTAGAGCGGGAAAGATCTGCCAGCAATTGCACCGGAGCACCGTCAAAGTCCAAAACACCCTTGTTACGCGCTTGACGCATAATGGACTCTTTAATTTGGAAGAAATGTATCCTGCACACTACATCACGTGGTCTCGCCATATCTGTGCTTTTCGGACCCAGGGTACGATGCGCTCTATCGATTTCCAACCGGGAGTCAACCGGTTTTTCCAATAGCGTGTTAAAAATCCCAATCAATGTAGGAATGAGATCTTGGGGTCCTGTAGCTTCAGGGATACCTCTAACTCTGATGTTATTCCTTCTATTGCGATTTTCAGCGTCATCAGCCATATCAAATAATAATTGAATGTGGGCAGAATGCTGATCTAATAAACTTTGTTGGGAAACTTGTTGTTGTTGAAGTGTCTGCGTGGTTACTTCAATGGCCGCCACAGCAGTATTAATATGGTAAATGTCCTCTTTCAGAGAACGTATCTCCGTTTTACACACCGCTTCAAGGCGGGAAATATATCCCTCCATGTCTGTTTTAGTGGGAATGGCCGCCATCTGTGACGTGAGTGCCAGCATATCGGGACCCCGCTCAGTGCCCTGTGATGGGACCATGGAAGACTCACCCCGGACCAGGAGAGATGGAAAGTCCTGTGTCAGCTCCGAGGACGACCTCGCTCCTGAAGGCGCTGCAGATGCGTCCGCACCCCGGACCGCCATATTGGTTTGCTGAGGCGAGGAAGCAGGTGACCCAGGGTCCGTAAAGTAGTGGGGAATGCCGCTTCCCGTTCTCCCTTGATCGCTTCTTGCCGGTGTGGTAGCTTTACCGCGTGTTCCCCTTCGCATTAGTGCGATGTAAAGTGCTATTAGACGCTGTTAATCGGGCTGGAAGTCAGTCAGGACGCCGGAGCTCTCACACCACGCGTCTCACCAGCGCCATGTCCAGGCCACGCCTCTCCACACATTTATTTGAAAGCTGGGTATTTTGTGTGCTCCTGCACAGTTGTCCTTTTTTGAATGTCTATTGCCCGCCAGCTATCAGGGTCATTTCGTAGTCCTTGCACTACAAGGGGGCTGTGGGCAGTGTGGCACTACCAACCAGGGGGCTGTGGGCTGTGTGGCACTACCAACCAGGGGGCTGTGGGGCACTCCTCACCAGGGGTCTGTGCGGCGCTCCTCACCAGGGGTCTGTGCGGCGCTCCCTACCAGGGGGCTGTGCGGCGCTCCCTACCAGGGGGCTGTGCGGCGCTCCCTACCAGGGGGCTGTGCGGCGCTCCCTACCAGGGGGCTGTGCGGCGCTCCCTACCAGGGGGCTGTGCGGCGCTCCCTACCAGGGGGCTGTGCGGCGCTCCCTACCAGGGGGCTGTGCGGCGCTCCCTACCAGGGGGCTGTGCGGCGCTCCCTACCAGGGGGCTGTGCGGCGCTCCCTACCAGGGGGCTGTGCGGCGCTCCCTACCAGTGGGCTGTGCGGCGCTCCCTACCAGGGGGCTGTGCGGCGCTCCCTACCAGGGGGCTGTGCGGCGCTCCCTACCAGGGGGCTGTGCGGCGCTCCCTACCAGGGGGCTGTGCGGCGCTCCCTACCAGGGGGCTGTGCGGCGCTCCCTACAGGGGGCTGTGCGGCGCTCCCTACAGGGGGCTGTGCGGCGCTCCCTACAGGGGGCTGTGCGGCGCTCCATACAGGGGGCTGTGCGGCGCTCCCTACAGGGGGCTGTGTGGCCCACTCTACAAGGGTCTATGTGGCGCTACCCACAAGAGGGCTGTGTGGCGCTACCCACAAGGGGGCTGTGTGGCGCTACCCACAAGGGGGCTGTGTGGCGCTACCCACAAGGGGGCTGTGTGGCGCTACCCACAAGGGGGCTGTGTGGCGCTACCCACAAGGGGGCTGTGTGGCGCTACCCACAAGGGGGCTGTGCGGCGCTCCCTACCAGGGGGCTGTGCGGCGCTCCCTACCAGGGGGCTGTGCGGCGCTCCCTACAGGGGGCTGTGCGGCGCTCCATACAGGGGGCTGTGCGGCGCTCCCTACAGGGGGCTGTGTGGCCCACTCTACAAGGGTCTATGTGGCGCTACCCACAAGAGGGCTGTGTGGTGCTACCCACAAGGGGGCTGTGTGGCGCTACCCACAAGGGGGCTGTGTGGCGCTACCCACAAGGGGGCTGTGTGGCGCTACCCACAAGGGGGCTGTGTGGCGCTACCCACAAGGGGGCTGTGTGGCGCTACCCACAAGGGGGCTGTGTGGCGCTACCCACAAGGGGGCTGTGTGGCGCTACATACAAGGGGGCTGTGTGGCGCTACATACAAGGGGCTGTGTGGCGCTACCTACAGGGGGAATGGTGGGCTGATGGTCATTTTACTGTGAGTGGTGGTCTGATGGTCATTTTACTGTGAGTGGGCGGGCTAATGGACATTTTACTGTGAGTGGGGGGGCTGATGGACATTTTACTGTGAGTGGGGGGGCTGATAGTCTTCAAGTGGTTTCCACCTCTGACCTCCAATTGAAATTAATAGGAGGCAGGAAATACCAGCGGCGCTCGTTTGGAGCTTTTTTTCCTGCGTCTTTTGCATTCGCTTCAACAGCTTAAGAAAAAACACAAAAAAAAGGTGTCACAATGCTGTCAGTTGCTGAAGGAATTTTGAGGCACATTTTTTTTGCCTTACAAAAAACTGTGTGTGAACATAGCCTACGAGTGTAGTGCTTGTTCTTAGCCGTTCTCTGTCTTTCTCGAAACAATTTTTGGTAGGGGGGCCCTGAGCAAATTTTATTTTTCCAGTGCTGCCTCGAGTCTGAAAAGGTTGGGAAACTCTGTACTAGGCTACAGGATCCCATCATGGAGCAGCTCAGTTCGTCATGGGAATGGGGCCTAGGTGAGTAAAATTTTTGTTTTTGTTTGGGGGCACTATCTACAAGGGGGAGGTGGGAGACTGTATGGCACTGTCTACAAGGGGGAGGTGGGGGACTGTATGGCAATGTCTACAAGGGGGAGGTGGGGGGCTGTATGGCACGATCTACAAAAAGGAGGGGGGGATTATGGCACTGTCTACAGGGAGGCTATATGGCAAAATCTACAGGGGGGCACTATACTGTGTGGGGGCCACTAAGCAGACATTATACTATGTAGGGGTACTACAGGTGGCATAATACTGTGGGCACAATTAGAGGACAAAATACTGTGTCCTTGAAGGGGTTGTAATATATTATTAAATATGATTATTATACTGTATGGGGGCACTAAAGGGGCATTATAAGTTTTTTATGGGGCATTTTTTTTAAATGATGGGGTGGGGTGCAGAAAGATCATTTCGCACAGGGCGCCATCTATCCTAGGGCCGGCCCTGCACGCACGCACACACACGCTGAATTATTAAGTATTCATAACAGCCATTTCTTTTTACCAAGATTTTATGCAACATTATATTGTACAGGACTAGGATTTGGATTATATGGGATTAACACATAGACACTATTATAAAGTAAACATAGTTTATAGAGTGATTACTGGAACATGTATTAAAACCAGCCCTGAAAGTGATTCAAAGACTTCCGAACATTCCCTAAAATTCCTCAGGTAACTGACATAAGGCTCAAAACTATCAATCATCAGTCTCCTACGCAGTCAATTTCACAGCCAACGAGCAAGTCTGGGCCACTTCAATGCAAATCAGGGGGTGTGGATCCATGGGAACTGTATGAAGATACTCTTCACTGCCTGTTTAGTTTCCTCCCTCAAAAAAATGCCAGTGGTAGAATCAAAGTTCACTGGAACTTTGCTGATATGCTACCCTGGAGACTTTGCAAAGGCATATTGGACGTAGAAGGAAACAAACCGCGAAGAAAAAAGATAAAATTGTACAACAACCCTCTGCCAAACATAGTACCATAGCGGATATATATATATTTCATATCACATATACACACACACACATATATGATATACACGCACACACACACAAACACACACACACACACACACACACACACACACTTCATTCGGAAAGTCTTCAGACCCTCTCACTTTTTATACATTTTGTTATGTTGAAGCCTTGTGCTAAAGTGAAAGCAAATTACGTTTTTCATTTATAATTCTGCACTCAATACCACATAATAAAGTAAAAACAGAATGTTAGTCATCTTTGCCAATTTATTGAAAAGGAAAAACTAAAATATTGCATTCACATAGGTATTCAGACCCTTTACTCAGCACTTAGTTGAAGCACCTTTGACAGCGATAATGGTCACCAGTCTTCTTGGGTATGATGCCACAAGGTTTACACACCTTTTGGGATTTTATGCCATTCTTCTCTGAATTTCCTCTCAAGCTCTTTCAGGTTGGATGGGGACCGTCGGTGGACAGTCATTTTCAGGTCTCTCCAGAGATGTTTGATTGGGTTCAAGTCAGGTCTCTGGCTGGGCCATTCAAGGACATTCACAGAGTTGTCCCTAAGCCACTCCTGTGCAGCCTTCGCTGTGTGCTTAGGTTCATTGTCTTGTCGGAAGTCAGACCTTTGGCCCAGTCTGAGGTTCAGAGCACTCTGGATCAGGTTTTCATTAAACTGTAGCTAAACGTTTGCCAAACTTCTGACATGTCAAAAGTTTTGATTGGCGGGGTCCGAGCACAGAGACCTCCACCAAATCGCTAGAACGAAGCCGCTAAAGCGATCGCGTGAGTTCTCAGCCGCTTCGTGTCTGTTCGACTTTCTCCGGAAGTAAATGTATTGTGTACGGACTCAATAGAAATTCTATGCGCCTGTACTCCGATACATCGTCATACCGGAAAAAGCCGAACAGACACAAAGCGGCTGAGCGCTTCAGCTGCTTCGCTCTAGCGATTGGTGGGGGTCTCATTGCTCGGACCTCCACCAATCAAAACTTCTGAAATGTCAAAAGTTTGTCAAACGTTTAGCTACACTTTAAGAAGCTCTCTGTACTTTTCTCCATTCATCTTTCCCTGACCAGTCTCCCTGTCGCAGCCGCTGAAAAACAACCACACAACATGATGTTGCCACCACAATGCTTGACTGTAGGGATGGTATTGTGCAGGTGATGAGCAGTGCCTGGTTTCCTCTATACACGACAATAAAAATTCAGCCAAAAAATTTCAACCTTGATTTCGTGAGAACACACAATCTTGTTCCTTACCACCTAAGATAACTTTAGGTATTTTTTTGCAAACTCCAGACAGGCTTTCATTTGTCTTTTACTAAGGAGAGGCTTCTTTCTGGCCAGTCTGCCATGAAGTAGTCCAGATTGGTGGAGTGCTGCAGTGATGGTTGACCTTCTGGAAGTTTCTCCCATCTGCACACAGGCTCTTTGGAGCTCAGCCGGAGTGACCATTGGGTTCTTGGTCACCTCTCTTATCAAGGCTCTTCTCCCCAATTACTTAGTTTGATGGGACGGCCAGCTCTAGGAAGAGGGTTGCTGGTTGTTCCAAACTTCTTCCATTTAAGAATTATGGAGGCCACTGTGCTCTTGGGAACTTTCAGTGTAGCAAAAAAATTTTTGTACCCTTCTCCAGATATGTGCCTCCACACAATCCTGTCTCTGAGCTCTACAGGCAGTTCTGTCATGGCTTGGTTTTTGCTCTGATATGTATTGTCAGCTGTGACACCTTTTATAGACAGGGGTGTGTCTTTCCAAATCATATACAATTAAATTAATTTACCACAGGTGGACTCCAATCAAGGTGTAGAAACATTGCAAAGATGATCTAGAGAAATAGGAGGCCCCCAGAGCTAAATTTCAAGTGTCTGAATACTTATGTCCAGGAGAAATTCAAATTTTCCATTTTTAATAAAATTGCAATAATTTCCAAAATTCAGTTTTCACTTTGTCATCTTGGGGTATTGAGTGCAGAATGATGGGGGAAAACTTGAATTTTTATATTATTTTAGCACAAGGTCTCAACATAACAAAATGTGAAAAAAGTGCGGTGGTTCACAGTATTACAGCCTTCTTCTATTCACTTCAATGGGAGAAGGCTGTAATACTGTGAACCGCCGCTAAAAGTATGTGTCGACGATTCACAGTGTGTACAGTAAGGGAAATGAAGGGGAAGCAGAGCTCGTACAAGCTCCGCGTCCCCTTCAAAAACATCTGATCAGCGGGCGTCCCAAAAGTCGGACCACGATCAACCAGATATTGATGGCCTATCCGGAGGATAGGCCATCGATTTTTAGGGACTGGACAACCCCTTTTAAGAGGTGTGTCTTAATACTGTTTGTTTGTTTCGTGCGAGCGCTCCGACCCTTTTAGAATAGCTGATCGGCTGTGCTTTCCGGCAGTCGGACCCCAAATAATCAGATATTAATGGCCTATCCTGAGGTTAGGCCATCAATTTTTAGTGACTGGACAACCACTTTAATAACTGAATTCAGGTGTTTCATTCAGTCCCATTATCACAGATTTATAAAATCAAGTACCTAGCCATGCAGTCTGCCTTTACAGACATTTGTGAAAGAATGGGTCATCCTAAAGAGCTCACTGAATTCCAGCGTGGTACTGTAATAGGATGCACCGCTGCAAGTCAGTTTGTGAAATTTCTTTCCTCTTAGATATTCCACGATCAAATGTGAGTAGTATTATTGCAAAGTGGAAGCGTTTAGGAACCAGAGCAACTCAGCCACAAAGTGGAAGAACACCTAACGCTACAGAGCAGTGTCGCCGAGTGCTGAGGCACATAATGCATAAAAGTCGCCAACGCTCTGCTAACTCAATAGCTGCAGAGTTCCAAAGCTCCTCTGGCATGGTTTCCATGGCCGAGCAGCTTGGAGATGCAAGCCTTGCATCTCAAAGGACTATGTCAAGCGTCGGATGGAGTGGTGTAAAGCACGCCGCCACTAGACTCTGGAGAAGTGGAAAAGTGCTCTGTGGAGTGATGAATCACCCTTCTCTAACTGGCAGTCCAATGGATGAGTCTGGGTTTGGCAAATGCCAGGACAACGTTGCCTGACTGACTGCATTGTGCCAACTGTAACGTTTGGTGGAGGAGGGATAATGCTATGCGGTTGTTTTTTAGGGGTTGGCCTAGTCCCCTTCGTCCCAGTGAAGAGAAATCTTAATGCTTCAGCATACCAAGACATTTTGGTCAATTGCATGCTTCCAACATTATGGGAACAGTTTGGGGAAAGGCCCTTTTCTGTTCCAGAATCACTGTGCTGCAGTGCACAAAGGAAGGTCCATAAAATACATGGTTGGGCGAGTTTGGTGTGGAAGAACTTGACTGGGCACAAAGCCCTCACATCAAAAACCTTTGGGATGAACTAGATTGGAGATTGTGAGCCAGGCGTGCGTGCGTGCGTAAATATATTATTTTATTTTTTAGTGAATGGCTTGGATTATGATAATCATCTTTCATATACTGTGAAGTATTAAAGCAGGTTTAGCTAATGGGGATCAAAAGCAAAGAACCATATCTAGTGCAGGTCATAGCAATAAAGGACGCAAATTTAGCTCAACAAATTTCACTTTTTAGTGAGTGTAATTGTACCCACTAGTATAACGCTGTCTAGAAAGTCATTATTTTGATTGGTCTGTCAGACAGGTTCAAGATAAAGTATAGTTATGTAATGGCCCCATTGCATCTAGCCGATCTACAATATAAGAACAGAAATGAAAACTCATGAATAGAGTATGATCAGCTGTTTATTTAAAAAGTATACAGTACAGTATGAATATTAAACTTATAGGACTTACTAATTAAATCTAAAGCCATGTTAAATTACGGCTTTCACATTCTCACCAGTATTAGAAACCTGACAGTAGGAATTTGATTATGCAGCATCTCCATTTTTCATGTGCTTTAATTTCATATACAAATGCAACTGAATAACTATAGAAAAGAACCAAAAACGATGAACAATACAACATATGATGTCTCTTGAATGATGCACTGTGCGAAACTGAAGGTTTGCATGAGGAATAAATAAAATGGTTGCCCATAGCAATTAATTAGATCACTGCTGCGATTTATGGTGACTGCAAACTGTAATAATCGTAGTGCGTGAAATCATGAGCACTCCTTGCATATGCTAAAAATCCATCTTAGTTCAATTTCTCTGAAGAGTTCTGAACATTGAGCTACTGTATGACCATCTGTTGCAGAGGGGAAGCAGGTAGTGGAAAATGTGCCCATGGGCAATTATCTTAAGATATTGTTTTATCTGCTTACAGCGAAGAGATAACATGAAGACATAGGCCGTCGTGGGAGGACAGCAGAGAAGTGACTGTAGGACACTGGCCTGAAACTTATGGTGGCCATACGCAATAGATGAATGAAATGGATTTCAACATTTATTTCCGTGGGAGATAAGCCCCCAAAAGAGGAGTCTGGGAGCGGCTTATTCCCTTCTCCAGCTATCTAAAGTGTATGGGCAGCTTAAAGAAGACCTATCACTCGATCATATAAATTGAACTGGTTAACTGACCTGACCTGAGTAGCGCTGTCTCTATATGGCCCAATGTGGTGTTGGTTCCCTATAGGCTAATTTGCTGTAGTTAGCTAACGAGGTGGAGCTAGCTTCCCTGCCTCTGATGCATTCAAGGCAGTTTGAGTGTAGTTCACTCCCTGTTGGCTAACTACAGCAAATTAACATGGCGGGAGCCAACACAACAGCGGTTCATATCTCTGGAAAGCATGAGTCTAGGAAGAAAAAAAACAAAAAACAAACAGCGCTATTCAGGTCAGAAAACCAAATTTAACTTATAAGGCCTAGTGACAGGTCCTCTTTAAAGGGTGTGTATACCTTTGAACCTGTGTTTTTTTTTCTTCTTTTAAATGTATGTCTAATGGGATTAAAACATTTTTTAATTTGACATTAAAAATGTTCTTTACTTTTTGTGATTCAGCTTGATCTATGTATGGTCTATACATAGAAGCTGTATAGCTCTGCTGGAAGCTGAATCAGTCAGTCTGCTGCACCGACTGCTTGGCTAACAGTGACTTCTGTGTGCCTCTAACACAGGCTAACCCTAAGGGCTTGTCCACGCGTAACGGAATTGCTGCATATTTTGCATCCGGAATTGTGGACGGAAAATACGAAGCAGAATACAATAGCAGCAAAGTGGGTGAGACTTAACAAATCTTATCCACATGCTGCATAAAATTTCCGTGCAGGAATTCCTCTGCAGTGCGTATTTTTCGTACCGTACCATGTCAATTCCTGCTGTGGAAAGTGGACTGAATTGCTGCGTATTTCAGGTGAGGTCACCATCTCCCAGCATTGAAAAAATGCAGCAAAATCCACACCATTTTCTTCAGCAAAAAAAAAAAAAACGCAGGAAATGGTGCGGTTTTTCCGCAGCATAATTTCTGCTATTTTCTGCGGAATTGCTGCAGAAATTTTCAGCAGCAATTCCGTTACATGTGGACAAGCCCTAATACTGATCACATCTTTGTTCATGAATAAGATAGGATCGGTTATTAGGGTTATCCGGTGTGTTGAAGGCACACCGAAGCCGCTGTCAGATAAAGTCGGTCCAGCAGATTGACGGATTCAGCTTACAATGGAGCTATACAGCTTCTATGTATAATGCATACATAGAAGCTGCATAAAAAAAACCGTAAAGGAATTTTTTTAATAAATGTCAATTAGAAAAATGTTTTTAATCACATTACACATACATTTCATTAAATAAAAAAAAAAAAGAAGGCTACTAAGGTATACATAGCCTTTAAGGTTAACTATTATCTACCTAAACACATAAGTAATAAAATTAGTCACAAAAAAATTATAAAATTAAGATATGGGCTCATCAGTATTCTTATATTACTTTTGTAAAAAATACCAACCAAGATGAACAAAAAAAAAAATGGGCAAATGCAACAACAGCTCTCTTTTCCTAAGAACAACAGAGAAGCCTGTATCATGTGAAAACAAGACAGACATTCCTCTGCTTTTGGAATGAACCTGAGCGCGCCTGGCAACTTTCCATGATCCAACGTCACAAATGACTTAACAGAACATAGTGTTCTTGGCACTAGTGCAAATATGTGTTAGAATCTCGATCAGAATGAAGATTCATATACATTTTCATATCAATAAACGAAGAAAAACAAAAATTAAAACTGAAACAAGAAAACTCAAGCAACTCAAAAAATCAGTAGAAACGGTCATGGACTGGCACAATTTATGTGTTGTCTGTTTCATCTGCATAAAAGTAGACGTAACCCTTCCAATAGGGCATAAGGAGTTAACCTGCATGACTAGAACCGAGAATACATATTGAAGGTACAAATACACCCCCCCCCCCCCTCCTCCAACAAACATACACCCATTCCCTGATCCTCCTGTAACCTCCCACGTTAAACCTAGAAAATTCCAGCACACCTTGCAGATACACAGAGAGAGACAGAGGTATCTGACGCCAGAAACAAAGCACTGACTCATTTCCGGGCCCTGAAGTTGCAGCCAAGGAATATGCATAGAACGCGGCTGTCACGCTATCTTCCGCAGGCACAGTAAAGTCTTATTATTTACCCACATGCTGACTTGGATCACATATCTCCAGCAAAATCTGATAAAAATCTGAATTTGGCAGTAAAGAAGATTGTTATGAATACAACGTGCAAAGTTTGCTAAAAATATAGTCTAGTTTAATGTTCAATAAACAGTCACCTAAAATATCCCACTGAGCACTTGTATGCCATCAGATGACAAGAGCCATTATCATGCACTACCATTGGTAATATGATCCAGCCTTCATCAAAGAACATTTTACGTACATGGTGTGTAAATGAGTACTCGAATGTCTAAATAGTTCTATGTTCCTTCATGTTTCTTAACAGCTTCCCCTGTTGTCACCTGTACTCGTTTGTATTATATCTTTCTAGATGGGCTATTCTTTCTTAACCCCTACCCCCTGCTTGCATTCTGGGCCCTAATGGCCAAGCCATTTTTTACATTTTTCCATTGTCACATTCGAAGACCTATAACTTTTTATTTTTGCGTCGACATAGCTGTATAAGGTCTTGTTTTTTGCGGGACGACTTGTAGTTTTTATTGGTACCATTTTGGAGTAGATGCGACTTTTTGATCACTTTTTATCACATTTTTTTAAAGTCAGGATTAACAGAAAACAGCAATTTTTCCATTGTTTTTTATTTTATTTATTACGGTGTTCACAGTGCGGGTTAAATAATGTAACAGCTTTATAGTCGGGGTAGTTACGGACGTGGCGATACCAAATATGTGTCACTTTTTTGCTTTATTGTGTTTTTTTTTTTTTAATAGTAAAGCATTTTGTAAGGGGAAAAAGTGGGTTTTTCATTTTTTATTTTTTTCACATTTTTTTTCAACTTTATTCAACTTTTTTTTACTTTTATACTAGTCCCACTAGGGGACTTCACTATGCGATCCTCCGTTCGCTATTGTAATACACTGCAATACTTTTGTATTGCAGTGTATTACTGCCTGTCCGTTTAAAACGGACAGGCATCTGCTAGGTCATTACAGGCAGCCATTCATTACAGGCAGACCTGGGGGCCTTTATTAGGCCTCCGGCTGCCATCGCAGACACAGACACTCGGCGATCTTATCGCCGGGTGTCGGTGGGATGAGAGGGAGCTCCCTCCCTCTCTCCAAAACCACTCAGATGCGGTGCTCTGTATTCAGCACCGCATCTGAGGGGTTAAACGGGTGAGATCGATACTTATATCGATCTCACCTGTTCGAGCAGGGACGCCCCCAGCCCTCAGCTGCCTCTGGCAGCTGAGAGCAGGGAGATTTCACGGCTCCCTGCTCTGTTTACTTTATTCTAATGCAGCGCCGTGGAATAGCGGCGCTGTAGAATAAAGCCCATTAATGACCGCCGTGAAAAGGCTAATCGGCGGTCATTAAGGGGTTAAAAGAGGAGGTTTTTAAAAAATATGAAGCAGCTAAATTTTTCATTCCTTCTTCCTTTATGTATATTAAAAAATGGGCATAAACGTGACAATGGAGAGCAGTTAAAAAAAATGAATTATAAGTCTATATCCTATAGATAAGAAATGCCATAAATGTTTTATTAATGCGGTTCAACTACTGTGACTTCTACCGATCCTGAAAACAAAGGTCTCATGTCCCCAGTTTGCAGAGAAGATGCATGGCCACTTTCCATTAAACTCTGTGGGAGATACACAAACAGCCAAGCCATATATCATAAGCGTTTGTGGTGGAATATAACGGAAACCAAATGCAAAGAAACGTTTATCCTTCTATCTTCAGGACCTACTCTCCGCGTCCCCTAAAAACCCAAAAGAAAACCACTGCGCAAATGCGTGTTGGACCGTAAAGGAACATTGTACATTTCCTGACTTGGAAACATTACAGAACAATAATATTAAACAAAGTATGCAGTTCTGAGGCTGGGGATGATCAACCTTTCTTACTGCTCATATTTACCCCCAAAAACTTTTTGAGTACATCCACATATACTGGATTTGCAACGGAAAAAAAAAATCTGTTGCAGATTTCACTGCAAAGTCCACGATGAATCGGATGTTTTACATGCAGATTTTGTTGTGGATTTGCCATGCATCTCACTCTATGCACTGCAAAGGGTGAAATATGCAGTGAAGATCCTGAACATGAATTTATTAGATAATGCCACAGTGCCCTCTGTAGATAGTGCCCCACACACCCCACCCTGTCGACAGTGCTACACTCCCCTCCCTGTAGATAGCTCCATTGGGGCTCTCTCTAGAAGTGGAATCCCCAGCCAAAGCGTTGCGGACGCTCTGGCCGGGGACTCCTCTGCGGGAGGGGCCCTTGGCGTCACTGTCCATATATGGACAGTGACGTCAGGGGCCACCTCTAGGAGCAGAATCCCCGGCTAGAATGTCAGCAACGCTCTGGCCAGGGATTCCTCTCCTGGAGGAGCCCCTGACGTCACAGTCCATATATGGACAGTGACGTAAGGGGCTCCTCCAGGAGACGATTTCCCAGCCAGAGCATTGTCGACTGACATCACTGTCCATATATGAGGGAGCCCCAATGGAGCTTTCTACAGGGAAGGGTGTGTAGCACTGTCGACAGGGTGGGGTGCGTGGGGCACTTTCTACAGGGGGTGGCTCTATCTACAGGGTGCTGTGTGCGGCGCTATCTACAGGAGGGTGCCACTTGCTACAGGGGGTGTGCGTGGAACTCTTCCTTCAGCCTGCTCTCTGCTATCCCGAGGATGTCTCGGTAGCTTTGGTGCCCCGCAGGCCTCAGATGACAGCCCCAGGGGCCGCATGTGTCCGCGGACCACATGTTTGAGACCCCTGTACTAGACTTACTGCTTCCAATAAAATGGCTCGAAACACATGCAGCAGTTGCAATGGTGTAAATATTAATTTCATGATCACAACAATTCCATGAGTCAGCTATTAATTATTGATGGTATAAGTAAATTTTATAATTTAACGTAAATGTGTCGCATTGAACATACTAGGTCTACATAATGTTATAGCGCAGGAGCCAAGCAGATTGATATATAATTTAATGGGAAAAGATTCAGTATAACTAGGAATATATTAATTTAAATCTATGCTCCCTCTGGACTTAGAGTACAGTGTGGGGTCTCAATCTGTGATTGACAGCCGCCCCAATGGTCATAAAGAGATAGCTGTCAAGAGTACAGTTGGCTGTCTCACTTACTGATTAAGACCAGGGGGATCATATATTTAAATCAATATATCCCAAGATGTACTAAATCATTTCACAAAAAGCTATATATGAATCTGCTCAGCTCCTCCTGCTCTATAATATACTCCCTGCAGACAGGACAGTCTGTTCAAATTGCCTCAATTTATGCCTTCCACTAGCTCTTCATTGTCGCAATCTGCTGCCAGAGACTAAATTATCAAAAAAAAAAAAAGAAAGGAATGAAGGACATTCCTGGAGAAAAAAGACCTGCACTTTGTGTATATCTGTAATGACCAAGTCTTCCAAATTGTAATTTCACATAAACAAGAGAAGAACTTTATAATTATGTAGCTAAATGCTAGTATGTCAGTTGAATAGCTGTTTGTTCCAGGAAGCAATTAACAAGCAATAATAAGAAAAATCTAGGTTAATACAGATTAGCAACACATCATTTTAACAGAAAGTCTAATGACATCACATCACTTATACAAATTTAGGTCACATGAATACACAACAGATCTGAAAATCAGAACTAACACATAACAATCTCAATGACTAACCTGATCTATAATCTCCCAACCACAGTGACGGTGGACAATTTGGATTTCAAGATAACACCTGATATTTCAAAGTTGAGGCAAAGACTCATACTGCTAATCAGTGGCGTAACTACCGAGGTAGCAGCAGTAGCGGCTGCTACGGGGCCCGGGGCTTGAGGGGGCCCGGTGGCGCCGCTAGCAGCCGTTATGGCTACTACAGCGGTAGCGTCGCTACTGTGGGGCCCGCGACGCCGAGCCTTACACAGGCCATCTCATGCCTGTAGGTGTCGCTAGCACCGGAGGGGGCCCCAGTGCTAGCGGCAGCCAAATACATGAATGGCCGGGCATGTTCCGTGCCTGACCATCCAGTGCCTTACAATGACACTGATTGGCTAGCGGCGCGATGACATCATCGCGCCGCTTCCATGCTTGGAAGGTGCTGATTGGCGGGGCAAGTCATTCTGCCCCGCCAATCAGCGTCATTGGAGGACGCTCGTTCAACTCCTGCAGACATGCTCAGAAGAGAGCATGTCTGCATCGCCAGTGAACAGCGTGGGAACCGGAGAATGTGAGTATGTCAAGTTTTTGTTTTTTTTCCCCTCATAAAAATGTGAATGCCATTATCTATGGGGGGGGGGGGGGGTCATCTTTATGTGGGCTATTATATATAGGGGGTCTATATGTGGGGCAGTAGCTACAGGGGGGGTCTATATGTGGGGGTGTGGGCCATTATATACAGGGGGCTCTATATGTGGGCCATTATATACAGGGGGGTCTATATGTGGGGGTGTGGGCCACTATATACAGGGGGCTCTATATGTGGGCCATTATATACAGGGGGGTCTATATGTGGGGGTGTGGGCCACTATATACAGGGGGCTCTATATGTGGGCCATTATATACAGGGGGCTCTATATGTGGGCCACTATATACAGGGGGGGTCCATATGTGGGCCACTATATACAGGGGGGTCTATATGTGGGCCACTATATACAGGGGGGTCTATATGTGGGACACTATATACAGGGGTGGGTTACCTGTGGGGCACTAGCAACAGGGTGGCTATATGTAGTGCACAGTCTACAGGGGTGGGCTATATGTGGGACACTATATACAGGGGGAGCTATATGTGAGACACTATATACAGAGGTGGGCTATACGTGGAGCACTAACTATAGGGGAAGCTATATGTAGGGCAGCACGGTGGCTCAGTGGTTAGCACTATTGCCTTGCAGCTCTGGAGTCCATATGTGGGCACTATCTACAGGGGCTTCTATGTAGGTCACTATCTACAGGGGACATGTTGTGTGTTTGTGACAGTTATATTTAGATGTGTTGAGAATTTTAACTTTGTTTATAGGTGCAGAAATGTTTTAAAAGTGAGAAGCTGAAGACATCTAAACGGAAAACTGCAGAAATGGGTCATGGCCGGGAGAAATCCATCATAGATGTCTGAACCGGAGGGAGAAGAAAATAACTAGAATCTGAGACGTCACCGGTGAGTCACTTAATGTAAATGTTTATTCTGCCTCTAATCAGTATTGTAGTCACTGTATGATCTGCAGCGAGATGATGGTGATAGGATTTTTTTTGTGAAACCGCATCTCCCAGCATATCCTTACCATTGTTCCGGCCATGCTGGGAGCTGTAGTTTTACGCCGTACAAACTTATACGCAGTGGCGTAACTACCGCTATAGCAGCCGTAGCGACTTCTACAGGGCCTGCAGCATGAGGGGGCCCGTGCCACCCGCCGGCACGGCCCCCTCCCATGGCCGCAGGCTCCGCTAGCAGCCGCTATGGCTGCTACAGCGCGACGCCACTGAAGGGGTTGTTCCTACAAAAGACATGCATCCCCTATCCACAGGATAGGGGATACATGTGTGATCGCTGGCAGCGATGAGGAGAACGGGGGACCGAAAGTCCCCCCTAAGTTCTCCATGACAAACCTCGGACTTCCGGGGTCTGTGTCGGCAGCTCCGTAGAAATGAATGGAGCGCCGGTCGCGCTTGTGCGCATGCGTGACCAGCGCTCCTTTCATTTTTATTGAACTGCGCAGACGCCGGAAGTCCGAGGTTAGTCATGGAGAACTTCGGGGGACTTTCGGTCCCCCGTTCTCCTTATCGCTGCCAGTGATCACACATGTATCCCCTATCCTGTGGATAGGGGATGCATGTCTTTTGTAGGACAAACTATAGGACGTTTTTTTTTGGGGGGGGGGGGCTATATAGCGTTATCTACAGGGGGGGCTGTATGGCGTTATCTACAGGGGGGCTGTATGGCGTTATCTACAGGGGGGCTGTATGGCGTTATCTACAGAGGGAGTCTGTATGGCGTTATCTACAGGGGGGCTGTATGGCGTTATCTGCAGGGGCTGTGTATGGTGCTATCTATAGGGGGGCGCTGTGTGGTGGAATCTATAGGGAGGCACTATCTACAAGGGGGGGGGGTTGTGTGATACCCAGCAGAGGGGGGGGCCCCAGTCAAAAGTTTGCTATGGGGCCCAGTCTTTCCTAGTTACGCCCCTGCTGCTAATGGTCTGGCAAAAGAACTGCCAACAAAGAGACTTACAAAGCAACAAACAAATCTAACTGGTTTTCTAATGTGCCTCTATTATAAACCCAACAGAATCGAAGTACAGTGAAGTATTTAATGTGATCAAAACATTTTAGACCCAACATGTTCAAAAAATACTATTGCCATTTTTGAAGGAATATCTATTGAGGCCAATAAATGCACTGAATCATGAAACATTCTGCCGATCCCCAGATTTGAACAGAGGTCATACAGATTAGGTAAAAGTTGTTTTTTGACTCAATAAAAAAATTAGAAAAATAGAAGAAAAAATAAAGAGTCTCTGTACACCCTGCCCATATCCAAACTTCTGATCTTAGGGCCCATACACGCGACCGTGCCTGTAATCACAGCCCACGAATGCGGGCACGGCAGTCTGCTGACAGCCACCCGCATTTTCGGGCCGTGCTCCCATACAAGATATGGGAGCACTACCCGTAAAACACAAAAAAACGGACATGCTCCATAATTCCCGGCACAGTCCTACTGCACGGACACCCATCCATAGATGGCCAATAGAACTGAATGGGTCCGTAAAACCGCAAACCGTGTTACGGTCCGCGGTTTTACGGTCGTGTGCATAGGGCCTTAAAGTAAAAGGTAAAGGGGGTTGTTCCTCATCTAGACAATGGTCTTCTAGAGCAGAAAGCCACTAAAAAAATAAAAAAATAAAAATAACAAAAAGACTTGCTCTGGAGCACACTGCGTGACAACGTATTACATGGTCACCATTTATTTGAATTGGCACAGTGTAATAAAATAAAATGTGTGGCTGCCTGTGGCTTCCCTGGGAAATTGCTCATCAACCACTGGTGCCAGTGAGATATCAGTCTGTCTTTTTAGTCCTAATGTTGCCCATAGACATGAGAAGAATCATTCAGTCAACAGAAATCTCCACTGACGCAACCATAAACTGTAGTTTAGTGTATATGGCCAGCTAAAATAGAATCAGCCGTGGCATGGAATAAATTGTGCAGTGGCCTACTTCTTTCATGGACTTTCATTGAAGGATATAAAATGAGATGGGTGCATTTGCAGTATAATACAATGATTAGCATTGCTGTGTTCCGGTCAGGTGAAATCTGTGGCTTAGTGGTATAGTAAGATTGCTTTCTATACTTACAGGAAGCATCTGTGCTCTTCTGTTGGGCAATCTGTGCATTCTCACCCAGATGTAAAAAACGTTCCTCTTTAATTTCTGCGTGGATCACTTTAGCAAAGAAAAAGTTTAAAGGCAATAGACATTTTTTTTTTTTTTAAATCTTGGAACACTTTGCAGAACAGACAATGATCTGCAGAAGCTCTGGAATAACAACTTGTTTCCCTCCAATACAATTAGTATTTCCAAAAATTGTAACAAAGCTGGAAAACAAAGCTTACCATATAACGCATAACATTAAAGCTATATTCACACGAAAGAGAAAAAAAATGGCCATTAAAAACTGATCAATTGTCAGTTTTTCATGGCCGTTTTGCATCAGTGTTTCTCCAATTTTTCATCCGTTTCCAGACCATCTGTCCGTTAATGGCCGTTTCACATCCATTTTGCATCAGCTTTTCATGGCCGGTAAAAAAAACAAAAAACTAATGAATTTCATTTGTCAGGCTTTTTTGGTCCCAACCCCCTGAAAACACCCAAAGGAAGGTCATTAACATGATTGTTTCACAGCCCCCATGTATATGATGCCACACAGGCCCCCTGTATATGATGCCACACAGACCCCCTGTATATGATGCCACACAGACACCATGACGCGACACAGCCCCCTGTATATGCCACACAGCCTCCCTGTAGCTCAGGGGTCTCAAGCACACGGCCTGCGGGCCGCATGCGGCCCCTGAGGCTGTCATCTGCGGCCCGTGGGACACAGAGCCGCTAGTATCGGCTCTGCTCCG
The DNA here is from genome assembly GCF_050947455.1 of Rhinoderma darwinii. Classification (NCBI taxonomy): domain Eukaryota; kingdom Metazoa; phylum Chordata; class Amphibia; order Anura; family Rhinodermatidae; genus Rhinoderma; species Rhinoderma darwinii. The sequence continues at coordinate 92,613,248 of NC_134691.1, forward strand.
GTACTCTGTGAAATCCCTGACATCGCTGTCCATGAATGGACTTCCCCAGAGCCTGAGTCCCAGGCAGAGCGCTATTATCGGCTCTGCTCCAGGACTCTGTGGAATTCCCTGACATCGCTGTTCATATATGGACAGTGTTGTCAGGGTCTTCCCCAGAGCGGAGTCTCGGGCAGAGCGCTAGCATAGGTTCTGCTCCGGGACTCTGGAAATTCCCTGACATCGCTGTCCTGTCCACATATGATGTCAGGAGCACAGCTGGAGTCCCAGTAGGAGCGCTAGTAGCGCTCTGCCCAGGACACCAGCTCTGGGGTTGCCCCTGACATCTCTGTCCATATATGAACAGTGATGTCAGGAGTAGAGCTGGAATCCCAGGCAGGGTGGTAGAAGCGGCTCTGCTCCGGGACTCCAACTCTGGGCAAGCCCCTGACATCACGGTCCTATACTAGTGCTCCGCTCTGGGCACCGGCTCTGGGGTTGCCCCTGACATCACATTCCGGTCAAGGAGGATCCCCGGACGTCACTGTGTATGAACAGTGACATCAGGGGCTCCTCCAGCAAAGGAATCCCTGAGGGCTCTGTGGCAGTATCTGCAGAGGGCTCTGTGGCAGTATCTGCAGAGGGCTCTGTGGCAGTATCTGCAGAGGGCTCTGTGGCAGTATCTGCAGAGGGCTCTGTGGCAGTATCTGCAGAGGGCTCTGTGGCAGTATCTGCAGAGGGCTCTGTGGCAGTATCTGCAGAAGGCACTGTGGCAGTATCTGCAGAAGGCACTGTGGCAGCATCTACAGAGGGCTCTATGGCACGATCTAAAAAGGGGCTGCCTAATTTTGACATTTGTGTGTCTGCCAAACGCTGCCAACTGAGATGCCGGACTGCATTTAGCGACACTTAAACTGTAAAAGTGGATTGTTGAAATAAGCACGTGGAGAAATCTCGCAAATTTCCGATAAGTTTAAACCTAGCGCTATTATTATAGTAATGTAGTATTATAATAATATAGTGTTATAGTAGTTCAAACAACGAATGAATTAACAATAATTTTGTAATGTATCAAATTGTAAAGTAATGCCGGCCGTCAACTTCACATTTTTCTATATGTGGTCCACTTAAAAGGCCGAGTTTGAGACCCCTGCTGTACTGTAGATGATGCCACACAGACCACCACCCCCCCCCCCCTCCCGTAAATGCCACACAGATTCCCTCTATATGCCACAGAGATCATTTTTAACAGTTCAGTTATTACATGTATTGACAGATGTTAAAAACGGATCCATTGACTTCTATGGGGGCCGTCTGGCCGTGAAAACTACCAAAAATAGGACATGTCCTATTTTTTGACGCCCATTATTCACGGGCCGTTAAAAAAACGGCCGTGTGAATACACCCATAGAACATCATTGCTCTGAAAACGGCCGTGTGACGGACGTTCAAAGAACGACTGTCACACGGCCGTTTTTCACTGTAATGTGAATATAGCCTAAATAAATATATTGCAGACTATTATAAAATACACATTGGTTTTGTTAATATTTCAATTATAGCATCTTAACCCTTGGGTCAATGTTGTATTTACAGCTCACACTGCCCTAGGCACTAAGACTGATTACGCCCCTGTTGGGGTGCCCGTACACAATGTGACTGCGGGGTGGTAGTGTGTCACACCGCCGAGAACTGCATGGCAAAATCGTATGTAGATTTACTCGCGAATTGCAGTGTTGTTGCGATGCAGTTTTCGGATGCGCGGCTTGTACGGGTGAAGAACATTAAAACCATGTGCTTCACCTGTACAAGCTGCGCTGCCAAAATCATGCAACTTTAAAGGCCCATTTAAACGTGACAATTAACGTCATGATTCACTTGCTTCTGAGCAATCGTAAGGAAAATTGGCCAGTGTTAATGGAGCTCAGCCATCAAATGATCGTTTACTATTGATTATTAATTGTGACGCCATTAAAATAATAGTTATTGGTGGAACCATTGATAAATGTAAATACCATGTGGGTATGTCCTGGTGTTCAATGTTGTGGACTGTGTTCCCCAAGTAACTTACAGGTGAAAATCCTCAACATGCTCATTTTTTTAAAGGAATTTTTCTGCTATCTGTGGATTGAAGACCCCATTCCCATCTATTGGACTGTAATTTGATGAAGATTTGCAGTGCAGAATCTATACCACAAATCCACAGCAAATCTGTGGCGTCTAAACTGGGACACAATTCTGAGCAACATAGGAAAACTATTAAACTTGCAGCAATTAGGCGAAGTGACATACGACAACGAAACTTCGAAAAAAGCCACAACTAAACATGACAAGCCTAGTCCATACAGCACATGACCGGTCACTGCCAGGTCCCATCACGGACATTATATGAAGAGCAATCATATATGAGGCTGTGTCTACAAGTCGCGGTCAATTTGTTTTTTCTGCCGATATTTTCGAGAAATTGCAAAAACTCAGTTTTTTGTCAAAACAGCCTAAAACAAGAACCTGGCGCATCATGGATAATTTAGGAGCACATGAGAGGAACAACAAAGGTCCCTAGAACACTGGAGCTATAACGGACTGCCCCAAGAGACATTTCTTCTAAGGCCATGTTCACACCGCATATTTCCAGGCATATTTTGGCTCATATTATACGACAAAATACTTGAAATACATCTGCAAACAGCTTTCTACTGTTTTCAATGGGACATACGCTATGAAGTTCATATAAGGAATATTTTTACACCGCTGAATTAAAAAACGCTGCAAAAAAATAAAGTGACGTTACTTCTTGAAGCTGTTTTTTCCCATTGAAGTCTTTCCCATTGATGCTTCAAAATACACTACGAAAATAAGCCTCAAAATATACTTCAAATACACTTGCAAAATTTAAAAACGCTTTGAAAATCAGCTAGCACAATGCCTGGATTTTAGAAACAGTTTTTCTTGGAATCATTCTAGTTTTTTTCACACTGTAAAATATGTTGTGTGAACATAGCCTATGGGTAAGGTTGCTTTACTCTGATCTGCTGTCAATTCAGGTGTATTGTACCGATGCAGTGCAGCTAGAAGTTAGCAGTTCCGTGCCCACCCCACGTACAGCTCTTCAAAATATGTGTAAGTAGTGACTTCCTGAATCTTCGGCGGCAATGCTGCTGACTGTGCGTAGTGCAGGGTGGGCTGTGCAATGATTAGTGGAACAGCAGACTGAAGCACCCGTTTCTCCCCCAAAAAGTGCTCACATTTCATTTCGGAAGAGATGGAGGAGCATTGCGTATCTCTCTCTTGTGCCATGTGGCCCATCGCCCACAACCCCCCCCCCCCCCAAAGATGGCATATTTACTAGTAAGTCTCATGGGAGGCAGGGGGTTGGTTAAAAAAAATAAATATATATTTCTACTACTTCTACTGCCAATGCCCCCCCCCTCCCCCGCAAGGCACCGCTCTAGGTACTAAACCTCCTGTGCCTAGAGGTAAATACCACCCTGCCTTGGACTATCAAAGGGTTATCAAAAATGTGCAGACTTCTGCTATTCAATAGTGTTTACTGTTAGAACGTCTAGCTTCGGATTTTGGAGTCTTGTTCGTCCTATGTCTCTCGGTACAGGTCTGCACATGCTTATATAGAGACTATAATTAATAGCAAAGCACCCAGCAGAATGTATAGAATGTGTGTAGGTGATGGTGAACTTGTAAACATTCCCCTGGGCTCTAAAGCATATAAGGACACAAACATACCTTAGCACAGATAAAACTAGCAGGAAACAGAAACACCTAAAAAAAAAAAATTATACAATAAAAATCATGAATGGCTATATATTTCTTCAATGCAGCTAGCTGCTTGCACAGGCAAACTGAGCTTTAGTGAACTTTGGTCCCTAACACAGAAGAAACCTCTACACATGTCATGCAGATGTCCTCATCAGTGACCTCAGGAAAGCACTTTCTTACATTAAATGTGACCAATCAGTGTTTGAAACTACATGGGTCCATTCTTCGAGTGAGGCTCACAGACATATGAGAAAACGACTCGCATAGCTTCAAAGGGCAGCAAACTGGAGATTAAAGGGGAAAATTCAGATATGGGTGATACTTTAATTCCCACTGCTGAAGTTCCAGGAGATAAACTGCAGAACACAGATAGGGGCGGGGGTCGCGCATGAATAATGTGGCTGGAAAATTTGTTTGTATAAAAATGATAAGAAAAGAAACCTACATTGTTCATGAAAAAAAACGCTGCAAACAATCATGTCAAAATAAAAAAATTATAGCCGTAAAACTAAAGGGAAATATTCACACGGCAAATGTTTAAGGCAGAAAAATTTGTGGTGGATTTCAAAAGAAAACCCTGTTTTTTTTAAGCTGATTTTGAAGCGTTTTTCAAGTGTATTTTGAAGCGTATTTTTATAGTGTAAATGGAAAATTAGCTTGTAAAACGTTTCACTTTTAGGAGGTGCGTTTTGAATTCAGCAACGTAAAAATACGCCCTATATGAACAACAGTGTATTTCCCATTGAAATCAATGGAAAGCAGGCGTATTTCAAGACTTACTGGAGTGTAATATTAGCGTTTTTTGCTCCAAAATAAGCTATGTGAACATACCCAAATATGTATTAGAAATGGCTAAGCTGCGTCTGGTTCTAAAGGCTCAAAGTACCTCGTGCCTCAACTGGTTAAAGTATACTGAGAAAAAAGTGAAATTTGATTGTGCTCATGGATCTATATGTGCAATAACTGTGAAGTCTGTGTGCAGATGAAAGCTACAATACATTGGTCAGCCATATTATCTCTCAAGCGGCTGATTTCTTGGTCACCTGGTCACTCAGAGGGTCCGCCTCCTCCCTTTTGTGTGAACACACGGCTTGACTGAATCTTTGCCTGTAGAATGTGTTACTTGAAGTGTTGTCAGTAACCAAACGATTATTTAAGAAAGACATGTCAGACAGAACAGAGCCTTCACTCTTATTTGTAGCCAATATACGCTTATCAGGCTATGTATTTATAAAGTGGAAAAAAAACAACAACTGAGAAATGCAAATCTATAGTCGCATCAGTGGGGTAGGGCGGGTAACCTTTTTGTGTTTGACAGAATGAGGGGCGTAGCTATAGGGAAATGCCCCTCTGCCACATAGTCCATTTAAAGCAGACATGATCTAAGCTTTTGATTACACAGAAGACAAATCCTCATGTTACTTTCAGCAAGCTCTCATGCGATGCATCAATTAGACATCTGAAACTAGTTCAGCCTTAATGCTTATACAGGGTTTCATAGACTCCAAGAAGACTTATTCTATTATCATATGAATAGCACAAACTAGAATAAGCATGTTATACAGATTAATCTTTGGCCACAGATTTATCGTCGTGTATATAGTGCGGTTTACAAATGCAAATAAGCCTTAGGAAAATGCTAAAGTAACTAGGTCTACACAGGTTGAATATTTTAGGGGTAGTTTACGCTACGTAATCACTGCGGATTCTCCGCAACGGATTTCATTGCAGCAAATCCATAGCATAATACAGTAGCAGCAGAGTGGATGAGATTTGAACAAATCTCATCCACACGCTGCCGAAAAAATGTTTATAAATTGACAGGGGCGGTGCAGCTTTTACATTTATGATTCGGAATCGCTGCTTTTCAGTTGCAGGGTTTCACCATTGAATTCAATGGGGAGGTAAATCCCACAACAAATAGCAGATGTTGCCATTTTTGAGGAAGGAAAAGCTCAATTCAGAAAAAAAAAAAAGTTATATTTACCCAGATCGCTCTGCTTCTGCGTCCAGCCTGGCCTCCTGGGATGATGATTCATCCCATGTGACTGCTGAAGTCAATCACAGGCTGTAGCGGTCACATGGGATGAAACGTCATCCCAAGAGGCCATACTGCAGGACATTAGAGGGATGCGTCGCCATGACTACGGGTAAGTTTAAGCTTTTTTTTTTTTAATCTGCTGTTTTCTGCAGCGGTCATTCCTGACGAAAAACTGCACCACAACGTAGTGCTGTTTTTTTGGACGCAACTCACTGCGGGCTCCAGGGCGGATACGCTGTGTACCTTTATGCAGCGTATCTGCCCTGAGTGAACATGCCCCAAGGCCCCATATGCACGACCGTGCCCGTAATCACAGTCCGTGATTATGGGCACAGCCGGCTGAGGACAGCCACCCGCATTTGCGGGCCGTGCACCCATATAAAGTACGGGAGCACAGTCTGTAAAAAGCACAAAATAGGACATGTCCTATCTTTTGCGGAGCCTTTCCTCGGCACGGACTGGTGTCCGTCGGCCATAGAAATGAATGGGTCTGTAATTACGGACGAAATCTACGGTCGTGTGCATGGGGCCTAAGAAGGTAAATTAGTGAACACAAAGAATAATATGGCCTGTGGGAAGTTACTTGCCATAAGCTTTTGTCACTTTTCCAAGTATGGCTTTGTTCACATCTGAGCTTGGGCTCCGTTCCGTCGACTACTCTATTGCTTCCGGCAAAACGACGGGTTTGGTGCACAACAGACACAATCGGAAACCATGGGCACCGAATCTGTCACCATTGAAATCAATGGTGATGGAAACGGAAACCTCTGGTTTCCGTCTGTGTCAGTTTGTGTCTGCTCAGGGTCCCGTTTTGACGGAAACCTCCGACGGAACATCAGAACCGGGACCCCGACGCAGATGTGAAAGAAGCCTTAGTTCAATACTTAGAAAGGAGTAACAAAAATATTAGTTTAAGAGAATTAACAAAGCGAACATGCTCAGTTATAATGCAATTCTAGCATTTACACTGTATTTTAAAGCCGTTTTTTGCCAAAACTGGATGCAGATCCCCCAAAAAGTATAAAAGCTTTTAATTGTACAGATGTGTCCTTGTTTAATTATCTTCACACATCCCAAGCTGTATGGCATGATATGTTAAACATGTAAAAATAAATGTATACCTCTGATGGATGCCATCCATCAGTCATCTGTCGCCCATAGACTACCATGTTAAAAAAGAAAAAAAACTATACGTTTAATATAAACATTTTTTAATGGATGGCGCAAGATTATATCGGGTTGAGATCATGAATATTTTTAAGAACTTAAAGTAATTCAAGAAAAGCAAAAGGGTGGACACTTCTGTACATCTCCTAAATGAAAAAAAAAAACTGCAAAGTGTAAACTGGGTCTCATTCCACAGGCTGGCAGTGAATAAAGACTGTACAGCAAATAAACATAAAAAAGGGCTGACCGCACAAATTTAAATGTTTAAACCATGGCAAAATATTGACCGCTTCCGCCCATGAGTCTGCTCCATACTCCCCCCCCCCCCCTGCGCCACGACTAATAGTTATGTCACGGTGGGGGAGGGTGCTAATAACTAGCTAATGAGTAAACAATACCACATATAGCACTCGCAGTGGCATTTCTGCCAGCCTAGCACATATAGTTCTACTGTTCTTATTTTATATGTATAGAATAGATGATTTTAGGTAATATTTTGCAACACTATTAAAATAGTATAAGTATTTATAAAAGTGATTTAAAGATGTTGGTTAAATATCCTAGGATTTCATCATTAAAGTTAGGCGAGCAAACATTTTTTATAAAAGCAGAGATTAAATAAAAATATAGTATGCTTATGTTACTATAAAGTTCTTTTTGTAAAAAGTGACAAAATCCTGACAATACCCCATTAAAAAAGTGAATGGAGTTGGACAAGATTAGTCAGGATCCATTTAAAACAGATCCAGCATAGCATAGCTATCATGACTCCTTTAGTCATGACGCAAATGTGAACAGAACCTTAACCCCTTAATACCGAAGGTGTTTTAAACCTTAGTGACCAGAGCAATTTTCGCAGTTTTGCTATTCACAGATGTAACGCAGTATAACTCTGTATGTGTTATGTATCGATGTGAATTTTGCACTGTTTTCTTGGGACATGCAGTGCTTCCTTTTTGTGGTATATATGTATAGGTAACATTTTTGTTACTTTTTTTTATAGCCGTGGAAAGACAGAAAAAAAAGAAAAAAAATTTAGATTTTTCATCATTTAAAATGTAACAGTTTGAAAATAAAAGTAATTGTATCATACAAATGTTTTGAAATATATTTTTTCATTTATCCTGATCATAAGGACACCTGACTTGGATGTGTAGTTTATTTTTTTGACCAGAAATATAGTATAAAACACAAGTGCCCCTTTTTTCAATTGCGCACTAAAATGTCTTAATTTCATTTTTTACACCTTGGTAGTAATGTATGGGTAATGGACTTGAAGTCCAATAAATAATGGTAAAAAAACATTGTGTTCTACAAACTAGACACTCTAAAGTCTATTTCTAGCGGTTCAATTTCTGTTTTAACCCTTTACACTTTTTACAGAATTTGTCCAAACTTGGGCCAAAAAAAATTTATTTGTATTTTTTTTACAAAAGTGTCATTTCTTAAGCCATTTCGAAACACCATATGACATACTGGTAAAAGTGACACCTTTCCACATTCTGCTATTTCTCCCGTGTACGGCGATACCAAATATGTGTGTCTAATCTATTATATGGACCCATTATAGGGCATATCATAGGAGTCCATTTTGGCTTTTGGAGGCCTTTTTACGCCAGAGCTGATTTTAGGGAACCACGCTATATTTGCCGTGGTACTGCAGGTCATTTTGACAAGTATAAATGTCGTGCTAATATTCATCTAGGGGTATAGTGAGTATTTTTAATAGGTGGAAATAAATTAAAAATAGTTTTTTCCAGAAAATACTGTATTGCTGCATTTTAGTGAAACATTATCCAATAAGCAACCCTCCCTTTTGGTTCTCTCTACAAAAACAGTGTGAAAGTAAATGAGTTAATAATGTGGGTAATATCACGGTCTTTGCCTTCATAGATTCTAAAGGCAGATGTGTAGCCTGTACCGCTCTCACAGAGCTTGTAGATTTTAACCCCATATTTTGCTCTCTTTGAGGGGATGTACTGGCGGAATGAGAGCCTGCCTTTGTAACTCATCAGCGATTCATCCACCGCTAGGTTTTTTTCGGGGCTGTACACCGGCATAAATGACTCCTCCAAAATTTTTATCAGGGGCCTTATTTTATACAGGCGGTCACTGCCTGGATCACTACGGGGAGGGCCTGGTGATTGTCGTTAAAGTGAAGGAGGCGCATTAGCACTTCATATTGGCTTCTGGTCATGACGGCTGGAAATACAGGTGTGGCATGTGTAGGGCTTGTTGCCCAATATGACCGGATTGAGGGCTTTTTCACCAACCCCATGTTGAGGATGAGCCCCAAATTTTTTTTACGTTCGCCAGTATTTGTGGGGTGCCACTGCTTTGCATAGGAGAACGTTGGCTTTTCAGCATACAGATTGGTTTGGTTAACAACCAGCTCCAATAGTTCATCTGTAATTAATATTTTGTAAAATTGCTGTAAAATTTTCCACATTAATATTTATCCCTGGTGTGGCAATAAATTCTGGGATATTAGGGGAAAATGACTCTGTGGGTACCCACTCAATATATTCTGGGGGAATAGAGTGGGCCGTGTCTTGTGGTACTTCTGCGACATGCCCTGTGCTTGTGGACTCTGCAGCGACACTTGAATTGCAGAAAGCGTATCACTGTCGTCGCTATCACTGGTAGACAACATTTCTACCTCGGACGCGGTTTCTGTATCGCTTTCATCAGAGTCAGAAATTAACATGGCGTATGCCTCTTCCACCGTGAACCTTCTATGGGCCATTGTAATTACACACACGTACAACAAAGACTGTAACCAGACGCACACGCAGACAAATTTATTATTTTTTCTTTACTTTTTTTTTTACAGACAAAAATACACGGACGTCACAAAAGAACGCTTCACAAAAAACTGATGTCGAACAAACACGTATATAACTTTTTTTTTTACATATATATATATATATATATATTTTTTTAACTACACAGACGTCAGACACGTACGCTACACAAAAACCCTAGGATAAACCTAGACTAAACCTAGGCTAACCCTAGACTAACTCTAGAATAGAACCTAGAATAACCCTAGACTAACCCTAAGGGCACGTTCACACGTGGCGGAATTGCTGTGGAATTCCGGTGCCGACAGTCCGCAGTGGAATTCTCCAGCAGCCGTTTTTTATATTTGTTGCTATACATTTTTAGGAAAGTTAGTTCAGACGTTGCGAAAAACTCCGCTGCGGATCATAGGCTGCGATGCAGAATTTTCTGTCCGCAGCATGCACTGTCTGTTGCGGAGAAGAAGTGGAATTTCACTGCGGATTTCAGCCTTTGCAATGCAAAAACTGAAATCTGTGGCAAGCCCGCTGTGTTTTCTCCAACGTCTGAACTACCTGTCAAATATGCAAATGTTGGTGCAGATTCGTTACGTAATTGCCCCGAATCTGCACCAACATTTATAGTGGAAAAACTCTGCCACGTGTGAACGTGCCCGAAGGATAACCCTAACCTAGGTATACAATTGAAGTTTATATAAAGTTTATATATTAGATTTTTTGTAATTTTGTGTCTTTGGTGTCACAGTAAAATTCTCTCTCTGTCTTTTCTCATACAGAGAGTGTTCGTTTTTCATTTTGTGATCACTGTGAATGGTTCCCCCCTAAACCCCAATCTACCTTTCTCGGTTTCTGCTGCCTCCCGGCTACATTGTAATTTCCGACCATATAATCAAGAAAACAGCGTAATTCCCATAGAAGTGAATGGCAGTTACGGAAGCAGCGTAGCACACGAGCTACGCGGTTTCTGTAACTGTCATTTATTTCTATGGGTGTTAAGGAAAAAGCGTATTTTCTGACCATGTAATCAGGAAGTGGCCCGGGAAGCAGCAGGAACCGAGAAAGGTAGAACAGGATTTAGGGGGCCCCGTTCTAGAGATAGGTGTGGGACCCGCATATATCTGACATTTATGGCACATCCTGTGGATATGCCATAAATGTCCTTGATGGGAAAACCCCTTTAAGGCTGAGTTCACACGAAAAAATTTAGCTCGCGCCCATTGAGCGACACAGGCAAAAACGCAGCGAAATATGCATTATCTGCCTCCCATTAATGTCTTTGGGAGGTCAGAAGCGTAAACGGCCAAAGATAGGGCATGTCGCTTCTTTTTCCCGCAAGCTTTTTTTTACAGCTCGCGGGAAAAAAACGCGTCCGCCTCCCATTGAAATCAATGGAAGGCATTTTCGGCCGTTATTTGGCGCGTTTTCCGCGGCAAAAAAATAGTCAAAAACTCTGTGTGAACTGGGCCTTGGTTTGAACAGTCTAACTCTATAGTAACATTAGCATGCTATGTTTTTATTTCATCACTGTATTTTAAAAACGTTTGCTTGTTTTGATAGTTTGCATAAAACTCTTATGATGAAGTCAGGAGGTTGGACCCCCAATGATAATAATGTTATAGCATATCCTAGTGATATGTCATAACATTACAAGATTAGAAATCACCATGAAGGAAAGTTGTGAGAAATTATATGGACATGTCAAAGAAACAGAAAAAACGATGTACTCTAACACTAAATACATAATTATAAACTGCAGTGGCATAAGAACACAATGGAGGATTTCTTAGTTGATTGCAGATAAATGGTTTGAAATTTGTCTCCCTCTGGGGGAATAGAAAAGTATTACAGCTTCATCTGGTTTGAGCAATACCAAATACAGGAAACATTACCAATGATTACATTTTTGGATTAACTTTATGGATTACAGTAAAAAAAAATAGACGCAAGGTGAAAGGTGATGTACTGTAGAAGTGGCTGAAACATATTTCAATGATAAAGTCAAGCAGCATAGTGATTTTCTGACCTCATTCTCACCTCAAAAAAGATTCCTCTGTACCAGCCTGTCACTCAGCAAGCTCATGTTTATTGTACTAGTTTTTATTGTCTCATGTTATGTATTAAAACCCTTCTGTATTTCATATGTACAGCACCATGGAATTAATGTTGATTTAAAACAAATAATAAACTTAATTCACCAGCTAAAATGTATCCGGTGAACGTGATTATTAGATTGGCGAGGGGTAGATGTAAATTGGCATCCTCGATACCACACCTCGGGCACTAAGAGTCCGCTCCAATATCAATTCTATAGCCTATGAATAAAGTAAATAGTCGCTGGGCCTCACAAATAGATAATGTAGGGGTAGAGACTAGAACTTCCGTCCGTTGATCAGTAGTGATTGGACCTAAACCTTCTCTTTGACACATAAAGAGAATTGTTACAAATAAGCGGAAAAAAGTTGTTTGTAAATACCAGAGATGGCACCCCGCATGTCCCCAAAAGCACAAATAAAATCCAGGAGTGAATGGGAAGACACCAATATGAAGGTACCCCTAGCTTGTGTATAAGCAGGTTTTAACTGTAACAATTTATATATATGAAAAAAAAAAACATAGGGAAGATCAGTCACTTTTAAGCTGGTCAAAACCCTAAAAGATACCATTAGTTTGAACTTGCCCCAAAAGCAATATTCCCCATCTCCCCCAAGAGAAACCTTCCAGCCTGAACAACTCCAGTAGTTTAGAATTTTACCATAAAACGGGTAAATGACGCGAAGTCAGACAATTGCAGCAGTTCCTTCACTTTTTCTCACTATTTTTTTTTATCAACTTAATGGTGGGGAAATAGTTTCTGTGTCCTCCCCTAAGGCTCAACTCCAGCACCGATATAGGAGATAGGGATGCACGATGCATCGAAACTTCGATACTGTTTCGATACTTTGCATCCCTAAACGGTTCGATACCGCTATTTCCTGTATTTCGATACTTCGCTGCGCAGCCGCACAGCTCAGTATAGTAATACATGAATGTATGAGAGCGGAGCTGCAGCCGTGTGATACAGCCATTGCTCCGCCCCGGAGTACTGATAACAAGTGCCGCGGGGTCAGGATGAAGAGACGCGGCCACCGCTGCACTAATGAGCGGCGGCACAGAAGACAGAACATAGCGGGCGCACTGCAAACACCCCTATGTTCTGTCTTCAGTGCCTGAACCGCCGCTCATTAGTGCAGGGCCGGCCGCACCTCCTCATGCTGACCGCGCGCGCACTTCCTGTCAGGAGCGGGGCAATGGCTGTATTACACAGCCGCGCTCTATAACGGCGGAGATCAGAGAAACCTCTCATCTCCGCCGCTATTCTCCTGAATGCTGTGATCAAAGCTGACTGCAGCATTCAGGAGAAAATGAGCAGGGGGGATGCCCCTTGGATCGCATCACAGGGAATTCCTGTGACGCGATCGAGGGCCATACCATATATGGGCAGACAGCCCAGGGTCTATTGACAGACCCCAGGGCTGTCTTACCATATTTCTTGTTGTTAGGGCACAGGTTAATGTACTGGCACATATCTGATATATGTCAGTACATTAAAGTTTAAAAATAAAGTAAAAACAAAGTATTGTTAAATTTAAAAAAAATACGCATTCACCTTTTTTACAATAAACATTAAAATAAGTCTCAATACATAAAATATTCACACATTGAGTAAGGGCGCGCACAACTATTTTTTTGCATCATTTATGATGTGTACGCTGTAAAAAATAAATAAAATAAACACTGCCTTCTTTCACTTATTAATGTGAGGCGCGAGGTGCGATGAATTTAACCTCCATGTTCCTCACATTAATAGTAATTAACCCCATCATGTACCTCGCACATTAACCCATTATGACTGAGAAACAGGATGGGATTAATTACTACTAATGTGAGGCGCATTCAAAATTCATCACACGTCGCGCCTCATCAGAAAACGGAAGAATTTTTTTTTATTATTACTGTTGGCAAAGTATCGAAATTGGTATCGAAATCGCAATACTAAACGAAGTATCGGTATCGAAGTCCAAATTCTGGTATCGTGACATCCCTAATAGGAGATAACCCAGAATATTTGACAATCTCTTATTTAGGCATGGTTCACATTTCACTTCAGCCCTACATTTAGCATGTACATCGGGAAAGCTCCCGACAAACACCCTAAATATGCCCGTAGGGCACCATTAGCCCAACTGATACCAAGAGGGTCTTTTTGGCTTCCATTAGGATGGAATAATGTAGTAGACTACGCTATTCAATCCTGAGCGATCCTTGGAAAAAAATTATACTGCTGGGTTTTTAATATGGGAGCCTATGTGTGATGAATGCCAGGGGTGGAGTTCTGGGAAGTGCATTATGAAGCAATTGGCCCAGGGATTGCGGCCCTCGGAAAGCCCCTGACATCACTGTCCATATATGGCTGCCATTACAGCTACAGAAGATGTCACTCAGCCTATACAAAATCCTGAACAGCAAATTTAATTGGTTATGCAATAATATGGTTAATATGGCATATTTTTAGCAAGAGCGGAAAACTAAACAACTTGCATTTGCAGGTGATATTTCGATTATCAGTACAATGCTCTTTACATTTCTTTTCTTACACAATATTTGGGTTCTCCTTACAAATAACTCTGAATATCATTCGATAATATTCAGATCAAAAAATGTAAACTACTATATAAAAATGTAATGCAATCAGATTCTGTTGTCTTGATCCATCAGCTAAAAGTTTATCTCATTCATACCAATAGAACACTACTGCCCTCTGCTGTTGCATTTATACATTTCATTATATTCATTTTGTAATCAGATTTTTTTTTATGATTCCTAGCACATAAGAGAATAAATGTTGTGCCATAGCAAAAAAATAAAAATGTTTATAAAGTCATCATCTGCTATCTCAGAGCCATTTCCAAGAATAAAAATATCATGTACTTGGCAAAGTGGCAATCCTAGTCTAGATGTAGCGGTTTGAAAGCAAGGGATACAGAAATGTCATCATTATCACTTTGTACAGTGGATTAGCCTTTAGACTAACCATCCAATTAATATGACATAGTTTATATAAATATGAAAAAATAAAATGGAAAAAAACCTAAAAAAGGGACATTCATTATAGTTTACATATTATTCAATCTAACTATCCTATACAAACTCCTGTGCAGACAACAGTCAATGTCAGCAGGAAGTGGGGTTACATAATAAAAACCACCATCGTCCTGGACAATAGATTATTACTTATCTATTGTTGTAAGATAGGTAAAACGTCACCCCGTTATAATCCGGCCGCCATATTAGTTCTGAAAATTTGCGGCGCGCGGTCATTAGCCCCAGTACCCCTGAGGACGCTGCCTCGTGTAGCGAAACATGTCGGGGGGCTTTGAATCTACTTTTTAAATAACGTGCTTTTCTGCTGGTCTACAATAATACACTGTCAATTAAGCCTGGCGTTCTGCCGTCGCCGGCCATCTCTGACACTGTGTACCATTGGCTAACAGGCACTGTCCGTAAACAAACCTCCGGCCCGAGGTGCATGTTTGAATTTCAAACATACATGTGGTTCGTTAGTTTGCTGTAATAGCATAAAAAAATTATTTATTTTACAAATAGGGATAGTTGGGAAATAGGGATTTTTGCCGGTGGCAATTTTGTATATATATCATGCATCATTTTATACTCTAAGTCTACAAACTTTGCTATTATCTAAGTAACAAGTACTAACAAGTACTAGATATAACAAGTTCTATGTAGTTCTAGCAGCGATCCAAGGATTCGTAATATTACAAAGATGACCAGATTTTTTGTTTCGAAACTCATGTGTAGGTGATGATTGTGTAAGGCAGGATTCACACGACCGGGTCGTTCCCGAGCCCGAGTGTCGGCCGGTAAAATCGGCCATTTTGCCCGGCCGGTTTGCATAAAGTTATGCATCCGTGCCGGGCCGGGCAGATCCGGACAGTGACATCAGCGGCAGCTCCTGAAGGGGAATCCCCATGTGTTCGGGGATTCCGCTTCAGGAGTTTCCCCTGATGTCACTGCCCAGATATGGACAGAGACATCAAGCGCTCTGTCCAGGAGCGGAATCCCCGAAAACACGGGGATTCCGCTCCTTCAAGGAGCTAAAGTGCGGCTAGCACATAGCAGAGCGGGGAGATACCTCCCCGCTCTGCTATAGTGGCGTCGCTACAGTAGTAGCAGCCGCAGCAGCAGCAGCTGCTGCTACTACTACTAGCGGCGCCATCGAAGGTGTCGCCGAGCCAGGGTGCTTTTAACAAGCAGGGGAAGGGAGCCAGCGCAGCGCTCCCTCCACATGCTGTACACCCCGGCCCTGCAACACAGTGTACAGCGATGCCATTCGTCAGAATGGCATCAACTCCTCCTCCTGACATGCACTCTGCGCTGTGAGGAGGAGGAGATAGAGCGCAAGCGCCGGGAAACCCGGCCATCACTCGGAACACATTCCGGTGATGGCCGTGTAATACCCGGCCCCATAGACTTCTATGGGAGCCGGGCGGCCGGGTGTCCGGGCAAAGATAGAGCATGTCCTATTTTTTGACGGCCGGATTTTCCGGCCGTCAAAAAATCGGTCGTGTGAATAGCCCCATTAGGGGTCTATTATTCCTAATGCAGCCGGGTGCCGGCCGATTTATGAACGGCCGGCACCCGGCCGGGAAACCCTGCCGTGTGAATGAGGCCTAAGAAACAAGCAGAAGCTCTGAAATTTTCTCAAACAGTGAAAAAAGCAGAACTTACTTTCAAAGATTCTTCATCATGCCGTCTCTCGGAGGCCAACACATCACTGGACACTGACTCAGAGTCTGAGATCTCCACTTCACTGTCAGCCGCTTCAGACACATCGCGCTCTTCACACTCCAAGTCATCCTGCCAGTCAGTAATCTGAGGGACATCACCTGTGGTGAAAAATACATCAGACAAAACTGGAATAAAGTACGAATTTCCTGATGTATCAGCGTAGGTCCAGGCTTTTTAATTCATGGAGAAATACTAAGACGAAATACAGTTCTAGCCATCTGTCAGATGAGAGAAATACCGGTTTGCAGCCTCTGGATATTATGTTTCCATTAACTGACACAAATCTTGAATGTTAAAGTATAAGAATTCAGGAATTTTGAGGCAGATTTTGACCTACCTGCACTATCTTGCCGTGGTTTTCGCTGCGTTTCTCGGCTGCGGCCATTGGGCGTCGCGGGGCAAAAAACGCAGCGGAAAAGCTTTTTCTGCCTCCCATTGATTTCAATGGAAGGTCAAAGACGGAACCGTGGGAAGAAAGTGTCGCTTTTTTTCCGCTAAAAGCGCGAGCGGGTAAGAAACGCCTCCGCCTCCCATTGATTTCAATGGGGGGCGGTTTCTGGCGTTTTTTGGCGCTAATTCCAGAACGTTTCCCAGCAAAATCAGAGCCAAAAAACTCAGTGTCAACGGGAACTTAACCCCTTCCCTCTTTGGCCACTTTTGACCTTCCTGACAGAGCCTCGTTTTTCAAATCTGACATGTGTCACTTTATGTGGTAATAACTACGGAATGCTTTCATCTATCCAAGCGATTCTGAGATTGTTTTCTCGTGACACATTGCACTTTAAGATAGTGGTAAAATTTGCTCAATATGTTCAGTATTTAATTGTGAAAAACACAAAAATTTAGCGAAAAATTGCAAAAATTTTCATTTTTCTCAATTTAAATGTATCTGCTTGTAAGACAGGCAGTTATAATACACAAAATTCTTGCTAATTAACATCCCCCATATGTCTACTTTAGATTGGCATTGTTTTTTGAACATCCTTTTATTTTTCTATGACCTCACAAGGCTTAGAACTTTAGCAGCAATTTCTCACATTTTCAAGAAAATTTCAAAAGGCCATTTTTACAGGGGCCAGTTCAGTTGTGAAGTGGCTTTGAGGGCCCTATATATTAGAAACCCCCAAAAAGTCACCCCATTTTAAAAACTTCACCCCTCAAAGTAATCAAAACAGCATTTAGAAAATGTCTTAACCCTTTACACATTTCACAGGAATTAAAGCAAAGTAGAGGTGAAATTTACAAATTTCATATTTTTTTGCAGAAATATATATTTAATACAATTTCTTTTATAACACAGAAGGTTTTACCAGAGAAATGCAACTCAATATTTGTTGCCCAGTTTCTGCAGTTTTAGGAAATATCCCACATGTGGCTCTCGTGTGCTACTGGACTGAAGCACCGGCCTCAGAAGCAAAGGAACACCTAGTGGATTTTGGGGCCTTATTATTGTTAGAATATATTTTAGGAACCATGTCAGGTTTGAAGGGCTCTTGCGGTGCCAAAACAGTGAAAATCCCCCAAAAGTGACCCCATCTGGGAAACTACACACCTCAAAGAAATTATCTAGGGGTGTAGTGAGCATTTTGACCGCACAGGTTTTTTACAGAAATTATTGGAAGAATTTTTCAAAGAAAATGTAGGTTTAGCTAATTTTTTATCATTTCCACAAGGACTGAAGGAGAAAAAGCACCGCAAAATTTGTAAAGCAATTTCTCCCGAGTAAAACAATACCCCACATGTGGCAATAAACGGTTGTTTGGAGACACGGCGTGGCTGAGAAGGGAAAGAGCGCTATTTGGCTTTTGGAGTTCACATTTAGCAGGAATGGTTTGCGGAGGCCATGTCACATTTACAAAGCCCCTGAGGGGACAAAACAGTGGAAACCCCCCACAAGTGACCCCATTTTGGAAACTACACCCATTGAGGAAATTATCTAGGGGTATAGTGAGTGTTTTGACTCCACAGGTTTTTTGCATAAATTATTGGAAGTAGGCCGTAATTCATTTCCATAAGGATTGAAGGATAAAAAGCATCGTAAAATTTGTAAAGCAATTTCTGCCGAGTAAAACAATACCCCACATGTGGTAATAACCGGCTGTTTGGACACACGGCAGGGCTTAGAAGAGAAAGAGCACTATTTGGCTTTTGGAGATCACATTTAGCAGGAATGGTTTGCGGAGGCAATGTCACATTTGCAAAGCCCCTGAGGGGACAAAACAATGAAAACGCCCAAAGTGACTCCATTTAGGAAACTACACCTCTTGAGGAATTCATCTAGGGGTGTAGTGAGCGTTTTGACCCCACAGATGTTTCATAGAACTTATTAGAATTGGGCAGTGAAAATAAAAACAATCCTTTTTCTTCAATAAGACGTAGTTTTAGCGCGAATTTTTTCATTTTCTCAACAAATAAAGGAAAAAAAGAAACCAACATTTGTAAAGCAATTTCTCCCGAGTACGGCAATACCCCATAAACTGGTTTCGTGGTCATAAACTGCTGTTTGGGCAAACGGCAGGGCTCAGAAGGGACGGACCACCATTTGGAGTGCAGATGTTGTTGGATTGGTTTCTGGGCGCCTGTGGGCCCAAAACAGTGGAAACCCCCCAGAAGTGACCCCATTTTGGAATCTACACCCCTCAATGCATTTACCAAGGGGTGTAGTAAGCATTTTAACTCTGAAGGTGTTTTGTAGAAATTAGTGTGCACTCGATGTTGCAGAGTGAAAATTGGATTTTTTTCCATAGATATGCCAATATGTGGTGCCCGGTTTGTGCCACCATAACGAGACAGCTCTCTAATTATTATGCAGTGTTTCCCGGTTTTAGAAACACCCTACATGTGGCCCTAATCTTTTGCCTGGACATATGACAGGGCTCAGGAGTGAAGAGTACCATGCGGAGTAGAGGCCTAATTTGGCGATTTACAAAGTATTGGTTCACAACTGCAGAGGCTCAGATGTGAATAAAAAGAAACCCCTGAGAAGTGACCCTATTATGGAAACTGCACCCCTCAAGGCATTTATTAAGGGGTGTAGTGAGCATTTTCACCCCACAGGTCTTTTCCATAAATGAATGCACTGCGGATGGTGAAAATTAAAAATTTATATTTTTCCCTAGATAATATGTCATGCCAAGCTTATGACGCTGGAGACACACACCCCAAAAATTGTTAAAAGGGTTCTCCCAGGTATGACGATGCCATATATGTTGAAGGAAACTGCTGTTTGGGCACGCTGTAGGGCTCAGAGCCGAGGGAGCACCATTTGGCTTTTGGAGAGCGGATTTTGCTTGGTACTATATTTGTTTGAGTATTGCTGGTGTTTCCATTTATAATGTGGGGGTACATGTAAGCTGGGTGGAGTATATAAGGGAAATAGTCAAATGGTATAATAATGGGGTAAAAAAAATAAAAAAAAATCCATAGATGTGTGTTACGCTGTGACACAATCCTTTCTGCAGAGGCCGGTCTCGCACTGATAAATGTCCTTTCTTATCCCCCTTTTGGTCCACACTCCGCAACTTTGTAGTTTGGGGAATTTTGCTGGGAAGTGTTGTCCTGGTATAATACGGGCACCGTCGCTTCCAGCGGATATGTTTGGGCTCTCCCCTTCGTGGTTCCCTAATTTTAGGTCCTTGATAAATTGCCTCTTGAAACAGAAGAAATGTTCCCCTCGGGTCGGTACAACTGCATATTTTTTTATTTCCTGACTTATTGGAGCCATAAATAATTTTATTTTTCATAGATGTAGCGGTATGAGGGCTGGTTTGTTGCGGGACGAGCTGTAGTTATTATTGGTACCATTTTGGGGTACATGCAACTTTTTGATCACCTTTTATCCTATTTTTTGGGATGCCAGGTAAACAAAAAAACGCAATTCTGGCACAGCTTTTTTAGTTTTTTTTTATACAGTGTTCACCATGCGTTATAAATTACATGTTAACTTTATTTTGCGGGTCAGTACGATTCCGGCGATACCTAATTTATAGCACTTTTTTATGTTTTACAACTTTTTGCACAATAAAATTACTTTTGTAAAAAGAATGTATTTTTTCTGTCGCCAAGTTGTGAGAACCATAACTTTTTAATTTTTTTATCGACGGAGGTGTATGAGGGCTTGTTTTTTGCGGGACGAGCTATAGTTTTTATAGGTACCATTTTTGGATACGTGCGACTTTTTGATCACTTTTTATTCTAATATTTGTAGGGCAAAGTGACAAAAAAACAGAAACTCTGGTATAGCTTTTTAAGTTGTTTTTTTTACGCTGTTCACCGCGTGCAATAAATAATACAATATTTTGATACCTCAGGTCGTTACGGTCGTGGCGATACCAAATACATATGGTTTATTATTATTTTTCAATAATAAAGGACTTGATAAGAGTAAAAGGGGGATTGTGTTTTATTTGATTACTTGAAACTTTTATTGTTTTCAAACTTTTATTTTTTGCACTTTTTTTTACACTTTTTTATACTTTTTTTTACACTTTTTCTCAAGTCCCACTAGGGGACTTGAAGGTCCAACGGTCAGATTTTTTTTTTTCTAATACATTGCACTACCTATGTAGTGCAATGTATTAGATCTGTCAGTCATTCACTGACAGCAAGCCGATTAGGCTTCGCCTCCCGGCGGGGCCTAAATCGACTTCCGTAATGGCAGAGCAGGAGACCATTGTGTCTCCTGTTGCCATAACAGCAGTCGCCAGTCCTGATTGCCTGTCAGGGCTGGCGATCTGCTAGTAACCGCTACGATGCAGCAATCGCTTTCGATTGCTGCATCGAAGGGGTTAATGGCAGGGATCGGAGCTAGCTCCGGTTCCTGCCGTTACAGGTGGATGTCAGCTGTACAGTACAGCTGACTTCCACCGCTGATGACGCCGGATCAGCTCCTGACCCGGCGCCATCTTGCCGGCAGCTACGGAAGCCGATCAGGCTCCGCCGCCGGGCGGATCTTGACCGGCTTCGGTGCTAGGCAGACCGGGAGGCCAGTATTAGGCCTCCGGCTGGCATTGCAGCCACCGGAACCCCGGCAATTTGAGCGCTGCACTTAAGGGGTTAATGGCGGGGATCGAAGCTAATTTCGGTCCCCGCCATTACCGTCGGATGTCAGCTGTAAGATACAGCTGAGATCAGACGATGATGGCACCGGCTCAGCTTCTGAACCGGTGCCAAACATTTGCCGTAAATGTACGGCATTTTGCGGGAAGTCAATGCTTTCCATGACGTACATTTACGGCAAATGTCGGGAAGGGGTTAAAGCTTTCTTATAAGGTGCTAACTTCAGAAAATACTACCAAATATATCTTTCATAATTAACCCCTTAATGACCGGGCCTGAAAAGACCTTAATGACCAGCTAAATTTTTCTGTTTTTGCCTCTCTGCCTTTCAGCAGCCATAACTTTTTTATTTTTTCATTGACGTGGCTGTATGGAGCCTTGTTTTATGCGAGAAAAATAGTATTTTTTTTCCCCCACAGTTTGGGGGTAAAAAGATATTTTTTTACGGCGTGTATATAGGAAAAAGCGATTCTTGGCATTGTTTTTCTTGTTTATTTTTTTTATTCCGTTCATGTTTCACGCTAAATAACCCATTAGATTAATTCTTCAGGTTATTACGGTCGTGTAGATACCTAATATGTGTAGGTTTTTTGTTTTTATTTAGTGTAGGGGCAATAGAAT
This sequence comes from Rhinoderma darwinii, assembly GCF_050947455.1. Taxonomy (NCBI): domain Eukaryota; kingdom Metazoa; phylum Chordata; class Amphibia; order Anura; family Rhinodermatidae; genus Rhinoderma; species Rhinoderma darwinii. Next base: position 92,635,532 of record NC_134691.1, read on the forward strand.
ATATTTAATGCAAAATAATGGCTTTTTTTGGGACTTATTTTTTTTGTTACTTTTTTTTTCATCCCATTAAAGGGATAACGTTATTTCTAACTTTATTTTTTTTACTAATAATGTATTAGCGTATTCCTGTATGCTAATACATTACACTGCGTCACTATGACACAGGCTGCTGATAGGGCAGCACATGGTGTGCCCGAACAGCAGGCAAACGGAACATACAGCTCTGGGGTCCTTTGTAGGTCCCCAGGGCTGACTGCAGAGGGAATCCCCGGTGTTTAAGATCACCAGAGTCCCGGTGATGCGATCAAAGAGGGGAATTCCCTTTGATCATGCCGCAGTCACGGACTATGGCAATCAAAGGGTTAAACAGCTGGGGTCCGAATGTTTTCCAACCTCAGCTGTGTGCAGGAGCTATTAGTTACAGCTCCTGCTTAGAGGATGAGCGTTCACACGAGTGCTCATCAGCCTGATCTACAGCGACGCCAAACGACGTCGTTGTAGGCTGGGGACCTGCACCGCCTGCCGTCAAAAGACGGTGGGCGGTCATTAAGGAGTTAAAGAGGTTGTCAGAGATTAATAATACTGCAATCATATTAGATCTTGTGTATTCCGCATATGAAAATATGACAGCAGGTTGTAGGATGTTAGAGTCGATTACTAGGTAATCAAGTTTTCAGAGAACAAACAGGAGAGATGCTTACCTCCACTTGATCGGTCATTAGAAAATGACATATCTATGTCTTGTGATCTGCTAGTAGTTTGTGGGGAAACATCTGCATTATCAGGTTGTGAAATTGTCTTGTTGCTGCCATCATTTGAGCAGTCACTATCACTAGAACTCCATACTATATCAGCCGGATCTTTCAGACTTTCATCTGCTGAAGTTTCTGTAATAACACAGGGTATATCTTTTTTTAAGCATTCTCAGTTTAGAAGCAAATAAAAAAAATACAACACAGGGGTGATATTAAAACATACCTAACTTTTCAGGTGACTTTTCAGATTAAGCTGCAATATGTGTGTGTACATGAGCAATAACACTATTTCTGACCATTAGGACTATTTTCCCCTCTGCAGGCTCTCTCTCATTCTCAGTTTTCTCTGAGCCAGTGGGAAGAGCCTAACTGCTATCATGTCTCATTACACTTAGCTGTCCGTATTCTCATCTGCTATCTCTATCACACATACAGACGCTGCAGCAGCATGGAGTACATTATACAGCAGTAATGAGCAGTGTAAATGAGAATCCAGCACTGGGGTGACATAGAAATCTTACCAGCAACTGTGTCTTTCTTCCTCCTCCTGCTCCCCCTACTATCTCCATAGACTTCTATGGGCAGCGCACACGTGTGTGCGTGCGTGTGTGTATGTCTGTCCCTCTCTGCTCTCCCTCCCCTCTCCATAGTCCTCTATTGGCTGGCAGTAAGGAGACATACCCCAACTTCCTGCAGTCTGTCTCCCCAGCTCTGTAACTAGGGTTTTGCTTGGCGTCGGGGGGGCGGGGACGACGGGACGATTGCAGGAAGGGAGGGTGTGTCAGTAACGTCACAACAGAATTTGCATGGATAAAACAACTACATTTTAACAGTAAGTAAATTACAAAGTTCATATATATCAGGTATACTGTTAGATTAGGATAATTTGTAGGAAAAGTTAGTGTCCATTGAACTTATGTCACTAGTAATCCAAGGTTTTCACATAAAAACAACACCAGCAGGTATAATTACTATGCATTTTTTCTAAATATAATTACTACCCAATTTGAAACAGCAGGTTTCACCTTAATGTGACGTAAATGTGACCTCTGAGACTGTCACAATTCCTGAAATAAATGTTTGAATCTCCTCACGCTTAGGGCGGATTCACACGAACGTGTCTAGCGAAGTCTATGGGGCAGTGCAGACAGTCCGTGAGTTTTGCGCAGCGTTAGTCCGCTGCGTATAACTCGCAACATGTTCTATGTCTCGGCGTTTTTCGCGCATCACGCATGCCCCACGGAAGCACTTCCGTGGGACAAGCGTTATTTGTGCAATAATAGTAAAATAATGAATGTAAACAGAAAAGCACCACGTGCTTTTCTGTTTACAAACATCCAAACGGAGTGTCATAAAGATGGCGGCTGCACAACCATATGAACAGGGCACACGGAGCTGTCAAGTGCCTTTTGCGCACGCAAAACGCCGCGGTTTTTGCGTGCGCAAAAACGGCACGTTCGTCTGAATCAGCCCTTATTATTACAGAAGGCAGCTTGCCTTTGAAGGTAAGAATAAGGACGAACTACTCACTCTATGCAGCCAGGCGATGTGTGTTTTCCTTGCATCATGGCCAGTTGCAGAATGAATTGTTGCTTTGCTGCCCCCTACTGGTCTAAACATGCCATCTGGCTGAAGATGATGATGACACACCAGGGTTTATATAATCTGGCTCTGCACAACAATGGTTCCTGAGTAATAAGTTCTTTGAAGTTCTGTCTATAAAACCGTGCCTTTCCTACAACCCGTCCTGTTTCTCACTCCGTCATTTGTTCTCTGCATGCCCTAACTTTAGCCTTGTTCTTGCAACCCGGAATACAGCTGATCTATGGGGAGGTGATGAGACAACCCCTTTAAGTGTGAAGAATGGACAATAATTCAGACTTTAAACAAACTTTAGTATGCTAGAAGTCCGCTACAGAGAGTTTAAAAATAATAAAAAACACTTGAGCACCCAAATATGGTTTTCCTTTAGGAAAACAGAACATTTCTATATTTCTTATTAATTATAGATTTATTGCAAATATAATTTTGAGGTAACAACAAGACACAATTCATATTTATTTTGTTGTGCCAGGACACTTCACGACAGTTTAGGATGTAGTTCAAGTTCGCATTTACCTTCATCAAATACAACAGAGTCAGCTAAGACCTGGACATGTTGCAATTTTCTTTCAGATGACCTTGATGACTATCAAACAAAGGGAAAGAAAGTAAAATTCAAAATGTAATAAACATCAGCAAGCTTTTTTTTAACAACTGTGAGTAAACTTTAGAACCATATTAGATCCTGGAGGATCTTTATCCACCTCAGACACAATTTCTTGGTTGCTACATTACAAAGTATTTTGGGATTCCGTTTACAATTTTAGCTTAAAGCATTGAAATACACAACCCATTGCAAAAAGTATAGGAATCACCATGATTAGGGGATGTTTTTTTACTTTGCACCAAATACATTAATGACAGATATGACACAAAACAATGTTTGTTTAATAGCTGAACATTCTGGCTTTATAAAACTCTTCAAACAAATTCAATTAAGTTATTTTAATTAATAGCATATTGTATTCCAGATCAAGTAGAAGAGAAAAAAAAATTATGGAATTATCAAAAAAAATAAAAAAATTAGGATCCAAACCTCCAATTACATCATGGAACAATTGGTGGCGGGCAGACATGGCAATTTAACGAAGTTCCAACGTGTACAAATTTTCTATGTCCACCTGTGGTTTGACTGTTGAGGTAATGATTGCCATCTGCTCTGGTCCTTTACCCAACATGCAACCCCATATCATAAATGACTGGGGAAACTTGATTGTTCTCTTAATTCATCTTTATTTTCCAGCATCATCTCCTTGGCAAATGCAGACGCGTGATTCAATATAAACATTACATTCATTCAATGCACCACACTCCATCATCGCGTCTTCCACTGTAACCTTGCTTTATTCTGTTTAGGACTGAGTGCTGGCTTTCGTTTGGGTTCTCTATATGTAAATTCCTTTTCATTCAGCCGATTTCTTACAGTTCTATCACAAACATTGACTCCGGTTTCTGACAATTTCTTTTTCATTAGTTTTTGTTGTGCATTTTCTATTTTCAAGGTATAATGCTTTGAGTTTTCTATGGTCAAATTGAAGACGTGAACTTGGACCGCACATCCACAATATTAATCAATAAACATGAAGTTATTTTTTTAACATTTTCATCAAATTGTATAAGCCCACTTGCCTCTTCACAGCAACCTCTTAAGTGGGTCCCTACTCTACTGGTTGCGGCACCACGTAGCGGCGTCCGCCACCGCAACACTGCACCCGTAGAGGGAGCAACCCAGAGGCCCAGAATCACCCATGCTGCCAGGCCAAGCCACCTTGGCTCTGGGCCACATACCCCCACAAGTGCAGTATCACAGCAACAGACACCACCACAAGAGAACAGTTTTCAGAGTTTTCTATTCTGACGCTTTGACGTCTACCTGTATGTTTTCCTTTTACATCCCTCCCGTTTTGTTTATGCTTGCACCAAAATTTACAAAAAGCTGACTAGGAACAACTACTTGAAGTAGTTTTATAATTCCTTCCATTATTTCAATTGACAGTTCTCTTGTAGAGGCCATGTTTGCTATTAATTATCCAAGTACGAAAGATAGTATGAAAGATATACTTCTGTAGCGTCTGTGTGATATTTACAGCAAGGCAAGCGTAATCTCGCGAGATTACGATGTAACCTGTCATTTCAAACGAGATTACGCTTGCCTTGCTGTAAATATCACAGAGACGCTACAGAAGTGACAGGATTCTGAATACACATCATGTCCTGGCTGGAGGTAATGTATATTCATAGTCAGGACACTGCAGTAACGTTATAGTGTGTTTATGTGTCTGCACATAGCGATATAGCTATATCGCTATGTGCTGTGTAAATTAATGGGGAGAAGTGTATGACGCCGATTGGTCACTGATTGGTCAGCATCATACACTTCTCTCCACAACGCCCACTTGGCCAAAAAGTAAAACACGCCCAGTTGTTCATTAAGAAACTCATTAGCATAAAGCTAATATAGGTCATAACGCGGTCAAAAATGATTGTTTTACTAAATAAAAAACACTGCTGTAATCTACATTACAGCGCCGATCACATCATGTACAATATAGGGCACTTATAATGTGGTGACAGAGCCTCTTTAAGCCTGCACCAACCGTGAGGCCTTTCCTGCTACCATGCTGCTCCATTTGCTTCGTTACATACAATATATACGGTATATATATACATACATACACGTATATACCTGCATACATACACACACATACATACTAGTCCTTCTCAATGAATTGGAATATCATCAAAAAGTAAATTTATATTAGTAATTCAATTTAAAAAGTGAAACTCATTCTATAGATTCATTACACACAGAGTGATCTATTTCCAGCATTTTTTTCTTTTAATGTTGATGATTATGGCTAACAGTTAACGAAAACCCAAAATTTAGTCTTTCAGAAAATTAGAATATTATATAAGCCCAGTTTCAAAAATGATTTTTAATACCGAAATGTTGGCCTACTGAAAAGTATGTACAGTATATGCCCCAATACTTGGTCGGGGCTCCTTTTGCATGAATTACTGCATCAATGCGGCGTGGCATGGACGCGATCAGCCTTTGGCACTGCTGAGGTGTTATGGAAGCCGCGGTTGCTTTTATAGCGGCCTTCAGCTTGTCTGCATTGTTGGGTCTGGGGTTTCATCTTCCTCTTGACAATACCCCATAGATTCTCTATGGGGTTTAGGTCAGGCGAGTTTGCTGGCCAATCAAGCACGGTGATACTGTGGTTATGAAACCAGGCATTGGTACTTTTGGCAGTGTGGGCAGGTGCCAAGTCCTGCTGAAAAATGACATCAGCATCTCCATAAAGCTTGTCAGCAGAGGGAAGCATGAAGTGCTCTAAAATTTCCTTAAGTGGCCTAAAACCCCTTAATGACCAGGTCTGAAGCGGCATTAAAGGGGGTTGTCCGACAAAACACATGTATCCCCTATCCACAGGATAGGGGACACATGTGTGATCACTGGGGGTCCGACCGCTGGGACCCCCCAGTGATCAGGAGAACGGGGGACCGAAAGTCCCTCGACATGCTCCATGAGGAGCTTGGGACTTCCGGGGTCTTTGTCCGGCTTGCGTGTCCAGCTTGCGCGTCTGGCAGCTCCATAGACATGAGCGGAGCGCCGGTCACGCGTGCGCACAAGTGCTCCATTCATTTCTATGGAGCTGCTGGACGCAGACCCCGGAAGTCCCATGCTTCTCATGGAGCACGTCGGGGGACTTTTGGTGGATAGGGGATACATGTGTTTTGTGGGAAAACCCCTTTAAGGATTAGCTACATTTTTTCGTTTTTGCCTTTCAGCAGCCATAACTTTATTTTTTCATTGACGTGGCTATAGGAGGCCTTGTTTTATGCAGGAGAAATTGCAATTTTTTTGCATAATTTGGGGGTACAAATAGTGTAATTTATGTATTTATTTTTGCGGCGTGAACATAGAAAAAAAAGCTACTTTGGCTTTGTTTTTTTATACAGTTCACGTTTCACGCTAAACAAACTATAAAAGTAATTCTTCAGTTTATTACGGTCTTGAAGATACCTAATATGTGTAGGTTTTTTGCTTTTATGTAATGTATGGGCCGTAAAATATGTTTTATACCAAACTATGATTTTTTTTTTTAATCTCGTGAGGGGATAACTTTTTAGTAACTTTATTTTAAGATTATAGTGTATTTGCATACTCCTGTATGCGAATACATTACATTTTGTCACAACACACAGTGTGCCCTAACAGCAGGCTTACAGAACAGACAGCCCTGGGTTCCTCTCTTGGTCCCCAGGGCTGACTGCAGAGGATTCCCTCAGTCTCTGATCCGATCGCATCACTGGATTTCCAGTAATGCGATCAAAGAGCGATGTCCCCTTGGATTATGCCGTGGTCACGGGCTGCGGCAATCAAATCGGTAAACTGCTGGAGTCTGATTTTTATCGGATGCCAGCTGTACTCGCTAGGATTCTCTAAGTACAGGAGCGGTTAGTCACAGCTTCTGCGTAGAGAATGAGCGCTCTCTGCAGCACCCAATAGCCTTTTTTTCAACGACACCAAAAGTCATCGCTGTAAATTCTGGACCTGAACCGCCCGCAATCAAAAGACAGGGGGCGGTCGGGAAGGGGTTAAAGTTTGCATCTATAGTAAAAACTTTATGAAATCTTTATTTTACTGACGTAATAAAACTTGTTCATTTTGTAATAAATTTATAGACAATTGTATTTTTTTACTTTTAGTTTGTTATTTTAAAATAAAACCACGGACTGCGACTAATGTGAGTTATTATAATCTGTGTACAGAGATGTGGAATATGCTAGCACAATATAAAAAAAATACATGTTATATAACAAAGTTGAATATCAGAGCATCCAGGTCAACTGATAGAGGGAGGCACTGTAGCATGGGGATCCTTGGGTTTCAGCAAACCTAGGTGCTCTCTACTGTATAGGAAATCCCAGTGATTTCTTCCTGGACTGCAGACCACCATTACAGTGCAAATAATCTCTTTTCCTGTCTGCAGATAGCAATGTGTCCACACGCTTGTTGGGTGATGCAGTCAGGTCCTAACTATATCAAATAAAAATGTATGTGTAAAGTGTATACACACACACACACACACACACACACACACATCTGGGTACCGACATTATTGCAGACATAAAGGATCACATTATTTATGAACAAAAATAAAACTTACCTTTTCAGCCTGGCATCCATCAAATCCTTCACCACATTGCTTCCATGCTCTACTGAGTGACTGTGGCATCAAGTTAGACTTTGTTGAGGATTTTTTGCCACCATGATCTAACTCATGTATCGCATGTATCTTATCTGAAGTTCGTTTCCCCTACAAGAGAAATATCAGTTTTTAGTTTTGTAGCATATACTGTCGACTGGACGTTACAGAACATAAAAGCTGATAATAATCATTATTGTCATATAACAGAAGGGACCATGTGCCATCAGATTGCAGCGTTTTTCATCGGATTTTCATTTCTCGCAGCTTTTATTTTTTTATTTTGTTTAAATAAAACATGCTGTGGCAAGATATGGCCTAGTTTACACTGAGTATTTTGCAGGCAGTAAAAAAAATTGACTCCAGGAATTTTGAGGCAGATTTTGACCAGCCTGCTCTTGCTTGCTGTGGTTTTCGCAATTTATTTCACCCGCTGCCATTTTTTTTCCCTCAAGTGGCTAAAAGTCACCAATGTTCATTATGCTTACCCATGTTCAGTAGCGTAGTAATATGACCCAGTGGATAAAGTGGCGCCCCGATGCGCGTTTCGCGTGTAGCTTCTTCAAGGGGTTTATCCACTGGGTCATATTACTACGTTACTGAACATGGGTAAGCATAGGACAGCGGTCTTGTCAGGTCCTACAAATAGCTATTATACTGTTTGCGTTCACTAGATGATAAATCGCTACTCTTAGCTCTCCACTCTCTCTTTTCTTTTTTCTGTCCTGACATATACCGACCTATATGAGTATATCCCTAAGATGGGATACAATAAATGAGTGATTTTTTCACGTCATATATTGCCTGTACTTAATTCTTATTTAATGTACATTCATTTTTGATCCAGTAAATAACTTGTTTTAGATTCTCATGTTTTTGATCTATAAAGATTTTGTATTTTCTTAATACTTGATATTTCTGGACTCTTTTTCTCAAGTTTCTATAAACTATGAAATAAAAGAGCATCAGAAACATGTGGACATCTGAAAGTTCAAATACTGTAAAAATACAATGTTACCAAAATCTAAAGCGTTTATGAACTTTATATAATGCAGAACAGGGATTCTAATCTTTCTGTAAAAGCTAGGCTGCACAATGTTGGTAGCCTTATCGATAGCATCAAGGGTGTATTTACACCATATTTAAGGTTACACTGGGAAAATCTCCCGGCATATTCCCATGAAAGTAAAGCCCAACGTGTGCAGTAGCATACGTCATCCATAGGCCACCTTGCAAAAAAATAATAATAATCATTTAATTGCAGTGGCTTATTGTACAGAAAAGTGCAACAGGCTGCAAGTGTACAGACATATGTCACCCTGGTGGATGCCAAAAGGGACAAACTTGCTATCTATGGGGTCTATAGATCCCTATTCGACTCTCTTGCCACATTGACTTGAATATGTCCATGATAAACAACTTCAGACATGAGATCATAACACTGCCGTCTTGCAGCTTAGTCCTCATGCACACGACCGTAGCCATGCGCACGGCCGTGATTTTCGGGTCGGCCGGCAGCGGACTGTCAGCCGCGAGCCGCCCGCAAATCGCGGGACATGCACATGGCCGCGGCGATTATTTTCAATGAGCCCGGACCACAGAAGACGGCCGTAATAAGACATGTTCGTTCTTTCTGCGGTGCTGTCTCCCGGGCCATGCACGGACCGTAAAAACTACGGTCGTGTGCATGGCCCCATAGAAATTAATGGGGCCGCAATTCTCCTGTGGATTTTCGGGGGAATTGCGGCCGCAAAAGCACGTTCGTGTGCATGGGGCCTATCATACACAGCAGCTGCTAGTGTGATATCTATTTACTGAAAAGGCGTGTGTCAAAAGATAGTGCAATGTACGTGGCAGACTTACAGTTTGTATCTGTTGTCACTGCTTACGTCCACCAAGGGAACATCTCTAAGGTGGACGTCCATGCACAGATTGGGCTGCTTTCCCGGCATTACTAATCTAACAGTAGCGCACAGTAATCTATTTCTATAACTCTCCCCTGCTGAATAGCTGTGAGGGAATGTGAAGAGGGATCATTTTTCCCCGTTTGGGATATATGGCAGAAAATATGTCCAACATATACACCGAAAGCGTGCATTATAATGTGTCTAACACATCCGAAAAGAGTGTTGACAACACTTTTGAATACAGGGGGAACCCTGCAGAAAAAAAATAAAAAAAGATTCTAAAATTATATTGGGAGTCAATTTACGATGCACTGTATGTAACTGTATAGCAGAAGTTGTATATGTCGGTGCCATACGTTCGATATATACATTGGGAGCATTTTACATTGCATACGCTGAAGGTAAATAAAAATGTACAGAATTAGAAAAGACGTTGTATGATAAATTTTCGCATAAATTAAAGGAACGTACATGCGGGTAAACATCGGAATAACATCAGTATTGCAAAAGCTGGTAAATACTTTCCTGTTGAGTCATTTGATTATATAAAAGTACAAATATGCAGTATTCCTTTGACTATTGATCCTCTGGGAAATCAACAACACATTACCTACCTATCCATTCAATCTACATAAATCTTGAAAATAGGAATTTTAGTACTATCAAATACAACACTAGAAATTCTGGGTATATTACATCACAAGAATTATTGGCTGTACGCCAATGAAATCTGCCAAGTTAAATCTCCTATGGTCAGCTTCAGGAAATCTGTGAATCACATGTGCTCCAAATGGAGCAAAAACTGTAACAACTATCCCAAAATGGTTTGGATCTGAAGATGTTATTTAAAGAGGCTCTGTCACCAGATTATAAGTGCCCTATTTCCTACATAATGTGATTGGCGCTGTAATGTAGATAACACTTTTTATTTATTTTTAAAAACGATCATTTTTGAGGAAGTTACGAGCAATTTTAGATTTATGTTAATTACTTTCTTAATGCCCAACTGGGCGTTTTTTAACTTTTGACCAAGTGAGCATTGTAAAGAGAAGTGTATGACGCTGACCAATCAGCGTCATACACTTCTCTCCATTCATACTCAGCACAGCGTGATCTAGCGAGATCATGCTGTGCTGTCACATACTCACACATTAACTTTACCTCCAGCCAGGACGCGATGTCTATTCACAATTCCGCAAAAAGGTGAGGGATTGGCGGCGCTCCTCCGAGACAATTATGAGGTGGTGAAGTGTAGATCGCCGGCTGCCACCCACTGCAGTCCCTTGGTGCTAAATCCTTAATACCTGGGACAAGGTGAGAGTCAGAAGGTGAAGAGAAAAAATGCAGTGTAATTACGGGTATCGGCGCCAGGCTGAAGAGGATCAGGAACGGAGTTCCTGATCCTCTTCAGCCTGGCACCGATACCCATAATTACACTGCATTTTTTCTCTTCACCTTCTGACTATTCACAATTCCGACACTTCGGTAAAGTTTGTGTGGGACTTAATCGATGCATAGCGTGATCTCGCGAGAACACGCTACTGCTGTCATTTATAGCGTGATCTCGCGAGATCAAGCGGTGCAGCGATTAAGTCCCACACAAACTTTACCGAAGTGTCAGGATTGTGAATAGACATCGCGTCCTGGCTGGAGGTAAAGTTAATGTGGGTGTATGTGACAGCACAGCATGTGCGGAGTATGAATGGAGAGAAGTGTATGACACTGATTGGTCAGCATCATACACTTCTCTTTACAACGCCCACTTGGCCAAAACTTAAAAAACACCCAGTTGGGCATTAAGAAAGTAATTAGCATAAATCTAAAATTGCTCATAACTTCCTCAAAAATGATCGTTTTTCAAAATAAAAAACGGTGTTGTTATCTACATTACAGGGCCGATCACATTATGTAGGAGATAGGGCTTCTTTAAATTCATGATGACAGCACCTTTTACATATTCTATCAGAATACATAAGGACATTAGAACACATATCCTACAAACATGGTATAGGCATATAAACCTATAGGACACACAAATGTATAATCCAACGTGTTTTTTCGCCGTAGAAATCCGGGACTGACCCTCAGAATCCTGCAGTGGATTTGCAGCGGTTGTGCAGCAGATTCGCATGAGGATTAGTCCTATTGTCATTAAATGGGGCTAATCCTCAGGGTTTCTTGCTTCTTATTTCCACTGTAGATTTTTTTTTTATGCTGCGCAGACAAAAAAAATCCACGTGGGAATTGCATGTTAGCAGGGTTGCAGAAAACCCCATTAGCATGGATGGAATTCAGTTTGTCAGCACTGAATCTGTGACAAAATCAGTTTCAAATCCGACACACGTGAAGGCGGCCTGAAGGTTTTCCTACCTTTAATTCGTCACGATTGGATCTTAATTTTGGCAAAATATACATAGCGAACACAGACTGTAGATACAGAATTGTGAATAAGCCCTATATGTGTACTGGTGGAACATGAACAGAGCCAATGAGACAAAAGGCAGTCACTGGGAAACGCAAAGCTCTGCTCTTCTGTGCTGTCCTTCTCTAGTAAGATGTTACTGTGAGCAGCCAATTAGCGGGGCACTCTAAGGCCTCATGCACACGAACGTGTTTTTGCATCCGCAATTCACCCGAAAATCTGCGGGTGAATTGCGGACCCATTCATTGCTATGGGTCCATGCACACAACCGTGGTTTCCATGGTCAGTGCACTAGCCGGGAGCCTGGACCTCAAAAAGATTGGACATGTCTGATTACGGGCCGCATTTGCGTTCCAGGCTCATAGAAATCAATGTGTGCGCGGCCTGTGATTTGTAGGCGGACCGCAGATGACACTCCACGGCCGTCCGTGCCGCAATCACGGGCCGTGCACACAGCTACGGTCGTGTGCATGAGGCCTTTGGAGCCCCTCCACTTATGCAAATGCCCATCCCTGCTACTTCGTAGCTCTGGGGCAGTAAAGAAATATCAGTCTACTTATCATCTGATCCTGCAGATTCCTCCCCAAACTGGAAAAGGCACTGCACCCTATCCAAGGTCACCTGCTGAGGCATCAGCCGCACAGCAAATACACACTGGCCACTAGTCGTGTAATTGTGGAGCTGAAACAGGTACTTCATCAGTAGAACAGCAGCCCCAACCTTTCCAGAAGTCTCAAGTGGTAACAGAAGGCGCTTATTTTCATCTGCTGTATGCGGTCTTTAGCATTCTGCAACAGTCTGTACTATATTATAAAGCAGCGGTCCCCAAACTTTTGGACCAGTTTCATGCAAGACAATTTTTCCAAAGACCATCAGGGGAGATTGGGGATCAATCGCACTACAAAAATATCCTGCAGACTGCAATTAAATGGAAATAAAAATGAAAACGTTTTTAGGGTCAGTTCACACGTTGCGTAAATACTGTGGATTTTCCACAACGGCTGCTGAAAATCCGCAGCCTAATACAGTAGCAGCAAAGTGGATGAGAACAATTCTCATCCACACGCTGCGTAAATAGTGAGCGAAAAAAACTACTCAGAAATCGACATGCGGTACAGAGTTTTATTTTGTAGAATTTAAAATTGTATTTGCGTAAACGCTGCATATTCGTTGCAGGTTTTCCCCATTGAATTCAATGGGAATGTAAAACCCGAAACAAATAGCAGTTGTCAGGGCCGGCCCTAGGATAGATGGCGCCCTGTGCGAAATGATCTTTCGGCGCCCCACCCCATCATTAAAAAAAAATGCCCCATAAAAAAAATTATAACGCCCCTTTAGTGCCCCCATACAGTATAATAATAATATTTAATAATATAATATATTACAACACCTTCAAGGACACAGTATTTTGTCCTCTAATTGTGCCCACAGTATTATGCCAAACAAAAACAAAAATTGTACTCACCTAGGCCCCGTTCCCATGACGAACTGAGCTGCTCCATGACGGGACCCTGTAGCCTAGTACAGAATTTCCCAACCTTTTCGGACTCGAGGCAGCACTGGAAAAACAAAATTTCCTCAGGGACCCCTACCAAAAATTGTTTTGAGAAAGACAGAAAACGGCTAAGAACAAGCACTACACTCGTAGGGTATGTTCACACATGTTTTTGTAAGGCAAAAAAAATCTGCCTCAAAATTCCTTCAGCAACTGACAGCGTTGGGTGACCTTTTTTTTGTTTTTTCTTAAGCTGTTGAAGCGAATGCAAAAGACACTGGAAAAAAAAGCTTCAAACGGGCGCCACAGGTATTTTCTGCCTCCTATTAATTACAATTGGAGGTCAGAGGTGGAAACCACTTGAAGACCATCAGCCCCCCACTCACAGTAAAATGACCATCAACCCCCCACTTACAGTAAAATGACCATCAGCCCACCACTCACAGATTTCCCCTGTAGGTAGCGCCACACAGCCCCTTGTGGGTAACGCCAGACAGCCCCCTTGTGGGTAGCGCCAGACAGCCCCCTTGTGGGTAGCGCCGCACAGCCCCCTTGTGGGTAGCGCCGCACAGCCCCCTTGTGGGTAGCGCCGCACAGCCCCCTTGTAGGTAGCGCCGCACAGCCCCCTTGTAGGTAGCGCCGCACAGCCCCCTTGTAGGTAGGGCCGCACAGCCCCCTTGTAGGTAGCGCCGCACAGCCCCCTTGTAGGTAGCGCCGCACAGCCCCCTTGTAGGTAGCGCCGCACAGCCCCCTTGTAGGTAGCGCCGCACAGCCCCCTTGTAGGTAGCGCCGCACAGCCCCCTTGTAGGTAGCGCCGCACAGCCCCCTTGTAGGTAGCGCCGCACAGCCCCCTTGTAGGTAGCGCCGCACAGCCCCCTGTAGGGAGCGCCGCACAGCCCCCTTGTAGGGAGCGCCGCACAGCCCCCTGTAGGGAGCGCCGCACAGCCCCCTGTAGGGAGCGCCGCACAGCCCCCTGTAGGGAGCGCCGCACAGCCCCCTGTAGGGAGCGCCGCAATGCCCCTGGTAGGGAGCGCCACACAGCCCCTGGTAGGGAGTGCCACACAGCCCCTGGTTGGTAGTGCCCCACAGCCCCCTGGTTGGTAGTGCCCCACAGCCCCCTGGTTGGTAGTGCCCCACAGCCCCCTGGTTGGTAGTGCCCCACAGCCCCCTGGTTGGTAGTACCACACAGCCCACTGGTTGGTAGTACCACACAGCCCACTGGTTGGTAGTGCCACACAGTCCACTGGTTGGTAGTGCCACACAGTCCACTGGTTGGTAGTGCCACACAGTCCACTGGTTGGTAGTGCCACACAGCCCACTGGTTAGTAGTGCCACACAGCCCACTGGTTGGTAGTGCCACACAGCCCACTGGTTGGTAGTGCCACACAGCCCACTGGTTGGTAGTGCCACACAGCCCACTGGTTGGTAGTGCCACACAGCCCACTGGTTGGTAGTGCCACACAGCCCACTGGTTGGTAGTGCCACACAGCCCACTGGTTGGTAGTGCCACACAGCCCACTGGTTGGTAGTGCCACACAGCCCCCTGGTTGGTAGAGCCACAGCCTCCTGGTTGGTAGTGCCACACAGCCCACATCCCCCTGGTTGGTAGTGCCACACAGCCCCCTGGTTGGCAGTGCCACACAGCCCACAGCCCCCTGGTTGGTAGTGCCACACAGCCCACAGCCCCCTGGTAGGTAGTGCCACACTGCCCACAGCCCCCTTGTAGGTAGTGCAAGGACTACGAAATGACCCCGATAGCTGGCGGGCAATAGACATTCAAAAAAAGGACAACTGTGCAGGAGCACACAAAATATCCAGCTTTCCCAGCTATCAAATAAATGTGTGGAAATAAACTAAAATATAACTTTTATTTAGTCTGAGTAAAGGATTAATCCTTTTAGCTAGATTAAATAAAAGTTATATCTTCGTTTATTTCCACACTTTTTTTTTGATACCCGAGAAAGCTGGGTATTTTGTGTGCTCCTGCACAGTTGCCCTTTGTAGGTAGTGCCACACAGCCCACAGCCCCCCTTTAGATAGCAACCCCCCCCCCCTTCCAGTAAAGATAACGCCACTGTAGCTCCCTGAAGGAGCGGAATCCCCGTGTGGCCGGGGGATTCCGCTCCTGGAGCGCTGCTTGATGCCTCTGTCCATATATGGACAGTGACATCAGGGAAAACTCCTGAATTGGAATCCCCGGTCACAGCGTTGCAGACGCTATGACCGTTGATTCCACTCCAGGAGAAGCTCCTGTCGTCTGTGTCCATGACGTCATTGGTTTCTCCTGGAGTGGAATCCCCGGTCATAGAGTCTGCAATGCTGTGACCCGGGATTCCGCTTCAGGAGTTTCCCCTGATGTCACTCTCCATATATGGACAGAAACATCAAGCAGCGCTCCAGGAGTGGAATCCTCGGCCACACGAGGATTCCGCTCCTTCAGGGAGCTACAGTGGTGCTAGTAGACAGCAGAGCAGGGAGAAACCTCCCTGCTCTGCTATATTCCCCCCCTGTAGATAGCATCCCCACCCCCCTTCCAGTATAGATAGCGCCACTGTAGCTCCCTGAAGGAGCGGAATCCCCGTGTGGCCGGGGATTCCACTATGGCTGCTACAGCGGTAGCGACGGCCACTAAGTGAAGAAGCACCCGGGTGGAAAGGCGCCTGCAGTGTGTGTGTATCCCCGCTGCTAGTTGCAACGGCGCGGGGATACACACACCCGCTGGCGCCCCTCTTGCCGTGTGGCGGTTGGCGCCCTGTGCGACCGCACTGGTCGAACATAGCTAAGGCCGGCCATGCCAGTTGTTGAGTTTATTGTGGCGGAATCGCTGTGATTCCACCGCAAAAAACGCAACTCAGAAAAAAAAAAATCTTCTACTTACCCAGAAGTCTGTTTTTTTCCTCCAGGCCGCCCTCCTGGGATGACGTTTCTTCGCTTTTGACCGCCGCTGCAGCCAATCATAGGCTACAGCGGTCTCCTGGGATGAAATCCTAGGAGGCCGGCCTGCTAGCATGCCAGCTAAATGTTGCAGTTTTCCACAGCCGACATTCTGGGCAAAATACTGCACCACAGTTTAGTGCGGTTTTGCGTCTGAAATTCCCTGCAGCACTTTACCCAATGATCCACCATTGTTATAAAGTATATACCATATACTACATTATATGACAGCTGTTTTGTACTCTCTCTTTCCAGCAGGAGTGGTCTGCCACCATTTCTCCTGGAAGAGACGGATCTTGATGTGGTCAGTAACAATATTCATGGTAACTTATAAAGAAGAGTTTCAGTATCCAAATCCAAAGTTAGGCTTTTGTTGTCACTTCACATAAAATACAACTCTGAAACAAAACATACACTGCTTATGCATTTCAGGCCGATATGGCCCTTATTCATAGCATGAAGGTGGGTGTGTACACTTGACTTTGAAACTAGTCATGGCCAATCGCAAGCAAAGAATGGAAACCACATGACTAACATAAGGGTGCACAATTTAAAATACAAAATGTTTGCTTTCCAATACAAAGACGCATATCAAAGACTACAGAATTTACAAAATGTTAGTAATGTAGCTTTAAATCATGTCTACCGGAAAACCAGTATTCAACATAAATATACAAAATGTGTAGCCCTCCACCGGAACCCCTCATTCCCATCTTTGGAAATCCTGACTTTTCCCCGAGCCTTCACATCCAGAAATTTTTTGGAATAAAGATAATCAGACCCTACCTGAGAAGAGAAAAGTGCTCGCTGAAGGTTCTGTTAATATACGCTCCTGGTAGGGGGCCTCCATTAAAAGGCAAAGTTTGAACTGGGCCTCAAAAACAGGAACCTGTTACCTGCCAAAAAAACCGCAGCTGACATCACAGTTAGTTTGCAGGCGCCTCAAAGTTTCTGACGCTTTTTTATTTTTTTCTTCTAGCCCCCACCGTTGCTGAGATATCGGAGCCGTTCGTTTTGGTGCCTGATATGCAAATAAGGCCTTTGACTGTTAAGTGGGCGGGTAACACCTATCACTTGATAAGTGGTAACCGCCCACTTAACAGTCAAAGGCCTCATTTGCAAAACGAACGGCCCCGATATCTAAGGAACAGTGGGGGGTAGAAGAAAAAAATAAAAAGCATCAGAATCTGTGAGGCGCCTGCAATCTAACTGATGTCACTGCAGTTTTTTGGGCAGCTGACAGGACCCCTTAGTAATTTTGAGGCAATTTTTAAGGCAAAGTCAGGAGAGGATCCTGGTGGGGGTCTTAGTGTTGGGAGTATAATGCCGAGTTCCCATGGGTCATATACACTGCGTAAAAATCACAAAGCTTATCCGACCTGGAGCCCGCAGTACAGTCCAAGAAAAAAAAAAAATAATCTCACACGGAATTTCCGCTGTGGAAAGCAGCACTGTGAAAAAAAACGCTGTCCATACTTACCCCTTCCCTCCTCTCTGCGCGTAGTCCGGCCTCCTACGATGACATTGCAGGCCAGCTGACGCCACAGCGGTCACATGGGATGAAACATCATCCCAGGAGGCCGGACTACAGGAAGGAGGAGAGCGTTCTGGGTATGATTACATTTTTCACGGACTTGCGAATTTTGCGGTGCAATCGTTGCGATTCCCACGCAAACGTCGCCACACTTGGCTTTCTGTTGCAGGTTTTGCATCCCCATTAACCCCTTCAGGACTGAGCCTGTTTTGGCCTTCAGGACGAAGCAGATTTTTCAAATCTGACATGTGTCACTTTATGTGGTAATTACTTCAGAATGCTTTTACATATCCAAGTGATTCTGAGATTGTTTTCTCGTGACACATTGTACTTTATGTTAGTGAAAAAATTTGGTCAATAAATTCAATATTTATTTGTAAAAAACACCAAGATTTAGAGAAAAATTGCAAAAATGTGCATTTTTGTAAATTTAAATGTATCTATTTGTAAAACAGATAGTTATACCACACAAAATAGTTACTAGTTTACATTTCCCATATGTCTACTTTTATGTTTGCATCATTTTTTGAACATTCTTTTATTTTTCTAGGACGTTACAAGGCTTAGAACTTTAGCATCGATTGGTCATATTTTCAAGAAAATTTCAAAAGGCTATGTTTTCAGGGACCAGTTCAGTTCTGAAGTGGCTTTGAGGGCCTTATATATTAGAAAGTCCCCATAAATCACCCCATTTGAAAACTGCACCCCTCAAAGTATTCAAAACAGCATTCAGAAAGTATTTTAACCCTTTAGGCGTTTCACAGGAATTAAATTTCATTTTTTTTTTTGCCAAAATTCATTTGTATTAAAAAAAATTCTGTACCACAGAAAGTTTTACCCGAGAAATGCAACTCAATATTTAATGCCCAGGTTCTGCAGTTTTTAGAAATATCCCACATGTGGCCCTACTGTGCTAATAGACTGAAACACCGGCCTCAGAAGAAAAACAGCACCAAAGTGGAGGTCTTATAGGGCCAAAACAGTAAAGACCCCCCCAAAAGTGACCCCATTTTGGAAACTACACCCCTCAAGGAATTTATCTAGGGGTATAGTTAGCATTTTGAACCCACAGTTTTTTTGCTAAATTTATTTGAATTAGTATGTGAAGATGAAAATCTACTTTTTTCGGAAAAAACGTATACATTTTTCAATTTTACAAGGAATAAAGGAGAAAAAACACCCCAACATATGTAAAGCAATTTCTTCCGATTATAGCAATACCCCATATGTGGTAATAAACTGCTGTTTGGACCCAGAGCTGGGCTCAGAAGGGAAGGAGCACCATTTGGATTTTGGATTTCTGATGGAATAGTTTTCAGTGCCGTGTCGCGTTTGCATTGCACTGGAGGAACCAAAATAGTGGAAACCCCCCACCCCCCCCAAAAGTGACCCCATTTTGGAAACTACACCCCTCAAGGAATTTTTTTAGGGATAAAGTTAGCATTTTGACCCCACAGTTGTTTTGCTGAATTCATTGGAATTAGTCTGTAAAGGCAAAAATCGACTTTTTTTCTGAAAAAACATAGCCATTTTTAATTTTGACAAAGAATAAAGGAGAAAAAGCACCCCAACATTTGTAAAACTATTTCTCCCGATTACGGAACTACGCCATATGTGATAATAAACTGCTGTTTGGACCCACAGCGGGGCTTAGAAGGGAATAGGGATGTCACGATACCAGAATTTGGACTTCGATACCGATACTTCGTTTAGTATTGCGATTTCCATACTTTGCCAACAGTAATAAAAAATAATAATAATTTCTTCCGTTTTCGGATGTGAGGCGCGAGGTGTGATGATGAATTTTGAATGCGCCTCACATTAATAGTAATTAATCCCATCATGTTTCTCAGTCATAATGGGTTAATGTGTGAGGTACATGATGGGGTTAATTACTATTAATGTGAGGGACATGGAGGTTAAATTCATCGCACCTAGAGCCTCACATTAATAAGTGAAAGAAAGCAGTGTTTATTTCATTTTTTTACAGCGTACACATCATAAATGATGCAAAAACATTGTTGTCCGCGCCATTACTGAATGTGTGAATATTTTATGTATTGAGACTTATTTTAATGTTTATTGTAAAAAGGGTGAATGTGTATTTTTTTTTAAATTTGACATTACTTTGTTTTTACTTTATTTTTAAACTTTAATGTACTGACATATATCAGATATGTGCCAGTACATTAACCTGTGGACAGATAGCACACAGGCAGTTGTTAGGACATACCCAAATATGCCCTAACAACAAGAAATATGGTAAGACAGCCTTGGGGTCTGTCAATAGACCCTGGGTTGTCTGCCCATATATGGTATGGCCCTCGATCGCGTCACAGGAATTCCCTGTGACGCGATCCAGGGGCATCCCCCCTGCTCATTTTCTCCTGAATGCTGCAGTCAGCTGTGATCGCAGCATTCAGGAGAATAGCGGCGGAGCTGAGCGGTTTCTCTCATCTCCGCCGTTATAGAGCGGGGCTGCGGCTGTGTAATACAGTCATTGCCCCGCTCCTGACAGTAAGTGAGCGCGCGGTCAGCATGAGGAGGTGCGGCCGGCGCTGAACTAATGAGCGGCAGTTCAGGCACTGGGGACAGTACATGGGGGTGTTTTGCAGTGCACCTGCCATGTTCTGTCTTCAGTGTTGGCGCTCATTAGTGCAGCGCCGGCCGAATCACATCATCCTGACCCCGCAAACATGTCATGACTTAGGAGCGGGGCTGTGGCTGTATTACACAGCTGCAGCCGCGCTCTCATACATTCATGTGTTACTATACTAAGCTATGCGGCTGCGCAGCTCAGTATCGAAATACAGGAAATAGCGGTATCGAACCGTTTATGGATGCAGAGTATCGAAACAGTATTGAAGTTTCGATGCACCGTGCATCCCTAGAAGGGAAGGAGCTCTATTTGGCTTTTGGAGCTCAAATTTAGCTGAAATGGTTTTCGGGTGTCATGTCGCATTTGCAAAGCCCCATGAGAGGCCAAAACAGTGGAAACCCCCCAAAAGTGACCCCATTTGGGAAACGACACAATTTCTCCCGAGTACGGCAATACCCCACATGTGGTCATAAATGTTTATTCATTAGAAAAGTAATTAAAGAGGCTCATAAGGAGATTGGCGCTATAATGTAGGTGACTGTAATGCTTTTTATTTAAAAAAAAACTATCTATTTTTACCACTTTATTAGCGATTTTAGATTTATGATAATGAGTTGCTTAATACCCAAGTGGGCGTATTTTTACTTTAGACCAAGTGGGCGTTGTACAGGGGAGCGTATGACGCTGACCAATTAGCCTCATGCACTCCTCTCCATTCATTTACTCTGCTAGATCCTTATGTGCTGTCTTATACTAACACATTAACAATAGTGAAGTGTTTAGACAGTGAATAGACATTCCACGGGATGTCTATTCACAATCTCTGTATTCGTTACTCTGTGGTAGTTACAGCAGAGGAAGCGTAATCTCGCGAGATCTCGCTGTAAATGACAGGTTACAACGAGATCACGCTTCCTCTGCTGTAACTACCATATAAACAGTAACGAAGTGCAGAGATTGTGAATAGACATCCCGTGGAATGTCTATTCACTGTCTAAACACTTCAGTATTGTTAATGTGTTAGTATAAGACAGCACATAAGGATCTAGCAGGATCCCTATGCGCTGAGTAAATGGAGAGGAGTGCATGATGCTGATTGGTTAGCGTCATACACTCCCCTGTACAACGCCCACTTGGTCTAAAGTGAAAATACGCCCACTTGGGCATTAAGCAACTCATTAGCATAAATCTAAAATCGGTAAAAATAGATCGTTTTTTTTAAATAAAAAGCACTGCTGTCACCTACATTATAGCGCCCATCTCCTTATCTAGGAGATAGGGCACTCATAATGTGGTGACAGAGCCTCTTTAACCCTTTCCGAACCATTTTTTGCTTTTTCTTTTTTTCCTCCCCGCTTTCCAAGAGCCATAACTTTTTTATTTTTCAGTCAATAGAGTGGTGTGAGGGCTTATTTGTTGCAGGACGAGCTGTAATTTTTATTGGTACCATTTTTTGGTACATACAACTTTTTGAGCACTTTTTATTACATTTTTTGGTGGAGCCAAGGTGACCAAAAAAATAGCGATTTTGAAGTTTTACATTCTTTATTTTTCACAGCGTTCACTGTGAGAGTTAAATAATGGAATATTGTAATAGTTATGACGTTTACGGATGCAGCGATACCAATATTGTGTATTTTTATATTTTTTTTACATTACTTTAGAGAAAAAAAATGTGAAAAGTTTTTTTTGGGGACTTTAAATATTTATTTAATTTTTTTCACTAATAATAACGATTTACTTTTGTTTTTACACATTTTATTAGTCCCCCTAGGGGACTTGAACCAGCAATCAGTAGATCACTGGTACAATACACTGCAATACTATTGTCATATTGTCAGCGCGACCGCTGTTCCTGTCCGTTAGTCCTGGGTGTCAGCTCCAATACACACCTGACACCCGCAGCGTATGGCGCGGGCTCAGCGCGTGAGCCCGCTCCATACATCACCCCCCACACCACAACATGCTATGTCGTGGTGTGCGAAGGGGTTAATGTGCAGCGGATGGTGCAGATTGAAAATTAAAATTTTCCACTGATATGCCATTTTAGTGCACAATATATTGTGTCCAGTTTGTGCCACTGAAGAAAAATACCTCATAAAATATTAACCGGGTTCTCCCGAATATGGCGATGCAAGATCTGTGGGCGTAAACTGCTGTTTGGGCGCGCTGTAGGGCTCAGAAAGGGAGGGAGTGGCATTTGGAGCGCAGATTTTGCTTAGTATTAGTTCTGTTTGGGGTATGGCTGGTATTTCAGTTTATAATGTGGGGGCATATGTAATCTGTGCGGAGTAAATAAGAGGGCATAATAATGGGATAAATAATAATTTATAGATATGTGGCCGATGTCGCACTGATAAATGGCGCCCGATCTTATCCGCTTTTGGAACACTCTGCATATTTTGCATCGTCATATTCTGAGAGCCAGAACTTCTTTATTTTTTCTTCACTGGAGCTGTGTGAGGGCTTCTTTGTTGTGGGACAAATCTGTAGTTTTCATTGGTACCATTTTGGGATACATACGATTTTTTTGATCACTTTTAATTAAATTTTTTGGCAAGCAAGGTGACCATAAACAAGCAATTCTGACAATATTTTTTATTCTTTTTTTTCTATGCCGTTCACCGTGGGCTATAAATGACCATTTTACTTTATTCTGCGGGTCGGTACGATTACGTTGATACCATTTATATATCTTTTTTTTATGTTTTGCAGCTTTCGTGCAATAAAATCACTTATTTATAAAATAATTTATTTTTTGTGTCACAGTATTCTGAGAGCCATAACTTTGTTATTTTTCAGTCAAAAAAGCTGTGTAAGGGCTTGTTTTTTGCGGGACAGGTTGAAGTTTTTTATTGGTACCATTTTGGGGTACATGGGACTTTTTGATCACTTTTCATTGTATATTTTGTGAGGAGTGGTGACTAAAAAATAGTGATTCTAGCATGGTTTCTTTACTTATTTTTTTTGCGGCGTTCACCGTGCGGAAAAAATATGCGTACTTTTTTTTTAACGTGTTAATATTTTTCCAATAATAAAAGACTTAGGGCTTATTTAGACGAACGTGATATACGTCCGTGCAACGCGCGTGATTTTCACTCGCCTCGCCTGGACCTATGTTAGTCAATGGGGCCAGGCAGACAGTCCGTGATTTTCACGCAGCGTATGTCCGCTGCGTGAAATGCACGACATGTCCTATATTTGTGCGTTATTCGCGCATCACGCATCCATTGACGTCAATGGGTGCGTGAAAATCACGCGCAGCACACGGAAGCACTTCCGTGTGACGCACATGGTTCGAGCAACAGCAGTAAAAACTATGAATGAAAACAGAAAAGCACCACGTGCTTTTCCGTTTACAAACATACAAACAGAGTGTCATAATGATGGCGGCTGCGCAAAAATCAAGCAGCCGCGCATCATACGCGGCTGACACACGCAGCTGTTAAGTGCCTTTTGCGCGCGCAAAACGCACACGCTCGTGTAAATCCGCCCTTATTATAGGAAGAAAAACAATTTGTTTATGTAACTTATAACTTTTATTTTTACACTTTTTTTTAAAACATTTTTATTATCTTTTCTTGACTTTTTTTTTTAATTGTCCCATTAGGGGACACTTAGACTTGCAGCTCTGATCTCTGCTGGAACACATTACACTACCTACGTAGTGTAATGTGTTCTAACTGTCATTGTGACGTGACAGTCACTCTGACAGGGAGCCTATGAGAACCAGGCTCCGGATGGTCCTCATAGGCTTCCGTGCATTGCAGCCCGGAGGCCATTGTCTGGCCTCTGGTTGCCGTGACCAGAATCGCCAGCCCCCGCAAATGCATGTGGGGGACTGCCGATCTGCTCTAAACCTCTTCAATGCGGCGATCACAATCGACCGCCGCATCGAAGGGGTTAATTGACGATTTCAGCGGCAACGGTTCACTTATCGGCAACGGGGAGAGCAGGGCAGACACTCTGCACAGTTAACCGCCGCTGCTGTGTAGCGCCGCGCGGCGGTTAACTGTTAAAGCACGGACGTAACTGCACGCTCAGGTGCGCCAAGTTACTGCTCACCTGGACGTGCATGTACGCCAAGATGCGGGAAGGGGTTAAATTCAATGGGAAAAACCCACAACACAAAAACAACAAAAACGTGGCATAAATTGACATGCTGCGGATGTAAATTCAACACCGCAGGTCAATTCATTAAAGTTTATCTTCCGCAGCGTGGACATGAGATTTTCTTAAATTTGCTGCTACTGTAAACAGGGCCGGCTTCAGTTTTATGTGGGCCCCTGGGCGACACAGACTTAGTAGGTCCCTTTGTGGGGGAGCTCACGCGGCAGGAAAATGACAGAAAACGTCCCTTTGTGCCCCCATATAGACGATCGGCCTTGTTTATTGCCCCATATAGAAGTTAGGCCCCCAGGTTGTACACCCATAAACTTAGTGCCCTCTGTAGGTAGTGCCACACAGCCACCCTCCCTGTAGGTAGCACCTTTAGGGTTCCCTCTAGGAGGGATGTCAGGGGCTTCCCCAGAGACGAAGTCCTGGAGCAGAGTCGCTAGCGCTCTGCCTGGGACTCCTTCTCTTCCTCTGACATCACCGTCCATATATGGACAGTGATGCTGTGACGACAACAGCAACAACACCTGGCGGACGAGTGGGGCCCCCACAAAGGATAGTGGGCCCCGGCACTTGCCCGGGTTCGTAGGGTGCTGACGCCGGACCAGACTGTAAATGCTGCGGAGTTTCCGCACATAAATTATTTTACAGTATTATTGTATTACCAAATATGTATAGTTTTTTTTATATGTTTTAGTACTTTGGCACGAATAAATATTTTACGGAGAATTAAAAGCTTTTTGTGCCACAGCATTGTGAGAGCCCCTAAGCCGTATGAGGGTGTGTTTTTTACAGTACTAGTTGTTTTTTTGTCTTGTCAGCTTTTTGGGTACAAGTGCAGGAAGACATACTACGGTAGTGTACAGAGCTACACGGCCTCCGTGTGACGAGTTACAAGCTCCGCCAAGTGTCCTTTGTATGGCACTATGCTACGCTCTCCTAAAAGTCATTTTTCTAGGGGAGAAAATCTCTGCATATACAGCATTTAATATGGCATGCCACGACCTGTATAAAATCGGAGGCATAAGGAAGTACAAGAGAAGCCCTATGCCCCTTGGATTTTTAAACAAAACGGAGTGGAAATATGGCCGCGTGCATGAGGCCTATGATCTGCATTATGGCGGATTTACACGAACGCGATATACGTCCGTGCCACCCACGTGTTTTTCACGCGTGTCGCACGGACCTATGTTAGTCTATGGGGCAGTGCAGACTGTCCGTGATTTTTGCGCAGCGTGAGTCCGCTGCGTAAAACTCACGACAGGTCCTATTTTTCTGCATTTTTCGCGCATCACGCACCCATTGAAGTCAATGGGTGCGTGAAAATCACGCGCACCAAACGGAAGCACTTCCGTGGGACGCGCGTTATTCGCGCAACAGCAGTCAAAATTATGTTTGAAAACAGAAAAGCACCACGTGCTTTTCTGTTTACAAACATCCAAACGGAGTGTCATAATGATGGCAGCTGCGGGAAAACCATCTGTGATGACACACCGAGCTGTTAAGTAACCTTTTGCGCACGCAAAACGCAGTGTTTTTTGCGTGCGCAAAAACGCACATGCTCGTGTAAATCCGCCCTAACTGTTGAACAACGTGAGCCACAAAACAGAACACACGATGCAAAATAAAGCCAATTCCACCATGTATATAGAGAACAACACATTTTCAGTAATATAAAGTGTTGCTGTATATTTATATTGTAGGTCAGCGTATAGATACATAAAAACTATTGGTGTCTGTCCCATAGCTGGGTTCACACAGAATTTTTTGACGCGGAAACCGCGCCGCAAAACCGTCTGAAAATGCCTCTCATCGATTTCAATGGGAGGCGGAGGCGTCTTTTTCCCGCGAGCAGTAAAACTGTCTCGCGGGAGAAAGAAGGGACATGCCCTATCTTCGGGCGTTCAGGCCTCTGACCTCCCATTGACATCAATGGGAGGAGTTTTATGCCCGCGGCGCTCAACAGCCTCGGGTGAAAAACGCCACGAAAGACAGCGTGCAGGCAGTGGAAAATCTGCCTCAAACTTCAAAACGGAATTTTGAGGCAGAATTTCCGCCTGCAAAAAACTCAGTGTGATCCCTTATTTACCCTGTACTTACAAAAATTCTGTTAATTTCTTACAAACAATTAAATATTGGTTGAAACAAAATCCAAATTCACTTATACTTTCATTACAA
This sequence comes from Rhinoderma darwinii, assembly GCF_050947455.1. Lineage (NCBI taxonomy): Eukaryota > Metazoa > Chordata > Amphibia > Anura > Rhinodermatidae > Rhinoderma > Rhinoderma darwinii. The sequence continues at coordinate 92,662,290 of NC_134691.1, forward strand.
GTTAAAGTCCAATAACTTTTCTAAATTCCTTAGTAAATTTGCAACACACTATGAATTTATTACATTATTAATATTTTAATTTGGAAGAATTTCTACTAACTACGACTCCACCCAAAACTGACTCCAACTCCACAGCCTTGAAAACAAAATATTGTTTCGTGTCAACAGCTCCTATGCAGACCGACACGTTTCTATAGTAACAGACTGCAAACAAACGGTGTATTGTGATTTTGCAATAATATTCCCATCCACTTGTCCCCTAATTCTTACTAACTTACATTTTGACAGAGTAAAAAGAAATAGGCAACAGATGGATGGCAATAGAACTGTAGACTATGACTACACAAACTATATTTTGAAGTCTGTTACCATGGAAACACATAGGTCTGTTTTGTCCCCTCAGAATATCCGTACTTCTGAAATGTGAGCGCAGTTACTGCTAATGTGGACTGCACACCCAAGACATTCACTGTAAACTTACTAAGAAGTTCCTGTCAGGATATCACCGGGGCCTAAGTGTTTAGACAAAAAAACCGCTACGGGCAGATATGAACAGAATACAATATAAAGCGTACGTAACAGGGCAACATATCGAGAGGTAACCGGCCAGGACACGACTGCGGAAGTAACTACAAAAAGCGTTACCTTCCCCTGTGGCATCGCGACTACATGAACAGCGTTGAAATTATGATATCAGTTTGACCCTTTGTCCCTCCCGTACTCTGGGGACTCTCAGAACGCCGTCCTTCTTGATCTCTGGCGCCCATATCCAATATCCACTTATGATTGGTCATTCGACTGCTGGGAAACGCGCCAATAGGAATGCAGGAATGTAATTTGATTTGCGGCTGCGTGAGGCGTGACGTCACGAAGTCATCCACAATATGCAGGTTTATGAGCAGTTGTTGTAGTAGAGCTCAGTTTGCTTTTAACAGTGAAGCAGTCGTTGTAGCAGAGCTCAGTTTCCTTTTAACAGTGAAGCAGTTGTTGTAGCAGAGCTCAGTTTGCTTTTAACAGTGAAGCAGTTGTTGTAGCAGAGCTCAGTTTGCTTTTAACAGTGAAGCAGTTCATTATGTCAACAGTCAGATTGTTAGTTACGTTTCCCAAAAAACCTTAATAGTATAGATGAATCTCCTCCAATATGTTCTGTTGTAATGATGTGTTAATATTACACAAATGATGTATAAAACACAGGTTCCAGGTTATACATCAGTATATCAAACGTTGGCGTACATGGAGTTGGTTGGACATTATGTATGCTATTGCTATACCTTGGCATTTTATTACCGGTACTGGATAAACCATTTGTTGTGTCAAACGGAGATTGTTTTTCCCGACATTTATGATTTATTGTATACGGATCCATTGTGTGCATAATTCACATTTACGTTTGTGGATTTCTGGTCTATCCCCGATTGCGACTGTTTGAGGTTAGGGTGTTCCAGGACCGGACTGTGACTTAACAGCCCTGGCATTTTAAAGCACAGAGGATCACCTACTGTCCATTAAATATGTTTGCGCGGTTTCTGGCAAACTGTTCAAATATAAGAAAAAATGATACATTGTTTCTGATGCTGCTGGAAATGCTGCCTTCCTTTTGTGCTATTCAGATATTTCATAAATCACTGTATACACAGATCGCAACTTTCATACAGGAACGGTGGGACCTACTGGAGATGGTGACGATACCCAGAAATAAACTCTCCAATCATATTTCCATTTTTTAGTGATAAATAGAATTTTGCAGAAATACTAAGAAATGTGTGCAGTAAATATAATACATCGTACGCCACCAGGATATATAACATGTCTGTCATTTATTCATTGAATTCATTTTTGGCAGTGAGGATAAATGACATATTATTTAATTATTAGGTGTATGATTTTAATATTTTAGTGATCCTTACTGCCCAAGTTCATCATATACTTAAAAATGGCGCTATATACTATACACACTGACAAGGCAGTGATATATACTGTACACATGAATATTGTCATCACATATACTGTACACATAAATATAATGCTGCTATATATATATACTGTACACATGAATATTGTCATCACATATACTGTACACATAAATATAATGCTGCTATATATATATATATATATATATATATATACTGTACACATGAATATTGCCATCACATATACTGTACACATAAATCTAATGCTGCTATATATATATATATATATATATATATATATACTGTACACATGAATATTGCCATCACATATACTGTACACATAAATATAATGCTGCTATATATATATACTGTACACATGAATATTGTCATCACATATACTGTACACATAAATATAATGCTGCTATATATATATATACTGTACACATGAATATTGTCATCACATATACTGTAAACATAAATGTAATGCTGCTATATATATATACTGTACACATGAATATTGTAATCACATATACTGTACACATAAATATAATGCTGCTATATATATATATATACTGTACACATGAATATTGTCATCACATATACTGTACACATAAATATAATGCTGCTATATATATATACTGTACACATGAATATTGTCATCACATATACTGTACACATAAATATAATGCTGCTATATATATATACTGTACACATGAATATTGTCATCACATATACTGTACACATAAATATAATGCTGCTATATATATATACTGTACACATGAATATTGTCATCACATATACTGTACACATAAATATAATGCTGCTATATATATATATATATATATATACTGTACACATGAATATTGTCATCACATATACTGTACACATAAATATAATGCTGCTATATATATATATATATATATATATATATATATACTGTACACATGAATATTGTCATCACATATACTGTACACATAAATATAATGCTGCTATATATATATACTGTACACATGAATATTGTCATCACATATACTGTACACATAAATATAATGCTGCTATAAATATATTTATATATATATACTGTACACATGAATATTGTCATCACATATACTGTACACATAAATATAATGCTGCTATATATATACTGTGCACATGAATATTGTCATCACATATACTGTACACATAAATATAATGCTGCTATATATATATACTGTACACATGAATATTGTCATCACATATACTGTACACATAAATATAATGCTGCTATATATATATATATATACTGTACACATGAATATTGTCATCACATATACTGTACACATAAATATAATGCTGCTATATATATATATATATATATATATATATACTGTACACATGAATATTGTCATCACATATACTGTACACATAAATATAATGCTGCTATAAATATATTTATATATATATACTGTACACATGAATATTGTCATCACATATACTGTACACATAAATATAATGCTGCTATATATATATATACTGTACACATGAATATTGTCATCACATACACTGTACACATAAATATAATGCTGCTATATATATATACTGTACACATGAATATTGTCATCACATATACTGTACACATAAATATAATGCTGCTATATATATATATATACTGTACACATGAATATTGTCATCACATATACTGTACACATAAATGTAATGCTGCTATATATATATACTGTACACATGAATATTGTCATCACATATACTGTACACATAAATATAATGCTGCTATATATATATATACTGTACACATGAATATTGTCATCACATATACTGTACACATAAATATAATGCTGCTATATATATATATACTGTACACATGAATATTGTCATCACATATACTGTACACATAAATATAATGCTGCTATATATATATATATATATATACTGTACACATGAATATTGTCATCACATATACTGTACACATAAATATAATGCTGCTATATATATATACTGTACACATGAATATTGTCATCACATATACTGTACACATAAATGTAATGCTGCTATATATATATATATACTGTACACATGAATATTGTCATCACATATACTGTACACATAAATATAATGCTGCTATATATATATACTGTACACATGAATATTGTCATCACATATACTGTACACATAAATATAATGCTGCTATATATATATATACTGTACACATGAATATTGTCATCACATATACTGTACACATAAATGTAATGCTGCTATATATATATACTGTACACATGAATATTGTCATTACATATACTGTACACATAAATGTAATGCTGCTATATATATATACTGTACACATGAATATTGTCATCACATATACTGTACACATAAATATAATGCTGCTATATATATATATATATATATATATATATATACTGTACACATGAATATTGTCATCACATATACTGTACACATAAATATAATGCTGCTATATATATATATATATATATACTGTACACATGAATATTGTCATCACATATACTGTACACATAAATATAATGCTGCTATATATATATACACTGTACACATGAATATTGTCATCACATATACTGTACACATAAATATAATGCTGCTATATATATATATATATATATATATATATATATATATACTGTACACATGAATATTGTCATCACATATACTGTACACATAAATATAATGCTGCTATATATATATACTGTACACATGAATATTGCCATCACATATACTGTACACATAAATATAATGCTGCGCTATATATATATATATATATATATATATATACTGTACACATGAATATTGTCATCACATATACTGTACACATAAATGTAATGCTGCTATATATATATACTGTACACATGAATATTGTCATCACATATACTGTACACATAAATATAATGCTGCTATATATATATATATATATACTGTACACATGAATATTGTCATCACATATACTGTACACATAAATATAATGCTGCTATATATATATATATATATATATATATATATATACTGTACACATGAATATTGTCATCACATATACTGTACACATAAATATAATGCTGCTATATATATACTGTACACATGAATATTGTCATCACATATACTGTACACATAAATATAATGCTGCTATATATATATATATATATATATACTGTACACATGAATATTGTCATCACATATACTGTACACATAAATCTAATGCTGCTATATATATATATATATATATATATATATACTGCACACATGAATATTGCCATCACATATACTGTACACATAAATATAATGCTGCTATATATATATATATACTGTACACATGAATATTGTCATCACATATACTGTACACATAAATGTAATGCTGCTATATATATATACTGTACACATGAATATTGTCATCACATATACTGTACACATAAATGTAATGCTGCTATATATATATATATACTGTACACATGAATATTGTCATCACATAAACTGTACACATAAATATAATGCTGCTATATATATATATATATATATATATATATATATATATACTGTACACATGAATATTGTCATCACATATACTGTACACATAAATGTAATGCTGCTATATATATATATATATATATATATACTGTACACATGAATATTGTCATCACATATACTGTACACATAAATATAATGCTGCTATATATATATACTGTACACATGAATATTGTCATCACATATACTGTACACATAAATGTAATGCTGCTATATATATATACTGTACACATGAATATTGTCATCACATATACTGTACACATAAATGTAATGCTGCTATATATATATATATATATATATATATATATATACTGTACACATAAATATAATGCTGCTATATATATACTGTACACATGAATATTGTCATCACATATACTGTACACATAAATGTAATGCTGCTATATATATATATATATATATATATACTGTACACATAAATATAATGCTGCTATATATATACATATATATATATATACTGTACACATGAATATTGTCATCACATATACTGTACACATAAATATAATGCTGCTATATATATATATACTGTACACATGAATATTGTCATCACATATACTGTACACATAAATATAATGCTGCTATATATATATATACTGTACACATGAATATTGTCATCACATATACTGTACACATAAATGTAATGCTGCTATATATATATACTCAGTATATATATATAGCAGCATTATATTTATGTGTACAGTTTATGTGATGACAATATTCATGTGTACAGTATATATATATATATATAGCAGCATTACATTTATGTGTACAGTATATGTGATGACAATATTCATGTGTACAGTATATTATACTGTACACATGAATATTGTCATCACATATACTGTACACATAAATGTAATGCTGCTATATATATATATATACTGTACACATGAATATTGTCATCACATAAACTGTACACATAAATATAATGCTGCTATATATATATATATATATATATATATATACTGTACACATGAATATTGTCATCACATATACTGTACACATAAATGTAATGCTGCTATATATATATATATATATATATATATACTGTACACATGAATATTGTCATCACATATACTGTACACATAAATATAATGCTGCTATATATATATACTGTACACATGAATATTGTCATCACATATACTGTACACATAAATATAATGCTGCTATAAATATATTTATATATATATACTGTACACATGAATATTGTCATCACATATACTGTACACATAAATATAATGCTGCTATATATATATACTGTACACATGAATATTGTCATCACATATACTGTACACATAAATGTAATGCTGCTATATATATATATATATATATATACTGTACACATAAATATAATGCTGCTATATATATACATATATATATATATATATACTGTACACATGAATATTGTCATCACATATACTGTACACATAAATATAATGCTGCTATATATATATATACTGTACACATGAATATTGTCATCACATATACTGTACACATAAATATAATGCTGCTATATATATATATACTGTACACATGAATATTGTCATCACATATACTGTACACATAAATGTAATGCTGCTATATATATATATATATATATATATATATATAGCAAACATAGAATGGCGACAGCATCCTGCGACACTAATGCCACCTAAACCACTAAATATAAATAAATATGCACTAAAGCTAAATCTACCTACAAATAGGGAGGTTCTTAGTGCACATTTTGATCAAAAAGTGTTAGCCCACCTGCCACGACAAGGCGACCTCTGTAAGGTGGGAACCTACGCTGCACATACACCCAGAACTGGGACTAAGCCTACATATATACCTGGGGATGGTAGGATCCAGCATTGAACTGATTAAAATCACCCAGGGCAGAGTGGGAGGAGTGCAAGAACAACAAGTGGAGGCAGTCACTAACCCCACATATATGGATCCCATAAACACAACAAAAATATGAACAGCACATTCCAACTAAATGATACAAAATGTATGCAGGTGCAAGAACACCCATGACTGCAGATATACAGCAAACATAGAATGGTGACAGCACACTGCGACACTAATGCCACCTAAACCACTAAATATAAATTAATATGCACTAAAGCTAAATCTACTTACAAATATATATATATATATACATATATATATATATATATATATATATATATACATACAGTATATATATACACTGTACATATGAATGTTGCCACTATGTTCAGTCCTGGCCAAAAGTTTTGAGACTGACACAAATTTTGGTTTTCACAGAGTTTGCTGCTTCAGTGTTTTTAGATCTTTAAGGCACCATGCACACGACCGTAGAAATCGTCCGTAATTGCGGACCATAATTACGGACCCATTCATTTCTATGGACAACTTCCCATATATTTACGGGAAGGTGTCTGTGCCGAAAAGCCTTCCATAAAAAAGAGGACATGTCCTATTTTTTTATTTTATGGGTCATGCTCCCATACTTTATAATAGGAGCATGGCCTACAATTGCGGACAGCTGTCTGTGGCTGACCGTGCCCATAATTACGGACCGTGATTACGGGTACGGTCGTGTGCATGGGGCCTTAAAGAGGCTCTGTCCCCAGATTTTGCAACCCCTATCTCATATTGCAGCAGATCGGCGCTGCAATGTAGATTACAGTAACGTTTTTATTTTTAAAAAACGAGCATTTTTGGCCAAGTTATGACCATTTTTGTAGTTATGCAAATGAGGCTTGCAAAAGTCCAAGTGGGTGTGTTTAAAAGTAAAAGTCCAAGTGGGCGTGTATTATGTGCGTACATCGGGGCGTTTTTACTACTTTTACTAGCTGGGCGTTCTGAAGAGAAGTATCATCCACTTCTCTTCAGAACGCCCAGCTTCTGCCAGATCATGCTGTGACGTCACTCACAGGTCCTGCATCGTGTCAGACGAGCGAGGACACATCGGCACCAGAGGCTTCAGTTGATTCTGCAGCAGCATCAGCGTTTGCAGGTAAGTAGCTACATGGACTTACCTGCTAACGCCGATGCTGCTGCAGAATCATCTGTAGCCTCTGGTGCCGATGTGTCCTCGCTCGTCTGACACGATGCAGGACCTGTGAGTGACGTCACAGCGTGATCTGGCAGAAGCTGGGCGTTGTGAAGAGAAGTGGATGATACTTCTCATCAGAACGCCCAGCTAGTAAAAGTATTAAAAACGCCCCGATGTACGCACATAATACACGCCCACTTGGACTTTTACTTTTAAACACACCCACTTGGACTTTTGCAAGCCTCATTTGCATAACTACAAAAATGGTCATAACTTGGCCAAAAATGCTCGTTTTAAAAAAAAAAAAAACGTTACTGTAATCTACATTGCAGCGCCTATCTGCTGCAATAGCAGATAGGGGTTGCAAAATCTGGTGACAGAGCCTCTTTAAGGCCCCATGCACACGACCGTACCCGTAATCACGGTCCGTAATTATGGGCACGGTCAGCCACAGACAGCTGTCCGCAATTGTAGGCCATGCAAAATCTGGTGACAGAGCCTCTTTAAGCATATGTTTCTATGGTATACTGTAGTACAATTATAAGCATTTCATAAGTTTTAAAACTTTTATTGACAAATATATCAAGTTTATGCAAAGACTTAACCCCTTCCCGCCGCAGCCCTTTTTCAGATTTTCATTTTCGTTTTTTCCTCCCCACATTCCAAAAGCCATAACGTCTTTATTTTTCTGTCGATATAGTCCTATGAGGGCTTGATTTTTGCGGGACGAGTTGTAGTTTTTCATAGCACCATTTATTGTGCCATGTAATGTACTAGGAAACAGGAAAAATTATTTGTGGGGTAGAAAATGAAAAAAACAGTGATTCCTCCATTGTTTTTTGCGCGTCGTTTTTTACGGAATTCACTGTGCAATTAAAACAACTTGTTAACTTTATTCTGTTGGTCAATACGATTACAGCGATACCAAATCTATATAGTTTTTTCTATATTTTACTACTTTTACAAGTAAAAAACTAAGTGTAAAAAATAAAATGTATTCTGTGTTGCCAAATTCCGAAAGCCATAACTTTTTTTTTTCTCCGTCGATTAAGTGGTATGAGGGCTTATTTTTTGCGGGATAAGCTGTATAGCATTTTGGGGTACATGCAACGTTTTGATCACTTTTTATTTCATTTTTTGTGTGAGGTGAGGTGACCAAAACATAGAGATTCTGGCGTTTACAATTTCTTTTTTTTACGGGGTTCACTGTGCGGGTTAAATAATGATATATTGTAATAGTTCAGACTTTTACGGACGCAGTGATACCAACTATGTTTATTAAATTTTTTTTTACTATGCTCTAGGGGGAAAATGGGAAAAGGTTTTTTTTTTGAAGATTTAATTAAAAAAAAAATTTTTTCACATAAAAAAAAAGCTTTATTTAACCCATTTTAACTTTTTTTATTAGTCCCCCTAGGGGACTTCAACCAGCGATCGTTAGATAGCTTGCACGATATACTGAAATACTAATGTATTGCAGTATATCGTGATTCTGACAGGCTTCTGTTAAGCCCTTAATAGGAGCACAAAGATGGTGGACCTGGGGGCCATCATTAGGCCCCCAGGCAGCCATAGCAACCATCACCCCCCCCCCCCCCCGCGATTGCGTTGTCGGCGGCGCGATGAGCTGTTAGAGGGGGTCATCGCCCTCTTTCTAAAGATTTAAATGCTGCGGTCGCTATTGACCGCGGCATTTAACGAGTTAAATGAGCGGGATCGCGCTCGAGCATGATGACGCTCATTACTCTGAAGTGTCGGCTGTAACATACAGCTGACACCGGCATCGTATGGAGCGGGTTCACTCCGTGAGCCCGTTCCACACTTCCCCTACCCGACTTTGGCGTATGGATACGTCAAATGTCGGGAAGGGGTTAATATTAGTGTTGATCCTTCTTTGTTAAGACAAAGGCAATTCACCCTGGCATGCTGGATATCAGCTTCTGGGCCAAATCCTGACAGATGGCAACCCATTCTTGCCTAATCAGTGGTTGGAGTTTATCACAATTTTTGTGTTTTTGTTTGTCCACCCCTTCTTCACAGCAATTGAACCTCTCTCCTTGAAGTTCTCGATGAACCGATAAATGGTTGATTTAGGGGCAATCTTACAAGCAGCAATGCCCTTGCCTATAAAGCCCTTCTTGACTGCACGTGTTTCATTGGAGGTAAACATAGTTAATGGAAGACAATGATTTCAAGCACCATCCCCCTTTTAAAGCAACCAGTCTGCTCTTAAAATTCATTCTGCATGACAGAGTGATATCAGCTGCCTTGTCCTCGTTAACACTTTCTCCTGAACTAAGGAGATCACTGAATTGATGTTAGCAGGTCTTTTTCTGGCAAGGCTAAAATGCAGTGTAAATGGGTTTTTGTGATTGAGTTAAGGAGTTATCCGGGGACCAAAAATGTCATTGCAATAATATATTTATGTGAAACTAAGTAACTTACTAAGATACTTTAATTAAAAATGCTGTACTAAATGATCCAGTTCAAACCTCATAAATGATTCAGGAAGCGCTGGAGCTTTTCTAAAAGTGATGACGCTCCGACACGGCCCCACGTGACTGAGCTCTTGCTTCATGTGCTGTTCGTGAACATGACCACAAGGGGCTGTCACATTGCCTATTGCTTGAGTCCCGAGCAAAGCATCAGCTAGCGCTTTGCTCGGGACTCCAGCACTGCTCCCGACGTCCATATTTGGTCAATTCTGGGGTTTTCTATTGCTGGAGTTCCCAAGCAGAGAATCAGCTGATGCTCTGCTCTGGGACTCCTGTACTGTTCTGCCGACGTCATTGTCCATATATGGACAGTGGGGACAAGAGCAAAAAACACAGCGCCACATAATGCAAATAAACAGATAGATAAAAGTATATCAAACATATACAATGGTGCTCTCACCTGGGAGCGATCAAATCCAGGGTTAGAGGAGTAACTTCCAATGTGTGCTGCTACCAAGACCTAAGATCAGTGAGCCATCTGGTCACCGCAAGGATAGTGGAGTAAGAGGAAGAAAAAACAGATCTTGTTTCGGCGCTGCTACACTTCAAAGCAAATTAGACCGTGACCATGATGTGGGAAGAGGTTGTGGAGACCCCAGGCAGAGCAACAGCTGATGTTTTGCTCGGGGACTCCAGTACTACTCTGCCGACGATATTGTCCATATATGGACAGTGACATGGGCAGAAGTTGTGCAGTCCCCAGGCATAGCATCAGCTGATGCTTTGCTCGCGGACTCCAGAACTACTCTGTCTACGTCATCGTCCATATATGCACAGTGACAATGACGTGGGCAGAAGTTGTGGAGTGCCCAGGCAGAGCATCAGCTGATGCCTGGAAAAATAGTGCTACATATTGCACCACGCCCTGATAAACTCTATTGTAAGTTAATGTTCTAGGCATCAGTGGCATGTGTTCTAGCCTTAAGCAAATTGGTGATAATTTATGATTTTTGGGCAAATCCTTTAAAAAAAAAAAAAACCTGTGGATGGCAGCCAACCAGCCCACTGTACACCAGCCCATCTGAAATTTGCCAGGAATGTCAGATGGCCAGTCCGGTCCTGAGGAGTAAAAGGGTGTTGTAGGGACACTGTCCAGTGTGGGGGCAATCACTCTGCTTATCTCAGGATGATCTGTTTAGGGACACTATAGGGTGGGCATTGCCCTCAGTTCCACCCGTTTGGTATCTTATCCATGTATCGCGCCCTTGGTTCCACCTGACAATACATTGGTTGCTAGTGTCAATGTGCTGGCTTCGTTTTTAGTAATTTTTGAAAATTAGATTTATCACTTTCATATCATGCCTTATAGCTGAGACGTTTCAGTGATTTTGCCTTTTTTAGGCTTACTTTATGCACATATTGATCTCAGTGATAGGTGTAATGGCAGGTTTACCTTGTATCTGCTCTATGTGGATAAAATTTAGGTCACTTCTTACATGTCCATAGTGTTGTATTGGCCAAATTGTCCTTTTGAGAAGTTTGAGCGTTACACATCAGTTTATTTCTATTTTTGCAGATGAGAAAAAGCTATGTAGTGCCGTTCAGTCTAGGAAAGATTTTCTTAAATTACAAGCAGGGCCAGCGTCAGGACCCGGCAAACCCAGGCAAGTACCGGGGCCCACTACCCTTTGGGGGGCCCACTCGGCCGCCGAGTGCTGACACTGCTGTCATGGATTCTCCAGGAGTGGAATCCCCGGCCAGACTGTTGCTGACGGAATTCTGCTTCTAGAGGGAGCCCCTGTCTAGAAGGCGGCGTAACTACCGCTGTAGCAGCCATAGTGGCTGCTACGGCATGAAGGGGCCCGTGCCGCCCACCGTCACTGGCCCCCCATGCCCAGTGGTCCCGCTAGCAGCCGCTATGGCTGCTATAGTGGTTGGGACGCCACATTCAATAGTATCTGCGTCCTTAGGACGCAGATACTATTGAACGCCATGGCAGACCAGGGGGTTAGTACTAGTAGCGCTCTGCCCGGGACTTTCGCTCTGGGGTTGCCCCTGACATCACTGTCCATATATGCACAGTGATACCAGGAGGAAAGAAGGAGTCCCAGGCAGAGCGCTAGAAGCGGCTCTGCTCCGGCACTCTGTCTCAGGGGAAGCCCCTGACATCACTATCCATATATGGACAGTGATGTCAGGGGCTTCCCAAGAGCCGGTGTACTGGAGCAGAGCCTTTACTAGTGCTCTGCACGGGACTTCACCTCTGCTCCGGACATCACTATCCATATATGGACAGTGATGTAAGGAGCAGAGCAGGAGTCCCAGGCTGAGTGCTAGTAGCGCTGTGCCTGGTACTATGGCTCTGGGGTTGCCCCAGACATCACTGTCCATATATGGACAGTGACGTCAGTGGCTCCTCCTGAAGCGGAATCCCCGGTCAGATCGTCAGCAATGCTCTGGTTGGGGATTCCACTCCTAGAGGGAGCCCCAAAGGCGCTACCTACAGGGACGGGGGTTGTGTGCTACTACCTGGGAGGGGGCTGTGTGGCACTACCCGGGAGGGGGGCTGTGTGGCACTACCCGGGAGGGGGGCTGTCTGGCACTACCTGTGAGGGGCGCTGTGTGGCACTACCTTTGAGGGGTGCTGTGTGCTACTACCAGGGAGGGGGGCTGTGCGGCACTCCCAGGGGAGAGGGCTGTGTGCCGCTATCTACAGTAGGCATTAAATCTATTGGAGTACAAACTGGGGGCCTAACTTCTTTTTGGGGACATAAACAGGGCCTGACTTCTATATGGGGGCAAAAAGTGACGTTTTCTGCCATTTTACTGCCGCTGTGAGTTCCCCCGCAAAGGGGCCTACTAAGTCTGTATCGCCCAAGGGCCCACATAAACATGGAGCCGGCCCAGATTACAAGCCAACTTTAACATTGAAGGGCAGATTTACTAAGACTGGAATTTTATACGCCAGTCCTAACTTTCTGCTCTGCTGGATAAATCTGTTGCCTCTTTCCACTGGCCGTGCGCCACAGTTGGAGTCTATGTGCCATCTATGTGCCATCCATCCCCCTTCCGTATCGGACATAAAATGAAATAAGTGGATGCTCACCTCGCCTCTCCTCTTTGCTTTTTTCACTCAGGCTCATAGAAGGCCATGACACCAGCATTGTCAGAAAGTTGAATGTGATGCAGCACTTGGGATGCTGATGCTGCCCGGCATCAGTATGTTGAATAAGCTGCGGCATTCTGAGGGAGCCAGAGTGGAGAAGAGGAGCATTTTTTTTTTTTTATTGTCCAACGGGGGGTAGTCTGATCGTGGGGGGGGGGGGGCAAAATATGAGGCTCAGCCTGGGCCTCTACCTTGCTATGGCCCACAGAGTGAAATCTACGCCAGCCATGTGGTAGGCTTAGATACAGGGCCCAGCAGACAAGCTCACATATGGGCCATATATCTAAGCCTACCATGTGGTAGGCTTAGATACAGGGCCAAGCAGACAGGATCACACATGGTGTGATACTGTCTGCTGGGCCTTGTATCCAGGCCCATCTTTGCCAGTAGGCACTAGCCCTCTGCCCAGGGACTCCAGCACTGCTCCCGACGTCACTGTCCATATATGGACGTATACCTGTGACGTATGCTATACAGTTGCATCCGTCCCCATATTCTCCCAGGCTTAATTCACATCTGCGTTGGAGGCTTTGTTAGGGGCCTCCATCGCAGATTCTGCCAAAAATAATAGCGCACTTCCGGCATTAAAGCTGTTGCTATGTTGTAACTGTCTGGTTATGAAGAATGAGAGGGACACCACATCATTTAAAAAAATTTAAATAATTGGAAAAACGAAGTGGGGGCCTCCCATTTTTCATAACCAGCCAGATACAACATAGCAGCAGGCTAACATTACCAGGGTGGGAAGGCCCATGGTTTCTGGCCTTTCCTAGCCTAGTAATACCAGCCTGCAGCCACCCCAATACCCGGCCATCACTACAGATGGTCGGGTACTGGATCGTACCCGGCTCTTCCCGGTACCCCTGTTGGCGGTGGATACTGGGGTAACAATAGGGGGATTAGTGTTAGCCACTTCACCGGCTGAAACTAAGCCCCGCCATAGTAATGGATGCTGTCAATCAGCCAGCAGCAATTACTAAGTCAGTTGTAATAAAGTTTAAAAAAAACTGAAAAAATATTTTATTGAAATAAAAAACCCTCACACAACCTGCGTTAACTATTTTATTGAAAATAAAAAAAACGCAGTCATCGAAGTAGTCCTTGAATCCAAAGTAGTCCAACAACCCAACCTGTAAAAAAAACACAAACACACCAAAAAATTTTGTAACACATAAAAAAGCAAAACTATTATACTTACCTATTGTGGGTCCAGTGCTGGAGCCACAATGTTAGTGAGCTGGGCCCTATATCTAAGCCTATCATATGTGATAAAGTCTACTATATATATATACACACACACATACATTTTTTAGTTGGGACTGTATATGCATTGGGGCTATTGCCCCTAAAGTTTTAAGACCTTAAAGGTAATGTGTTGCCAGAAAAACATGTTTTTTTTTTTGTAATTAAACATTTAGTGTGTAGGTGATTAACCCCTTCCCGCTCCTTGACGTACTATTACGTCATGGCAGCTCTATCGTTCGCGCTCCATGCCGTAATAGTACGTCTTGCAGTTAGAACAGCGGTGCGCGCGCCCGGCGCGTTCATGCGCTGTGATAGCTGCTGTTTCTGACAGCAGGCTATCACGGCATAATGGGACGGGACCATTTACTATGGTCCCGCCTCGCCGATCGCCGCTATTGGCTAGTCAGTGAGTAACTAGCCAATAGCAGCGATCGGTCTCATTCAGCACAGCAGTGCTCGAGCCCGGCGTTCCTGAGCTGTGATAGCTGCTGTTTCTGACAGCATGCTATCACAGCATAATGGGCCGGGACCATTTACTATGGTCCCGCCTCGCCGATCGCCGCTATTGGCTAGTCAGTGAGTAACTAGCCAATAGCAGCGATCATTCTCGTCACTTCCTCTCTCTGACCTCACATCCTGCTGCAACCGCCCTGAACGCCCTGTTGGAGTTAGCGAGGCGTTGAGATCGGTTGTGAGCAGAGAGTCAGAGAGAAAAGAAGTGAAAAAAAGTGAAAAAAAGTTTCTAAAACAACGTTTTTTTTGCTTCCCACCACCCCATCCACTACCCACTCCTGTTCCCTTCCTCTTTGAGTTCTACCCACGTTTTTTGGTCAGTGATCTCCTATCACTGACCACTTTTCAGTCTTCAGGACCACATTTCTTGGTCCCTGGGGATTTTTTTTTCATTTTTTTCTATATAAAACATAAAACAAAAAAAAAAATATAAAAAGAAAAAAAAGAAACAAAAAAAAATAGTTAGTTTAGCCAATTTTGAAAATTTAACTGGTTAGTTTAGTATTAGCCCCTTCCCGCTCCTTGACGTACTATTACGTCATGGCAGCTCTATCGTTCGCGCTCCATGCCGTAATAGTACGTCTTGCAGTTAGAACAGCGGTGCGCGCGCCCGGCGCGTTCATGCGCTGTGATAGCTGCTGTTTCTGACAGCAGGCTATCACGGCATAATGGGACGGGACCATTTACTATGGTCCCGCCTCGCCGATCGCCGCTATTGGCTAGTCAGTGAGTAACTAGCCAATAGCAGCGATCGGTCTCATTCAGCACAGCAGTGCTCGAGCCCGGCGTTCCTGAGCTGTGATAGCTGCTGTTTCTGACAGCATGCTATCACAGCATAATGGGCCGGGACCATTTACTATGGTCCCGCCTCGCCGATCGCCGCTATTGGCTAGTCAGTGAGTAACTAGCCAATAGCAGCGATCGGTCTCATTCAGCACAGCAGTGCTCGAGCCCGGCGTTCCTGAGCTGTGATAGCTGCTGTTTCTGACAGCATGCTATCACAGCATAATGGGCCGGGACCATTTACTATGGTCCCGCCTCGCCGATCGCCGCTATTGGCTAGTCAGTGAGTAACTAGCCAATAGCAGCGATCATTCTCGTCACTTCCTCTCTCTGACCTCACATCCTGCTGCAACCGCCCTGAACGCCCTGTTGGAGTTAGCGAGGCGTTGAGATCGGTTGTGAGCAGAGAGTCAGAGAGAAAAGAAGTGAAAAAAAGTGAAAAAAAGTTTCTAAAACAACGTTTTTTTTGCTTCCCACCACCCCATTCACTACCCACTCCTGTTCCCTTCCTCTTTGAGTTCTACCCACGTTTTTTGGTCAGTGATCTCCTATCACTGACCACTTTTCAGTCTTCAGGACCACATTTCTTGGTCCCTGGGGATTTTTTTTTAATTTTTTTCTATATAAAACATAAAACAAAAAAAAAAATATAAAAAGAAAAAAAAGAAACAAAAAAAAATAGTTAGTTTAGCCAATTTTGAAAATTTAACTGGTTAGTTTAGTATTAGGGTTAGTTAGTGTCAGGGAACCGTCAAAAAGCGTAGTTAGGTATAGTGTCAGGGAATTTAGCGTCAGGAATCGGTCACCGTAGATAGGCTTAGCGTTAGGGATCCATCACCGTAGTTAGGTTTAGCGTCAGGGAAGCTCGGAATAATTAGATAGGTTTAGTGTCAGGCACCCGTCACCGTAGTTAGGTTTAGTGTCAGGGAAGCTTGAAATAATCTAGATAGGTTTAGTGTCAGGGAATCGTCGCCGTAGTTAGGTTTAGCGTTAGGGAAGTCCACATAAAATTTAGTTAGGTTTAGTGTTAGGAACCCTCGCCCTAGTTAGCTTTAGTGTCAGGGAAGTCCACTTGCTCTCTAAAAACAAAACACACATTTGTGCTAGTTGTGCTATCCTATTGCTCCCAGTTAGGGATTTATTTTTTTGCAGTATATAAATTTTGTCTTCGCACAACAAGCATGTCCCAACGGACATTTACTGCTGAAGAGGCGTATGCATTTCTGGCCTCCGACACAGACTCGTCGGATGGCGATACAGTATTTTATTTGTCTACCTCCTCATCCAGCGATGAAGAGGAGGGACCCCCTAGGAGACGCCCCAGGACCACCACCATAGTAGAAATCCCTGAGAGAAGTGACCCCACAACAAGTGATACCCCTGAGCGAAGTGACCCCATTTGGACACCCACACCAGACCATTATGAACCCCAAATCCCTGAGTACACGGGCAGCCCAGGCATCAAATTTAACACGGCAGGGTTCAGTGAGATGGACTTTTTCAAGTTCTTCTTCACTGATAACTTTATAGAGCTAATGGTCACCCAGACTAATTTATATGCCCAACAGTATATCACCAAGAACCCCAACTCATTTTATGCCCAATCCCAGAGGTGGACTCCTGTAAACGCAGCAGAGTTGGGCAAGTTCTGGGGACTGCTCTTGAACATGGGGCTTCTAAAAAAGCCATCCATTAGGACCTACTGGAGCACGGACATCCTATACCACACCCCGATGTACCGTATGGCCATGTCCAGGATGCGTTATGAGGCAATACTTCGCTTCCTACATTATGCCGATAATGAGCAGTGCCCACCCCGAGATGACCCCAGTTTTGACCGTTTATATAAACTGAGACCCCTATTAGACCATTTCAGTGCCCGGTTTGCCCAAGCATACACCCCCGAGAAGTGTATTTCCATTGATGAGTCCCTGGTACATTTTAAAGGGAGGCTTCAATTCCGCCAATACCTGCCAAGTAAGAGGGCAAGGTATGGCGTGAAGTTGTATAAGCTGTGCGAGAGTGCATCAGGGTATACATATAAATTCAGGATATATGAAGGGAAGGACAGCAGTATTCAGCCCCCAGAATGCCCCCCCTTACTGGGAATTAACGCAAAAATTGTGTGGGATTTGGTGCACCCACTGCTGGACCAGGGTTACCACCTCTACCTGGATAATTTTTATACCAGCGTCCCGCTCTTCAAGTGCCTCGCTTCCAGAAGGACTGCGGCATGCGGCACTGCTAGAAAAAATCTTAGAGGCCTCCCTAAAACACTGCTTGGGCAAACACTCAGAAGGGGTGAGAGCAGGGCACATTCTAGTAGCAACATATTGTGTGTCAAGTACAAGGACAAGAGAGATGTCCTTGTATTGACAACAATACATGGCCACACCAGTACCCATGTACCTGTACGAGGTACCAGTACAGAGACCCCCAAACCAGATTGCATCCTGGACTACAATAGGTACATGGGAGGGGTGGACTTGTCAGATCAAGTCCTGAAGCCCTACAGCGCTACGCGGAAATCGAGGGTGTGGTATAAGAAGCTGGCCGTGCACATCATACAGATGGCATTGTACAATGCGTACGTGCTACGTCGATGTGCAGGCCAGAGGGGAACTTTCCTGGAATTTCAAGAGGTGGTTATAAAGAACCTAATTTTTGGCGACCAGGAAGGAGGGGCACCCAGTACTTCTGGAAGCGAGGCCACACGCATCGTACCAGGGCAACACTTTCCAGGAGAAGTTCCCCAAACTGGCAAGAAGGGAAAAAGTCAAAAGAGGTGCAAAGTGTGCTATAAGAGGGGGATAAGGAAGGACACAACATACCAATGCGACACGTGTCCCGAAAAACCAGGGCTCTGTATGAAAGATTGTTTTAAAATTTACCATACATCCCTTGATTTTTAATTTACCCTGATGCACTCCGCACAGCTTATCCCCCTCATCTTTCCCTTTTGAGCCCTGCCATGTGCCCAAGCAGCAAATAACAGCCACATGTAGGGTATTGCCGTACCCGGGAGAACCCACATTACAATTTATGGGGTGTATGTCTCCGGTGGCACATGCTGGGCACAATATATCGGACACTGAAATGGCATATATGTATAGGAAATTGCAAATCTCACTTTGCACCATCTACTGCGCATTACCTTTTACACAATAACTGTTGGGTCAAAATGCTCACTACACTCTAGATGAATGTCTTAAGGGGTGTAGTTTTTAAAATGGGGTCACTTCTCGGGGGTTTCAACTGTACTGGTACCTCAGGGGTTCTGCCTACATGACTTAGCACCAGAAAAGCTCCAGTAGGCTAAATGGTGGTCCTTCCCTTCTGAGCCCTGTCGTGTGCCCAGGCAGCTAATAACAGCCACATGTAGGGTATTGCCGTACCCGGGAGAACCCACATTACAATTTATGGGGTGTATGTCTCCAGTGGCACATGCTGGGCACAATATATCAGACACTGAAATGGCATATATGTATAGGAAATTGCAAATCTCACTTTGCACCATCTACTGCGCATTACCTTTTACACAATAACTGTGGGGTCAAAATGCTCACTACACTCTAGATGAATGTCTTAAGGGGTGTAGTTTTTAAAATGGGGTCACTTCTCGGGGGTTTCAACTGTACTGGTACCTCAGGGGTTCTGCCTACATGACTTAGCACCAGAAAAGCTCCAGTAGGCTAAATGGTGGTCCTTCCCTTCTGAGCCCTGTCGTGTGCCCAGGCAGCTAATAACAGCCACATGTAGGGTATTGCCGTACCCGGGAGAACCCACATTACAATTTATGGGGTGTATGTCTCCAGTGGCACATGCTGGGCACAATATATCAGACACTGAAATGGCATATATGCATAGGAAATTGCAAATCTCACTTTGCACCATCTGCTGCGCATTACCTTTTACACAATAACTGTGGGGTCAAAATGCTCACTACACCACTAGATGAATGTCTTAAGGGGTGTAGTTTTTAAAATGGGGTCACTTCTCGGGGGTTTCAACTGTACTGGTACCTCAGGGGTTCTGCCTACATGACTTAGCACCAGAAAAGCTCCAGTAGGCTAAATGGTGGTCCTTCCCTTCTGAGCCCTGTCGTGTGCCCAGGCAGCTAATAACAGCCACATGTAGGGTATTGCCGTACCCGGGAGAACCCACATTACAATTTATGGGGTGTATGTCTCCAGTGGCACATGCTGGGCACAATATATCAGACACTGAAATGGCATATATGCATAGGAAATTGCAAATCTCACTTTGCACCATCTGCTGCGCATTACCTTTTACACAATAACTGTGGGGTCAAAATGCTCACTACACCACTAGATGAATGTCTTAAGGGGTGTAGTTTTTAAAATGGGGTCACTTCTCGGGGGTTTCAACTGTACTGGTACCTCAGGGGTTCTGCCTACATGACTTAGCACCAGAAAAGCTCCAGTAGGCTAAATGGTGGTCCTTCCCTTCTGAGCCCTGTCGTGTGCCCAGGCAGCTAATAACAGCCACATGTAGGGTATTGCCGTACCCGGGAGAACCCACATTACAATTTATGGGGTGTATGTCTCCAGTGGCACATGCTGGGCACAATATATCAGACACTGAAATGGCATATATGCATAGGAAATTGCAAATCTCACTTTGCACCATCTGCTGCGCATTACCTTTTACACAATAACTGTGGGGTCAAAATGCTCACTACACCACTAGATGAATGTCTTAAGGGGTGTAGTTTTTAAAATGGGGTCACTTCTCGGGGGTTTCAACTGTACTGGTACCTCAGGGGTTCTGCCTACATGACTTAGCACCAGAAAAGCTCCAGTAGGCTAAATGGTGGTCCTTCCCTTCTGAGCCCTGTCGTGTGCCCAGGCAGCTAATAACAGCCACATGTAGGGTATTGCCGTACCCGGGAGAACCCACATTACAATTTATGGGGTGTATGTCTCCAGTGGCACATGCTGGGCACAATATATCAGACACTGAAATGGCATATATGCATAGGAAATTGCAAATCTCACTTTGCACCATCTGCTGCGCATTACCTTTTACACAATAACTGTGGGGTCAAAATGCTCACTACACCACTAGATGAATGTCTTAAGGGGTGTAGTTTTTAAAATGGGGTCACTTCTCGGGGGTTTTAACTGTACTGGTACCTCAGGGGCTTCTGCATACATGACTTAGCACAAGAAAAGCTCCAGTAGGCCAAATGGTGGTCCTTTCCTTCTGAGTCCTGCCATGGGCCCAAACATCAGTTTATCACCACAAATGGGGTATTGCCGCACTCAGGACAAATTGGGCAACAAAATGGGGTGTTTTATTCCTTGTGAAAATAAGAAATTTTGAACAAAAATTACATCTTAATGGAAAAAAATATCATTTTTTTAATTCACAGCCCAATTCAAATAGGTGCTGTGAAAAAACGGTGTGGTCAAAATGATAACAACAACCATAAATGAATTCCTTGAGGGGTCTAGTTTCCAAAATGGGGTCACTTCTGGTGGGTTTCCATTGCTTTCATACCTCAACACCTCTTCAAACCTGGCATGCTGCCTAAAATATATTCTAATAAAAAAGAGGCCTCAAAATGCACTAGGTGCTCCTTTGTTTCTGAGGCTTGTGTTTTATTCCACGAGCGCACTAGAGCCACATGTGGGACATTTCTAAAAACTGCAGAATCTGGACAATACATATTTAGTAGTATTTCTCTGGTAAAATCTTCTGTGTTACAGAAAAAAATGGAATAATATTGAAATTCAGCAAGAAAAATGAAATTTGCAAATTTCACCTCCACATTGCTTTAATTCCTGTGAAATGCCTGAAGGGTTAAAAAACTTTCTAAATGCTGTTTTGAATACTTTGAGGGGTCTAGTTTTTAAAATGGGGTGTTTTATGGGGGTTTCTAATACATAGGCCCCTCAAAGCCACTTCAGAACTCAAGAGGTACCTTAAAAAAAAGGCTTTTGAAATTTTCTTAAAAATATGAGAAATTGCTGTTTATGTTCTAAGCCTTGTAACGTCCAAGAAAAATAAAAGAATGTTAAAAAAACGATGCCAATCTAAAGTAGACATATGGGAAATGTGAACTAGTAACTATTTTGGGTGGTATAACCGTCTGTTTTACAAGCAGATGCATTTAAATTCTGAAAAATGCAATTTTTTCAAAATTTTCTCTAAATTTTGCAATTTTTCACCAATAAACACTGAATATATCGACCAAATTTTACCACGAACATGAAGCCCAAAGTGTCACGAGAAAACAATCTCAGAATCGCTTGGATAGGTTTAAGCATTCCGACGTTATTACCACATAAAGTGAAATATGTCAGATTTGAAAAATGGGCTCTGAGCCTTAAGGCCCAAACTAGGCTGCGTCCTTAAGGGGTTAAACATTGTTCACATTTTTTTTATTTTTTTCACGAGTCAGGAAATATTATAAATTAATTCTAATTTATAATATTTCCCATTGCTGGTCACTAGATGGAGCTATTCCCAAAATTGCAGCATTGCAAAATTGGGTAAAAAGCCCTCGCTCTAGTGAGCTCTCAGCATCCCCCCCCCTCCTTTATCCTGGCTAGTGCCGGGATAAACGAGGGGTTTGAACGGTCTAACCTCCTACACTGTGTGTCGCCATTTTTTGAGCTAACACACAGTGTAGAAGGTTTACATACAGTAGTAAACGTACACAAACACGAACATACATAGAAATCTCTTACCTGCTCCTGCCGCCGCGGCTCCCTCCGGCCCGTCCGCTCCGTCTGCTGCCGCTGGTCCAAGTGCACAAGTCCGGAAGCCGCGACCGGAAGTAGTAATCTTACTGTCCGGCCGCGACTTCCGGTCCACAGGAAAATGGCGCTGGACGGCGCGCATTTCAAATTGGACTGTGTGGGAGCGGCGCATGCGCAGTTCCCACACAGACGGCGTACATGTTAGTGGATGGAACGGGCCCCGTTCGCAGTCCCTATGGGACTGTGGCTGCCGTATTCCATGTCTGTATGTGTCGTTAATCGACACATACAGAAATGGAAAAAAAATGGCAGCCCCCATAGGGAAGAAAAAGTGTAAAAATAAGAAAAAGTAAAACACAAACACACAAATAAATATAAACGTTTTTAATAAAGCACTAACATCTTTAACATATTAAAAAAAATATTGTGATGACACTGTTCCTTTAACAACACCCCTAGCTACTACTGCTGCATGTTTGGGTCACTTAGGAGACCCAGCGATGAAGCTGAAAGCTGCAGGCCGACGGCCATGAAGAGAAGTTGGGGGTGGCCCAAGAAGGACTTTTGCACCAAGGCCCATGAGCCTTTAGCTACGCCCCTGGCATGCATCATATGTTCAGCTGTGAGAGCCACTTGTTGAGAAGGATCTGGGTGTACTTGTAGATCATAGACTAAATAACAGCATGCAATGTCAATCACCTGCTAAGGCCAGCAAGATACTGTCGTGTATTAAGGGCTTATTCAGACGAACGTGATATACGTCCGTGCAACGCGCGTGATTTTCACGCGCCTCGCACGGACCTATGTTAGTCTATGGGGCCGTGCAGACTGTCCGTGAGTTTCACGCAGCATGTGTCCGCTGCGTAAAACTCACGACATGTCCGTTATGTGTGCGTTGTTCACGCATCATGCACCCATTGAAGTCAATGGGTGTGTGAATATCCCGCGCAGCACACGGAAGCACTTCCGTGTGACGTGCGTGATTCGCGCAACAGCAATAAAAAGTATGAATGAAAACAGAAAAGCACCACGTGCTTTTCTGTTTACAGAGTGTGATAATGATGGCGGCTGCACGAAAATCACGCAGCCACGCATCATATGCAGCTGACACACGGAGCTGTTAAGTACCTTTTGCGCGTGCAAAACGTCGCGTTTTTTGCACGCGCAAAAGGCACACGCTTGTGTAAATCCGGCCTTAAAGGAGGCATGGACTCGCAGGACAGGGATGTAATATTACCACTTTACAACACATTAGTGTGGCCTCAGCTAGAATATGCAGTTCAGTTTTGGGCTCCAGTTCATAGAAAGAATGACCTGGAGTTGGAAAAAAATAATAAGGGTATGTTCACATGGCTTATTTTCAGCCGTTTTTCGGGCCGTAAACTCCCAGAAAAACGGCTGAATATATGGAAGCTGAACGCCTCCAAACATCTGCCCATTGATTTCAATGTGAAAAACAGCGTTTCGTTCCGACTAGGGCGTTTTTTTACGTAGCCGTTTGAAGAAATGGAGCGTAAAAAAACGCCCCATAAAAAGAAGTACATGTCACTTCTTGAGCCGTTTTTTGAGCCGTTTTTCATTGGGTCAATAGAAGGACAGCTCCAAAAACAGCTGCAAAATACACGTAAAAAAACACTTGATGCTTTCCCTTGAAAACAGCGCTGTATTTTACAGGCGTTTTTTGTTTAGTGTGTGAACATACACTAAGGGGTGTGTAGAATTTTAGTTATGAGGAAAGATTAAAAGAATTACATTTATTTAGTCTTGAAAAGAAGACATGATTAACCTGCACGAGCATATATATAAATCATACAAAATATGATGAAAGCTGTTCCATGTCAAAACCCCTCAAAACCAAATGGGACACTCCCTCCATCTAGAGAAAAAAAGGCTCAATCTCTAGAAGAGACAATTCTTCTTTACCGTAAGAATTGTGAATCAGTGGAATGGCCTAAATGAGAAGCCGGTCACAGTAGATGACTTCAAAAAAGGCTTAGATCATTTCTTAGAACAAGAAAATATTAGCGCTAGTAATGAGCGAAACTCTCAAGTTTCGTCTAGGATTCGGGCCTGGGTTTCCTTTCGGTCCAAATTTAAACAACAGTATTAGGACACCCTGAGGTATCCTAAGGCTAAATTCACACAAACGTATCAGATTCACGCGCTTGAAACAGCATTATGCGTCAGTGTTTTTTTGCGAGTGGCATGCGTTATTCACGCGCTCGCAAAGCACATCTTTTTTTTAATTTTCAATTGGATTGATGTGCATCCATGTGCGGTACGTGGTTTCACCGATTGACTTCAATGGGTGCATAGGTGCGTGTTAACGCACTAATATAGGACATCCAGTGAGTTTCACGCAGCGGACTCTCGCTGAGTGAAAACTCCTGCATGTGTGAATAGCCCCATTGAAATCAATGGGTCCGTGTGACGTCTGTGATTTCCATGCGCAGCACACGGACGTTATTCACGTTCATGTGAATGGGCCCTAACACTGTTTATTAACATTTAAATATTTACATTTTAGTTTTTGCGGGTTAAAAGTTGGTCAATGTCCGTGAGTAACACCTGAGTGCAGGGGCTCCATCATTACAGGAGCCATGCACTCTGGCGCACGGAGCCCCTAGATGCGCCAAACACCAGTTTTTTTTATTATAGATAAATAATTAAAAAAAAATTATGTGTGGTTCCCCCCTTTTTTCATACCCAACCAGATACAATAAAGCAGCAGCAGAATGGCATTACTAGGGTGGAAAGGCCCACAGTTTTTGGGCATTCCCAGCCTAATAATACCAGCCTTTGGTGCCTGACCTTGACTAGATGGTCGGCTACTGGATTGTACCCGGGTCTTCCCGGTACTCCTGGTGGCGGTGGATATCGGGGTAATAAAGGGGGGTTAGTGTTAGCGTTTAGCCTTAGTCAATCAGATAGCGGCTATAACTAAGGCAGTATTATTTAAGTTTTTAACATTTTTTATTGAAATAAAACCTGCCCCACACAACCCTTGTTGACCATTTTATATTAAAAAAAGAAAAATAATGCTGGTCATCGAAGTAGTCCACCGTAGTCCAAAGAGATCCTAGGGAACCTGTAAAAAAAAGCACACAAAAAATATTTATAAACATAAATATACAGTACAAGTATTAAAGCTCCAGCGCTGCTTCCCTGGCAGAGTAAACCAGCCAATGACTTCCCATTGGCTGGTTTACATCACTAGACCCAGGTGACTAGATTTCATTGGCCTACTTTCAAAAGTAGGCCAAAGAACTCTAGTAACCCCAGTGTTTCGTGTACAGAGTCCCGGAGATGCGCCTCAATTGTGGCGCATCACAGCACTCCGATGCGCTAGAGTGCAGGACTCCTTATGTAATGATGGAGTCCCTGCACTCAGGGGTTTCTCGCAGTCAGCTGCCGACCGTGAGTAACCCCTTGTACGCCAGCTGAAGTGCAGGAATCTCTGCCCTCTGGCTGGTTTAGGGTTACACTCGGTCATGCAATACTAATAAAATAGCCGGCTGCCATTTTTAAGCATTCGCCTGAAAGGAATCTCAAAAGTTGCGTTTTTGGATGAAAACAAAACTTTTCTTGGTGTCGAATCCCAGTTCTACCAAAACGTTTCGTACATTTCTAGTCCGCATTTATTTCAATCTATACAATTCTTGGAATGTTGATCCAGTCTGACCCCACTTAAAATCAGGAGGAAACTTTTTCCTCTTTAGGGCAGACTGGTTCATGCCATATGGGCATTTTTCATTCATTTTCTTACCTTCCTCTGGATCAATAGGGGAAAATAAAGTTCTATAGTTTACCCATATCCATTCCCTTTCTCCTATCCTTTGGTTGAACTTGATGGACATATAGTATGTCTTTTTTCACTGACTATCAAGAGATCAATAATATTACCATCAAGAAACGCTATAACGCCTTCAAGGCCTAAGGTTGCCAGGATATGTTTCTAAATTAGACCTGAAGAGTACTTCTGCTTTCGAGAATCCGACAAGTGGAAATCCACTTTTCACACTCGCTAAGTTTTGAACTATATCTGGTGATGCCTTTCGGGCTTTATAATGCCCCTGCCACTTTTCAACATTCTGTTAATGATATTCTTGGAGATTTCTTGGAAATTTGTGTTATTGTTTAACCTGACAACATTTTTATCTTCTCTGCATCATAGGAAGAGCACTGTACAAACATGAAGAAGGTTCTAGGCTGTCTAGATGTTCACAGACTGTTCGCAAAGCATGATAAACGTGAATTCTGTAGAGACACTGTTACTCACCTTATCTGGTTCCTGCAGCAAGTCCCCTATCTTCCACTGCGGCGCTGCTGGAGAGGGCCACTGCTTTCCTTCTCTGCATGAACGGCAGCATCGCCAACCGTCACTTGAAGATCACCTCAGGCCTCGCAGCCTATTTAAAGGGGACTTCGACTTGTGCACCTTGCCTGTACATCAAGGTAAATTCTTTTGCTATTGTTCTTATTTCATTTTGATTCTGTTCTTTACTCCTGATTCTGACCTTGACTTCGACCTAGTTACTGGATTACGCTCCTGTCATGTCCCTTGGATGTGCCACATGTTTCCTATGGTTCCACTCCTGATATCAACTCCTGGCCTGACTACTGACCAGTTCCAGGGTTTCCTTTTTATGGTCCCCGTCCTCTCAAGATTTTCTACAGCCCCAATACTTATCAATACAGGCTTTTTTTTACTGTTTATTGTCGAGGTAGATGCTTCAGAATGAGCTGTTACAGTGTAAAGGATCTGCCAGACACAGCTTCTGTGTCGACGCCCGTGGTTAATCAGTCTGCATCTACTCCTAGGTCAGATAGAGTGACTCGATCTGCTACCACTCAGGTTTGTAGGCTTAGGAGTGGGAGAACCTATCACAGCCTGGCCAGACGATTCTAGCCTCCGCCCTCGGTCTATGTATACCTTCACTTGCTTCTTGTCTTTGCCTGTGATTCTGTCTTGTTTCCTGGCTCTGCTGTTCCTGCTTGTACTATTGACCTCTGCTTCAAATTGACCCTGGCTTTACTGACTACGCTCCTGCTCTGCGTTTGGTACCTCGTACACTCCTGGTTTGATTAGGCTCGTTCACTACTCTTGTTGCTCATGGTGTTACCGTGGGCAACTGCCCCATTTCCCTTAGCTTCTGTGTACCCTTGTCTATTTGTCTGTCGTACACTTATTGCGTGTAGGGACTATCGCCCAGTTGTACGCCGTTGCCTAGGACGGGCCGTGCAAGTAGGTAGGGACTGAGTGGCGGGTAGATTAGGGCTCACCTGTCTGTCTCCCTACCCCGTCATTACATACAGCTATCCTCTCACGAAGTGGGGTCAGTATGTCTCATTCACCCTATCACCTTGTTTTCAAAGAAATTGCGGATTTTACAGATAGAGAACTGTTAGCTATTAAACTGATATTAGAGGAATTATGACACCTGTTGGAAGGAGTGGCTAATTCATTTATCATTTTCACCGACCATAAAAATCAGGAATATTTTAGAACTACCAAAACATTAAGAGCCGACGGGCTCTCTTCTTTTCCAGTTTTTCATTACATGCAACTTATTGCACAAGAACAAAGAATGGTAAGGCTGATGCCATACCCCATTTAGACTTTTCAGATGCAATCTTTCATTACACTAAAGTTCCGTTATTACAGGAGAAGAGCTTCCTCTCTACCTTTCCTGATCTGATAACCCTTCGTAAGCATTCTTGCCCACAGTCTGCTTCTGAAACAAGCAATGAAGAACATTGTCAGTCTAAGGCAGGGGTCTCAAACACGCGGCCCGTGGGCCGCATGCGGCCCCTGAGGCTGTTTTCTGCGGCCTGCAGGACACAGAGCTGCTAGTATAGTCTCTGCTCCGGGACTCTATGGACAGCGATGTCAGGGGCTTCCCCAGAGCCAGAGTCCCAGACAGAGCGCTAGTATGGGCTCTGCTTCGAGACTCTGTGGAATCCCCTGATATCACTGTCCATATAAGGACAGTGATGTCTAGGGCTTCCACAGAGCCAGAGTCCCGGCAGAGCGCTAGTATAGGCTCTGCTCCGGGACTCTGGGGACTCTGGCAGTATCTACAGAGGGCACAGTAGCATTATCTACAGAGGGCACTGTGACAGTATCTACAGAGGGCACTGTAGCAATATCTACAGAGGGCACTGTGACAGTATCTACAGAGGGCACTGTGGCAGTATCTACAGAGGGCACTGTAGCATTACCTACAGGTGTCACTGTGGAATTATCCATAAAAGGCACTGTGGCATTATCTACGTGTGTGTGTGTGTGTGTGTGTGTGTGTGTGTGTGTGGCCGTATCTACAGAGGACACTGGTATTATCTAGGGGGGTGGCATTATCTACAAAGGGCACTGTGGCATTATCTACAGAGTGCACTGTGGCATTACCTACAGAGGGTACTGTGGCATTACCTACAGAGGGCACTGTGGCAGTATCTACAGAGGGCACTGTGGCATTATCTACAGAGGGCTCTGTGCCACTATCTAAAAAGGGGCTGCCCAATCTTGACATTCGTGTGTCTGCCAAATGCTGCCAACTGAGCCGCCAGACTACATTTAGCGACACTTAAACTGGAAAACTGGATTGTTAAAATAAGCACGTGGAGAAAACTCGCAAATTCCGTTAAGTTTGAACCTAGCAGTATTATTACAGTAATGTAGTATTGTTATAGTAATGAATGTAGTATTGTTATAGTAATGTAATGTTGTTATAGTAATGTAATATTTATATAGTAATGTAGTATTAGTTTAATCATAGTAATGTGGTATTGTTGTAGTAGTTCAAATAACTAATTGATTAAAATAATTTTGTATTGTATCAAATTTGAAAGTAATGCGGCCCGTCAACTTCACAATTTTTCTATATGTGGCCCACTTACCCGGCCGGGTTTGAGACCCCTGGTCTTAGGGTATGTTCACACGGCCTATTTTCGGCCGTTTTTCGGGCCGTTTGAAAAACGGGCGCGTAAAAAAACGGCCGCAAAAAAGAAGTGCAGGTCACTTCTTGGGACATTTTTGGAGCCGTTTTTCATAGACTCTAAAAAAATAAATGCAGCGAAAAACGTGAGTGGCCCCGTATTTTCAGACGTTTTTGACTCAGCGTGTGAACATACCCTAAGGCCTTCTCTTCCATAATCAAATTTTTGATCCTTCAAACCTCAGATAGACTGTGATCTGTGCTTGATTCTCAGCCCTGGTGGTGAGTTTACTGGCGTTTTCCTGTTGACCTCCTGTGATTCCCTGTGTTTTAACTGGCTTTGTCTTGTCTCCGCTTGATCCAAAAATCTCTGTACCATCCTCTGGCTTAACCCTGACCTTACTAATGATACTTGTTTGTGGACCCGACCTTGCCCACCTTTTACCTAACCTGCACACAACATTTATTTAACCCGTCATCTGCAGCCAGACTTTCTATTAGGGACTATCCTGGGACCGTGACCTGGAAATCCTACCGGCAAAGTACATAGATCCCTGCAGGAGTTAAGTGTCTGGAACTGGGGATCCTTTAGACCGTTCACTCGGGGCCAGCCAGCAGCAATTCAATAACAGTCCCGTAATCCATTTTCCTTGCCTTCTGTCAAACTGGTGCAGCTCCATTTCCCAAAAATTTCTCAGTGTCATTCAAGTCTGTTCTCGCTACGCTGTGCTACACTTCATCACCACTCCTTAGTCGCCACCCAAGTTCCGGCTACGCTAGTCGTGGGCCAGCATCTAGGTACGCTCTAGGGCTTATAGTCTAGTAGAGAAAGTTATATCCACATTCTCTTGAGTTAAGCTGTGTTACTGTTCACTCCACAGTGGGTGAACGGGAAACATTCTATGCAGAGAAACTTCCAGAGGAGCTTTTGCCCAGAGGTCAAACCACTACCAATCACGAAGTAATGAGATATCCTAGCGATATATATCATCACTCTTACCACTTTACTATGTTTACCCATGCACATATAAATGATACATAATATTGTCAAGTAGAAAAAATATTAAAAAGTGTTAGAAAATCGATTGAGGCCTTGACTTATTTTTTATTGAATCACTGTATGCAAAGACTTCCTGTACTTCACAACTGTTGTAGGGGAAAAGGTATATTCAAACATGCAGGTCTTGCTGCGCTTGCCATTGCGTGCACATACTGTATGAACCCAGATTTATTGTGGTAGCAAGATGGACCTTGGCATAATGTTTTACTGCTTTTGCCTTTTAAATTTAAAGTTAGATTTAAAAACTATGTAAAGTGTGTGGAAAGCATGTTTGTGAAGACAACAAAATGATTGTTAATTCCTCATTCTGTCAATCTTGTACACTTTAAAATGTTAGAATTGAAAATGTATACAGTATTTTATCTTGATGTTTTGCTATTGTAAACATTACCACTAGATGGGACCATATCACAGTATGAAAACCGAGTCAAAGAAAAATTTTGTTTAATTAGATCCCACATTTCATTCTTAGGCTGGGTTCACACGACCTATTTTCAGGCGTAAACGAGGCGTATTATGCCTTGATTTACGCCTGAAAACACGGCTACAATACGTCGGCAAACATCTGCCCATTCATTTGAATGGGTTTGCCGACGTACTCTGCCGACAACCAGTAATTTACGCATCGTCGTTTGACAGCTGTCAAACAACAACGCGTAAAATGACTGCCCCGTCAAAGAAGTGCAGGGCACTTCTTTGAAACGTAATTTGAGCCGTTTTCGTTGAAGTCAATGAAGAACAGCTCAAGATTACGGGCGTCAAAGACGCCTCGCATAATGCGAGGAGGAGCTTTTACGTCTGAGACGACGCAGCTGTTTTCTCTTGAAAACAGTCTGTCTTTTCAGACGTAAAAGGAAGCTAGCGTGTGCACATAACCTTTACAGGTAAGTAAATAAACTAACTTTTTCTCTTTATATTTACTACTGTTACAATAAAAAGCACATTCTCTTTCCCCTTGTCCCCTCCTTTCTAACATACTGTACTGCCCGCAAATAGAGCCATATGTTGGGCTACATGCACACATTGCGTATTTTGTTGCGGAAAATAAGCAGCAAAACCGCCAGAAATTTGCAGGAAAAATAAATGCACCGTTTTTTACATTTTGCTGTGTAAATTGCGGCATTTTCATGCTGCGGGTTTGCTGCGTATTTCATGGAACTACAGGGATAGAATTCGCAAGCGGAATCGCAAGATAAATTGACATGCTGCGGTTTCGAAAATACGCACCGGGTCAATTTATTTCCCGAAAAATACTGCAGCTTGGACATGAGATTACCTGGAATTTCATTGTCTATACTGGTACTGTATTACTCTGTGGTTTTGCCACATGCAAACAGGGCCGGCTTTAGGGGTGTGCGAGCAGTGCGAGCGCACAGGGCGCTGCACCCTCCCAGGATATAGGGGGCGCCACTGGGCTCTGCCTCTACTCTGTGTCACGTTGCGGGTTTGTGGACCCACTAGGCTGTACCACCGTAGCGGGGAGGCAGCTGGATAAACAGGGAACCCCAGTAATACAATGTCCCGCACAAGGGTACCTGGATAGTCCAGACAGTAGCCGCAGCTCTGGCACAGATGGAGATGGGTGCAGCAAGTAACGCCAAACGTGACAGATGACACAGGTGCCGCAGGTTACGCCAGACGTGGCAAATTCTTCCGGACGTGGCAGATGACACAGGACGTGGCACAACTCCGACAGGAACAGGAACAAGAACAGCACGGGATACAGGAACAGGTAACAGGGCACGGGTAACAACTGGAACGGGAAACACTAGGGGACCATTTGCAAGACAGACTTGGGATAACTAACAACGCTTAGGCAAGGAACAGTAGGGCTGGGGCCTTCTTATAGACCAGGAAATCATGGGAAGTTGATGATGATGATTTCCACTTATGACCCTATGGGACACAGCAAACCGGAGCGGAAGTGAGCGCTGGCGTCTCCTAGGAAGGAGATGTTGACCAGCGCTCACGGATCCATGGCTGCGGGCGTCGGGAGGTGAGTAAACCCGACGGCCCGCGGCCATGGACGCTACACTTTGTGCTCTGTTCTTAGTTACACAGATAGAGTACATAGCCGAGGAGCAAGAGGAGGAAGCTCCGCCCACATCTCTTCCTGCACGAAGCCAGTGATCCTGTCAGCATGGAGACATGGTAAGTTTCTATGTGTGTCTGTGTATACAGTGTGTGTGTGTGTGTGTGTGTGTGTGTGTGTGTGTCTGTATGTGTCTCTGTGAGTATACAGTATGTGTCTGTGTGTATACAGTATGTGTCTCTGTGTATACAGTATGTGTCTCCGTGTTTGTATGTGTATATGTGACATTGTGTGTGTGTGTGTGTGTGTGTGTGTCTCTGCATGTGTTTATGTCTCTTTGTAAAAGTGTGTGTTCATTATTAAAGTATAACAGATAAAACAAAGATATCTGTGCTGCCTCCTATATACCCTGCTGCCCTCTATATATCCTGCTGCCCCCTATATATCCTGCTGCTTCTTATATACCCTGCTGCCTCCTATATATCCTGCTGCCCCTATATATCCTGCTGCCCCTTATATAACCTGATGCCCCCTTTATATCCTGCTGCTTTCTATATACCCTGCTGCCCCCTATATATCCTGCTGCCCCTATATATCCTGCTACCCTGCTGCTTCCTATATATCCTGCTGCCTCCTATATATCCTGCTGCCCTCTATATATATCCTGCTGCCCCTTATATAACCTGCTGCTTCCTATATAACCTGCGGCTCCCTATATATCCTGCTGCCACCTATATATCTTGCTGGCCCTATATATCATGCTGCCCCCAGTATATCCTGCTGCCCCTTATATATCCTGCTTCCCTTCTGCTTCCTATATACCATGCTGCCCCTATATACCCTGCTGCCCCTATATACCCTGCTGCCCCTTATATACCCTGCTGCCCCTTATATAACCTGCTACTCCTTATATAACTTACTGCCCCCTATATACCCTGCTGCCCCTTATATACCCTGCTGCCCCTTATAAACCCTACTGCCCCTTATATACTCTGTTGCCCTTATATATAAACCTCTGTGTGTGTGTTTATATGTGGCTGTGGTTATAGTTATCATCTACAACATTATCTGTACTCAGAGATTTATCGCTGTGTTATCAGCAGTATTACATAGGACTGCAGGTAACATCGATTACATTATCTGTAATCAGAGACTCATCATTGTGTTTTATCTGTAGTTTTACCTAGGACTGCAGGTAACATCTACTACATTATCTGTACTCCGAGACTCATCATTGTGTGTTATCAGCAATATTACATAGGACTGCAGGTAACATCGACTGCATTATCTGTAATCAGAGAGTTATTACTGTGTTTTATCTGTGGTGTTACATAGGACTGCAGGCAGCATCAACTACATTATCTATACTCAGGGAGTTATCACTGTGTTATCTGTGGTGTTACATTTACTGCATTATCTGTACTGGGTATATATGGGTCTGTTTGTGAATGTGTCTTTGTGCTTGTATATATGTGCCTTTTATGTATTTGTATACACTACCGTTCAAAAGTTTAGGGTCACTTAGAAATTTCCTTATTTTTGCAAGAAAAGCACAGTTTTTTTCAATGAAGATAACATTAAATTAATCAGAAATGCACTCTATACATTGTTAATGTGCTAAATGACTATTCTAGCTGCAAACGTCTGGTTTTTAATGCAATATCTACATAGGTGTAAAGAGGCCCATTTCCAGCAACCATCACTCCAGTGTTCTAATGGTACGTTGTGTTTGCTAACTGTGTTAGAAGGCTAATGGATGATTAGAAAGCACTTGAAAACCCTTGTGCAATTATGTTAGCACCGCTGTAAACAGTTTTGCTGTTTAGAGGAGCTATAAAACTGACCTTCTTTTGAGCTAGTTGAGAATCTGGAGCATTACATTTGTGGGTTCGATTTAACTCTCAAAATGGCTAGAAAAAGAGAGCTTTTATGTGAAACTCGACAGTTTATTATTGTTCTTAGAAAGGAAGGCTATTCCATGCGAGAAATTGCCAAGAAACTGAAGATTTCCTACAACTGTGTACTACTCCTTTCAGAGGACAGCACAAACAGGCTCTAACCAGAGTAGAAAAAGAAGTGGGAGGCCCCGCTGCACAACTGAGCAACAAGACAAGTACATTAGAGTCTCTAGTTTGAGAAATAGACGCCTCACAGGTCCTCAACTGGCAGCTTCATTAAATAGTACCCGCAAAACGCCAGTGTCAACGTCTACAGTGAAGAGGCGACTCCGGGATGCTGGCCTTCAGGGCAGAGTGGCAAAGAAAAAGCCATATCTGAGACTGGCTAATAAAAGGAAAAGATTAATATGGGCAAAAGCACACAGACATTGGACAGAGGAAGATTGGAAAAAAGTGTTATGGACAGACGAATCGAAGTTTGAGGTGTTTGGATAACACAGAAGAACATTTGTGAGACGCAGAACAACTGAAAAGATGCTGGAAGAGTGCCTGACGCCATCTGTCAATTATGGTGGAGGTAATGTGATGGTCTGGGGTTGCTTTGGTGCTGGTAAAGTGGGAGATTTGTACAAGGTAAAAGGGATTTTGAATAAGGAAGGCTATCACTCCATTTTACAACGCCATGCCATACCCTGTGGACAGCGCTTGATTGGAGCCAATTTCATCCTACAACAGGACAATGACCCAAAGCACACCTCCAAATTATGCAAGAACTATTTAGGGAAGAAGCAGGCAGCTGGTATTCTATCTGTAATGGAGTGGCCAGCGCAGTCACCAGATCTCAACCCCATAGAGCTGTTGTGGGAGCAGCTTGACCGTATGGTACGCAAGAAGTGCCCATCAAGCCAATCCAACTTGTGGGAGGGCCTTCTGGAAGCATGGGGTGAAATTTCTCCCGATTACCTCAGCAAATTAACAGCTAGAATGCCAAAGGTCTGCAATGCTGTAATTGCTGCAAATGGAGCATTCTTTGACGAAAGCAAAGTTTGAAGGAGAAAATTATTATTTCCAATAAAAATCATTATTTCTAATCTTGTCAATGTCTTGACTATATTTTCTAGTCATTTTGCAACTCATTTGATAAATATAAGTGTGAGTTTTCATGGAAAACACAAAATTGTCTGGGTGACCCCAAACTTTTGAAAGGTAGTGTATGTTCCTGTCTGTGTATTTATCCGCCGGTGTGTGTGTGTGTGTGTGTGTGTGTGTGTGTGTATGTGTCTGTACGTCTATATATTTACCTGTATGTATATATTCCAGATGTGTGTATGTATATTTGCCTGTATGTCTATATATCTGTCTTTATGTATGTACAGTATATATGTTCCAGTATGTGCGTGTCTATACATGTGGTTAATTTTTGGTCTGTGTAGGGGGTGGCAATAGAGAGTCCCGCACGGGGAGCCATCCAACCTAAGGCCGGCCCTGCATGCAAATAACGTGTGGCAAAACCACACATAATATGCATCGTGTGCATTGACCCTAAAATGTTTTATGTTGAATATTCATAAATATTCTGCCGTGATGTAAAGATATTGTAATCGCTCATGTCAGTCCCTCTGTCTGAAACACATACTAGTGCAATTTATTTTTTTATTTTTTTATAGAAAACCTATTCTATCAGTATGTTTATGGAGCGTGGGAGGAAACTGATGCAAACTACGCAACGATACAGCACGTCGATTGGCGCTCATTCGTCCCCATACATGCATCGTGTCGGCAGCACATCCTCTGTTTACACAGTCAGATGTGCTGCTGACTAGCAACCAATTTTTTGCTGCATAAAAGATGCGATCAGCCAATGAACGAGTGTTTGCTCATTAGTCGTCTGATTGCTGCCCTGATTACACAGCGCAATGATCAGGAACGAGCGTTCGTATGAATCCTCATTGAGCCGTGCAATAGGGCCTTAAGAAATGAAGCTCTTAAAGTGTAGCTAAACTTTAAAATAGTGACATGTCAAAAGTTTTAATCAGTAGAGGCCTGAGTACTGAGACCCCCACCGATTGCTAAAACGAAGTGGCAGCAGCGCACTCGGGTGAGCGCTGTGTTGCTTAGTTTCTCATCAGCTTTCTTTGGCTTCCTTGGAGCGGTGTATAGGCTCAATGGAAAGCTGAGCGAGCAGTGTATGGACTCATAGACTTTCTATTGAGCCCAGACACTGCTCAGAGGAAAGCCGATCAGAAACAAAGGGGCACAGTGCTTACTTCAGCGCTTCTGCTGCTTCATTTTAGCAATTGGTGGGGTCTCAGTGCTCGGACCCCCACCGATCAAAACAACTGACATGTCATTTTGACATGTAAAAGTTTTTTAAAAGTTGAGTTAACCTTTAATTTACCAAGGGCTCACTGTTTCGATATCGTGCACCCTCAAACGGTTTGATACCGTTATTTCATGTATTTCGATACTAAGCTGTGCCGCCATATTGTAACACATGAATGTATGAGAGCGGGGCTGCCGCTGTGTGATACAGTCATTGCCCTGCTCCTGAGTCCTGACAAGTGCGCGCGGTCAGCATGATGTGATGCGGCCGGCGCTGCAATAATTATTGCCGGCACTGAAGACAGAACATTGTGGGCGCACTGCAAAACACCCCATTGTTCTGTCTTCAGTGCCTGCACCACTGCTCATTAGTGCAGTGCCGGCCGCATCACCTCATGCTGACCGTGCGCGCGCACTTATTGTCAAGAGTGGGGCAATGGCTGCATTACACAGCTGCAGTCCCGCTGTAATGGTGGAGATCAGAGAAACCTCTCATCTCTGCCATTATTCCCTTGAATGCTGCGATCAAAGCTGACCGCAGCATTCAGAGTAAATGAGAAGGGGGATGCCCTTTGGATCGCGTCACAGGGAATCCCTGTGATGGATCGATACCATATATGCGCAGTATACAACCTATAGAGTGAAGGGTACAATTAACACAACACATAAATGATGAAAAATATATAAATTTTATTGAAATATCACAATATTAAAAGACGAGTCATGCAAAGCATGACTAAAAACGTCTATCAAATGCAGAGGGCATATGTACACAAATGAAGTATGACAAGGGCATGAGCATATAGGTGGTATACACAAACAAATTCAGTCTATCTGGACAATAGTATAAAACATTAAATAGGTAATGGCATAAACAATGTAGTGTTAATCTCAAAATATGTCCAGAGGGCTGAAGTGAAGTAGAGCTGCAGCACCAGTGCCCCTGTAACTAGACACCGTCCAAATGAGGTTGAACTCATAGTGAGATACAATCAATAGTGTCAAAGAGAGGTTTAGACAGAGCAATATGTAAAAGGTAAAGACATGCACATACCCATGTTGAGCACCTCTGCAGAGAGAGAACGTCAGACCCGACGCGCGTTTCGTCAGAATGCCTTCGTCCAGGGGTGGCGTCTCTCCTGCGGAAGCCTCCCTTTTGAGAATCGTCTGTCCAATCGCATACGAGTACAGCACACTGAACGTCACAGGGGGTTTGTCAGTATTGGCGTCTTGCGCCAGGTGTGGAGATGGTCAGCTGTATGCTTCCGACCGCGCGTCATTAAAGAAAGCGTGGATCAGCGGCGTCTGACGCCGAAGAGACACGCCCACCTCGATGTAGACACGCGAATCGCAGAACAGTCAGACCCCTCCCCCCCCCGACGCAAGCGCACAGAGAAATCCCACTGGGAGGTAAGTGAACAGACCTGTGTGTTACGTACCCGTCTGGACAGACTGAGCCCGGAAGAGGGGCGGTGTAGAATAAAAAATACAATAATACAACTGTGGAGCATAATCGCATATATTGACACTATAATGGTTAGTGTGATAACGAAAAGTATGTGTAGACAAACATGATAGAAAATGTGCAGAACTGAAGCAGAAATACGTAACTTGTGATGTTCCAATAAATTAACGCATTTATATAAAAATAATAATCTGAATAGTCCCATTAGAATTACATGAACATACAAGCAGGTAATTTGCATTTGTTTAGAAAATGTAATAATATATGTTGTGCAAAGAATAAGAGATATGTGTGTGTTGACATGAGTGGTGTGAAAACACATAAATACCAAACGCAATATATGAATATATTAATGACGTGCATTAAAAAATTGTGTAAAAAGTGATGTGAAAATAACACATACAAAAATAAATAATGGAAAAATAATAATAATAAATATATAGCAATAATGCAGTAATAATGTGTGTGTGTGTGTATCAACAAACAATAACATTTATTGAATACCAAATTAATAAATAAATACAATAGAAATATATGTTTATATATGGTGTCTAAAAAATAGTAAACAAATATATATATATATATATATATATATATATATATATATAATAAAAAATATATAATTAAAATATATATAAGTGAAAAATGTGCAACAGAATTGTATATATAATTAAAAAATGTGCATATCAATACATATTAAAGACATATAAATATAATGAAACAACATATTACAATATATATCGTGCGAATAATGCGGTATGCATCAAAAAGAATAATAAAAAATACAAAATACTGAAAAATAAATATAGAATATGATATTATTCTTCATGAAGTTGATAATTTTCATCACAGCATTCACCGCTCATTTCTTTCCAGACATGGTAGAATAGATATACTCTATAGTAAAAAGGGAAACAGTTAGACAAGCACATAGAAATCATAAAACATACTTAAAAATGACCCGCTGGAGGTCAATGGTCAAAGAAATGGAGCGAAATTCAAATTTTCATTAAGTCCAAAAGGACGCATCGTCCCCAGAGTCCAGATCCACTTTGATTCACATTTTGCCAAGTTTTTAGAGATTTCACCCTTTCTAATATTTGGTTTGATACAGTCAATCCCTTTTACTTTGAATTTTGTTGGGTCGCAAGCGTGGTGAACCTTGAAGTGTCTTGCGACAGGTTTCAAGGTTTCGAGACTCCCTATATCTTTTGCCGCTATAATATCTCGAATATGCTCTCTCACCCGAACTTTGAGCTCTCGGGTGGTAAGGCCAACGTATATCTTAGGACAAGGGCATGTGGCATAGTAGACCACTGCCCTAGTTGAACAGGTAATAGAGTGTGTAATACTGTAAGTACATTTACCTGCTGAATCCATGAAAGACGTTGCTTTCTCAATATTAGAGCATGCAACGCAGTGTCCACAGGCCTTACAGCCCCACTTCGGGCCCTTAGTGCCAAAAGGGAACTTCAGACTTTTTTGTTGTTGGTAATGGCTTCTGACAAGATGATCTTTAAGATTCCTTGAACGTCGGGCAGATACACTCGGGTATTTGGACAGTGATATATTTTTCGATGGTAGGGTCTGTGAGTAAAATAGGCCAAAACTGCTTTAAAATTTCTTTCATCTGAAACCAGCCTGAATGATATTCAGTAGTGAATCTTACCTGCATCTCAGATTTGTTTTTCGGTTTAGGGAATGCGCAGACAGCCCAGGGTCCATTGAAGGACCCCCAGGGCTGTCTGACCATATTTGCTGTTGTTAGGGAATACTTAGTACACAGGCAGTTGTTAGGACATGCCTATCAGTACACAGGCTAATGTACTGGTATATAGATATATGCTAGTACATTGAAGTTTAAAAATAAAAAGTAAAAAAATAACGTGATAGGAACATGATGGGGTTAATTACTATTAATGTAAAATTCATCACACCACGCGCCTCACATCAGAAAATGGAAGAACTTTATTTTTAATTTTTATTGTTGGTAAGAGTATCGTTTTGGTATCGGGTATCGCAATACTACACAAAGTATCGGTATCAAAGTTCAAATTCTGGTATCGTGACAACCCTACCCTGTACTGCTGCAAAATGTCTCTACCAGTCGTATTACTACTACTGCCACTCTGTGTGCCAAGAATTGAATTGAGCACGGGGACAAGCAGTATCTGATGGTGACCATCCCACAAGAGGAATGGCGCAGTAACGACAGTCACAGTTCAATTTAATTTTCAACTCAAACTACTTTACTTCTCATAGGTAACTGGCCTCAAAAACACACGCAGATGTTTATAATTGGTTACACAGTTAATCAGGCTGGCGGTTGCAGTTATTTTTCTCACTGACGGTCTTTCTAACTCTCTCTGACACTGCCTGTCACACGTTCGTATGTCTAACACTCTGGTCATTGCCCGTCTACCACTACTCTCCCTCACGGCTGCAGCACCCAGCAGTCTCATACTCTCTGCTAGTTTCTTTCCCTCTCTGGGAAGCACACGGCACGCTTCTTGCTATTGTAGACTAGTGTGAAGTATTCAGTCTTAGTTTCTGATGTCTCAGCAACCTGCAACAGTCTCAGTAATACCCAGCTCAACAACCATGCTGCTGGGAAATCCACCCTTTGTTGTTGGCCCTGAAACTCCATCCACACATGTGATCTTGCGCTCACAATGCCTCCTACCTATAGTCACCCACAGGGCTTCCAATCCTAACACCTGCATAAACAAGCAGCATGGCATGTGAAGGCGGTAATTCCCTCCAGCCATGGTGCTTAACCGACTTTAATAACCACCAGGCCTTTACAGTGTACAAATAACATGCATTTAAAAAATAAAATGTTGTTAATAATACAGAACACATTCACAGAGCCTTCAAAAAGTCTCTTCTCTCCTGTAAAAGAAACAAATCACCAACAACACAACTTATACACATCATATAGTTGCAGAAATGCACAGCAGATTGCGTCCATGACAGTCTATTCTGGGTACATCTTACCCGTAGTCACCTCTAGATTCAATGCTTCTAGGGGAGAATAGCTCAGTGTATGGTATGTATTGGAGCATGCCACTATTTATTTTCTCAGCAGTTTTATATGAGTCCAAGAAAAAAATATCCTTGTGCCTCCTTATAAAATTAGGGGCACACAGAGGTACAGCATGGGCCCTTAGCAATTTATGGGCACCATACAACATGGATCAGTGATACTGCAATGTGCATGAGACTCTAAGGTGGCTGCTGAACAATACAGAGGTTGCCACATGATACATTGATACCCAGAGCAAGGTTAGAAAATACAGCAATAGTTAATATTTTTGCTGAAGCCTAAGATTTAATGAATTCTCTGTATCACCATACCTCCCAACAGTCCCGGATCCGGCAGGACAGTCCCGGTTTCTCACCACTGTCCCGCCGTCCCGGTGGTCTGCAAAATGTCCCGCTGGGCGCTGCATCCAAACAGCTGATCGCTGCTGACTGCAGCAGCGATCAGAAGTAGTCAGGAGTCTTGCGGCGGTGTTCTCACTGCGATCGATGCCGGCCCGGGAGTGGACCAGTCCAGTCACATGACCTGTCATCTGACCTCACCGGTCAGGTGACTGGACTTGTCCACTCCCGGGCCGGCATCGACACCCGTGAGAACGCCGCTGCAAGACTCCTGACTTCTGACGGTGAGTGACGTCAAAAGCAGAGTGGAGAGTGGCAGCAGTAGGGCCGGCTACCTCTACCGCTCTCTGCTCTGGCGACAATGTGGCACCTACAGGGGGACTGTGTGTGAAGCTATTTACAGGGGGCTGTATCTGGCGCTATCTACAGGGGGGCTGTGTCTGGCACTATCTAAAGGGGGGCTGTGTCTGGCGCTATCTACAGGTGGGCTGTGTCTGGAGCTATCTACAGGGGGCTGTATCTGGCACTATCTACAGGGGGCTGTGTCTGGAGCTATCTACAGGGGGGCTGTATCTGGCGTTATCTACAGGAGGGCTGTGTCTGGCGCTATCTACAGGGGTCTGTGTCTGGCGCTATCTACAGGGAGCTGTGTCTGGCGCTATCTACAGGGGGGCTGTGTGTGGCGCTATGTACAGGGAGGCTGTGTCTGGCGCTATGTACAGAGGGGCTGTGTGTGGAGATATCTAAAGGGGTGTCTTGTCTGGTGCTATCTACAGGGGGGTCTTGTCTGGTGCTATCTACAGGGGGGTGTGTGTGGAGCTATCTACAGGGGGGCTGTGTCTGGCGCTATGTACAGGGGGGCTGTGTGTGGAGATATCTACAGGGGGCTGTGTCTGGCGCTATCTACAGGGGGGCTATGTGTGGAGCTATATACAGGGGGGCTGTGTCTGGCGCTATATACAGGGGGACCGTGTATGGAGCTATCTACAGGGGGCTGTGTGTGGAGCTATCTACAGGGGGCTGTGTGTGGAGCTATCGACGGGGGCTGTGTGTGGCGCTATCTACAGGGGGGCTGTGTCTGGCGCTATCTACAGGGGGGCTGTGTGTGGAGCTATCTACAGGGGGGCTGTGTGTGGCGCTATCTACAGAGGGGCTGTATCTGGCGCTATGTTCAGGGGGGCTGTGTCTGGAGCTATCTACAGGGGGGCTGTGTGTGGAGCTATCTACAGGGGGGCTGTGTGTGGCGCTATCTACAGAGGGGCTGTATCTGGAGCTATCTATAGGGGGCTGTGTTTGGCGCTATCTACAGGGGGCTGTATCTGGAGCTATCTACAGGGGGGCTGTATCTGGAGTTATCTACAGGGGGGCTGTATCTGGAGCTATCTACATGGGGGTTGTGTGTGTGCTATCTACAGGGGGGCTGTGTCTGGAGCTATCTACAGGGGGGCTGTGTGGCGCTATCTACAGGCGGGCTGTATCTGGAGCTATCTATAGGGGGCTGTGTGTGGAGCTATCTACAGGGGGGCTGTATCTGGCGCTATGTACAGGGGGGCTGTGTCTGGAGCTATCTACAGGGGGGCTGTGTCTGGAGCTATCTACAGGGGGCTGTGTTTGGAGCTATCTACAGGGGGGCTGTGTCTGGAGCTATCTACAGGGGGACTGTCTGGAGCTATCTACAGGGGGGCTGTATATGGAGGTATGTACAAGGGGGATGTGTCTAGCGCTATGTACAGAGGGGCCGTATCTGGAGCTATCTACAGGGAGGCTCTGGTGGATGATTTTTCCATTGACCGGTAGCAGAGTTACACAACTGGGAGAAAAAATCCCCATCATGTAACTCTGCTACCTGTCAATTGAAAAGTCATCAACCACAGGGTCTCCCTCTTGACTTTCATTGTTCTCAGCCTTTTGGTTTGTCCTGCAGCTGCTGCCGCCGTGATGAGCAAATGTTATACCCAAGATAGGAAAAGTAATACAAAGACGATATAACCTGAAATATAATATCTGTGATATCCAGACAGTCTAGAGATCCGCAGTGAGAATGCGCGTGTTATTTGCAGAAGGATCTGGGCGTGATTTGATGTGTTGATGTGGGATATTGGGCGTGGTTTGGGTGTGTGGCTTAAAATGTCCCTCTTTTCCGAATTCAAAAGTTGGGAGGTATGATATTGTGTGTGGAGCTATTTACAGGGGGCTGTATCTGGCGCTATCTAC
This sequence comes from Rhinoderma darwinii, assembly GCF_050947455.1. Lineage (NCBI taxonomy): Eukaryota > Metazoa > Chordata > Amphibia > Anura > Rhinodermatidae > Rhinoderma > Rhinoderma darwinii. Next base: position 92,706,969 of record NC_134691.1, read on the forward strand.
AGGGAGGCTGTGTCTGGCGCTATCTACAGGGGGGCTGTGTCTGGCGCTATCTACAGGGGGGCTGTGTCTGGCGCTATCTAAAGGGGGGCTGTGTCTGGCGCTATCTACAGGGGGGCTGTGTCTGGAGCTATCTACAGGGGGGCTGTATCTGGCACTATCTACAGGGGGCTGTGTCTGGCACTATCTACAGGGGGGCTGTATCTGGCGTTATCTACAGGAGGGCTGTGTGTGGCGCTATCTACAGGGGGCTGTGTGTGGCGCTATCTACAGGGGGCTGTGTCTGGCGCTATCTACAGGGAGCTGTGTGTGGAGCTATCTACAGGGGGGCTGTGTGTGGCGCTATGTACAGGGAGGCTGTGTCTGGCGCTATGTACAGGGAGGCTGTGTCTGGCGCTATGTACAGAGGGGCTGTGTGTGGAGATATCTAAAGGGGGGTCTTGTCTGGTGCTATCTACAGCGGGGTCTGGTCTGGTGCTATCTACAGGGGGGCTGTGTGTGGAGCTATCTACAGGGGGGCTGTGTCTGGCGCTATGTACAGGGGGGCTGTGTGTGGAGCTATCTACAGGGGAGCTGTGTCTGGCACTATGTACAGGGGGGCTGTGTGTGGAGATATCTACAGGGGGCTGTGTCTGGCGCTATCTACAGGGGGGCTATGTGTGGAGCTATATACAGGGGGGCTGTGTCTGGCGCTATATACAGGGGGACCGTGTATGGAGCTATCTACAGGGGGCTGTGTGTGTAGCTATCTACAGGGGGCTGTGTGTGGAGCTATAGACAGGGGGGCTGTGTGTGTAGCTATCTACAGGGGGCTGTGTCTGGCGCTATCTACAGGGGGGCTGTGTCTGGCGCTATCTACAAGGGGCTGTGTGTAGAGCTATCTACAGGGGGCTGTGTGTGGTGCTATCTACAGAGGGGCTGTATCTGGCACTATGTTCAGGGGGCTGTGTCTGGAGCGATCTATAGGGGGCTGTGTGTGGAGCTATCTACAGGGGGGCTGTGTGTGGCGCTATCTACAGAGGGGCTGTATCTGGAGCTATCTATAGGGGGCTGTGTTTGGCGCTATCTACAGGGGGGCTGTATCTGGAGCTATCTACAGGGGGGCTGTATCTGGAGTTATCTGCAGGGGGGCTGTATCTGGAGCTATCTACATGGGGGTTGTGTGTGGAGCTATCTACAGGGGGCTGTGTCTGGAGCTATCTACAGGGGGGCTGTGTGTGGCGCTATCTACAGGCGGGCTGTATCTGGAGCTATCTACAGGGGGCTGTGTGTGGCGCTATGTACAGGGGGCTGTGTCTGGAGCTATCTACAGGGGGCTGTGTGTGGAGCTATCTACAGGGGGGCTGTATCTGGTGCTATGTACAGGGGGGCTGTGTCTGGAGCTATCTAGAGGGGGCTGTGTCTGGAGCTATCTACAGGGGGGCTGTGTCTGGAGCTATCTACAGGGGGGCTGTGTCTGGAGCTATCTACAGGGGGACTGTGTCTGGAGCTATCTACAGGGGGGCTGTATATGGAGATATGTACAGAGGGGCTGTGTCTAGCGCTATGTACAGGGGGGCCGTATCTGGAGCTATCTACAGGGAGGTTCTGGTGGATGATTTTTCCATTGACCGGTAGCAGAGTTACACAACTGGGAGAAAAAATCCCCATCATGTAACTCTGCTACCTGTCAATTGAAAAGTCATCAACCAAAGGGTCTCGCTCTTGACTTTCATTGTTCTCAGCCTTTTGGTTTGTCCTGCAGCTGCTGCCGCCGTGATGAGCAAATGTTATACCCAAGATAGGAAAAGTAACACAAAGACGATATAACCTGAAATATAATATCTGTGATATCCAGACAGTCTAGAGATCCGCAGTGAGAATGCGCGTGTTATTTGCAGAAGGATCTGGGCGTGATTTGATGTGTTGATGTGGGATATTGGGCGTGGTTAGGGTGTGTGGCTTAAAATGTCCCTCTTTTCCGAATTCAAAAGTTGGGAGGTATGATATTACTGCTTCTCAAACTTTTCTACTGGGGCCTCAGCTGCCAGAACATGTGCATTAACCCCCTTAAGGACACAGCCTATTTTGGCCTTCAGGACACAGCCGATTTTTGCAAATCTGACATGTGTCACTTTATGTGGTAATAACTCCGGAATGCTTTTGCCTATCTAAGCGATTCTGAGTTTGTTTTCTCGTGACATGTTGTACTTTATGATACTGAAAAAATTTTGTCATTAAATTCAATATTTATTTGTAAAAAATACCAAAATTTAGAGAAATTTGCAAAAATCTGCATTTTTATAAATTGTAATGTACCTGCTTGTAAAACAGATAGTAATACCACACAAAATAGTTACTAGTTAACATTTCCTATATGTCTACTTTATGTTTGCATCGTTTTTTGAACGTGCTTTTATTTTTCTATGACCTCACAAGGCTTAGAACTTTGGCAGCAATTTCTCACGTTTTCAGGAAAATTTCAAAAGGCTATTTTTTCAGGGACCAGTTCAGTTGTGAAGTGGCTTTGAGGGCCTTATATATTAGAAAATCCCCATAAATCACCCCATTTTAAAAACTGCACCCCTCAAAGTATTCAAAACAGCATTCAGAAATTATTTGAACCCTTTAGGCATTTCACAAGAAATAAAGCAAAGTAGAGGTGAAATTTACAAATTTCAATTTTGTTTTTTACGAAATTCATTTGTAATACAGTTTTTTCTGTAACACAGAAGGTTTTATCAGAGAAATGCAACTCAATATTTATTGCCCAAATTCTGCAATTTTTAGAAATATCCCACATGTGGTCCTAATGCGGTAAAGGACCGAAACACCGGCCTCAGAAGCAAAGGAGCACCTAGTGGATTTTGGGGCCTCTATTATATTAGAATATATTTTAGGCACCATGTCAGGTTTGAAGAGGTCTTGTGGTGCCAAAACAGTGGAAACCCCCCAAAAGTGACCCCATCTTGGAGACTACACCCCTCAAGGAATTTTTCTAGGGGTATAGTTAGCATTTTTAGCCCACAGGTTTTTTGCTAAATTTATTGGAACTTGTCTGTGAAAATGAAAATCTACTTTTTTTCTGAAAAAACATACGATGTTTTCGTTTTTACAAGGAATAAAGGAGAAAAAGCACCCCAACATTTGTAAAGCAATGTCTCCCGATTACGGCAATACCACATATGTGGTAATAAACTGCTGTTTGGACCCACGGCAGGGCTCAGAATGGAACGAGGGCCATTTGGATTTTGGAGCGCAGATTTTGCTGGAATGGTTTTCGGTGCCATGTCGTGTTTGCAAAGCCCTGGAGGGACCATAACAGTGGAAACTTCCCAAAAGTGACCCCATTTTGGAAACTACACCCCTCAAGAAATTTTTCAAGAGGTATAGTTAGCATTTTTAGCCCACAGGTTTTGTTGCTAAATTTATTGGAACTGGTCTGTGAAAATGAAAATCTACTTTTTTTCTGGAAAAACATACGATGTTTTAGATTTTACAAGGAATAAAGGAGAAAAAGCACCCCAACATTTGTAAAGCAATATCTCCCGATTACGGAAATACCCCATATGTGGTAATAAACTGCTGTTTGGACCCACGGCAGGGCTCAGAAGGGAACGAGGACCATTTGGATTTTGAAGCGCAGATTTTGCTGGAATGGTTTTCGGTGCCATGTCATGTTCCCTGGAGGGATCATAACAGTGGAAACTCCCCAAAAGTGACCCCATTTTGGAAACTACACCCCTCAAGGAATTTTTCTAGGGGTATAGTTAGCATTTTGACCCTACATGTTTTTTGCTGAATCTATGGGAATTATGCCGTGAAATTGAAAATCTAATTTGTTTCTAATAAAATGTAGTTTTAGCTCAGATTTTTTCATTTTTACAACAGATAAAGGAGAAAAAACACCCCAATATTTGTAAAGCAAACTCTTCTGAGCACATCAATACCCCATATGTGGTAATAAACTGCTGTTTGGACACATGGCGGAAGTTAGAAAGGACGGAGCGCCATTTGACTTTTGGAGCTCAAGTTTTGCTGGAATGGTTTGCGGCCCCATGTCACATTTGCAAAGCCACTGAGGGGCCAAAATAGTGAAAACCCGGCAAAAGTGACCCCATTTGGGAAACTATACCCCTCGTGGAATTTATCTAGCGGTATAGTGAGCATTTTGACCCCACAGTTTTTTTGCTGAATTATTGGGATTATGCAGTGAAAATGAAAATCTACATTCTTTCCACTAAAATGTTGAATTGTTTTCATTTTCACAAGGAATAAAGGAGAAAAAGCGCCCCAACAATTGTAAAGCAATTTCTCCCGAGTACGGCAATACCCTATATGTGGTTATAAACTGCTGCTTGGATACACCGCAGGGCTCAGAATGGCAGGAGTGCTACTTGGCATGTAGATTTTGGTTGATTGTTTTTTGGGCGCCATGTCACATTTGCAGAGCCCCTGAGGTACCCGTACAGTAGAAACCCCTGAGAAGTGAATCCATTTTGGAAACTTTACCCTTCAGGGTAATCATCTAGGGGTGTACTGAGCATTTTGATCCCACAGGTGTTTCATAGATTGTATTAGAATCAGGCAGTGAAAATGAAAAAAATAATTTTTTCCCAAAAATATGTAGTTTTGCACCCAATTTTTTTCCCCACAAGGGGTAATAGGAGAAAACACATAATTTGTTACCCAATTTCTCCCGAGTACGGCAATACCCAATGTGTGGCCCTAAACTGCTATTTGGGCACATGGCAGAGCTCAAAATGGAAGGAGTGCCATGTGGCTTTTAGAGGACAGATTTTGCTGGACTGGTGTAGGGGCGCCATGTCGCATTTGCAGAGCTCCCTTAGGTACCAGAGTAGAGTGTAAAACCATGAGAAGTGACCCAATTTTTGAAACTACACCCCTCAAGGCATTTATCATTTGCCTGGATATATGACAGGGCTTAGGAGTGAAAGGCGCATGTGAGACCTATTATGGTGATTTTCGCAGCATTAGCCCACAATAGCAGGGCTCTGGGGTCAAATAGGAAAACAAACCCCCAAGTAGTGACCCCCATTTTGGAAACTGCACCCCTAAAGGCATTTTATTAAGGGGTGTAGTGAGCATTTTGACCACACAGGTTTTTTTTTTTCTATTAGAAATGAATGCTCAGTGGATGGTGCAAAGTGAAAATTGCAAATTTCCACAGGTATGTGCCATTTTAGTGCACAATATTTCGTGCCCAGTTCGTGCCACTGAAGACAAATACCTCAAACTGTTAAGCGGGTTCTCCCGGGTATGGCGATGCCATATATGTGGACGTACACTGCTGCTTGGGCACGCTGCAGGGCTCAGAAGGGAGCGCCATTTGGCTTTTGGAGCGTGGATTTTGCTCGCTAGTTGTTCTGTTTGGGGTATTGCTGGTATTTGAGTTTATGATGTGGGGGAATATGTTATCTGTGCGGAGTACATCAGGGTATAATAAGAGGGTATAATAATGGTGTAAATAAATAATAATCCGCAGATATGTGGCCGGTGTCGCACTGATAAATGGCGCCCGATCTTATCCGCTTTTGGACACTTTGCACATTTTGCATCGCCATATTCTGAGAGCCAAAACGTCTTTATTTTTTCTCCCCCGGAGCTGTGTGAGGGCTTATTTGTTGCGGGACAATCTGTAGATTTCATTGGTACCATTTTGGGGTACATGCGATTTTTTTGATCACTTTGTATTTCATTTTTTTGGCAAGCCAGGTGACCAAAAACCTGCAATTCTGATGTTTTTTATTATTTATTTTTTTACGGCGTTCGCCATGCGCTATGAATGACAATTTTACGTTATTCTGCGGGTCGGTACGATTACGGCGATACCAGATGTATATAGTTTTTCTTATGTTTTGCAGCGTCTGCACGATAAAATCCCTTTTGTTTCAAATAATTTATTTTTGGTGTCACCATATTCTTAGAGCGCTAACTTTTTTATTTTTCCGTCAAAAAAGCTGCGGGAGGGCTTGTTTTTTGCGGGACAGGCTGCGTTTTTTAATGGTATAATTTTGGGGTACATGCAACTTTTAGATCCCTTTTTTTATTCTGTTTTGTAAGGGGTAGTGACTAACAAACAGCGATTCTGGAATAGTTTTTTAATTAATTTTTTTACAGTGTTCACCGTACGGGTAAAATAGCGTGATATTTTTATAGTTTGGGTCGTTACGGACGCGGGGATACCACATATGTGTACTTTTTTTATGTTTTTTGTTTTTTTCTATAATAAAAGACTTATTATAGGAAAAAAGGCTGTTAGTGTTTTTTAACATGAAAAGTATTTTTTTTTACTTTTTTACAACATTTTTATTAACTTGTTTTAACTTTTTTTTTTTTGTCCCACTAGGGAACTTGAAGGCATGAAGCCCTGATCGCTATTCTAATACACTGCACTACCTACATAGTGCAGTGTATTAGAGCTGTCAGCTATTCACTGACAGCAAGCCTATTAGGCTTCGCCTCCCGGCGTGGCCTAATAGGCTTCCGTACTAGGAAGCGATTGTTATGCTATGGTTGCCATAGCAACCATCGGAACCTTCGCGGGTGCCGATGGTTGTTATTAGCAATCATAGGGTACGATCTAATCACTTAGATGCAGCGATAGCTGCATCTAAGGGGTTAATCGGCCGGATCGGAGCCTTGCTCCGGTCCTGGCCGTTAGGGCACGATGTCAGCTGTGACAAACAGCTGACACCCGCGCCCGTGGCAACCATCGTGGTTGCCGACAGGCTACAAGCCACTTCGATGCATCGATCACGTTGATCGATTCATCGAAGGGGTTAATCGGCCGGATCGGAGCCTAGCTCCGGTCCTGGCCGTTGCAGAGGGGTGCCGGACATCTGATTCCCGGCGGTGATAACGCTGGCTCAGCTTCTGAGCCAGCGTCATCACATACCCACGTCATAGAGCTGTGATTGGTCAGTCTGCTTTGACTGACCAATCACAGCGATCGCCGGCAGGAGACCGCTATGAATGGTCCCCTGCCGTCTTACTGTGCCGGTCAACTGTCATAAACAGTTGACGGCACAGTTCTGTCACCTTGTCCTTTGACAGGGTGACAGTTTTTAGCCAGGACGCACCGGTACGTCCCTGTGGCTTAAAGCACTTCAATGTAGGACGTACCGGTACGTCCTGGTGCGCTAAGGGGTTAAGATAAGCAGTGAAGGAATCAACATTGTTACTGAATTAGATTGGTGCACTAGAGGTAGGACTTTGCAGCTTATGGTCACTTCTGTCAAAACTGCCTCCCCAGCTGCACCCCACCTGAAGAAGGCCTGACAATTTTTTTAGATATAACGCTAGGAAAGTGGCGAGTTTCTAAACTGTAACACTAGTTCTCTGGATTTCCCATGTGTGAATCTGGCTTGTTACGTCAACGACCAGGAATGTGCTTTGCAGATACAGTACTGTATCAAAAACTGTAAGGGTATGTGCACACGGTGAGAGGCTTTTACGGCTGAAATGACAGACTGTTTTCAGGAGAAAACAGCTGCCTCGTTTCAGCCGTAATTCCTCCTCCTCGAATTTTGCGAGGCTTCTCTGACAGCCGTAAATTTTGAGCTGTGCTTCATTGAGTTCAATGAAGTACGGCTCAAATTACGTCTGAAAGAAGTGTCCTGCACTTCTTTTGACGAGGCTGTATTTTTACGAGTGGGCAGATGTTTGCCGACGTATTGTAGCCCTATTTTCAGACGTAAAACGAGGCATAATACGCCTCGTTTACGCCTGAAAATACGTCGTGTGAACCCAGCCTAACACTCATGGCAGGGAAAGGGTGAATGTAGTGTTAGCTGTGCATTCGAAGATAACAGTAGTTCTACAATTCTGATTTCCAAGGTCTGAAGTCCGTAGGTTAATCAAGCTTTCAAATAACAATTCTTAAAGGGCCATTATGCTGAAAACTTATGTTACTTTCTAAATCATTCAGAAAATATAAAGTATCTGTTTTGTGTTGTTAATATTTTCCTCTGTTACTGTCTCAGAGAAAAAGGAGCCCTTTTTCTATTTTCTTTGTTCTCTGAACCAGTTTTCACATGTGACTCAGTTTTCACATGTTTTGCAACTATAATACACATACCATTAACCCCTTTAGGACGCAGCCTGTTTTGGCCTTGTGGCACAGCCGATTTTTTCAAATCTGACATGTCACTTTACGTGGTAATAATTCCGGAACGCTTTTACCTATCCAAGCGATTCTGAGATTGTTTTCTCGTGACATATTGTACTTTATGTTAGTGAAAAAATGGTCGATAAATTCAAAATTCAAGAAAATATCAATAGGCCATTTTTTCAGGGACCAGTTCAGATCTGAAGTGGTTTTGAGGGCCTTATATATTAGAAAGTCCCCATAAATCACCCCATTTTGAAAACTGCACCCCTCAAAGTATTCAAAACCACATTCAGAAAGTATTTTAACCCTTTAGGCGTTTCACAGGAATTAAGGCAAAGTAGATGTGAAATTTACAAATTTCATTTTCTTTGCCGCAATTCATTTGTAATAAAAAAAAAATCTGTAATACAGAAGGTTTTACCAGAGAAACGCAACTCAATATTTATTGCCCAGATTCTGCAGATTTTAGAAATATCCCACATGTGGCCCTAGTGTCCTAATGGACTGAAGCACCAGCCTCAGAAGCAAAAGGAGCAGCTAGTGGATTTTGGGGCCTCCTTTTTTTTAGGAATATATTTTAGGCACCATGTCCGGTTTGAGGCGGTCTTGTGGTACCTAAATAGTCGAAACCCCCCAAAAGTGACCCCATTTTGGAAACTACAACCCTCAAGGCATTTTTATAGGGGTATAGTTAGCATTTTGACCCCACAGTTTTTTTGCAGAATTTAGTGGAATTAGTCTGTGAAGATGAAAATCACCTATTTTTCTGTGGAAACATAGAATTGTTTCATTTTTACAAGGAATAAAGGAGAAAAAGCACCCCAACATTTGTAAAGCAATTTCTCCCGATTACGGCAATACCCCATATGTGGTCGTAAACTGATGTTTGGACCCACAGCAGGGCTCAGGAGGGAATGAGCGCCTTTTGGATTTTGGAGCGCAGATTTTGCTGGATTGGTTTTCAGTGCCATGTCGGGTTTGCAACGCCCCGAAGGGACCAAAACAGTGGAAACCCCCCAAAAGTGAACCTATTTTGGAAGCTACACCCCTCAAGGAATTTTTCTAGGGGTATAGTGAGCATTTTGACCCCACAGGATCTTTTTTAGAGCTAAGGTGACCAAAAAACAAAGATTTTGGCGCTTTACATTCTTTATTTCTTACAGCGTTCACCGTGCGCAATAAATTACATTTTACTTTATTCTGCGGGTCGGTACGATTACGCCGATACCATATGTGTATAGTTTTTTTTAAGTTTTGCAGCGTTTGCACAATAAAATGACGTTTCTATAAAATAATTTATTTTCTGAGACACGCTATTCTGAGCCGTAACTTTTTTATTTTTTCGTCAAAAAAGCTGTGGGGGGTCTTGTTTTTTGCAGGACGGGTCGTAGTTTTTATTGGTACTATTTTGGGGTAAATGCGACTTTTTGATCACTTTTTTTATTCTATATCTTGGGAGGGGTGGTGACCAAAAAATAGCAATGCTGACATAGTTTTCCGTTTATTTTGTTTGCGGCGTTCACCGTGCGGAAAAATTAACATTACAGTTTCATAGTTTGGATTGTTACGAACACGGTGATACCAAATATGTGTACTTTTTTTTTAACGTTTTCATTTTTTCCCTATAATAAATGACTTATTATAGGAAAACAAAAACTTATTTTTACACTTTTATAAAACATTTTTATTAACTTTTTTTTACTTTTTACACTTTTTTTTTTGTTTATTAACTTTTCTTTTACTTTTTACACTTTTTTTTTTTGACCTGCAGCTTTGATCGCTGCTAGAATACATTACACTACCTATGTAGTGTAATGTATTCCAACTGTCAGTGTGACGTCACAGTCACTCAGAGGCTGATCTGAGCCTATGAGGCTGATCCTCATAGGCTTCCATACATGGCAGACCCGGAGGCCGTTGCCTGGCCTCCGGATGCCATCACAAGCATCAGCAGCCCCCAGAATTGAATGGTGGCTGCTAATGTGCTACAAACCCCCTACATGCGGAGATCGCAATCGAGCCCCGCATGTAACGGGTTAATTGCCGAAATCAGCGGCGATGAGCCGCTGATCGGCAACACTGGAGTGTCAGCTGTCGGGGACAGCTGATCTCCAAGTTCCCGATGCACACTGTCGCCGACAGTGTGCATCGGGAACGACACAGTGACTTCCTGTCACTCTGACAGGAAGCCTATCAGGACCAGCCGAAGGTTGGTCCTGATGGGCTTCCGTCCATGGCAGACACGGAAGCCATTGTTTGGCTTCCGTTTGCCATACTATCGGCAAACCCCGCAATTTCGGACCGGTGTCTGACGATATGTTAGAAACCCCCAAAATTCGGCGATTGCACCCGATCGCCGAATTTAAGGGGTTAAGTCGCCTAAACCAGCGGCAAAGGACCGCTGGTCGGCAAGAGTGGAGTGTCAGCTGTCGGCGACAGCTACCCTCCCGGTTCCCGGTGCACACTGTCGCTGACAGTGTGCACCGGGACCCACTCTGTAACTGTACGTCCTTGTGCGCTAAGACACTGGCAGCAGGGATGTACAGTTGCGTCCTGGTGCGCCTAGGGGTTAAAGAAAAGGAAACATTCGCCCGCAATGACAAAAAAAGTTGAAACGTAACGTGCAAAAATTTGTTTGACTTTTCTCATTACTGGTATATAAGTGATATATACTAGTATATAAATAAGTGACGAGAAAAGTAATCGTAGCTTAGGCCACTTTTATTAAGTAAACTAATTTAAATGGTGCAGATTTACACTTGCTCACAGCAGATGTAGATTTGATTTTCTGGCAGTTTGGCTGCATTCCCATGAGTCAGATACGCTGCAAAAACTATGCAGCGTATCCAACCTAAAACTCGCAGTGAATTCTGCCCCAAAAATATGCACCAAATTGTGCTGGTGTTTTCGGGGGGCAATCTCCACTGCGGAAACCAGAGCTTGTAAAAGAAACAAACCTTATATTAACCAAGGGCAGTTGTGATGGTGACGTGTCCCTCTGTTGTCCATGCAGTCCGGCCTCCTGGGACGATGCTGCTGCCCACGTGACCACTGTATCCTGTGATTGGCTGCAGCAGTCTCATGGGATGAAACATCATCCTAGGAGGCCAGCTGCTATGACAATGGCCCAGGATAAGTATAAACTTTTTTATGAATTTTAAATTAAAGAAAGGTTTTATTTTTCATTTGCAAATTTTGCAGCAAATTCGCAGCATTTCCGCTGCGAAACTCGCAACTTAGCTATTTGTTGCGGGTATTACATCCCCATTGAAATCAAAACCCGCAACAGAAGAGCAGCAAATCCACAGCATAAATTGGCATGCTGGGATTTAAATTCTGCACCGCATGGCAATTTATGAAAGTTTTGCACTGCTGATTTTTTTCTGCAGCGTAAGCATGATATTTCTTTAAATGTCATGCACTTTGCTGCTACTGTAAATGCTGCGGAATTTCCACACAGAATTCATCCTTTGAGAGATTTAAATGCACCAAATTTATTGAGCCGTGTGCCTTTTAATAAGTCTGGCATATATTACTGCAATTAACCCCTTAACTTTGACTGGTGTAAGATTAAAAAAAAAAACTTTCTAGACCCGCAGAAGGTCTTCTGGTAGCACTCACACTTTTGCTGTGGTCATGATAATTCTGCACAAGACATGCGGATCCATCATGGTTGCTTCTGCCGGTTACTAGGCAGCCACATACACTTTGCAAGCTCTGCACTTGCTAATACTTAACATACTATTTTTCGCCAGTTTCCCATTAACTGAAATCAAAATGGACCAGATTTTCTACTAATCTGGCATCCGAAAATAATACTGGCAAATTCATATAAGCACAAATATGTATACAGTTGAGCATGGGTTCAAAACCAGAACGCTTTGGAAATGTGTTTGCAGGCACTGATATGGTGTACGGCAAAACCTGACTAAGTATTAAAAAAGTATTGACACATCTAATGGTCCCTGATAAAAAAAAAAAATTGGTTTGACAGACCATCTTGCAAACAACATTGCACACTTTGCTCTTTCAGTACTTGTGTATATATACCTTCAAACATATACTATATAAATATATATATATATATACTAGTCCTTCTCAATGAATTAGAATATCATGAAAAACGTAATTTATTTCAGTAATTCAATTCAAAAGTGAAACTCAAACTCATATATTATATAGATTCATTACACACAGAGTGATCTATTTCAAGCATTTTTTTTATTTTCATGTTGAAGATTATGGCTAACAGTTAATGAAAACCCAAAATTTAGTGTCTAAGAAAATTAGAATATTATATAAGCCCAATTTCAAAAATTATTTAATATTAAATTATTTAATACCGAGATGATGGCCTACTGAAAAGTATGTACAGTATTACTGCATCAATGCGGCGTGGCATGGAGGCGATTTGCCTGTGGCACTGCTGAGGTGTTATGGAAGCCCAGGTTGCTTTGATAGCAGCCTTCAGCTCGTCTGCATTGTTGGGTCTGGGGTCTCTCATTTTCCTCATGAAATCAGCATCTCCATAAAGCTTGTCAGCAGAGGGAAGCATGAAGTGCTCTAAAATGTCCTGGTGGATGCTGCGTTGACTCTGGACTTGATATAACACAGTGGACCAACACAGTTGCTCAGTGGTCCAAAGTCCTGTTTTCAGATGAAAGTAAATTTTGCTAATCTGTTCAATTAACAATGTTATCTACACCATAGTGTCGGTATATGCGCCAAACAAGGGGCAGATTCGATTTTTCCACAAGGTAATGCGGATTGTATCGAAATTGCAACAGGGGAGACTTATAATGTGAGGAGACTTTAACTTGACTGCTGACCCCGATGTGGATGCAACCTCCTCTGCTCATGGCACGTACTCAAGAATTGATATGTTCCTTGTCGATAGGGAGGGCCTACTGATATCCCAAGCTTCCACTATCGAAACTATAACCTGGTCTGATCATGCAGCAATTACTTTATCCCTGGAAGAGAGACATGGTGTGAGCCGTTCATATTTATGGCGGAATAATACTTATATTATGTCACATTCCAAGTATAAACAGCTGTTTGAAGATGATTTGAGCAAATACTTTCAGTCTAATGTTAACTCAGTTTCAGACCCTAATATTCCTTGGAATGCTCACAAAGCTTTCATTAGAGGTACATTTATCAAATTAGGTCATCGAGATAAAAAAGATAGAAATGCCCGTATTACATCTATACTGGATGAGATCAAGCGGTTGGAACTCCTAAACAAAGCTCAGAAATCTATAACGCATATAATGCAACTTAACGAGTTGAGACAACAACTTCGTGGCTGTCTTCTACATACATATCAGAAACACCTAAAGACCGTAAAAGCTAAATATTATTCCCAAAATGATAAAGCAACTAGACTCTTGGCCTCCCGTCTTAAGGTGCAACATACGAAGTCTCGAATTCCCTTCCTGAGAAACGGGACGGATACTGGGAAATTATATAATCCAGAGGACATAGCCAATAGATTTAAAGACTATTATAGCGCACTTTACAATTTACATTCTGACCCCTTTTCTCATCCAGTATCGGAACATGATATTAATAGGTTCTTAAACGCCTTGTCGCTCCCGAAACTCTCACATGAAGACATAGCTAATCTGAACTCACCCATTACACAGCTAGAAGTATCTAAAGTAATAGCATCTTTGCCTTTGGGTAAATCCCCGGGCCCGGATGGGTTATCGAATGACTATTATAAACAGTTTGCTAGTATTTTAACACCTCATTTACACGCAGTCTTTGAAAAAGCCATAGCTACCGGATCATACACCTCATTTACACGCAGTCTTTGAAAAAGCCATAGCTACCGGATCATTTCCGAAAGAAAATCAATCGGCCTTAATAGTAACGCTGCCCAAGCCAGGGAAAACCCCCGACATAGCACAAAACTTTAGACCTATCTCATTGCTCAACTCTGACATAAAGATATATGCAAAAGTGCTGGCGAACCGCTTGGCTCCTATTTTACCTGATTTGGTGAGAGATGATCAAGTGGGATTTGTCAAGGGTCGACAGGCGTTTGATAATACTAGGAGAGTGCTGAATATACTACATACCCTTGAATCCCGAGGTGTACCAGCGGTACTGTTGTCATTGGATGCCGAGAAGGCGTTCGACCAGATTAGCTGGTCGTATGCATTTTCGGTTCTTAGACATATGGGTTTCGAGGGCAGTATCTTAGACGCAATTTTAGCCTTATATTCCGCTCCATCTGCTAAAATATTTACAAATGGCATACTTTCTGGGGAATTCCTCATCTCTAATGGGACCAGACAGGGGTGTCCATTATCGCCACTGATCTTTGTGTTATCAATAGAACCTCTAGCTCAAGCATTACGAGAAAATGATGAGATTTGTGGCATTACAATTGGAGATCGCACGCATACGGTTTCACTGACGTTATCAGACCCGGAGACTTCTCTTGCTCAGGTTATAGATGTTATTAAACTATTTGGGAACATGTCATACTATAAACTTAATACTCAGAAATCGCAGGTTCTCCCACTCAACATTTCAAGGCAATCTTTATACTTTTTGAGGACCAAATTTCCCTTTGATTGGCGATCGGACGGCATCAATTATTTGGGAGTATTTTTGACTAGTACACATAAACAGCTTTTTAAGCACAATTATGAACCTTTATTAACACATATACAAGTAGAAGCACAGAGAATGACTAAATCAGAGGTGTCTTGGATTGGAAGGATTGCGGCCTTTAAGATGTTATTGCTTCCAAAATTGTTATACCTTTATCGTACTCTCCCTATTCAGATTCCCATGTCCTTTTTCACTTCAATGCAAAAGATAATCTCTCATTTCATATGGGCCGATAGACATCCCAGAATTTCTTGTAGAATACTAGCTAAAAGTAGGAGAGCAGGCGGATTGGGAGTGCCCGATGTTTATCACTATTATTTAGCTTCGCACGTGTCACAGCTATCTTCGTGGTGGTTGGAGGATGGTAGTAAACACTGGGTACATATTGAGTCGTGTGGGGCACATCCAGTATCGTTGAAGTTGTTATTGCTGGCTTCGTGTTGGGGGATACCTACTCCTCCTTGCGTCCCTCCACTGACACGGGCCTCAATCTCTAGCTGGTCGAAATTTCATGAGTACTCTCAGTCTCACAGTCCCTTGTCTGGGGCCAATTCTCCATTAGACCTACTAACCTTAGCTATTCCTAACCTACATATTAAGCATTGGAAACTGGGAGGGGTGAGGGATTTGTCCCAGCTCTTGGAAGGATCTCATATGATATCATTTGAGACACTGTCCCAAAGGTTCAACTTACCTGTGACAGAATTCTATACCTATTTCAGAATTCATCACTTTCTACATCACCAACATAAGGACGCGACTTATTGCAACAACGCTATATTTCCCATACTCTCGCGACGAGGCAAATGCTTGAAAGCCATTTACAACTTTATACATGATCATGACTCATTTCGCAAATCATACCCATATAAGGATTGGGAAAAAGAGTTGGGACAGTCCTTTGCACCTGAGCAGTGGACAAGAGCTTTTAAGTGGATTAATAAATCACTGCAATGCAGTTCTCATTTTGAAGCAGCGATGAAAACCATGCTAAGATGGTACTATACACCAGAACGCCTAAGTAGGATGTATCCAACTTCTTCCTGTAGATGTTGGAGGGGCTGTGGAGAGAGAGGTACTCTGCTTCATGTTCTATGGCAATGCCCAATGCTGACAACCTACTGGCAGGATATATTCTGCTTGATTTCCTCTCTTACCAATCAATTGATCTCTAGCTCTCCACAGATGGCATTACTATTGCTGGACATCCATGTGATACCTCCCAGATTTAGGATCCTTATATGTAAAATCTTGATCATTGCTAAGATAGTGGTGACAAGATATTGGAAGTCCTCTTCCATTCCCACACGCGCGGAGGTCATTTCCTCTATTAATGACACATATACATATGAAAGGATTCTGCTGTATGGCTCGGACAAATTTGCTACTTTTTCAGGGATATGGGACGCGTGGAGGACTAGCTTGTATTGTCTAAACGTATGAGAATTGATGTGATACGACCCTGAAATTGCTATAAGAAATACCTGGAGAAAATATCTACAAATTATACCTGTAATGTTATGTTTTCTTTTATTACTGTTGTTAATGCTGTTTAGGTATGAATATACCTGATCGGTACCTGTTCTTTTGATCAATTCCCAAGGTATTGATATATAATTTGTATTCCAGTAACTCAACGAAACAGTACTGTACATTTTCACTTTGCATATATGGAAATATGTGGTTATTGATCATGTTTTGTTTGTTTGAAAATACCAATAAAAAAGATTGAACCATGAAAATCATTTTTGAAATTGGGCTTATGTAATATTCAATATTCTGAGAGACTAAATTTTGGGTTTTCATTAACTGTTAGCCATAATCGTCAACATTAAAAGAAAAAAATGCTGGAAATAGATCACTCTGTGTGTAATGAATATATAGAATTTTTGAGTTTCACTTTTTGAATTAAATTACTGAAATAAATTTACTTTTTGATGATATTCTAATTCATTGAGAAGGACTAGTATATGCACACTATATATATATATTTAAATTTATTTATATATATATATATGTATATATATAGATATATATATATATATATATATATATATATATATATATATATATATATATGGGGTTGCCAGATCCTATTAGGGCATATCGACCTCATAGAGGGGGGCCCCTCTTTGAGCCAAAATGCACCATAGGAATCCGATTGATAGTGAAAAACTTGTTTGTGAATATATAAGAATATATTTTAATGCTAAAACGTTAACAAACTGATAGAAGCATATGACTCAAAGTTGTATACACTTCTATCAAGTTGTTAAACATTGAATTCAGATGTTTCTTATATTTGCTTTTTTCCCTCTCTAATTTCCAAAAGTGACATCATGACATTATGTCACCTATGCAAGCAAGGTCATACCTTCTTAAATACCTTCCTTCCTGGTTAGTGACATCAAGAACTGTGTTCTCAATTGATAAGATAGCAGGAGACAGACTGACAAACACACGTATGCTAACTGTTCTTTCTGAGCCGACTGCTCACCTACAGGACCTGCATCCTGCTGCCAGAGGGAGAACATACAGAACAGATATTGTGGGGAAGAACAGAGCTGATTTGTATCTCGGCAAACAGCATCATGTTTAGTTACCAGTATATAACCTCAGATCAGCTCGCTGGTTTTGACAAGTACAAGGTAAAGTACATTCTAAATTGAAATTGTCATTCAGGATTATAAGAATGGATTTCAATTAATTTGCTATTAAGAATATGACAATAATTCCTACGCAATCTTATTTATGTAGAGGATATACTTTGTAATTGCAAATTCATTTAATATCATTTCATTTCTTTCTTGGAAGACCCTGAAAGAGATATTCTGGTCCCTGAAATTTTATTTACTTTCAGCTGTATATGGGATAAATAATTAACAAAGACCATATTCACCTTTTAGATACCCCACCTGTCCCCCACCAGTCTGTGTTTACATTGCTGAAGCTACTGGCACGTGACTGGTGGCAGAGGCACTGTCAGTATGTATGGCATTATGACAGATGTGGCCAGTGATGGGCTGGAGCAGTCATTTGCTGGTACGGCTCTTTACTGGTTCAGCTATTTTAAACCATTGGCATGGATTTGCAAAACATAACCTTAGGTTTGCAGTACATCCATGTGTAGTAATAAAGGGACACAGTCCATAGAGAAATGGAGAATGACTCACTATTAGCCTCGTGATGGTTGTGTGTGTGAGTGACACTGGCGATCTCAATATCTCAAACAAATATAAAATACTCACAAGAGATCAAAAAATCTAATTACCGGCCCTTATGCAGCACACAAAAATGGTATTTCAAAATGTATTTTTTGTCTACATTTTTATATACATTTTTAAATACCATTTTTGTATGGTGCTTGAGGACCGGTAATTTAATTTGTCAATCTCTTATATGTAATATGTTTTACATGTCTCGTTTTTTTCCATCATAACAAAAATGCATTACCTACATCATGGTTTGATAAAAAAAAATGCAGTGTTCTCAAATCACAGAGAATTCTTAGCAAGCAAAATTGTGATGTATGAATGGGAATTTAAATGAATTCTGTTCTACAATATTGCTTTTTTCCCCAATACAGTCTTGATGCCGTTTTTGTGTTATTTCTTTGTTCAGCCAAAGCCTGTTGTGTATGCAAGCAGATGAGCAAGCTGTCTTTCCTTTATCTTTTTCCTTCGTTCAGGAACCACTCCTGGTTTTGGCAACACAATAGTTCACTGAACTGTAGTGTCCAGAGGTCTTACATCGTGAATAACGTATCAATGTAGCATGATATTTCTCCAAGTTTTGCAGAAGAAAGTTTAGTTGAGCGCCTAACTATTCTCTGTGTGTTAAGAATCTAGGTGAAATGGGCTTATGATTAATTAACCAAAATTAGATCTTATTTCTTCTAGTGGCCTACTTCTGCACTTAGAAGCTGGATTCTGTTGCAAGTTGACATTGAAAAAAGTTAAAGCAAAATCCTCTGTTAGGGTGTGTTCACACAGGGTGGATATGCTGCGCAAAGGTACACAGCGTATTCGCCCTAGAGCCCGCAGGGAATTCCGTCAGAAAAAAAGCACCAAATTGTGGTGCAGTTATTTGTCCGGAATGTCCACTACGGAAAACAGCATGTACAAAAAAAGGTCTATACTAACCAGTAGCCATGGCGACGCATCCGTCTGACGTCCTGCCGCGCGGCTTCCTGGGATGACATTTCATCCCATTTGACCGCTGCAGCCTGTGATTGGCTCCAGCAGTCACATGGGATGAATCGTCATCCCTGGAGACCAGGCTGGACGCAGAAGCAGAAAAATCTGGGTAAGTATAATATATATATTTTTTTTTTTCTGAGTTGTGGTTTTTGTGGCGGAATCAAAGCTTTTCCACTGCACTGCAGGTCAAATTCTGAACTTTTTTTGGGCGGGTTCTTTACGCTGCGTGTGGATGAAATTTGTTCAAATCTCATTCACTTTGCTGCTACTGTATTACACTGCAGATTTTACGCAATGAAATCCATTGCGGAAAATCCGCAGTATTTATGTTACATGTGGACTTACCCTAATATGCACTTTCTTTGAATCTGTCTCCTATCTATCTATCTATCTATCTATCTATCTATCTATCTATCTATCTATCTATCTATCTATCTATCTATCTATCTATCTATCTATCTATCTATCTCATATTGAATATGTGACAACAAAAAAAGAGTGTTTATTTAATGTTAATTCTTGGAAAAAGTGAAACCATTTATGCACATATGTAGATTTTGTATTGCGATAATTTTGAGAATTTCCATTGAATTATAGGTTTGCAATGATGATTCTTCCTTTGCACATAAACATATTTAAGACGGTTGCAAACATCTGTAATGCAGTAGCATTTTAACATTAATTTAAATTATGGCTGCAATACCGGGACCTCCAGCAGTTCTACTGAACTTAGATCACTATTGGTTCTATAGTGATCTAAGATCTGTTCAGTTAAACCGCAGGAGGTCCGGGTATTGCAGTCATAACACAGAAGCGAAAATACAGCTGCTTTATGGCCGTCTGAGATGGATCTGAGGGCATTTACACACATGGTAGATTTGTTGCAGAGATTACTACACTAGAAAATCTTCTTCATGTGAATGGGGTTGTTTCTGCTGCATATGTATGAATTTTTACAGACCTTATTGAAATGTATGGTACAATCACAGAAATGTCTGCAACAAATCCGCCACGTGTGAACATACCATTTGATTTAATACCTGCACAGCAAGCGTTAGTTCAGTTTCTCTGATTACCCACCGTAAACATTGGCAAGAACCAAAGACAGATGTCACATCGCAATATGTTTAGATAGTTTAGCATGAGTATTTCTGCATTTTTCATTATACCATGTGCACCATACCATATTTTTATCTAATCAGTTATCTGCCTTAGAAGTCTAGTTTTTATCTGTGTAAACTTTAGCTGCGTTCAGCATATTCACAGGAAGTGTCAAGTCATAAGCAATATGTCAGCCCTTATAATAATATGACTGCTGCAACTCTTTACTTATTGTATATGACAACAGGTTTGTGATTGGCTATCCCTAATCCCTGTCCTCAAAAAAGGCTCTGCATGGATCCATAATTATTTTCATGCCTAATAAATAGCACAACGTTAACCTCCATTTCAAACATTATATTAGCAGTTCCCTTATATATTTCACAATTTGGTTAATAGAGCAGAGCAGCAGGGAATTCAGATATCAAGGACTGTCTACCTTGCAGCATTGGTGGAATTCACGCAGCGTTTATAGTAGCCTGTTTGTTTTCCTACCGCCAAAACATGAATAAAGCCTACTAAAAATCTGCTTGTTTTTATCTCTGACGCAACACTTCTTAGGGTAAGTTGACACTGCTTATTTTCGGCCGAAAAATCGGAAGCAGAAAGCCTCCAAATATCTGCTCATTGTTTTTAATGGGAAAAATAGCGTTTTGTTCCGACGTGGTGTTCTTTTACACAGCCGTTTAGAAAAACGGGCGTGTTAAACAATGCCTGAGAAAAAGAAGTGCATGTCACTTCTTGAGCCATTTTTGGAGCCGACTCAATAGAAAAACAGCTACAAAAACGGCCGTAAAAAAAGCAGCGAAAAACACTAGTTACTTAAAAAGCGGCTGAAAATCAGGAGCTGTTTTGCCTTGAAAACAGCTCCGTATTTTCATACATTTTTTGCTAAGCACTTTTTTTTCGCGGGCATTTTCTAATGTGGCCGTTTTTCAAAACAGCCGCGTAAAAAAACGCCCCGTTGGAACAGAACACTCATTGAAATCAATGGGCAGATGTTTGGAGGCGTTCTGCTTCTGATTTTTTGGGCCGTTTACAGACCGAAAATAAGCCGTGTGAACATATACCTAATATATGCCGTAATAACAATTTATATATATATATATATATATATATATATATATATATATATATATATAGTGTAGGTGCAGGCCCAAGAGACTAGACCAAAATCCCAATTGTTTATAGAACAAAAATTAGGCAGCGCTCCGTTTGTAAAGGTGAAAAAAAGAGGGTACTTTTATTGTCCCATAAGCAACGTTTCAGCTCCTTCCCCTGGAGCCTTTCTCAAGCATCAGTGTGATTGCTGCAACTTTGTAATTGCCTTTTATTAAAATGTATTTTTACTTTTTGAGATACAGCTGCATTGTATCCTGTAAATAGAGTATCTGTATATACAGTGTCTGTATCTTGCGCTGACACCTGAATCCGTCAGGTCAGCGGGACTGACGGGTTCAGTGATAGCGGGTCCTGCGTGAGCATAGCCTCTAAGGTTGATTTCCTTTAAATGCGTTGCCTAATATTATATATATATATTTATATATTGTAATGTCAAAAGATAACATTGGTGGGGGTCTCTGTATCCAGACAGCCAGGTACAGATGATTTTATCTTTCTCACAGAATGCCGTCATTAAAACATTGCATTTATTTCTCTATATACTGACATTTATGATTTTTACAACTTTTTGTGCTAGGCAATAAGAACTAAATATGTGTTTTATGTATAGTTTCTTATCTTTCTTTATAACCTGTATGAATCAATGGAAGTCCATCTTTGGGAATTCAGTGGGTGGACTCATTACATTTGGCTAATGACAAGAACATTTGTATTACTCTTGCATTTATTGCTTTTTATCACAGCAAGTCCTATAGTACCTCCTGGTACGTTTGTCAGTTAATAGTAAACTACGAAGTCAGCGCCTCACATGGCAAACATTCAATAACCTTGCAAAAGATAAATCACTATTGTTTCATATCTCTAGTATGAAAAGCAGATGGTACTACCTACTTATTAACCCTTAATAGCCGCACAGATGTAAAATACTATAAGTAATGGAAGTACAATTTTAGTGTAGCATGTTTAGATATTGAGAACATCTTGACATTTGATAGACTGAATTCAGACAGTAGATAATAGTATTCATTAAATTAAAAAATCATACAAACCCCCCATATCCATATATGTAGACACGTGGCTCATTGTCAAAATGTCTCTCAGCACTTTATACACACAGGGACGTTCATGCAATTTTCTAAGTATAATTTTTCATTTAAAAAATGCATAAAAATTGTTAATTGTGGCTAAAAGTGTGAACCATGTAGAAAATTAGGCGCACCACACATCGTAAAAATAGTTCATTCATAACACTTTGGTCTACAGTATATCTACATGTATATATCTTTTTAAAATCACCAGAACTGTAGAGACCAAAATAACGTTTAGGGTAGGAACACACTAGGCGGAAACACTGAAGTTTTTCCGCAACAGATTTTATTGTGGAAAATCGGCAGCGTAATGCAGTAGCAGGAGTGTGGGTGAGATTTGAACAAATCTTATCCACAAGCTGCATAAAAAATATGCCGCAAAAAATGTTCATAAATTGACATGGGGTACATTTTTAAGCAATAGCATGTCAATTTATGTTGCGAAATTGCTGCTCTTCTGTTGCGAGTTTTCCCTATTGAAGTCAATGGGTGTAATGGCCGGAAGGAGGTGAAGGGAAAGTGAGCCCTAATCTACCCACCGCCCTGTCCCTGCCTACTTGCAACGACCCGCCCTAGGCGACGAGGTACAACTGGGCGGCGGTCCCTATGCTGTCTAAGTGCACAGGAAAACAAACAGGGAACATGCAAGGGAAGGGGCAGTAGCCACGGAACGCCACGAGGAAACGGAGCGGCGAACGGACAGTCAGGACCAGGACGAAGTGAGTACACCCAAGCGGGCAAGGAGACAGAAGCAAGCCAGGGGCAAAGCAAGGCAGGTCAAGCAGAACTGCAGCAAGGCAGAAGCACGGCAGAAGCAGGCTGGAGCAAGCAGCAGTGGGGCGAGGAATCCAAAAGAATTACAAGCACTGAGGGAGAGAACAGGGCAGGTAATAAAGGACAGGGGGCGGAGCTAACTCCGACAGACCAGGCCGCGATAGGCTCTCCCACTCCTGAGCCTGCCACCCTGGTTGGTGGGAGATGGTGTCAGTCGAACAGGTCTGGCCTCAGGTGTGGATTGATTAATCCCAGGAGTATACCTAGATGAAGTACCTGGCAGATCCCTAACAGTACTCCCTCTTTTATGAGGGGCCACCGGACCCTTACTAAGGGGACCCGGTTTAGTGGGGAAGAGAAGGTGGAACCTCCTGATCAATACCCCAGCGTGAACATCACGGGCAGGTACCCAAGTCCTCTCCTCCGGCCCGTATCCTCTCCAATGGACCAGGTACTGGAGGGAGCCCTGGACCATCCTACTGTCCATAATCTTGGCCACCTCGAATTCCACCCCCTCAGGGGTGAGAACGGGAACAGGAGGTATCCTCGAGGGGGACCAGGACGGGGAGCAGCGTTTAAGGAGGGAGGCATGGAAGACGTCATGTATGCGAAATGATGGGGGGAGCTCCAGACGGAAGGATACAGGGTTGAGGACTTCAATGATCTTATAAGGTCCAATAAATCGGGGAGCAAACTTCCTGGACGGGACCTTAAGGCGCAAGTTCCTGGACGACAACCAGACCAAATCCCCGACGACAAACCGGGGGTTAGCAGAACGTCTACTATCCGCCTGAATCTTTTGTGCGCTCTGGGACGCCTCTAGGTTCTTCTGAACCTGGGCCCAGACAGTGCACAGTTCCCGATGAACATCCTCTACCTCAGGATTATTGGAACAACCAGGGGAGACGGAGGAGAATCTTGGGTTAAACCCGAAATTACAGAAAAACGGGGAGACCCCTGACGAGTTACTGACCCGGTTATTCAAGGAAAATTCAGCAAGGGGAAGGAATGAGACCCAATCGAATTGACAGTCAGAGATGAAACATCTTAAATATTGTTCCAGGGATTGGTTGGTCCTTTCCGTTTGGCCATTAGTTTCGGGATGGAAGGCAGAGGAGAAGGACAGATCAATCTCCAACTTTTTACAAAAAGCTCTCCAAAATAAGGAAACAAATTGTACCCCTCTGTCAGAAACGATATTGACTGGGGCCCCATGGAGACGCAGGATGTGTTTCACAAACAAAGAAGCTAACGTCTTGGCGTTAGGTAGCTTCTTAAGGGGCACAAAGTGGCACATCTTGCTGAAGCGGTCGACTACCACCCACACCACCGACTTGCCCTGAGATGGAGGCAAATCGGTGATAAAATCCATGGAGATATGGGTCCAAGGTCTCTGGGGAATGGGCAAGGAACGTAGTAGGCCCGCAGGTCGGGACCTAGGGGTTTTGGACCTAGCGCAAACCTCACAAGCGGCGACGTAAGCCCTAACGTCTTTAGGCAACCCAGGCCACCAATAGTTTCTGGTAATGAGGTGTTTGGTGCCCAAGATGCCAGGATGACCAGATAAAGCGGAGTCATGGTTTTCCCTGAGTACCCTCAGCCGGTATTGCAGGGGAACAAACAGTTTGTCCCCAGGGACGTTCCCGGGAGCTGCACCCTGATCAGCCGCGATATCAGAAGCTAAATCAGAATCCGTGGCAGAGACGATTATACCAGGGGGTAAAATACAAGCAGGATCCTTCTCAGAAGGAGGATTGGCCATGAAACTACGTGACAGAGCATCAGCCTTAATATTCTTGGACCCAGCCCTATAGGTAACCAAGAAATTAAATCTGGTAAAGAATAGTGCCCACCGAGCTTGTCTAGGATTAAGCCTCCGGGCCGATTCTAGGAAAACCAGATTCTTGTGATCCGTAAGGACCGTTACCTGGTGTCTGGCCCCCTCCAGGAAGTGCCGCCACTCCTCAAAAGCCCATTTAATGGCTAGAAGTTCGCGGTTGCCAATATCATAGTTACTCTCCGTGGGCGAAAACTTCCTAGAGAAGTAAGCACAGGGGCGGAGATGGGTGAGGGAGCTGGTACCCTGGGACAAGACGGCCCCCACTCCCACCTCGGAAGCGTCAACCTCCACAATAAATGGCTCCTCTTGGTTGGGCTGAATCAGCACGGGGGCCGAGATAAAGCACTTCTTGAGGGTCTCAAAGGCCTGGACGGCCTCAGGGGGCCAATGGAGGACATCAGCACCCTTGCGGGTAAGGTCCGTAAGAGGCTTAGCGACGACCGAGAAGTTGGCAATAAATCTCCTGTAATAGTTGGCGAACACTAAAAAACACTGTAACGCCTTAAGGGAGGCAGGTTGGACCCATTCCGCCACAGCCTGAACCTTGGCAGGGTCCATGCGGAATTCATGAGGAGTGAGGATTTGCCCTAAAAATGGTATCTCCTGTACCCCAAAGACACATTTTTCAGTCTTAGCAAACAGATTATTCTCCCGAAGGACCTGGAGCACCTTCCTGACATGCTCCACGTGGGAGGACCAGTCCTTGGAAAACACCAGTATGTCATCAAGGTACACAACAAGAAAATTACCCAGGTACTCTCTCAGGATTTCATTAATAAAATTCTGGAAGACAGCAGGGGCATTACACAACCCAAAGGGCATGACCAGGTATTCGAAATGACCCTCGGGTGTGTTGAACGCAGTTTTCCACTCATCCCCCTCTTTGATGCGGATAAGGTTATATGCCCCCCGTAGATCGAACTTAGAAAACCATTGGGCTCCCTGAACCTGATTAAAAAGATCCGGAATCAAAGGAAGTGGGTACTGGTTCCTTACGGTGACCTTATTCAGGTTACGATAATCAATGCACGGCCTAAGACCACCATCCTTCTTCCCCACGAAGAAGAAGCCAGCACCTACAGGAGAAGTCGAGGGGCGAATGAAACCCTTGGCCAGGCATTCTTGGATATACACCCTCATGGCTTCACGTTCAGGACATGAAAGATTAAATATCCTACCCTTAGGAAGCTTGGCACCAGGCACTAAATCGATAGCGCAATCGTAATCTCTATGGGGGGGCAACACCTCGGAGGCCTCCTTAGAAAACACATCGGCGAAGTCCTGAACAAACTCAGGAAGCGTGTTTACCTCCTCCCGGGGAGAAATAGAATTAACAGAAAGACATGACATAAGACATTCATTACCCCATTTGGTGAGATCCCCAGTATTCCAATCAAACGTGGGATTATGCAACTGCAACCAGGGAAGGCCTAAAACCAGATCAGACGATAATCCCTGCATCACCAGTACAGAGCACTGCTCCAAATGCATGGAGCCCACAAGGAGTTCAAAAACAGGAGTATGCTGAGTAAAATAACCATTAGCAAGGGGAGTTGAGTCGATTCCTACTACAGGGATAGGATAAGGTAAATCAATACAAGGCATCTTTAGAGACATAGCAAATTCCGCAGACATGATATTAGCAGATGACCCTGAATCCACAAAAGCACTGCCCGTGGCAGCCCGGCCAGCAAACGAGACCTGAAAGGGAAGCAAAATTTTATTGCGTTTCACATTAACGGGAAATACCTGTGCGCCCAAGTGACCTCCCCGATGATCACTTAGGCGCGGAAGTTTTCCGGCTTCTTATTCTTGCGCCTGGGACAGGTGTTCAGTAGATGCTTGTCGTCCCCACAGTAGAAGCAGAGACCATTCATTCTGCGAAACTCCCTACGTTGTCGAGGGGACATGGAGGCCCCGAGTTGCATAGGTACCTCCGAGTCCTCCGTGGAGGGGCGAGGAGACGGGACCTCGGGGGGGATCGCAGAAAAGTCAGAGGGGAGCACACTGAAGCGTTCTAGCTGACGTTCCCTGAGACGTCGGTCAAGTCGTACTGCTAGGGCCATAACCTGGTCAAGGGAGTCAGACGAGGGGTAGCTAACCAGCAGATCCTTCAGGGCGTCAGATAATCCTAACCTAAACTGGCACCTTAGGGCCGGATCGTTCCACTGAGAAGCTACGCACCACTTCCTAAAATCAGAACAGTATTCCTCAACCGGTCTCCTACCCTGACGTAAGGTCACCAGCTGACTCTCGGCTAAGGCAGTCCTGTCAGTCTCGTCGTAAATGAGTCCGAGGGCAGAGAAAAAACGATCAACAGAGGAAAGTTCAGGGGCGTCAGGAGCCAAGGAGAAGGCCCACTCTTGGGGCCCTTCCTGGAGTCGGGATATGATGATACCCACCCCCTGGTTCTCGGAACCTGAGGAGTGGGGCTTTAGGCGGAAATATAGTCTGCAACTCTCCCGGAAGGAGAGAAATGTCTTACGGTCCCCTGAGAACCGGTCAGGTAACTTGAGGTCGGGTTCTAGAGGTGAGGTGAGGGGTACTACTAAAGCAGCGTCACCCTGATTGACCCTTTGGGCCAGGGCCTGGACCTGTAGGGAGAGGCCCTGCATCTGCTGGGCCAGAGTCTCAAGGGGGTCCATGATAGCGTCAGCGTAGGAGAAATGGTAGACTAGGTAAGGGCTTGTAATTATGTAATGGCCGGAAGGAGGTGAAGGGAAAGTGAGCCCTAATCTACCCACCGCCCTGTCCCTGCCTACTTGCAACGACCCGCCCTAGGCGACGAGGTACAACTGGGCGGCGGTCCCTACGCTGTCTAAGTGCACAGGAAAACAAACAGGGAACATGCAAGGGAAGGGACAGTAGCCACGGAACGCCACGAGGAAACGGAGCGGCGAACGGACAGTCAGGACCAGGACGAAGTGAGTACACCCAAGCGGGCAAGGAGACAGAAGCAAGCCAGGGGCAAAGCAAGGCAGGTCAAGCAGAACTGCAGCAAGGCAGAAGCACGGCAGAAGCAGGCTGGAGCAAGCAGCAGTGGGGCGAGGAATCCAAAAGAATTACAAGCACTGAGGGAGAGAACAGGGCAGGTAATAAAGGACAGGGGGCGGAGCTAACTCCGACAGACCAGGCCGCGATAGGCTCTCCCACTCCTGAGCCTGCCACCCTGGTTGGTGGGAGATGGTGTCAGTCGAACAGGTCTGGCCTCAGGTGTGGATTGATTAATCCCAGGAGTATACCTAGATGAAGTACCTGGCAGATCCCTAACAATGGGTAGGCAAAACCCGTAACAAAGAGCTATGTGTTGTGACTTTTGCAAGGGAAATGCTGCGATTCCGCCACAAAAGTGAGAGAAAAAAAATATGATTTTTTTAATTGAAATAGATGCTGCAGCAGTCACAAGGACTACAGCGTCATCCCAGGAGGATTTTGATCATTATTCCTGCAGGATTTCTGCAGTGGTCATGCTGCCCGAAAAAACTGCACCACAATTTGGTGCGGTTTTTCGTATGGAATTCCCTGCAGCTACCAGGGCGGATACGCTGGGTAGTTTTATGCATCGTATCCACCTAGTATGTTCCCACCCTTAAAATACAGGGATTATACACCTTGAAAGTTAGGGAACCTCCAAACATTATATATTTCCTAAAAGCAGATTTGACATGCTTTTCACAGTTATGTCCACCTTCATGTAACTTTGTGACAAACATGAATTTAATTTTTATTTTATTAAAACATTAATTTGTGTCTAAAACTCAAATATGAGAAGATATTTACACATAGAAACAACGAAAAAATAATAGATAACGTTGTGCAAAGTTCATATCCACCACCATCATCTACACTAAGGGCAATACCAGACGTGGCGGAATTGCTCTGGAATTCTGCTGTGGACAGTCCGCTGCGGAAATCCGCAGCGTACACGTTTCTCCATTGCTTTCCACAGCTTTTTAGTTAGGTTCGTTTACACGTTGCGGAAAACTCCGCTGCGGACCATAGGCTGCGGTGCAGAAATTGGTGTCCGCAGCATACACTGGTTGTTGCGGACGTTTAGCGCACTTGTTGTGGACTCATTGCGGAATTTCTCCATTGACTTCAATGGAGAGTCAAAATTCCGCAATGAAGTCCGCAGATGTTATGTGTGTTGCGTAGTGTATTTGTTTTACGAACATGACATTTCTTAATTCTGGCTGGACCTATGTATTTCTAGGTCTACAGCCAGACTGAGGCCCCATGCACACTAACGTAAAAAAGCCCGTAATCACGGGCCGTTATTACCCTAATCAATAATCGCAAATCTCTAAACCTAATCTAATGCGTTAACAAATTTTTGGGTGAAAAATGTTGAAAACAACCAGCAACATTTTCTGACAATTATGGGGACTGCGTGAATATTTTTTTGACTGACAGAAATGTTTTTCACCCATCAGAAATGCATTAGACATCCTCTCTAGTGATAATCGTTATTGTTATGATTATAGAGTTGTAACCAATATCGCAGTCTTTCTGCTGCCTTTTCTGGAAAAAGAAGACCACCCATATTTGCTCTCTGATTGATGAGGCGGGGGGTCATTATGTAAACAACATTTTCTGAAGCCATAAAGAAACACTGGCACCAGGGGCGGATTGGGAACTTAACGTGGCCTAAATCTAAGGTGGCCTTGATATTGTAGGTAGCTCAAAATTGGCAGCAGACGGGGCGAACACAAGTAGGCAGGCAAAAAAATTATTAGCCGTTGTCACATTGGTGGTAGGTTGAGCCAATGAAAAAATACAAGTCAGAGCATTTACAGTAGGGGGGCTAACACACAATTAAGCGAGGCATTGCACTGGTGGACTGGGAGAATACTACAAAACAGTAGGTGGAGCAAACAGCCAAATCACTGACCTGATCAGTCCCGGGCCGTACATACTGGCATTGTCGCTGAGGCCAGTGACTGTCTGCAGCGGTCATGAGTCAGTACAGCACGTCATCGGTCTTGGCAAGTAAACTATAAACAATTAATACCACAACATAGTGACTGAATAATACTACTGGAAAGCCCTATACAAAGATCAATATTAACACTAGAGACTAGCGAATTTCACAAAATTCCTTTTGGGCAATCAGATTTTTTTACGACATTGACGATATATCAAAACTTTGCACGCAGTGCAATAAATTCAAGCTGTACAAATTTACAGGTACATAAGATCAAAGGTAGGAGGTATTCTCCCAAACATAAAAAAAAATAAGAAAAGAGGAAATAATAACATCCAATGGCAAATAACAGCACAATATCCATATTCGAAAGTAGTGCAATATGTAGGGAAACCAGTCCCAAAGAACAAGTAAGAATGACAATTTTTAAGTGTTAATTTCAACACAAAGTGACACAAACACAAGACAACAGGAGGAAGCACAAACAAACAAAATCACACAGAATTGGCGATAGGAACGTTCAAAAGAGGCCATCCAACCAGAGAGGCAAATCAGCACCACCCCGAAACACCGACCAGACTGACCAATTTTGAACAAAGATTTCAGATTTACCCTGATCATCAGACATCAACTCCTCCATCCTCATAATCCCGTTCATTTCAGTTACCCATTCCTGCAAAGAAGACACATGAATGGACTTCCAGTGACGTGGTATGATAGTTCGAGCTGCAGTCAGAAAATGCAGAAAGATACCCTTTTTGAGATGTGGGAGTGATCCAGCAACCATGGAAAGCAAGCCGATAGAAGGAGATGTAGGAACTTCAGTGTCAAAAAGCTTGTTTCCGAGGTCAAAAATGTTTTCCCAAAAGGGATGGAGCTTGGGGCAATCCCACCCAGGACCGCCATCAGGGGGGTATTAGGGGTACTGTTGTGAGGGGCATGTCAATTTATGCTGTGGAATCGCTGCTCCTCTGTTGCGGAAATGCTGCGTTTCTGCCGCAAAAATCACAAATGAGAAAAAAAGGTTCTTTAGACTATAAGAGAAGTCATAGCTTTAGCACTGGCTTGTGTCCATTGTTAGAGCAGCATGAGTGTGCTAAAAGGTTCCTTTTAAAGGGATTTTCCAGTCCCTAAAAATTGATGGCCTATCCTCAGGATAAGCCATCATTAGTTTATGGGTCGGTCCGAGCGCTGCTTCCTCTTCATTTCTACTTGCTCTCTGTGAATCGTTGACACGGATGTAGCGGCGATTCACAGTATTGCAGCCTTCTCCCAATGAAGTGAATGTGAGGCGGCTGAAATACTCTGAACTGCACTACATCTGTGTGGACGATTCTCAGAGAGCAAGTAGAAATGAAGGGGTAGCATGATATAGTGCTGAACGGAGTACCGATAACAGGCGGTGCCACGGTAGGGGGGCCCAGACAATTTAGCTGTATGGAGCCCTGAAATTCCTGATGGCGGCCCTGATCCCACCAAATGTGCAACATGGTTCCAGGAGCCTCCCCACACCTCCAACAATCAACAGGTACGTCAGGAAATATCCTATGCAGAAAGGAAGGACAACGGTACCATCTGGTAAGGATTTTATAATTTTTCTCCTGAGCAAAACAAGAAGTCGGCAATTTGTGAGCCAAGAAAAAGGAAGTCCTCCAATCTTCTTCAAAGTGTCGAACCCCCATTTCCTCATCCTAGGCTGTAGTGAACACCAACTGAGAAGAAGAATAGCTAGGGCAGAGGATCCCATGCAGATAGGACAGCATGTGAGAAGGAGCAGAAGTCAAGGACAGATAAAGTTCTAAAGGAGTCTTATCCTGAAGCAACACAAAACAATCACTTATGGAGGAGAGATATGAACGCAGCTGGAAATAAGACCACCATATCGATCGTCTCCCCGGGCAGGGCTCAGAGACAGCAGCAAGCGACAAAATAGTACCATCGGGCGTAAGGGTCTGAGCTAAGTATCTGCCGTCCTGTCTCACCCAACATAGGAATGTGTCCACACCCACCGCTGGAGGGAAGGAAGGGTTATCAAAAAGAGGAGTCAAAGGACCCGAATGGTGAGCAAGGTCCAGGGTACCAATGATCCGCTCCCAGACTACAAGAAACTGACGTGTGAGGAAAGGCAGAGAAGATGTTGGTCGCTGGGGACCAGTCAACCAAGGCAGTGAGGACAATGCAAGAGAGGACATACCTTTCTCAATGTGCACCCACTGTTTACCCGCAGCCGGGCGGAACCAATCCACCAATCTCATGTGGATCGCAGCTTGATGGTAACGTTTAAAGTCCGGTAAACCCGCGCCCCCTTCCACTTTGGGCCTACTGAGGACAGAAAATCTAATCCGAGGCTTAGAAGAGCCCCACACAAATTTGATTATGGCCCTATGCAAGGTCTTGAAGAAGGCCGCAGGAACCACAATAGGGACAGTCTGAAATATATACAAAAATTTGGGCAATATATCCATTTTAACAGCATTAATACGCCCAAACCACGACATGCGCCTACCCCCATATGCCTCCAACTCTCACAAGGTATGCTGTAGGATAGGTGTGTAGTTCATGGTAAACAGGTCAGACAAATGTGTGGGGTTATGTATCCCCAAGTATTTTAAAGATGTAGATTGCCACTTAAACGGGAAAACCCGAGCGAGATGAGCAGCTAGAGGAGCGTCCAGAGATACATTCAACGCCTCCGATTTAGAATAATTGACTTTAAAATTACTCAAGTGACCAAATCGCTCAAACTCCCCAGTCAAAGACTGCAAAGAAATTATGGGATTCGTAAGGTACACGAGAAGATCATCAGCATACAGTGCTAACTTGTGATGCTGGGCACCAACACAAATGCCATTAATGCTAGGGTTATTCCACAGTGCCACAGCCAAGTGTTCCATGACCAAAACATATAACAGAGGCGAAAGTGGACACCCCTGTCTCGTCCCATTTGTAATAGGCAAGGAGTCAGACAAAAGACCATTAACTCGTACCCGAGCTGTAGGCCTGTGGTATAGCGCCATAATCCTATCTACCATTGTAGAGCCAAGTCCGACCTGAGTCAAGACACTGCAGAGAAACACCCAGTGTACCCTATCAAAAGCCTTTTCGGCATCAACAGAAAGTAAACACAATGGTATCTTGCATGTCTGGCAATATGATGTTAAAAGAAGGGTCTTGTTAGTATTATCCCGGGCTTCTCTACCACGCACACACCCCACCTGTTCATCCGTGACCAAGTCAGGCAATAACGGAGAGAGGCGAGAGGCAATCAAATTTTCAAGGATTTTCACATCCACATTAATCAATGAAATTGGTCTAAAATTTGCGCATGTCGTGGGGTCCTTACCCGGTTTTGGTAGAAGGGTAATATGAGCCTCAAAAGATTGAGGCGCCAAGGGACAAGAGGAAGACACAGAGTTAAAGACTTTTGTCAAAAAAGGAGCGAGTTGACCCTTAAATGTCTTATAAAATCTATTGTTAAACCCATCAAGTCCTGGACTTTTGCCCAAAGGAGAGTCCCCAATTGCCCGCAACACTTCCGAATCCAAAAAATCTTGCCCAAGTCCCCAGACGTCCCCATCCCCCAAAGACGGCAAGGCAGTGTCCTGTACATAATGATCAATTTTTTCCCGCAGCGCATCAGCTTGCATAGTATGAAAGTGATTATACAAGGTAGAATAATAATGTCTGAAACATTCAGTGATACCGACCGGGTCATGAACCTCGCCGCCAGTGGGAGACGTAATTTTAGGAATATACGATGCTTGTGTACGGGGATGCAAAATCCTTGCCAAGGACCTGCCACATTTATCTTCAAATTCGTAGGAGTGTTTGCGCATCCGATCTCGAAATCTAGCATGCGATTGGTCTAGCAGAGAACGCAAGGATTCTCGTGTTGTAGTAAGTTCAGAAAAACCCTGTGAAGGAGTGCACTTATGACTGGATTCCAACTCTCGTATCTGTGCAATGAGCCGTGCAATAGCTGCCCCTTTTTCCCTCTTCAATCGAGCCCCTTGCTGAATTAGGACAGCTCTAACCACGCACTTCAATGCCTCCCACTGTAGTGTAACGGAGTAGAGTCATGAGCGTGCATATCAAAGAAAGTGCCAAGCATATCCTTAAGTGCTGACATACACACCGCGTCCCGCAAGAGATTGTCATTAATTTTCCAAGACTGAAAATTGGGCACCAAATCAGGGAAGGTAAGGGACAAAAAAACCGGAGCATGATCCGACCAAAACATGGGACCCACCTCAGAAGTAGAGTGCCAGGTAAGCAAGTGGTGGCTAACGAGAAAGGCATCTAAGCGACTGTACATATTGTGTAATGGAGAGAAATAAGTATATTTTCGTACCTGAGGATGAAGAATCCGCCAAACATCAATCAATTGCATGGAATGCATCGTAGTCTTCAAGGCCGCCAGTTGTGTCTTAGGAACAGCAGACCTGCCCGAGGAGGTATCAAGTCTGGAGCCAAATGTCAAATTTAAGTCACCTCCCACAATTAAAACACCCTCCGAAAACTCCTCTAATTTCCTCAGAAATACTCGGCACACTCGAGCCTGATCCTGATTTGAAAGGTAGAAGTTAGCCAAAGTGAAAATCTTATTCCTAATGGACACCTTAAGAAAGACAAACCGACCACTCGGGTCAATCATGACATCTATGGTCTTATGAGAAAGCGATTTGTTCATACAAATACTAGCCCCTTTGGACTTGGATTCCGGGTTGGCACTATGAAACCAAACCGGATAATAGCGATTAGTAAACTGTGGTGTATGGCCCACCTGAAAATGAGTTTCTTGTAGGGACAAGATATGCACCCACTGTTTGTGCATGTTATACAGTACTTGTGAGCATTTTTCAGGGGCATTAAACTCTCTAACATTAAAGGTACATACTTTCAACTGTGCCATTTCCATCGTACTCAGAATAATCAAGCCAATACTATGTACTAAAGCAGCAAAGACAAGACAAACAAGGAAGGGATAACACGACAACAAAGACAAACAAGACGGGTGAAACAATCACCCACTCCCTGATCTAATCAGGGTGAAACAATTCAATAGACAATATACACCGGATACAACCAGTGAGTCCCTAAGAGGAGAAGTGTCAGGTCTAGCCAGCGCCCTGCACCCCCCAACCCAGCAATAAAACGAAACATAGCTGAATATACATAGAAATGTATGAAAAAGTAAAAGGGGAAAGGTTATGTGGAGTTAGGCCAAAAGACAGATGACAGAAAGCATACAGCATAAGGCATATGGCATGGTCAGGAACAGAAAGAAACCCCAATAAAGAACCACCCTTAAATACATTCATTGACAGCATTAATATACATTTAGGCAAATAAAATCAAGAAATAAACATTCACGTGGAATCAATTCCTACAGTCCATCAGGAGCAATCGACCAACAGCAAATGGCCAATATTCCATGAAGGAGTATCCACCTAGAATAAAGGAAAATAAGCAGGCGACAGTCTCATCATGTGAACATGGAAGCAGCAGACAACAGCCCCATAGGGTGGAGGCAAAAATAAAGAACCAACAGCAGACCGCAGAGTAGACATCAGGAAGGAATCACAGCGGATCAGAATCACGACCACCATTACGCCTCATAGGAGATGCAGGTGAGCGACTACGCCTGTGTGATCGTGGACGTGGAGGAGGAACGTAAGGCCATTCAGGTATAGGGA
Organism: Rhinoderma darwinii; assembly: GCF_050947455.1. Lineage (NCBI taxonomy): Eukaryota > Metazoa > Chordata > Amphibia > Anura > Rhinodermatidae > Rhinoderma > Rhinoderma darwinii. The sequence continues at coordinate 92,742,450 of NC_134691.1, forward strand.
CTCGAGGCAAATGGAGAGCAGCACAAAAATCTGAGATATCCCCGGGGTCTCAAACAATCAGCAACCCTCCATCTTTGCGAACCTGTAACTGAAAGGGGTGACCCCACGCGTAAGAAATCTCATGCTCTCAGCAAATCCAGCAAAGGACGCAGCACTCTACGTTTGTCCAAAGTCATCCTGGACAAGTCAGACAGTAGTTGAATCTTGACACCATTCAATAACACTTCGCCTTTATCACGGGCCTTCCTCATAATCTGTTCTTTGAGAGCGAAGAAATGAACACGGCATAAAATATCTCTAGGCCTGTCAGGATCCGGATTACGAGGACCAAGAGTCCTGTGAGCTCTATCCAACTCCAGAGGATCACCAGCAGGGCGCTCCAGTAGGCAATGAAACAGCGACTATAAAGTGGGTATGAGTTGCCCAGGAGAAACATCCTCAGGAATGCCCCGAAGTCGAATATTGTTACGACGGTACCGATTTTCATGATCCTCCGACAAATTAAAAAGCATATGAATCAGATGGGAGTGTTGATCCAAACGATCTGCATGTGAAGCTTGCTGCACTGAGACAGATGAGATATCTCCTTCCATACGCTGCACTTGATCAGACAAGTGAGAGAGATTAGTAGTGAGAGATTGAATCTCGGATTTATAAGTGGTCTCCAAGCGGTTAATATAACGCTCCATGACCGGCACCACGTGGCGAGCGTTCCATAGCAGGAGGCGCCATGACAGTCCCAGGAGAACTCAGCTCGTCCCCAGCCAGCAGGGAAGGAAACTGTCCCAGAGGACCACAGGGAGAGGAAGGAGTACAGCCGTTACCTGATGCAGCAGCGGTGGCCGCAGGTGGAATCCCATCAGTCCCGCCGCCATCTCGTCTCCCCTCCAGCGGCGTCATCTTGGAAGGCGCTCCAACAGCACTGTCCTTGAGGAAACGCTGAATGGAGCCGGCTGACGACATCTGCCTCGTGTGATATGGAGTCCCAGAGGTGGCCTTGGATTTCCTGACCATCAGGTAAGTTAATTTCAGCTTCTTAAGGTGCTAATAATAGGGTTAGGGAAGTGCGGGAATGGAGCTCTCATGCAGCACGTCTGGTCAGCGCCATGTCCAAGCCACGCCCCCTTGGGCAATCAGATTTAATGAGAATAAATTTGTTGCTAATTGAGTATCAGCAGGCATCGGCATGCTATCAGCACCAGGATTTAAATTTTTATTAAAATCTATTTATTTGCAGATCACGTGACCAACTCAAGGAGTTCCAGACTTTTTTTTTTTTTTGCGTATCTATGAATACTGATGCACTACGGAAAGATTTTTGTGGACAAATGGACAACGGATGTGTGGTTTTGCAGAACGCAAAATCGCTATGGTCGTATGCATTAGGCTGGGTTCACAGATCGCGGTCAAAATGCATTTAAGCTGCACAAAATCACATCAAATTGATGGACTTTTACAGCAATTCACGGCAAACCTAGCCTAACTGCTTCTGATCTGTGCCAAAGGGAACCCCCCCCCACCTTTTATGAAAAACAGGTTACAGATCATAGTCATTAATTAGAAGGGAGGGGCTTCTCTTTTCACTTTAGGCTGGGTTCACACACTGCGGTTGTCGTGCGTTTTTTTGCCGTGACTACTGTAAAATGACAGCAAAATTCAGTGTTTTTTGCGAAATCACTACAAAAACTTTTTTTTAGCCACTATATTGCGCTAATCAAAGCAAAAAAAAGACCATAACTGCAGCTTGAAATCCCAGCCTGAGGTCGAGTTCCCACGGGTCGGATACGCTGTATACAAAATGCGCAACTGACCTGGAACCAGCAGCACCTTCCATCCGAAAAACCGCACCACATTATGGAATGCAGCACTGGTTTAAAAAGAAAAACGTCCATGCTTACGATTTTAGGGAAAATCACGGCAAAATGGTGCGCTTTTGCCACAATTTTCGGAAAATCGCTGGAAAATGGTACAGTATAAAATGCATTTTGACCGCAGCATGTGAAACCATCCTTATAAATTTTTTACTTTTCTTCTCACCTGCCCCAGCACATTAAATATAATCAGACATTGCCCCCCAACATTACACTTACTTTTATTAGTACTTTGCAGCCTAGGCTCCTTATCTCCTATAATTTGCCTGCATTAACTTGCAGGGCTGCACTCTCATCATGTCCAATGTCACTCCATTGGTTCTCCCATAGCTGCAAGAGGACCTGGTGATTGGATGAATTCCTGTCAGCTAGGGAGACTGACAGGCTCTTATCCAATCAGCAATTCCAAGTGCCAAAGAGTGTGCTGCGTGCAGGGGAGCCGGCAGCTGGAGGTATGGGGGCTGACTGACCAGCGCACCGGGCATCTTTCCGGTAGGTTACATTGCCAATCTGCCCCCGACTGGTACACTGGCACGTTCCCTGCTGGCCCTCCTCTACTCTTCATATGGCCTGATGTGAAAGCTGAAAGTATATGCAGCTCCCACTTCAACCTGTTCTAGCTCAGACTAGATTGCGGCTAGAACAGCGATCTTGGTCTTGTTTTTAATCCAAGATTCTTATCTGCTCTAGCTGTGATCTAGCCTGAGCCAAAGCCTTTAGTAGCAAGGAAGTTCCTCCCTGCAAGGTCATATAGATACGTCCATGGCAGGGAAAGGGTTAAAGGTTGGGTATAGATAGTAATAAATGGTTAAATTAACATTTTTTTCAGGGCTAGAGAAATAGCCTTACACGTTGTGCATTGAGATTAATGGGAAACATCTGTGTAATGCATGAGTGAGAAGGGTCTTTCAGAGGGAGAACAGCTCTTTCCTGTAGTTAAAAAAATGAGGTTCCAAGTGTGTGGGGGGGGGGGGGGGTCACCTATTACATCCATATGCCATAAAATGGCAGACAACCTCTCTAAAAAGGACAGCTGACAGGTCTATTTTAATGCAGTCTGTATGTCCCTCGAGCAGTTTTTCCTTTCATCATTTGGATTCTATAGTCATTAAAAATGAGGTACATTTGCAACCATAGCAAAAAAAAAAAAAAAGACATTTAAAAAAAAAAAAACAACTTGCTGAGGGATAATGACAATAATTTGGAGTAGGGTTATGGTAGCATAAAAAACTTTGAAAAGTCCAACAGATGTTTCCTAATACCACCGCCCAATGTTGGAGAAACTGTGCCTGTAAGGGTACGCTGATCCATGTTTTATGGGAATGCCCTGTTATTGGTGGCTACCGGAAGGAGGTATTTTACCTTTTGGGAGAGCTCCTTGGGATTCGGGTCCCCATGTCACCACAAACAGCCTTCCTTTTTCTTCAAATGGAGGTGGTCTCTCCACACTCTCGGATTTTGATATGTAAAATCTTGGCCATGGCTAAGCTAGTTCTAACTCGCTATTGGAAATCTACTAAGGCCCCTCCACTACATGAACTGGTTACGATGATTAATATGTCTTATGTATATAAGAGAATTATGGCATACAGGAATTTCACTTTTGACACATTTATTAAGAGGTGGAAGATGTGGGTTCGCAGCTCTTACTGTATCTCCACATGATGGCCCGTTCATTCCTTCTATGTATAGACCTCTCTACTGTTTTCTCACAAGTGATGTGTAAGCTGGTGTTGTTCTCAACCTGTATTGTTGATTTTTGTTCTGTTGTTCATGTGCTCATTTTGCATTTTCTGTAAGTGCGTATAAAGGTCGGAATGTTACACTCTGGAGACTAATGCACAACGTGTTAACGGATAATTGAACTGTCTTGATGTATGTTGATTTAAGACGATGCACATTTCTTTGTTTGTTTATTATTATGTAAAACCTTTAATAAAAACTATTGAAACAAAAAACTTTGAAAAGGACGTTTTAGACCATTTTCTGCTGACTGTTGGTGTCTTTTTGTGACACAAACAAGCTTGTCTACTGCCCACCATAGGCAGATATTTTCTGAAAACTTGATCTGCCGTGTTGGATTATTTTGGTAATTGTCAGGTGCAGGCTATGCAAGGCAAATTTGCATCCCATCAATAGAAGTCCAGACCAGGCCACAGATCAAGGGAGAGATCAATTGATGATTTATTATTTAAACTTATGACATTTTAATTCAAAACAACAACCTTCACAGACCAACCAGGAATGGCAAATCATTCAGAAAACGGCCATCAGAAATCACTGATATATGGCTTCCTTAAGACCTTCCTGTTCCATGAACACGCTTGCTCTTTGATCTACATATAGTTTCCTCTCTGGTCAGGGGTGCACCTAGCCTTTCTGCTGCCTGAGGTGAACAGTATATTTGTACTGAGCTTGGTTCTGGTACTGTATTTATGTACTGAGCTTGGTTCTGGTGCTGTATTTATGTACTGAGCTTGGTTCTGGTGCTCTATATATGTGCTGAGCTTTGTTCTTTTGTTGTATATATGTACTGAGCTTTTTTCTGGTTCTCTATTTGATTACTGAGCTTGGTTCTGGTGCTGTATATATGTACTGAGCTTGGTTCTAGTACTGTATTAATGTACTGTACTTGGTTATTGTGCCTTATAAGTGTACTGAGCTTTGTTCTGGTGCTGTATATATGTACTGAGCTTTGTTGTAGTGCTGTATTTATGTACTGAGCTTTGCTCTGGTGCTGTATATATGTACTGAGCTTGGTTCTCGTGCTCTATATATGTACAGAGCTTTGTTATTGTGCTGTATATATGTACTGAGCTTTGTTGTGCTGCTGTATCTATGTACTGAGCTTTGCTCTAGTGCTGTATTTATATACTGAGCTTGGTTCTGGTGCTGTATATATGTACTGAGCTTGGTTCTGATACTACAGCTCCCAGTATGCGTCATGTCCGTGGCTGCAGTCGGTCAGGTTCACTCTCCCCCTGACGGCCGCAGCCATGGGTCGGTGAGCGCTGGACCCAGTCTCCTCCTCAGGAGACGCCAGCACTCACTTCCACTCACCTCAGCCGGGTCCTGTAGGGTGCGCGCGCATGCTCGTGCCCGCTGTTAAAGGGGCAGCACGCGCACCGGATTTTAATGTTTTAATCAGCCCATGAGTGCCCTGTACTATAAGAGGGGCCCAGCCCCTTGCTTCGATGCCTGAGCGTTGTTTGTCATATCCTAGTTTGTCTAAGCAAATGGTCTCCTAGTGTTTTCAAGTTCCAGTGTTCCATGTTCCTGTATCCTGTATCTTGTATCCTGTGCTATCTTGGTCTAGTGCCGTGCTGTGCTGTAGTCGTACTGTGCTGTATCTATGCCTATCCTTCTGCTCCACGCCTGTCGTCTACCCGCTGCCTGCCTTGATACTGTCCGAGCTGCCACAGGTACCTTATACGAGCTGTGAACTGTGACCTGCACCCTGTTGGCCAGCTGCCATACTGCCAAGGTGGTACGGCCCAGTGGGTCCACGAACCCAACGTGACAGTATGGTTTTATCAATGGTGAGGATATGCTGGGAGTTGCTGTTTCACAAAAATTGATAATACCACCCATCATCTCACTGCAGATAATACAGTGAATAAATTACTGATCAGTCAAAGGGAGAATAAACATTTACATTTATTGACTCACAAATGACATCTTCTCAAATTCTATTTCTCTTTTCTTCTCCATCCGGCCCAGATCTCCATGAAGATTTCTCCTGGTCATGACACATTTCTGCAGAGTTTACCGCTCAGATATGTTCTGCTACTCACTTTTCAAACATTTCCGCACCTATAAATTTAAAAAAAAATGATCACGGTGCCAAACAAAATGCCCCTAAATACAATAGCACCATACACTGTGCCCCTGAATAATTGTGTCCCAAAATGTAAAATAAAGCACTGTGCACAACACACACACACAGTGCCCCCTGTAGATTGTGCCCTAAGGAGGCCCCTGTAGACAGTGACCCCATAAAGCCCACTGTAGACAATGCCCTTTATAAAGCCCCCTGTAGATAGTTCCCCATATACAGTTCCCCCCATGGAGCCTCCTGTAGATAGTGCCCCGTGTAGATAGAGCCTCCTGTAATAGTACACTCTGTCGATAGTGCCCCCATAGATAGTGCCCCCCATAGAGCCTCCTGTAGATAATGCCACTCACATTAGTCACTGAAAAAAACCAACTTTATATACTAACCTGTTCCTGTTCCTGCGTCTACTAGCGACGTAGGCCTCTTCTAGCCAAGCCTGCTCCTTAGCAAAAATGCAGGTCACAATGACGTCCTCACATCGTCTGTGTCATTGAAAGGCGCTGAATGGCAGGTCAGCAGACCGCCACCTGAGACGAAGGGCACACCTCGCCTCATGGTAGGTGCCGCCCTGTCTCTAGTGGCCCAGTGTACACTTTATTTCCTTGATTCTGAAAGATTGCGGTGTTTCCTATTAGTCTAAAAACATGTCTAAAGGTACTTTTACACTGTCCGAAACTGCCAGAAAAAAGAGCGCCAATCGACAATGCAACACTTCGATCTGTGCTCGTTAGCTCCATTCACAATGAGCAACAATTGTTGAATGATTGTTAATACGACTTGCGACCGTTTTCTGCTCATTCATCGGCTGATCGTTCCCTTTTTACGAAGGGCAATGATCATGAACCGTTTACTGTGTTTCCTATTTTTAGAAAAAACAATGTGTTAGAAGTTGACATGTTAGGTAATATGCTTATCTGGCCTATCTGCATAGAGATTATAAAATCCGGGGTCCATAAAGTTATATTCTCTATCTGTCATATGAAAATACACAATCCATTATTTAGCTGCTTCCAGGCAAAAAGGCTGTTGCACTTTAATAAAAGGGAATTTAATTTACATCAAAGCAAGTTATACCCAAGGTGTGAAAACCTTCTAGCACTCTTTAGAAGTTATATGTATGGAAAATTGTATGATTAATAACAAACTAGCTGATTGAAACCATAAATTCTTCAATGTCTTAAGTTTATGCCTAGACCTCAGATCTCAGCTCTTTGTGGACATTTTGTTATTCATTCTTTATTTAAACTTTAACCATTGATGCTTGGATTTTCTGGTGCAATTACAATAAAGTGAGGGCGTTACAATGGATACGGACAGATTTTTTTTTATTATTATTACATTTATTTGACACTCTTGCATTGTGTACCATACCTACAAAATTATCACTTAATAATTTATAATTTGATCGCTGATACATGAGTAAACTTTCCCGTTCATTATTATAGTATGGTGCATGCTATCGGTTTCCTCTAATACTTTGCAATTACGTACAATATCAAATGCTTTACAATGAATTATGTTACAGAAATTATATATTTTGTAAAATGAAATGTCCACGTAAGAAGAATATCACCTTTTCTGTACCTGGCATAGCTGGGAAATAAGTTGCAAAACGTGCAACTTGTGAGCCTTGCTCGCTTTTCACTTCCTAAATAACGGAAAATTTGGTGGGGACTTGACAAATATGATGTACACCCCTTTGCAATTCTTTTTAATGCAATTTCGGCAGAAAATGCGTGTGTATTTTCTGACACACTCAAACTGACAGTTCTTTCTCTCTTTATTCAGTATAGTGCAGTGGACACAAATCCCTTATCTGTATATGTTATGCAGCATGTATGGAACAAAGTTGTACAGGTGAGATTCATTTACTCAGTTTTTTACTACTGCATTTCATCATGTAATTTTAGTCCAGACTTTTAAACTAAAAATATTTATCCATAAAACCTTTAATATTAAAAAGGTTGTAAAGTTTTAAGAAACTCTTATCAAGAATAGCTGGAAATCTGTTTTGTAGTGCCAACAGTCCCCCATTGGCAGAAAAAACAATCCTTTTTTCCTCGGTAGATAATCCGATGCCATAGTTGTCTGGCACCAACTTTTGCTCTCTCCCTATATCCATACAAGAAAGATCCAAACATTAATGTTTATGGGGAAGTTAGGGGCAGATAACGGTCAGACGAACCAGCTTCTACGGCCAAAAGTTATCTCATGTCAGGGGCAAACACAGGATTTTCAAATGCATACATTTTAAACCAAATTATTTTTGCTGCGCTCCCACTACCCTCTGTTTTTTACACTACAAGTATTGGTCTGCACATATCCACCAGCCTAACCCTTTATATTACATGTTCTAATATAATGGGCTAGCCTAGTGTATATGTGCTGACCAGCGTAGATAGTGCCACACACAGTGCTCCCTGTTGATAGTTCCCCCTGTATATAGTGCCACAGTGCCCCTGTAGATAGTGCCACACACTGCCCCCTGTATATAGTGCCACTGTTTTCATGTAGACAGTGCCACACACTGCCCCTGTAGATAGTGGCACACTTCCCTCTGTAGTTAATGCCACAGTTCCCATGTAGATAGTGCCACATTCTGCCACTGTAGATAGTGCCACAGTGCCCCTGTAGATAATGACAGTGTCCATGTAGATAGTGTCACACATAGTTTCCCTGCAGATAGTGTCACGCACTGCCCCTGTAGACAATGCCTCAGTGTCCCAAGTGGATAGTGCCAAAGTGCGCATGTAGATAGTGCCACAGTGAACATGTAGTTAGTGCCACAGTGCCCATGTACATAGTGCCTCCTATAGATAGTGCCACACATCACAACAAGCACTCACCTGTTCCCATGCTGTCGTCCAGCAATGCAGGCCTGGTCTCTTCTGACCAGGCCTGTTCCAGCGGAACGAAGCCGGCAGCCTCACAAGAAAAGCCCAGAATAGCAGGGAAGAGAACTGATTGTTCCCTTGCCTCGCCAGCGCTGACAATTGAGTCATGGGGATGGCAAGGCCTAGAGCTGGAGCTCAAATGATAATACGGTCCTAGTCACAAGTGTGTTTCTGGACAACTGGAAACCCGCCTGCATGCGCCTCTACATGTGTATGTCCAGCTTAAAGGAGTTGTCCAGGTAGGGGGCGGTTTTCATACTGATGACCTTTCCATAGGATAGGTCATCGGTGTATGATCGGTGGGGGTCTGACACCTGGACCCTGCACTGATCAGCTGATCCGGCTGTGGTTGGTGTCAGAAGCAGAAGACTCCAACCACTGTATAGTGGCTGTGCTGGGCTACTGCAACTCTGCTCTTAATAACTTAAATAGGAGCAGAGTTACAGTACTGCAGCATGGCCGCTATACTGTGACCAGAGCCATCTGCTTCCGGCAATGATCACTGCATAACTTCTGGTGCCTGGAGGCAGCCGGAACAACTGATCGGTGGGAGGTCTGGGTATCAGACTCCCACCGATCATATACTGATGACATACAATAATAAAAAAATGTATTTATATAGCGCCAACATATTCCGCATCACTTTACAGTTCAGGGGGTACATTGTACAGACAAAATCAGACATTATATATTGACAAAACTAATTTACAATTTAAACAAGAGGAATGAGGACCCTGCTCGCAAGAGCTTATAATCTATGAGGAAATAAGGGAGATACAGAGTGTAGAAAATGCTTAATTGCAATGGTTCAGCCATCTTTTATACATATGGGGTAGTCAGTGAGGGATTAAGTAGACCATAAGCCCTGAGCCTCCCTTCTCCATCACAGCCCTGCCACGTTGTGTCTATATTAAACACCACCTTTCTATGCGAGCATTGACAAATGAGTGTTACAATTCCCCTTGTCAAAGGGCTGTGTCCCTACATACTGACAGTCTCCAACCATCGCTGACAGTATCACACTGTGTAGGGAACACGCATTTGTCTATCAGTCCTGGGTACTCAAAGACTTTTTATAGAATACAAGGATTTCCTATAACAGACATGCCAGGAGAGGGGACAGAGCTATAAATGCAATGACTCACAAGTGATTTCTTCTCTGATGGGAGTCATTCTCTTCTCTTCTCAATTTGACACAGACCGCTATGGCGGCTTCTCCCGATGACTGAAGTTTCCTGATGTGAAATCTTTGCCCCCCGATTCTGCAGCCATTTTTCAGCGTCTATAGCAACACAAAAATTCAACTAAACACCATAAATTGTTTTATACCACAGACCAAACTCCTAAGCAAATTAAGACCCCGGGCCCATACATTAACTCAGACCAATAAATTCAGTCATCAAGGGGTAACTAAACATTTAAAAAAAAAATTGCGTGTCATAGTGACATACCAGAAGTTTTGATCGATTGGGGTCCGAGCACTGAGACCCCCTACCGATCACTAAAACAAAGCGCCAGAAGTGCTCGGGTGAGTGCTGTTCCACTTAATTTTTGATAGTCTTTACACTGATCCGAGAAAAGACTTTCTGTTGTGCCCGTACACCGCTTGCTCGGCTATCAGAGGAAAGTCTATCAGAAACAAAATGGAACAGCACAATGGGGCAGCGTGCTCACTGGACTTTTATGTTTAATTAGCCCATAGCACCCTGGACTATAAGAAGGGGCCAGCCCCTTCCTCCCACGCCTGTGCGTTGTTGTCGTACCCTAAGTTTGCCTATGCAAATGGTCTCCTAGTGTTTCCCAGTTCTCAGTGTTCCTTTATCCTGTTACCTGTGTCCCATGCTATCCTGGTCAAGTGCCGTGCTGAGCTGAAGTCGTGCTGTGCTGTATACCACGCCTGTCCTGCTACACCATGCCTGACGTCTACCTGCTGCCTAGTCCCAGCCGAGCCTGCCTTGCTACTGTCTGAGCTGCCACAGGAACCCTATACGAACTATAGACTGTAACCTGTGCCCTGTTGGCCAGCTTCCATACCGCCAATGCGGTACGGCCCAGTGGGTCCACGAACCCAACGTGACACAGACACACACCACACACTATATATACTTACACTATTTACACTACACACACACTATCAACTTTATACAAACAGCACACACTATATAGACTTACATTATACACACAACACACACTATATAGACTTACACTATACAGTATATACACTATACACACATTATATGCAATATACACACACACTTACACTATATACACTTACATTTAACACACTATAAACTCTATACACACAGCACACACTATATAGACTTACATTATACACACAGCACACATTATATAGACTTACACTATATTCACTATGCACACAATATATAGACTTACATTATACACTATACACACTATATAGACTTACACTATGTTCACTATACACACACACACTATATAGACTTAAATTATGTTTGCTATATACACACCACACTTACCAGAGCCTCTTCCTCTGCGGTCCTTGTGCTCTGGTACAGCCTCCAGGACCTTGATCATGTGAATGGGATGTCACCACAGGTCCTTCACCTCCTAGTTGCAGTCTTGCAGTTGTCAAGCAGCTGCTGGAGGTATAGACAGTCCGGACAGTGCAAAGAGGAGCATAATGTCAGGGAGACTCCAACACCTCAAATCAGTATGTCTGACAGTCTGCTCTCTACAGCTCATGTGCTCTGCCGCAATTGACTCCCCCAGCACTTGCCCCCCCCTCTTCATTAGCACGTGGGGCCGAGAATGCGGCAGGCAGCAGCCCTGGATCGTTTTTTTAAACTTATGTGCGGTTTGGGTGGCCATGGGCCCCCTGGGTGCCTTGGGCCCCGGGCGGCCGCCCGAACATCCCATATGAGGATCCGCCACTGAGGGTAGTAAATTTAAAGATGCATGTCACCAGCCAGTGTCAGTGTATGACAGACATGAAGTGTATTAGGGTGCAAGGAGTGTGGGGGATACTTCTGAATGAAGGGGCCTCATTATTAATGTAAAGGGGCCAGGGAAAGGAATTAGATTAGGGAATGTTATAGGTCTGTCTAAAAAGATGTGTTTTCAGGGCATGTCTAAAACTGTGGAACTTTGAAATTAATCTGATTGTCTGGGGTAGTGCATTCCAGAGGGCTGGTGCAGTAGAAGAAAATTCTTGGAGACGAGAGTGGGAGGTTCGGATTATGGCCGATGTTAATCTGAGGTCGTTGGCAGAACATAGAGCGCCAGTAGGGTGGTAAACAGAGATGAGGGAGGAGATGTAAGGCGGTGCAGCACTGTGGAGAACTTTGTGGGTGAGAGTGATAAGTTTGAATTTAATTCTGTAGGGTATGGGCAAACAGTGCAGTGACTGGCAGAGTGTAGAGGCGTTGGTGCAGCGGTTGGTCAGAAAGATGAACCTGGCTGCTGCATTCAGGATAGATTGGAGAGGGGAAAGTTTAGTAAATGGAACACCAATTAGTAATGAGTTACAGTAATCAAGATGAGAGTGAATCATGGCAACAATGAGAGTTTTGGCTGTTTCCACAGTAAGAAAAGGGCGGATTCTGGAGATGTTTTTAAGGTGAAAGTGACAGGAGCGTGTAAGTGATTGAATGTGAGGAGTAAACGTAAAATCGGAGTCAAAACTAACCCCGAGACAGCGGGCGTGCTGCCTAGGAGTTATGGTAGTGCCACATAAGATTCCATTTCAGATAGAGAGAGGACAAAGAGAGAGAGAGTGAGGGCAGAGATAGAGAGAGAGAGACCTCTCCTGTAAATAGAGGTCATCAATATGAAAAACCGCCTCCTGCCTGGACAAAGGGATTGTCTCATGAAGACCTGATACGTCATGAAAAGACCATAAGAGTTCATGACGTATCCGTTAAATGTATCCCATAATAGTCTATGGGTGACGGATGCCACTGTTAGTGATCCGTCACAGCCTACGATTAATATGTTTGCCTAGTCCATACAACAGTGGAAATTGTTTCATTTTCTGCCTCTCTGACATGAACTATAAGTTTATACTTAGGATGTCGTAATGATGAACAACCATGTCCTCTAGAACTGAGAAATGTGAAAGCTGCTACTAAGAGGCTGGCATCTGATTTCAGTAAAGGGGTAAACAGGATATCCACTGGTATCACAAGACTTACTGGATCAGCATTTCATGTACATGAACAGTTTGTTGTTGTGCAACAGTTCCTACACTAATATTTTCGCAACTTTTTCTATTTTTTTGTCAGGTAGTGCCCCTTTGGATTGCTCCAAACATTTTAACTTTCACTGGATTTTTAATCATTTTAGTGAATTATATCTTATTGTCTTATTATGATTGGGACTACTCAGCATCAGGTAAGAATAACTTCTTTTACATATTAGGGTTATTTTTAGACTCTGAAATATTATAAAGTGCATTCGGAAAGTCCTCAGACCCTTTCAATTGTTTCACATTTTGTTATGTTGAGGCCTTGTGCTAAAATAAAAAAAATATGCACGTTTTTCCCCGTCATTCTGCACTCATTCCCCCATAATGACAATGTGAAAACAGAATGTTAGTAATCTTTTCTAATTTATTGAATATAAATATAAGTTTTCAGACCCTTTACTCAGTACAGTTGAAGCACCTTCGACCGATAACAGTCTCCAGTCTTCTTGGGTATGATACCACAAGGTTTGCACACCTGGATTTGGGGATTTTCTGCAATTTCTTCTCTGCAAACACTCTCAAGCGCTGTTAGGTTGGATTGGGCCTGTCGGTGGACAGCCATTTTCAGGTCTCTCCAGAGATTTACATAGTTAGTACGGCTGAGATGTTCAATTGAGTTCAATTAAGGGCTCTGGCTGGACCACTCAAGGAAATTCACATAGTTGTCCCTAAGCCACTCCTGTGTTGTTTTGGTATGGCTGTGTGCTTAGGGTCATTGTCTTGTTGGAAGGTGAACTTTTGGCCCAGTTTGTGGTCCAGAGTACTCTGGATCAGGTTTTCATTAAGAATATCTCTGTACTTTGCTCCATTCATCTTCTATTCAACCCTGACCAGTCTTCCTGTCCAAGCCACTTAAAAACACCCCCACAGAATGATGATGCTGCTGCCACCACCATGCTTCACTGTAGGGTTGGTATTGGGCAGGTGATGAGCAGTGCCTGGTTTCCTCCAGACATGATGCTTAGAATTGAGGCCAAAAAGTTCAATCTTGGTTTCATCAGACCACAAAATATTGTTTCTCCCAGTCTGAGAGCCCTTTAGATGCATTTTTTCACATGTCTTTTAATGAGGATGTTATGACAGGAAGGAGGTGAAGGGAACAAGTGAGCCCTAATCTACCCACCGCCCTGTCCCTGCCTACTTGCAACGACCCGCCCTAGGCGACGGGGTACAACTTGGCGGCGGTCCCTACGCTGACTAAGTGCAAGGGAATACAAACAGGGAACAAGCAAGGGAAGGGGCAGTAGTCCACGGAACACCGTGAGGAAAAGGAGTGGTGAACGAGCCAGTCAGGATAGGATGTAATGAAGTATACAAACGCAGAGCACGGAGCAGGAAGCAAGCCGGGGGCAGAGCGAAGCAGGATAAGCGGGAACTGAAGCAAGGCTGAAGCACGGCAGAAGCAGGCTGGAGCAAGGCAGCAGTGGGGCCAGGAAACCAAGAAGAATCACAAACAATGAGGAAGAGAAAACGGCAGGTATAAATGGACAGGGGGCGGAGCTAACTCCGACTGACCAGGCCGCGATAGGCTCTCCCACTCCTGAGCCTGCCACCCTGATTGGTGGGAGCCGGTGTCAGTCTAAGAGGTCTGGCCTCAGGTGTCGATTGATTAATCCTGGGAGTATCCACAGACGTAGTGCCTGGCAGATCCCTTACAGAGGAGAGGTTTCTTTCTGGCCACTCTGCCATAAAGCCCAGATTGGTGGAGTGCTGCAGTAATGATTGACCTTGTGGACGTTTCTGCCATCTGCACACATGATCTTTAGAGCTCAGCCAAAATGACCATTGGGTTCTTGGTCACCTCTCTTACTAAGGCCCTTCTCCCCCGATTATTAGTTTGGTGGGGCGGCCAGCTCTATGAGAAGATCTTGTTTATTTCAAACTTCTTCCATTTAAGAATTATGGAGGCCACTGTGCTCTTGGGAACTTTCAGTGCAGCAGAAAATGTTTGATATCCTTCTCCAGATCTGTGCCTCCACACAATCCTGTCTCTACGCTCTACAGGCAGTTCTTTCCTCCTCATGGCTTGGTTTTTGCTCTGATCAGCTGTGAAATCTTATATAGACAGGGGTGTGTCTTTCTAAATAATGTACAATTAAATGAATTTATCACAGGTGGACTCCAATCAAGGTGTAGAAACAATTCAAGATGATCTAGAGAAATGGGAGGCCCCAGAGCGAAATTTCAAGTGTCATAGCAAAGGGTCTGAATACATATGAACATGCGAAATTTGAGTTTTCATTTTTAATACATTTGCAAAAATGTCTAAAATTCTGTTTTCACTTTGTCATTATAGGGTGCAGAATGATGGGGGAAAACGTTAACTTTTTTTTATTTTAGCACAAGGTCTCAACATAACAAAATGGGAAA
This sequence comes from Rhinoderma darwinii, assembly GCF_050947455.1. NCBI lineage: Eukaryota > Metazoa > Chordata > Amphibia > Anura > Rhinodermatidae > Rhinoderma > Rhinoderma darwinii. The sequence continues at coordinate 92,757,642 of NC_134691.1, forward strand.
AGAGTGAAAGGGTCTGAAGACTTTCCAAATGCACTGTATATAATATCACGTTCAGTAGTTATCCGGTGTGTAACATTTTTTTACTTTCATCACATAAATGTTAAACAAATATGAAATACTCCATATCATCTGGTAGCTAGCACCCAAATATATGATAGTAAGAGATAAATACATAAAACTAGAGCTTCTGGTCCATGGTGCCTGTTCCATCAGAGGAGAGTGTGAGTTTTCTGTAAGAACCATTTATTTCATTGCAGATATGACTGGATATCACTTCGGTTCCTATTCTAGGAGACCAAGGGGGGAATTTATTAACGTTTCGATACCAGTTTGTTGGCATAGAAAAGGCGCAAACGGCAAAGAAGATGCAACTTGCAGTGAAAATGTGGAACTTAGTGCCATTTCCGCCGCTCATGGCATTTTCCTATAAAGTGGGTGGAGCTTAGTGAAATGGGTGACACATTTACTATAATTTACACCAAATGATGACGTAAATTATAGCGGAAATCTATGCCAGCTCGTAGCCAGCGTAGATTTCACTTTATGGTTCACAGACAGCCTGAGATGCACTTAATTTATTTAGACGTGTGTGCCTCCTAATACATTAGGCACATTTAACTTCAGGGAGCTTTATTTTAGGACTGGCGTATGAAAAGCTGCAGATTTGTTACAGGAATTTGTGTGACTGAAAATCCATTGCATACATCTGGATATGGTTATTTCTGAACCATGGGAATGGATTTCTGCAAGCCCCATTCAGATGAATGAAACAGTCGCAGAAATATCTGCAACAAATCTGCTGCATGGGAATTTTCATTTATAAAGATTATACTGTCGAAGCAATGTACGATCTGCTTTTGTGCACGGAGAAGCATTATGTCAGTCAGTAATTGAGCAACTGAACCACTGCAGAACATCTTTAAGAGGGGAAAAACAGACCAATTAATTAATTTCCTGCAGATGGAGTGTGTTTAAGGCCACTTTGAAGTATTTATGTATATTGCATCAGTATTTGGAAACCAAAAGTAGGAGTGGAGCCTACACAGAGTAAAAGTGTAATGGCAAGATTTGTACCTCTTCTGTGTTTTGCAGCCACTCCTGATTTTGGCTTACAAATACTAATGCAAAATACTGACCAAAATACAGTCATGTGAAAGTGGCCTTAAGATCAGTATTTTGTTTCAGTATTTGGAAGCTAAAATTAGGTGTGGAAATATACCACCCAAATTTAAAGTATCGCAAAAAGGGGAACATTTTTTTGTTCCAGTAAAATGCCCCTATAGCTTCCCACATAGAGTATAATACCCCCATAGCTGCCCCAATACAGTATAATGCCCATGTAGCTGCCTACATACAGTATAATGCCCACACAGATGCCCCATACTGGATAATGCCCCCATAGCTGCCTCCATACAGTATAATACCCCACAGTGCCTAATGAAAAAATAATAAAACAAATACATGGGCTACATTCACACAAAAAATGGCCATTAAAAACTGATTAACTGTCAGTTTTTCATGGCCGTATTGAATCAGTGTTTCTTAAAATTTTCATACATTTCCAGTCTGTCTGTCCGTCTTTAATGGCCGTTTGTCATCCATTTTTTCATGGCTGTTAAAAAAACGGATGGTTTTCATTTGTCAGGATTTTTTGTCCCAACCCCTTGAAAACACCAAAGTGCACATGTAGATAGTGCCGCAATGCCCCTGTAGATAGTGCCACAGTGCCCACTGTAGATAGTGCCCACATATAGTGCCAGTGCCCACATACTACCACATTGCCCACAGTAGACAGTGCCACTGTGCCCACATATAAAGTGCCATAGTGCCCACATAGATACTGCCACAGTGCCCATTTAGATAGTGCCTCGGTGTCTCCTGTAGGTAGTGGCCATATAGTGCCACAGTGCCCATGTAGATAGTGCCAGACCCCCTTGAAGATAGCGCCACCCCCTGTAGATAGCACTACTATTCAATCTGTAGATAGCGCCATTGGGGCTCCCTCTAGAAGCGGAATCCCCAGCCAGAGTATCAGCCACGATGTGGGCGGGGATTCTGCTCCAGGAGAAGACCCTGATGTCACTGTCTATATATGGACAGTGACGTCAGGGGCTCCCTCTAGGAGTGGAATCCCCGGTTAGAGCGTTGGCAGCGCTCTGACCGAGGATTCGGCTCCAGGAGTAGCCCCAACATCACTGTCCATATATGGATAGCCAGGGGCTTCTCCAGGAGCCGAATGCCCAGCCAGAGCGTCGGTAATGCTCTGGCCAGGAATTCCGCTTCTGGACAGGGGCTCCCTCTAGTAGCGGAGTCCCCAGCCAGAGCGTCAGCAAAGCTCTAGCCAGGGATTCCACTTCTTGACAGGGGCTCCCTCCATGAGCGGAATCCCCGTCCAAAGCATCGGCAAAACTCTGGCCTATATGGACAGTGATGATAGGAGCTTTGAGATTTCGGAATCCCTGGCTAGAGCATTGCCAACGCTCTGGCCGGGGAATTCGTTCTAGGAGGAGCCCCTGAGGACGCAGATACAGTTGACACCGGGACATACCACCGGCCATCCGGGACAATGGATCACCGCCCGGAATCTGGGACTGTTCCGCTGAATCCGTGATGATTGGGAGGTATGGTGAAACCATGTGTAAAGGATCTGCCAGGCACTACGTCTGTGGATACTCCCAGGATTAATCAGTCGACACCTGAGGCCAGACCTCTTAGACTGACACCGGCTCCCACCAATCAGGGTGGCAGGCTCAGGAGTGGGAGAGCCTATCGCGGCCTGGTCAGTCGGAGTTAGCTCCGCCCCCTGTCCATTTATACCTGCCGTTTTATCTTCCTCATTGCTTGTTATTCTTCTTGGATTCCTGGCCCCACTGCTGCCTTGCTCCAGACTGCTTCTGCCGTGCTTCTGCCTTGCGTCAGTTCCCGCTTATCCTGCTTCGCTCTGCCCCTGGCTTGCTTCCTGCTCCGTGCTCTGCATTTGTATGCTCCACTACATTCCGATCCTGACTGGCTCGTTCACCACTCCGTTTCCTCACGGTGTTCCGTGGGCTACTGCCCCTTCCCTTGCTTGTTCCCTGTTTGTATCCCCTTGCACTTAGTCAGCGTAGGGACCGCCGCCAAGTTGTACCCCGTCGCCTAGGGCGGGTCGTTGCAAGTAGGCAGGGACAGGGCGGTGGGTAGATTAGGGCTCACTTGTTCCCTTCACCTCCTTCCTGCCACAACATAATAACAAGCCCATACCTAGTCTACCATTTCTCCTATGCTGACGCTATCATGGACCCCCTTGAGACCCTGACCCAGCAGATGCAGGGCCTCTCCCTACAGGTCCAGGCCCTGGCTCAGAGGGTCAACCAGTCTGACGCTGCCATAGTAGTACCCCTCACCTCACCTCTAGAACCCGACCTCAAGTTACCTGACCGGTTCTCAGGGGACCGTAAGACTTTTCTCTCCTTCCGGGAGAGTTGCAGACTTTACTTCCGTCTAAAACCTCACTCCTCAGGTTCCGAGAACCAGCGGGTGGGTATCATTATATCCCGACTCCAGGAAGGGCCCCAAGAGTGGGCCTTCTCCTTGGCTCCTGACGCCCCTGAACTTTCCTCCGTTGATCGTTTTTTCTCTGCCCTCGGACTCATTTACGACGAGACTGACAGGACTGCCTTAGCCGAGAGTCAGCTGGTGACCTTACGTCAGGGTAGGAGACCTGTTGAGGAATACTGTTCTGATTTTAGAAAGTGGTGCGTAGCTTCTCGGTGGAACGACCCGGCCCTAAGGTGCCAGTTTAGGTTAGGATTATCTGATGCCCTGAAGGGTCTGCTTGTTAGCTACCCCTCTTCTGACTCCCTAGACCAGGTTATGGCACTAGCAGTACGACTTGACCGACGTCTCAGGGAACGTCAGCTTGAACGTTTTAATGTTTTCCCCTCTGACTTCCCTGCGATTCCCCCCGAGGTCCCGTCTCCTCGTTCTTCCACGGAAGACTCGGAGGTACCTATGCAACTCGGGGCCTCCATGTCCCCTCGACAACGTAGAGAGTTCCGCAGGAAGAATGGTCTCTGCTTCTATTGTGGGGATGACAAGCATCTACTGAACACCTGTCCCAGGCGCAAGAATAAGCAGCCGGAAAACTTCCGCGCCTAAGTGATCATCGGGGAGGTCACTTGGGCGCACAGGTATTTCCCGTTAATATGAAACGCAATAAAATTTTGCTTCCCTTTCAGGTCCCGTTTGCTGGCCGGTCTGCCACTGGCAGTGCCTTCGTGGATTCTGGCTTATCTGCTAATATCATGTCTGTGGAATTTGCTATGTCTCTAAAAATGCCTTTTATTGATTTGCCTTATCCTGTCCCGGTAGTGGGTATCGACTCCACTCCTCTTGCTAATGGTTATTTTACTCAGCATACTCCTGTTTTTGAACTCCTTGTTGGCTCCATGCATTTGGAGCAGTGCTCTGTACTGGTGATGCAGGGATTATCGTCCGATCTGGTATTAGGTCTTCCCTGGTTGCAGCTGCATAATCCCACGTTTGATTGGAATACTGGGCCAAATGGGGTAGTGAATGCCTGACGTCATGTCTTTCGGTTAACTCTATTTCTCCCCGTGAGGAGGTAAACACGCTACCTGAGTTTGTTCAGGACTTCGCTGATGTGTTTTCTAAGGAGGCCTCCGAGGTGTTGCCCCCTCATAGAGATTACGATTGCGCCATCGATTTGATACCTGGTGCTAAGCTTCCTAAGGGTAGGATATTTAATCTTTCATGTCCTGAACGTGAAGCTATGAGGGAGTATATCCAAGAATGCCTGGCCAAGGGTTTCATTCGCCCCTCGACTTCTCCTGTAGGTGCTGGCTTCTTCTTCGTGGGGAAGAAGGATGGTGGTCTTAGGCCATGCATTGACTATCGGAACTTGAATAAGGTCACAGTAAGGAACCAGTATCCCCTTCCTTTGATTCCGGATCCTTTTAATCAGGTTCAGGGGGCCCAATGGTTCTCTAAGTTCGATCTACGGGGGGCATATAACCTTATCCGCATCAAAGAGGGGGATGAGTGGAAGACTGCGTTCAACACGCCCGAAGGTCATTTCGAATACCTGGTCATGCCCTTTGGGTTGTGTAATGCCCCTGCCGTCTTCCAGAATTTTATTAATGAAATTCTGAGAGATTACCTGGGAAATTTTCTTGTAGTGTACCTTGATGACATACTGGTGTTTTCCAAGGACTGGTCCTCCCACGTGGAGCATGTCAGGAAGGTCCTCCAGGTCCTCCGGGAAAATAATCTGTTTGCGAAAACCGAAAAATGTGTGTTTGGGGTACAGGAGATACCATTTTTGGGTCAAATCCTCACTCCTCATGAATTCCGCATGGACCCTGCCAAGGTTCAGGCTGTGGCGGAATGGGTCCAACCTGCCTCCCTGAAGGCGCTACAGTGTTTTTTGGGGTTCGCTAACTATTACAGGAGATTTATTGCCAACTTCTCGGTCGTCGCTAAGCCTCTTACGGACCTCACTCGCAAGGGTGCTGATGTCCTCCACTGGCCTCCTGAGGCCGTCCAGGCTTTTGAGACCCTCAAGAAGTGCTTTATCTCGGCCCCCGTGCTGGTTCAGCCCAACCAAAGGGAGCCATTTATTGTGGAGGTTGACGCGTCCGAGGTGGGAGTGGGGGTGTCTTGTCCCAGGGTACCAGCTCCCTCACCCATCTCCGCCCCTGTGCTTACTTCTCTAGGAAGTTTTCGCCCACGGAGAGTAACTATGATATTGGCAACCGCAAACTTTTAGCCATTAAATGGGCTTTTGAAGAGTGGCGTCACTTCCTGGAGGGGGCCAGACACCAGGTAACGGTCCTTACTGACCACAAGAATCTGGTTTTTCTAGAATCTGCCCGGAGGCTTAATCCTAGACAAGCTCGATGGGCGCTATTCTTTACCAGATTTAACTTCTTGGTTACCTATAGGGCTGGGTCCAAAAATATTAAGGCTGATGCACTGTCACATAGTTTCATGGCCAATCCTCCTTCTGAGAAGGATCCTGCTTGTATTTTACCCCCTGGTATAATCGTTTCTGCCACTGATTCTGATTTAGCCTCTGACATTGCGGCTGATCAAGGTTCAGCTCCCGGGAACCTCCCTGGGGACAAGCTGTTTGTCCCCTGCAATACCGGCTAAGGGTACTCAGGGAAAACCATGACTCCGTACTATCTGGTCATCCTGGCATCTTGGGTACCAAACACCTCATTACCAGAAACTATTGGTGGCCTGTGTTGCCTAAAGACGTTAGGGCTTACGTCGCCGCTTGTGAGGTTTGTGCTAGGTCCAAGACTCCCAGGTCCCGACCAGCAGGCTTACTACGTTCTTTGCCCATTCCCCAGAGACCTTGGACCCATATCTCCATGGGTTTTATCAACGATTTGCCTCCATCTCAGGGCAAGTCGGTGGTGTGGGTGGTAGTAGACCGCTTCAGCAAGATGTGCCACTTTGTGCCCCTTAAGAAACTACCTAACACCAAGACGTTAGCTTCTTTGTTTGTTAAACACATTCTGCGTCTCCATGGGGCCCCAGTCAATATCGTTTCTGACAGAGGGGTACAATTTGTTTCCTTATTTTGGAGAGCTTTTTGTAAAAAGTTGGAGATTGATCTGTCCTTCTCCTCCGCCTTCCATCCCGAAACTAATGGCCAAACGGAAAGGACTAATCAATCCCTGGAACAATATTTAAGGTGTTTCATCTCTGACTGTCAATTTGATTGGGTCTCATTCCTTCCCCTCGCCGAATTTTCCCTGAATAACCGGGTCAGTAACTCGTCAGGGGTCTCCCCGTTTTTCTGTAATTTCGGGTTTAATCCAAGGTTCTCCTCCATTTCTCCTGGTTGTTCAAATAATCCCGAGGTAGAGGACGTTCATCTGGAACTGTGCACAGTCTGGGCCCAGGTTCAGAAGAACCTAGAGGCGTCCCAGAGCGTACAAAAGATTCAGGCTGATAGAAGACGTTCTGCTAACCCCCGGTTTGTCGTCGGGGATCTGGTGTGGTTGTCGTCTAGGAACTTGCGCCTTAAGGTCCCGTCCAGGAAGTTTGCTCCCCGATTTATTGGGCCTTATAAGGTCATTGAAGTCCTCAACCCTGTATCCTTCCATCTGGAGCTGCCCCCATCCTTTCGCATACACGACGTCTTTCATGCCTCCCTCCTTAAACGCTGCTCCCCGTCCTGGTCCCCCTCGAGGAAACCTCCAGTTCCCGTTCTCACCCCTGAGGGGGTGGAATTCGAGGTGGCCAAGATTGTGGACAGTAGGATGATCCAGGGCTCCCTCCAGTACCTGGTCCATTGGAGAGGATACGGGCCGGAGGAGAGGACTTGGGTACCTGCTCGAGATGTTCACGCTGGGGTATTGGTCAGGAGGTTCCACCTTCTCTTCCCCACTAAACCGGGTCCTCTTAGTAAGGGTCCGGTGGCCCCTCATAAAAGGGGGAGTACTGTAAAGGATCTGCCAGGCACTACGTCTGTGGATACTCCCAGGATTAATCAGTCGACACCTGAGGCCAGACCTCTTAGACTGACACCGGCTCCCACCAATCAGGGTGGCAGGCTCAGGAGTGGGAGAGCCTATCGCGGCCTGGTCAGTCGGAGTTAGCTCCGCCCCCTGTCCATTTATACCTGCCATTTTATCTTCCTCATTGCTTGTTATTCTTCTTGGATTCCTGGCCCCACTGCTGCCTTGCTCCAGCCTGCTTCTGCCGTGCTTCTGCCTTGCGTCAGTTCCCGCTTATCCTGCTTCGCTCTGCCCCTGGCTTGCTTCCTGCTCCGTGCTCTGCATTTGTATGCTCCACTACATTCCGATCATGACTGGCTCGTTCACCACTCCGTTTCCTCACGGTGTTCCGTGGGCTACTGCCCCTTCCCTTGCTTGTTCCCTGTTTGTATCCCCTTGCACTTAGTCAGCGTAGGGACCGCCACCAAGTTGTACCCCGTCGCCTAGGGCGGGTCGTTGCAAGTAGGCAGGGACAGGGCGGTGGGTAGATTAGGGCTCACTTGTTCCCTTCACCTCCTTCCTGCCACAACACCATGACAGAAAAAGTATAATGCAAAGATTTACACCTCTTCCATGTTTTGGACCCATTCCTGGTTTTGACCAAAATACTGCCGTGTGAAAGTGGCCTCAGGCCTCTTTTACACGCAGTATTCTGATCAGTATTTGGAAGCCAAAACCAGGAGTGGGTCCAAAACACAGAGAGGTGTACATTTTTCGATTATACTTTTTCTCTGTGTAGATTCCACACCTAGTTTTGTCTTACAAATACTGATGCAAAATACTTACCAAAATACTGTTGTGTGAAAGGGGCCTAAGGCTGTACTTCTTTGTGCTGTTCCGGTATTGCTACGACTTATGTTGGTGTTTATGGTGCATTTTTTTTGTAAAAATGAAAGCAAATATATTTTTTGTCATTTTAACAAAAAAAAATGGCAAACCGTAGCAAAAAGGGCAAGTGTGATTACAGCCTTATCTGATTCTACAGCAGCTGTGTATATTAACAGATGCAATATACATAATACTATAAACTATTCTTCACTGTATTGGCTTAAACACATAGTTTACACAAGCAATATTGGAATAAATAAAGAAATAAACTGGAATATTGGATGCTGCCTTTCTTCTTTCTTCATTGATAGGGTTCGCCTAGTGCAGTTAAGGCCCTGTTCACATCTATGTTCGGCATTCTGTTGTTCTGTTCTGTCAGGAGCAGAACAACAAAAATGCCAGAAGCGCAGGTTCTGTTGAACAACGGAGAAAAACGGCGTGCAACTAAACCCATTGTCTTTAATGGGTTCCATCAAGGCGTCCGTGGATTTACCGGAAGCAGTAGCGCAGCATACTGCGCTATTGTTTCCAGTATTTTCGGTGGAATCTGAGATGGAGGCCCCGAATGGATCCTCCAACGAATATGTGAACAGGGCCTAACACCTCATGGCTTCCCCATGTTGGTAAATGCTGGTCCAGACTGAGTATTGTGTAGTATGCTAATTTTAAACCGTCTCATAATTTCAGGTATTGGCAATCAGCATATTCCAAACTGGATTTGGATCTCTGCTGCTTTGGGAAACTTTTTGGCTTATGCATTAGGTATGTTACTTTATCTATTAAAAACTCTTTGTATTATAAAGGACCTGTCATCTGCCCTAATGTGTCTATTTTAGTAAATATTAAAACAGAGTAAAATCACAGCATCAATTACAATGTCTTAACCCCTTAGTGACCAGCCTATTTTAGGCCTTAATGACCTAGAAGTTTTTGTTTTTTCATCGTCGCATTCAAAGAGCTATAACTTTATTTATTTTCCCATCTACATAGCTGTATGAGGACTTGTTTTTCGCGGAATGAGTTGAGTTTTTCAATGGTACCATTTTGGGGTACATGTACATTTTTTAATTGGCTTTTATCAACGTTTATTTTGGGGTGGGGATGCAACAAAACATCAATGCCGCCATTGTTCTTTGCGTTTTAAATTTACATCACAAGTAACATGTCACCTTTATTTTATGGTTTGGTATGATTATGGCGATGCCAAATATGTATAATTTTTCAAGTTTTACTACTTCTGCACAATAAAAACACTTGTAAACAAAAATATTTTGTTTATGTATTGCTGCATCCCAAGAGCCATAACTTTTTTTTATCTCTATATAAGGGCTTGTTTTATGTGGGATGATATGTAATTGAATTGGTAACACATTTTGGGGTTTATGGGACTCATTGATTAACTTTTATTATAATTTTTTTGGGGGGGTATGAATGGAAAAAATAGCAAGTCGGCTGCTGTATTTTGAATTTTTTAATGCCGTTCACTTTGTGGTTTAAATAACATGTTAACTTTACTGTTTAGGTCATTACGATTGCGGCGATACCATATACTGTATATGTATTTTTTATATTTTTTTTTACACTTTTATAAAATAGGACCAATGTTTTTTTAACCGTTTTTTTTAACGTTCTTTTAATAAATTTTCTTTCAGATTAATGAACTATTATTTCCCACTAGGGTACTTCTCTATGCGATCTCCTGATCGCTAATAAAATATTTTTGTATCATTGCCTGTCGGTGTGTAAAACTGACAGACACTCAATTAGACAATTCCTCTGCCTTGGCCTAATAGGCATACAGCTATGGCAACAGTGGGGGCCTTTGTTAGGTCCCGGTTGACATGGCAACCCATCGGTGGCCCGCGATTGATTTTGCAGGCTTCTGATGGGTAACTACTTAGATGCCTCAATCTCGTGGCACCGATGGATTACCATGGCAGCCGGTAGCCTAACAAAAGTTCACAGGATTGTCATCAGTAGCTGGCTATTAGGCCATGCCAGAGGCAGTGATACATTGGCAGGCAATAATGCTTTGGAATACTAAGTATATAAGCGATCAAAGAATTGGTGCGTCAAGTACCCTAGTGGGACAACAAAAAGTAATATGAAGTTGAGTAAAGTTTATAAAAAATTAAAAAGTACCCCCCCAAAAAAAAAAAAAATTGAATCCTTTTATCATTAAAAATGATTAGATTTCTTAAAAAAAAAACACAACTACATAGTAGGTACCACAGCAATCGTAATGACCCGTAGGATAAACATAAATGATTAGTTATACTGCACGACGCATGATGTTAAAAAAAAAAAAACGCAAACAACATTGATTAAATTCCTGGTTTGTTTTTCTTTACATTTTTTTGAAAGGCTAATCAATAAATTATATTTACCCCCAAATAGTACTAATTAAAATGACAAATGATACTGCAATAAATAAGCCCTCACACTGCTACATCGCTGAAAAAAATAAAAAACTTTTTGGATCTCAGAATGTGGAAACACAAAAAGTTTTATTGTGAAAAAGTGCTAAAAAATAATAAAAAAAGACTATACATATTTAGTATCGCCGTACTCGTACCAACCTGTACAATAAAGTTAGAGGCTCTGTCACCAGATTATAAAATCCCTATCTCCTATAGAATGTGATCGGCGCTGCAATGTAGATAACAGCAAAGTTGTTTTTTTTTTTTAAAAAACAATCATTTTTGCCCAAGTTATGAGCAATTTGCGATTTATGCAAATGAGCTTTTCAATGGACAACTAGGCGTGTTTTCTCGTTTTACCAACTGGGCGTGTATTGTGTTTTTGCCAACTGGGCGTTGTGAATAGAAGTGTATGACGCTGACAAATCAGCGTCATGCACTTCTCATCGTTCCCACCCAGCTTCTTTCACTGCAGAAACACAGCGTGACGTCACCCACAGGTCCTTCAACCTTGGCGTCGGACGAGAGAAGATACTCGTCTCGAGAGGGTAATATGCTCATCTCTAGGGAGTTTACTATGCTTACCTGCACACGGTGATGCTGCTGCAGATTCAACTGTACCCTCTCGGACGCCTGGAGACGATGCGTCTTCTCTCGTCCGACGACAAGGTTGAAGGACCTGTGGGTGACGTCACGCTGTGTGTCTGTAGTAAAAGAAGCTGGGTGGGAACGATAAGGTCAACCTTGGCGTCGGACGAGAGAAGACACATCGGTTCCAGGCGTCCGAGAAGGTACAGTTGAATCTGCGGCAGCATCACCGTGTGCAGGTAAGCATAAACACCGAAAAGGGCCATACTTACAAATGGACACAACTAGGTCAGAAACGCTGATGAAGAAGAGTGAGCAGGTGCTTTAAATAATAATAGCCACTCCCACTAGTCTTGAGGGTAGTGGTGTGTGGTGCATGGGATGTGTAATAAAGAATAATAAATGAATAGCGTATGTGCAAGTGTAATAATATAAGTGAAATATAGGGGGCAGTAATGAGTAAAGTGCCTCAATAAAAATAAATGAATAATGGGGTGCAAGTGTGTGAAACATGGAGGGATAGTGTGTAAGTCATGAGGCGCAACGTGTATAGCCAGGTAGAAGCCTCTTTGTGACGCCTTGATAATTCATAGAGCGAGCTACCCTGCTTGCTAAGCCAAACAACAACACACCATGCTCTCCCAGCATCAAAGACCCGGCTGTGTCCAAAAGAAGCAAATATAAGTAATAATGAAAAATACCTGGGGTATTAGTGATCATTTTGGCCAAAAGGATGCAAGCTCGCAATCCACGACAAGGATCCCCAGACTTGCAAGTCCCTAACTCCCTAACTGGAACGAAAAGCTCCTGATGCACAGACAAAACAGATAAAAACAAGGGGACATATATACAAAAACACCGAAAAGGGCCATACTTACAAATGGACACAACCAGGTCAGAAACGCTGATGAAGGAGAGTGAGCAGGTGCTTCAAATAATAATAGCCACTCCCACTAGTCTTGAGTGGAGTGGTGTATATGCATAGTAAACTCCCTAGAGATGAGCATATTACCCTCTCGGACGCCTGGAGCCGATGTATCTTCTCTTGTCCGACGACAAGGTTGAAGGACCAGTGGGTGACGTCACGCTGTGTGTCTGCAGTGAAAGAAGCTGGGTGGGAACGATGAGAAGTGCATGATGCTGATTTGTCAGCGTCATACACTTCTATTCACAACGCCCAGTTGGTAAAAACACAATACACGCCCAATTGGTAAAAACACAATACACGCCCAGTTGGTAAAACGAGAAAACACGCCCAGTTGTCCATTGAAAAGCTCATTTGCATAAATCTAAAATTGCTCATAACTTGGGCAAAAATGATTGTTTAAAAAAACAAAAACTTTGCTGTTATCTACATTGCAGCGCCGATCACATTCAATCGGAGTTAGGGATTTTATAATTTGGTGACAGAGCCTCTTTAACATGTTATTTTTACTGCACGGTAAATGGTGAAAAAAACAATGCAAAAAACAATGGCAGAATTGCTAATTTTTTTTTCATTCCGTTCCCAAAACAATTAATAAAAGCTAAATCAATAAATTATATGTACCCCAAAATGGTGTCATTGAAAAATACAACTCATCCTGCAAAAAACAAGCCCTTATATAACTACATCGATAGAAAAATAAAAAACGTATGGCTCTTAGAATGTGAGAATTAAAAAAATGAAAGAAAATGGTTTGGTCAATAAGTCCCAAACAGGTCCGGTCGTTATGGGGTTAATTAAAAATAGTTTTTACTGCGCTGCAGATCTTTTTTTTATGAATTTGTGTTTATATAGCTTTAGCAAATTAACTTTTATTAAAAATTCTGTTTATATTAAAACAGCTCCAAAAACGGTCGTAAAGAACACAGCAAAAAAAACGGCAGTTGCTTAAAAAAGTCTGAAAAACAGGAGCTGTTTTCCCTTGAAAACAGCTCTGTATTTTCAGACGTTTTTGGTTAAGCATGTGAAAATACCCTTAGTGTTATCCTGTGTGTTATCGGCACACAGGAGCCACTGTCACCCAAACTGTCGGTCCAGCTGACAGACGGAATGCTTACAGCTATGCACTTTCTATGTATAGTGCATACATAGAAGCTGGAGTTCGAAAAAGAAATAACATTTTTAATAAATGTCACATTTTAAAAATGTATATAAACTCATAACGCATACAATTCAAAAAAAGTCTACAAAAGGTTCACATAACCTTCAACCTTATTGAAGAGGTCTGTGCATGCAAGGCATCCAAGAAATATTGATGGACTAAAGCACATTTGCAGAGGGGAATAGTCCAAAGTTCTTCCTAAATTTTGTGCAAATCTTATGTGCAGCTTCAAGAAACATTTGTTGGAGGTAATTGCTGCTAATAAAGGAAATCTACAGGTTATTAAATTTACTTACGTTCTCTCCCTGCACTGTGAATGTTTACTCAATGTGCTCAATAAAAAACATGAACGGTACAACTTTTTGTATCTTATTAGTTTAGTTATTGTGTTTGTCTTTACCTGTGACAGATAACAATCAGATCACATTTTATTAGTAATCAAGGCAGAAATCCAGATAATTACAATTTATAAAAAATCTATTTATAAAATTTACGGCCAAAAGTGGCAGAGCAAGAGAGAGCCAGGGCTTAAATAAGCTCTAAAATGTAAGAGCTAACTGCGGACGCAGGCCTAGAAGCCTGAGATCGCGTAAACACCGCCGCAGACGGGGACAGGCGAGTAGAAGGGCGGGGTGTTCTAGCAGAGCGCCGCGTAGGCGGAATAACGCTGGGAGCTGTTGCTGCACTCTCTTCGAGGAGAGATTGGAGTCAAGCGCTCCCCTCTACCCGCATCCTCTGACTGATCAGCTCAGAAAACTCTTGCCGGTCCATAGTGAGGGAAAAATCACGGCCAAGAGAGGCAGAGCAAGGGAGAGCCAGGGCTTAAATGAGCTCTAAATTTAAATAGTAATGCCCCCTACCCAATCAGAGCTTTATTAGAATGAAGGGGCAGTAACTACACGACGTCAGCACACAAAAAAACCATTCTTGCCTACCAACTTGATTAACCCCTTAGGGCAACAGTCCCTGGCCCAGTGGCTATACGCCTGTGGGCCTACTAGTAATTCCAATTTCTAATGCAGTTACAACCCATAAATTGCTTCTATTTCATCAACTGGAGTATATCTAACAAGCTTCCGTCTATAACAGAAATTATATTGCTATAAGACATTGACTGCCTTTAAAGTGCATGCAACCAGACACAGGTTAGTGACCCAGTGACCTGCATTTCAATGACACTCATTTAGTCATTTGATTTGTCACATTACATTGAGAAGTGTAAAATAAAAACACACAGTTCCGGATTAAGCATGTATTTATAATCTCATTCAGTAGACATATAAAGGTAAGCAAATTCCTAATAGAGCACAAAGGTGGCGAATAAGTCATTGCTACAAAACGTCATACGGACGTCGTTCAGGATGCCATATTAAAATTTTATGTTAATTTTAGTTGTTTTTCTTTATCTTTCTGATTGCGTTATAGTAAAATATGTTTTACTATAAATCAGACACCCGCTTTAATTAATATGTGGGAGTAACATTATATGATTAATTTTGTACAGTTCATAAAACCTTTGACTCCTCAAATTCTACAATTACATATCAATATCTATGTAACATAGACCACATACCTCTAGCTTATTTTGCGGGGATTACTGCTAAACTTTGTGATTAAATTTCATTACAAAACGTGAAATAAAATGTACACTCATATGTCATGGGTCTGAAAGTGATCAAAACACAATACAGGGTCTAATTTGATTCCCATTTGTCTTTATACACACGGCTGTATTTGGGATTTTGAATCCTGACTACGTCACCCATAGGGGCCCAAATTGGACCTTTGTTGCCTCTAATTTTACACAGATGTTTTTTCTCATGGAAGGGAAATACCTCTACGTGCTGATTTTCAGATGTATTCTCCCTTAGACACATTGATTTTAGGGGGGAATACAGTGCCTCACAGAGGCACCACAGCGGCACACAGAACAGGTCCCTAATGCAGCCTTCTAGTTCACTCCCTGCTCTGCAATATGCCTTTATGCATATGGAATTGTTGTGAGGCCAAGGAGTACTTTTACGTATTAAGCATTGCAAAAATTGTGTTCAGTTCACTTTTACTATCTAGAGTTTCACTTGTTTGTTGTTTGCAGATTCAATTGATGGGAAACATGCCAGGAGGACTCAGTCCAGCAGCCCGTTGGGAGAGTTGTTTGACCATGGGCTTGACAGCTGGACAGCGTCTATCTTTCCATTGTCTCTGTTTTCAATATTTGGATGCGATTCAGGAGACGCTGGATTAACACCAATGAAGATGTATTTAGTGACTAGTGTTGTACTCTTCACCTTTATGCTCTCACACTGGGAAAAATACAACACTGGGGTTCTCTTTCTTCCGTGGGCATATGATATTAGCCAGTTGGTAAGCTGTTACTTTTGTCTTATATCTAACTTCTTTCTAGACTTTTCAGAATTACACAAGAGCCAGGTCAAAAGAAAACATTCATTATACTATGTATAGCAGAGTTTACATGTTTATTTCAATACAGAATAGGGGTTAAGTCACTGGAGGCCCTTATCTCCCAAAAGAAAAAAGGAACAGGCATATTGAAATCCAACATGACCGATTCTTGTTTCCTCCAGTCTGTCACTATACACATAGGTTGTCAAATTACATTTATCTAATGTGTATGCCCAGCTTACACATACGGTGGCTGACCTGTATCTCACCTGACTCCCCTATAAATGTCTACTGTCGGGGAAACAAGGTTTAGGCATGTTTAATTTCCTCTAGGTCTCTCATTCCCCCCCCGCCGTCCCCTTTCCATATGGCAATTAACTTGCATGCCTTGCCTATCTGAGTGTACATGTCTATGGGGGAGTAAGCACATTAATTTATGCTCTGTGTCTTGTTGCACTGGGCCCTTTTGCATGGGGCCATCATCTGGACTGGTCTATTACACTGACTGCCCAACCGTAATCTGCACTGTGACATAGTATTAAATCAATCAGTACCATGTGTTTAAAAACCTATGAACACAGCGCTCATAATGACGGCGGAGGATAACTGAAACAAAGGTAGAGAAGGTGTATGGCCACTAAAATGTTTACAATTGGCGGAGTTTTAACAAAACAAAGTTTACAAGGTGAAACCTTAATAAGTGGCTCCCTAATAATTTATGCACATCTCCATAATCCCAGTAGGTGAATGGATACTAGCTAGAATTATCGACAGGACTGTGTTTTATATTAACAAACTGTATAGTTACTTTGGTCTTTTTTATCAGTGATATAAACACTTACATGAGCCTTAACCGTGATTTTGTTGTTGTTCTTTCAGTCAATGACTTTGGTTTACATCCTCACTGCTATAGTTGGAGTAGAAACATTCCATAAATCGTTGTTCTCACATGTATACATGACGGATTTTTTAATTACATTCCTTGTAGGTATGTATGCCTAACTAGTGGAAATACATACTTAAAAGTACTTGAAACCCTATTTGATGCTTATGTCCCCCATGAGAATTAATGGGGAAAATCGGGTGCCTAATAACAGCAAGTATCAATAAAGTTAATAAAACAACTAGGGTAGCGGACTGCCAAGAGGGTCTAGATGAATCCACATTATGTTTTTCTTCTAAAGAATCAGAAGGTTCCTGACCACTAATGGAACAAAATATTCACAATTGTTCCTAATTTTTTGGTTAATTTCTTACATACAAAACTAACAACTTATAGTTGACCTGTCCCTATACTGCAACAGCTATGTGTTTATGCAAAGCATATGCAATAGCAAGTTGATATTTCTTGCCCAGTCAATATTATAGAGTAACTGGAAACCTTTTCGCAAGCATTTTTGGCTCCGTTCTGCCCTCTGCTGTCATTCATGCATAATTTCAAGAGAAAAATGGAAATGAATGACAAGGGAGTGGAAAAGGATAAAAAAAAAACTGATCTGATGGACCACGTGTGCATGCGTTACTTACATATTATCCTGTGGGCTGGATGCTTGTATGTGACTCATGGCAGCAATTATTAAGGGGCTTTTCTTTTGTAATATATGTTTGTTTAAAATTATCCTCCATTCCCCCACCGTCTCTGTGGATCCTTGCCACTTCAATATTATATTTCCTCCATAATAAAGTTTTGTCAAATGCCAGTAGTTTTGAGGTTTTATCCATAGTCACTGATCATAACATCGAAGCGACAGGGGACCATGGAGGCTGTTGGTGGGGGAACGGAGTTGAAATTTGTTGGTAATATTTTTTTTATCTGGGGAACAGAACTACACAAGTGCTACATACTATAAACACAAAAAAGCCTGAAGTGTGTATTAATTCCTGCTCTGAAATAAGAATTCTGAATGTGAGATAAATTACATAAATTATACTCTATGGCTGGATTCACACGAGCATGTTCGGTCTGTAAAGGATGGAACGTATTTCGGCCACAAGTCCCGGACCGAACACAGTGCAGGGAGCCGGGCTCCTAGCATCATAGTTATGTACGACGCTAGGAGTCCCTGCCTCTCCGTGGAACTACTGTCCCGTACTGAAAACATGATTACAGTACAGGACAGTTGTCCCGCAGTGTGGCAGGGACTCCTAGCGTCGTACATAACTATGATGCTAGGAGCCCGGCTCCCTGCAGTGTGTTCGGTCCGGGACTTTCGGTCGAAATACGTTACGTCCTTTACGGACCGAACATGCTCGTGTGAATCCAGCCTTAGGGTGCAGTCACAAGTGGCGTAATTTTCTGTAGCGGAAAAGTACTCTGCGGAAATTTACACCATGTATTCCTATGGGTGAAAAAATCTGCAACACATTAATGGTTTAAATTTCTGTGCAGAATTTTTCTGCTGCGGAAATAGTTTATTCAGCTTTTCCTGTATGTTTTGCTTATTTTGGATGCGGAATTTCATCATAGACTTCATTGCTATGTAAAAGTCTGCACTGAAATGCGCAACACTTCTACACAGCAAATTCACTACGAAATCCGCAAAATGAATTCTGCTATGGAATTTGCTGCGGAGTTACTGTTTTTTGGTGTGTGTTCTTACGCCACATGTGACTGCACCTTTAAGAGCAACTCTGTGATCCTAAGGGTATGTGCACACGATGACTGCATTTACGTCTGAAATTACGGAGCTGTTTTCAGGAGAAAACAGCTCCGTAATTTCAGACGTATTTGCATGTACTCTCGTTTTGCGAGGCGTCAATTACGGCCGTAATTTGGAGCTGTTCTTCATTGGAATCAATGAAAAACGGCTCAAATTACGTCTCAAGAAGTGTCCTGCACTTCTTTTGACGAGCCATCTTTTTTACGTGTCTTTTTTACTCTTAAAACGCCTCGTTTACGTCTGAAAATAGTTCGTGTGAACCCAGCCTAAGGGTATGTGCACACACAAAATAAAAAACATCTCAAGGGAAAACATCTTCAACAGAAAACATCTCCTGATTTTCAGAAGTTTTTTTTAATCAAAGTCGCGTTTTTCACTGCGTTTGTAACGGCTATTTTTGGAGTTGTTTTTCTATAGAGTCTATAAAAAATGGCTCCAAAAACAGCTAAAGAAGTGGCATGCACTTCTTTTTCGCAGCCTTTTTTTACGCGCCCGTTTTTAAAAAATCGCCTCGTCGGAAAAGAACGCAGTTTTTCCCATTGAAATCAATGGGCAGATGCTTGGAGGCGTTCTGCTTCCGATTTTTCAGCTGTTTTTCTGGATGTTTACGGCCCGAAAAACGGCTGAAAACACTCTGTGTGAACATACCCTTAGTGATTCAAACACGGCTTCTTGTAGAGGCTTACTCCAATCAATTTCTTCAATCCTTTGTGAAAACAAAAACTCACAATTACAAATTAGACATGGATTAAAGAGCAGATATTGTCCCATACAAAGTTCCATGTAATGATCCTTGCCCATCACGTTCCACGTTTTTGCTTCCCTAAATCACAAAGTTGCTTTTATAGAGGCTCTGTCGCCACATTATAAGTGCCCTATCTCCTATATAAGGAGATCGGCGCTATAATGTAGGTGACAGTAATGCTTTTTATTTAAAAAAACGATCTGTTCTCACCACTTTATTATCGATTTTAGATTTATGCTAATGAGTTGCTTAATGCCCAAGTGGGCGTATTTTTACTTTAGACCAAGTGGGCGTTGTACAGAGGAGTGTATGACGCTGACCAATCAGCGTCATGCACTCCTCTCCATTCATTTAGGCAGCGCATAGGGATCCTTTTAGATTGCTATGTGCTGTCTTATACTAACACATTAACAATACTGAAGTGTTTAGACAGTGAATAGACATTCCACGAGATGTCTATTCACAATCTCTGCACTTTGTTACTGTTTCTGTGCTAGTTACAGCAGAGGAAGCGTGATCTCGTTGTAACCTGTCATCTACAGCGTAATCTCGCGAGATTACGTGTCCTCGGCTGTAACTACCACAGACAGAGTAACGAAGTGCAGAGATTGTGAATAGACATCCCGTGGAATGTCTATTCACTGTCTAAACACTTCAGTATTGTTAATGAGTTAGTCTAATACAGCACATAGCGATCTAAAAGGATCCTTATGCGCTGCCTAAATGAATGGAGAGGAGTGCATGATGCTGATTGGTCAGCGTCATACACTCCTCTGTACAACGCCCACTTGGTCTAAAGTAAAAACACGCCCACTTGGGCATTAAGCCAATCATTAGCATAAATCTAAAATCGCTTATAAAGTGGTGAAAACAGATCGTTTTTTTAAATAAAAAGCACTGCTGTCACCTACATTATAGCGCCGATCTCCTTATGTAGGAGATAGGGCACTTATAATGTGGTGACAGAGGCTCTTTAAAGATTACGTCTGGTTTACTTAGTTGTCTGAGTTATTCTACAGTGTGAGAAAACAATAAAGCAAGTTTCGACTGTTTACTCTATAAACTCATAACACTTGGATATTTGGTTTAATAAAATAAGAAACGTAATGATCATCGTATAAGTGACTCAACTATTAACTACTCACTATATAACCCGAAAAAGAAATGATGCTGAAGAGACACGTAATGTATAAGGAAATAGAAAAATACTTTATTAACATACATGGTATGAGACAATAGACAATGCATAAAAACAGAAAAAATCCATAGACCAACAGTTAAAAAAGGGACAATAGGCTGTGTATCAGTCCAATATTCATGAATGGCAGATTAGTATCTGTGATTTGACTTTCAGGAGATAGTATATATAATATGCATATAATAAGGCCAATAAACCTTAGCTATACATCTAGTAAACTTGTGAAACCGAAATAAGGTCCACAGTAAAATAGAAGGTTAGTAAAAAACGCCATGTGTAAATATAACACTATGTAAGATGGCGATACAATGTAAGTGCAAAATATTGGTGAGCTACATAAGCAAAAACTAGCAAAAGTAGATAGACCATGAATATGGTCAAATGTAAATAGATACAACAATATGGATGCAGCAATATATAGCGAAAAATGAGGTCTATATCTATATGCACAAATACAACCTGGAAGAAAGAATCAATGGATGCATAATAAAGGTGGCAATTTAAAGCGGATAAAACATACCCATGATGGGATGCCAAGGAAGACACACAGCCAACGTCCACCCCAACGCGCGTTTCGGCGCAAATGCCTTCGTCTGGCTATATATTGCTGCATCCATATTGTTGTATCTATTTACATTTGACCATATTCATGGTCTATCTACTTTTGTCCCTTTTTTAACTGTTGGTCTATGGATTTTTTCTGTTTTTATGCATTGTTTATTGTCTCATACCATGTATGTTAATAAAGTATTTTTCTATTTGCTTATTACGTGTCTCTTCAGCATCATTTCTTTTTCGGGTTATATATTCTATTATGATGCTTTTGGGTGAACACCCTTGGATCAGCCCGTGTGACTTTGTTTAAACATTTCTCTATTTTCATATATTTAGTGGGCTATATTGATCCATGCTGCATTTTCGGTTGTATTAACTACTCACTGTTGTTGCATAAATTAGGATATATGGTCATTTATTTATATATATATCACTGAGTACTGTGGGGCAGATTTGTCAAAACTAGTACAAAGGAAAAGTGGAGCAAATGCCTACAGCAACAAGTCAGATTCCATCTCTCATTTCTGCTGATTGGCTGCTTTGGAAAACGACTACATTTTTTTCTTTGCACTAGATCTAATAAATCTCCATTATGTATATTCTGTTCTCATCTCTTTTAGAAAATAAAATCTCTTATATTTATTTGTTTTTGGTTTTTTTTAGGATGCAGTTTACTAATCGCCCTTCCCCAGACAGTGTATAACATTGTTATGTAAGTTGTTATTTTTAAAAATTTAATACGCATGTTAAAGGAGTAAATTTCTATAACCTGTGGCTGCGGAGGGGGAAGGCTAAAATGACTAACTTATATACCTGTCACATAGCAGTCTATATACACAAAACTAGAGCACATTTCATTCTGTTCTATGACCACAATTTGGTAAAAGTTAGCTTAAAAAAAGTACAAAAATATAAGCAGTGCTTAAAGAGGCTCTGTCACCAGATTTTGCAACCCCTATCTGCTATTGCAGCAGATAGGCGCTGCAATGTAGATTACAGTAACGTTTTTATTTTTAAAAAACGAGCATTTTTGGCCAAGTTTTGACCATTTTTGTATTTATGCAAATGAGGCTTGCGAAAGTCCAAGTGGGCGTGTTTAAAGTAAAAGTCCAACTGGGCGTGTATTATGTGTGTTACATCGGGGCGTTTTTACTACTTTTACTAGCTGGGCGTTCTGACGAGAAGTATCATCCACTTCTCTTCAGAACGCCCAGCTTCTGGCAGTGCAGACACAGCGTGTTCTCGAGAGATCACACTGTGACGTCACTCACAGGTCCTGCATCGTGTCGGACGAGCGAGGACACATCGGCACCAGAGGCTACAGTTGATTATGCAGCAGCATCAGCGTTTGCAGGTAAGTAGCTACATCGACTTACCTGCAAACGCTGATGCTGCTGCAGAATCAACTGTAGCCTCTGGTGCCGATGTGGCCGACACGATGCAGGACCTGGGGCAGGAAGTGAGTGACATCACAGCGTGATCTCTCGAGAACACGCTGTGTGTCTGCACTGCCAGAAGCTGGGCGTTCTGAAGAGAAGTGGATGATACTTCTCGTCAGAACGCCCAGCTAGTAAAAGTAGTAAAAACGCCCCGATGTACGCACATAATACACGCCCACTTGGACTTTTACTTTAAACACGCCCACTTGGACTTTTGCAAGCCTCATTTGCATAAATACAAAAATGGTCATAACTTGTCCAAAAATGCTAGTTTTTTAAAAATAAAAACGTTACTGTAATCTACATTGCAGCGCCGATCTGCTGCAATAGGAGATAGGGGTTGCAAAATCTGGTGACAGAGCCTCTTTAAAGCGAGCCTCTGGATTTGAGTTTGACATGTCATAGATATATGTCAAAAGCCTTCAATGGAGGAGGTCTGTAACCTGGGACCCAACGATCACAAGAACAAGGAAGGCTCACTGCCCTAATATGTGCTGAAACTCTCCAACTTTTAGCTCAGAGGACTTTGCTAGCTAAATGTTGATGACTTGCCCAGAGAGTTCACATCTTTTTGAGAGCCATCATTTAAATCTGAGATCTTTAGAGATCTCTGAGCTAAAATCCAAAGGGGCAGAATAACACTAGCAAGATCACTAAAGACACTTTGTTCTAGTGATCTATGCGGTTCCAACCTGTGTGTAAGTGCCTACAAATTTTATTTTATTTATTTATAATCTGGAAACACTTACAAACCCTTTTCAATCTTTTTAACCTAATGTACAGTTTCATTATATATAATATTAGAACATTGGTCTATATGTTCATGCCTGTAACAAATAAAACAACATCTGGGATAATAGCATTGGCTTGTATCTGGTTTGTTGCAGGTTGTCATACTTCTTGAAGAGAATTAAAACAAAAAAATACATTAATGAAGAAACTAAAGTCATAGGAGATGTCATTTGTATAAGGGATAAAATGCTGAGTTAGAAATAATAAAATATTAATTTGACACCAAAAATTACATCTTCCACCTCTTCTGCCTGCAGAGCTTATCGACAGAAAACCCTACTGAAGAGCTCCGTATATGAAGGACTTTTACCATTATTTTCTCCTTCCCTTTTATTTATTTTGTTGACTGTCTGGACCATTTTTTCTCCCTGTAATATCTTGGACAGACAGCCAAGGCTGTTTTTATGGATGGTCGGTATACTGTTCTCAAATGTAACTGTAAGTATGAGTTGGAGATGTTCTTCGTATAACTAGAAAGTCAACATGTTTGTTCCCTGACATTGTTTTTGGACACATAACCTACATTAGTGGTGCTTAACTACTATATTTTACCTTTTTATGGAAAAACATTAACAGCAAGTGTTTAGTTACATTTTACACAGTGCACCAAATTACATAATTGTGGGAGGTAAGAAAGGGGCTGCTCAAATCCACAGGTGGTAAACAATCATAAAGCAATAAAATCTCCAGTTGTGTTGCCTTCTATAATACTCAGTTTATTGAATATTTCATATACAGTATAACTCAATATAATTCAATACACATGGCTGTGAAAAAGTGTTTGCCCCTCATCATTTCTTCTATTTTTGCTAATTTTTCACATTTAAATGTTTCAGATTATGCAACTCATTTTAACATAAGATAAAGACAAGTAAACACAAAATGTAGTTATTAAATGATCAGTCTATTTATTGAGGATAAAGATCTGTACCACCCATGCAAAAAAAAAGAATTGCCCACCTAAACCTAATAACTGGTTAGGCCCCCCCTGGCAGTAACAACTGCAATCAAACGTTCGTGATGACTTCTGATAAGTCTTTTACATTCCTGTGGAGGAATTATGTCCCACTATTCTTTGCAGCATTGTTTTAATTTGGCTACATTGGGGGGTTTTCAAGCATGAACTGCCCGTCTAAGGTCATGCAACAGCATCGCAATGGTATTTAAGTCAGGACTTTGACTCAGCTGCTTCAAAACCGTAATTTTGTTTCCTTTGAACCATGCAGAGGTGGACTTGCTTGCATGCTTGGGATCATTGTCCTGCTGCATAACCCACTGAACTTGAGCTTTAGGTCAGAAACTGGCAGCCGACATTCACCATCAGGATTTTCTGATAGAGAGCAGAATTCACGGGGTCCTGCAGAAGCAAAGCAGCCCCAGACCATCACACTACCATGTTTAAATGTTGGTATGATCATCTTATGGTTGAATGCAGTGTTAGCTTTAAGCCAGATGTAACAAGACCCATGTCTTCCAAATAGTTCTACCTTTTACTTATCAGTCCACAGAATATTATTCCAAAAGTCTTAGGCCCCATGCCCTCTTCAGTTTTTTCCTTCAGGGTGCTATCCGTTTTTGTCACTGATAGCACCCTGAACCCATTCATTTCAATGGAGCCATGCACACTTCAGTTTTTTTGACGGTCCGTTGCTCCGTTCCGATCCAAAGTAGAGCATGTCCTACTTTGGTCCGGGATTCCGTGACCGTGAGGCCCATGCAAGTCAAAGGGGCCGTCAAAAAAACTGAAGGCACACGGAAGGCATCCGTGTGCCGTCCGTGTGTGACGGAGCCGTTGCCTAGCAACCGCCGGGCGGGCAGTAAAACATAACAGAAATATTACACTAATCGGCAGCCACTTGACTCTATCAATCACTGATAGAGAAAAGAGGCTTCTGATTAAAAATAAAATAAAAATCAGTTCATACTTACCCGGTCGTTGTCTTGGTGACGAGTCCCTCTTCTTTCTCCAGTCCGACTTTCAAGAATGACGTGGCAGCCTGGGATTGGCTGCAGAGGCAGCTGCAGCCTGTGATTGGCTGCAGAGGCGGTCACGTGGGATGAAGCGTCATCCCTGGAGGCCGGCCTTCTGACCGCCACTACAGCCAGTGATTGGCTGCAGCGGCGACATGGATGAAACTTCAACGCTGGAGGCCGGACAGGAGGAAAGTAAGTATGAAATTTTTATTTTTTTTATAACATTCAAATTGTATTTTCCGCGCGCCGAGCATGGTACTGTCAAGGGGGCTGAAAGAGTTACCGCCGATCAGTGCAGCCCATTAACTCTTTCAGCACCCTGGACAGGACCATGCTCGGCGCACGGAAACGGAAATACGGAGTGCACACGGGAGTGCACTCGGCCGATAAAACGGACACACGGATCCGTCAAAAACGGCCGTGAAAACCGTGTCTGAAGTGTGCACGAAGCCTTAGGCGTTATCTAGATGTATTGTGGCAAATGTAAGACGAGTTTGCGCCTTGTAACTCTCTCATAGATCTAAATTTTTTGCCCAGTGTCTTTCTTATTGTGGAATCGTGTAAATTGGCCTTAACTAAGGCAAGTGAAGCTTGCAGTTCTTTAGATGTTTGTCTGGGTTCTTTTGTGACCTCCTGAATGAGTCGTCGATGCGCTCTTGGAGAAATTTTGATAGGCCAGCCACTCCTAGGAAGGTTTACCAGTTTTTCAGGTTTTCTCCATTTGTGGATAATGGCTTTCACTCTGTGTAATGACAGGGGGGTAGGGAAACAGACAGTGAGCCCTAATCTACCCACCACTCAGTCCCTGCCTACTTGCAACGACCCACCCTAGGCAACGGGGTACAACTGGGCGACGGTCCCTACGCTCAATAGGTGCACGACAGACAAACAGACAAGGGGACACAAGCAAAGGGAAATGGGGCAGTTGCCCACGGCAACACCGCGAGCAACAAGAGAGGTGAACGAGCCGAGTCAAACCAGGAGTGTACGAGGTACCAAACGCAGAGCAGGAGAGTAGTCAGTAAGCCAGGGTCAGTATGAAGCAAGGTCAAATAGCTAGAAGCTGCAGCAAGGCCAGGAAACCACGCGAGAAGAATCACAAGCAAAGGAGGAACAGGAAAGGCAGGTATAAATAGACAGAGGGCGGGAGCTAGCTCCGTCTGGCCAGGCTGCGATAGGCTCTCCCACTCCTAAGCCTGCCATCCTGAGTGGTGGAAGATGGAGTCAGTCTCAGAGACATAGAACCAGGTGCAGACTGATTACCCATGGGCGTATACACAGAAGTTGTGCCTGGCAGATCCTTTGCAGTACCCCCCTTTTATGACGGGCCACCGGACCCTTTCTAAGTGGACCCGGTTTATTGGGGAAACGAAGGTGGAACTTCCTGAGCAATACTCCAGCGTGAACATCCCGGGCGGGTACCCAAGTCCTCTCCTCAGGCCCGTATCCTCTCCAATGGACCAGGTACTGGAGGGAGCCTTGGACCATCTTGCTGTCCACAATTTTGGCCACCTCGAATTCCACCCCCTCAGGGGTGAGAACGGGAACAGGAGGTTTCCTCGAGGGAGCCAAGGACGGGGAGCAGCGTTTAAGGAGGGAGGCATGAAACACGTCGTGTATACGAAAAGATGGGGGCAACTCCAGTCGGAAGGAGACAGGATTGAGGACTTCAATGACCTTATACGGCCCTTTAAACCGGGGAGCAAACTTCTTGGACGGGACCTTAAGGCGCAAGTTCTTAGACGATAACCACACCAGATCCCCGACCATAAACAAGGGGTTAGCAGAACGTCTACTATCAGCCTGAGTTTTTTGTATGCTCTGGGACGCCTCTAGGTTCTTCTGAACCTGGGCCCAGACTGTGCACAGTTCCCGATGAACGACCTCTACCTCGGGATTGTTGGAACTACCAGGTGAAACTGAGAAGAACCGTGGATTAAACCCAAAATTACAGAAAAAGGGGGAGACCCCTGACGAGTTACTGACCCGGTTATTAAGGGAAAATTCGGCGAGGGGAATGAATGAGACCCAATCATATTGACAGTCAGAGATAAAACACCTTAAATATTGTTCTAGAGACTGATTAGTCCTCTCGGTTTGGCCATTAGTTTCAGGATGGAAGGCAGAGGAGAAGGACAGATCAATCTCCAACTTTTTACAGAAGGCTCTCCAAAACAATGAAACAAATTGTACCCCTCTGTCCGAAACAATATTGACAGGGACCCCATGGAGACGCAGGATGTGTTTGACAAACAAGGTAGCTAACGTCTTAGCATTGGGTAGTTTCTTGAGGGGCACAAAGTGGCACATCTTACTGAAGCGGTCTACTACAACCCACACCACCGACTTGCCTTGAGATGGAGGCAAATCGGTGATAAAATCCATGGAGATATGGGTCCAAGGTCTCTGGGGAATGGGCAAAGAACGTAGTAAGCCCGCTGGTCGGGACCTGGGCGTCTTGGACCTAGCACAAACCTCACAAGCGGCGACGTAGGCCTTAACGTCTTTAGGCAACCCAGGCCACCAATAGTTTCTGGCAATGAGGTGTTTGGTACCCAGGATGCCTGGATGACCAGATAGTGCGGAGTCATGATTTTCCCTAAGTACCCTCAGCCGGAATTGCATGGGAACAAACAGATTGTTCTCAGGAAGGTTCCCGGGAGCTGAACCTTGATCAGCCGCAATTTCAGAGACTAAATCAGAATCAATAGAAGAAACGACTATACCAGGAGTCAAAATACAAGCAGGATCTTCCTCCGAAGGAGGGCAGGCCAGGAAACCACGCGAGAAGAATCACAAGCAAAGGAGGAACAGGAAAGGCAGGTATAAATAGACAGAGGGCGGGAGCTAGCTCCGTCTGGCCAGGCTGCGATAGGCTCTCCCACTCCTAAGCCTGCCATCCTGAGTGGTGGAAGATGGAGTCAGTCTCAGAGACATAGAACCAGGTGCAGACTGATTACCCATGGGCGTATACACAGAAGTTGTGCCTGGCAGATCCTTTACACTCTGGTTTGCTGGAGTCCCAGAGCCATAGCAATGGCTTTGTTACCCTTTCCAGACTGGTAGATTTCTATGTCTTTGTTTGGCATCTGTATCTGAATCTCTTTAAAATGTGGCATCATGTGCTGATTTTTGAGATCTTCTCACAGCTTCACATTGACAGACAGGTTCTATTTAAGAGCTGTTTAGACTCAGCAGGTCCGTCAGTAATCATGTCTGGGTGTAGTTAGTAAAATGTAACCCAATTATTAATAGAATTTGGATAATTGGTTGATTTAGTAGCTAAGGGGACAATTCATTTTTCACATAGGGCCACGAGGGCTGAACAGCATTTTACGCTCAATAAATGAAATCATCATTTAAAAACAACATGTTTTGTGTTAATTTGGGTTATCCTTGTCTAGCTGAAGTATAACATATATGCAAAAAGAAATCGTACAAGATCTAAATAATTTAATCACAAGATGTGTTGTGGTTTAAAAGACAAAACGAAAAATTGCCCAAAAGCAACGAGTCAAAGCAAACAGTCAGAAGTTTGCTTCCATCTTACAATCTGTATTTGAAAAGGACGTGATGCCATTGGTTACTCTATGGAATGTTATATAAATATAAATATATATATATATATATATATATATATATATATATATATATATATATATATATATATATATGACTTTTTACAACCAGCCATGGAATCCCATGGTAAACAGGAACACAACAGGGGGGGGGGGGGGATTAAAGAGCTCAGAAAGAGACAAGTCCCTAGGTCATTGTGGGGTATGTTCTGATGAGAGGGCTCCAGGGAGCAGGTCATCCATGGTCAGTCCAAATGAGCTTGCAGAGATACAGGAGAGGATGGGGTTTGCTTACACTCAATGTTCAGAATTCCAGACTACCAGACTGGAGCTGCAGTTGTGTATTGAAAGCTGGTGGTTAGCGGTAGCGAGGAGAAGAGAAAGCGAGGGAAACAAAAAAAAGGGGGAGAGGGAATAGGGATATGAGGATGCGCAGAAATGAACACCCCTGTGGTTCAAATGAAAGGGGGATTGCAAAGGAGACTATCACTTTGTGTTATACCAGGCCGCTATATAGGATCATCACCAACTAATGTCCGTTCGAGGAACCTGATGGTGGGACAAAAACAATCTCGTATTCTGGTCTTAATATGTGCATGAAGCATGTGGATTATGGGTTGCCAGGTCTCAAAGAAACCACGTACTCTCGATTCTTTTTGCAGGGAGGATTCACCCAATCCATGCGTAATAGGAAGACCAACTTTTTCAAAAATAAACAAAGGGACTTTTTCGGGCGGCAACGGAAATGCAAAAAATGAGCCTCTTGTAGAGCTGAGGGACAGGAGTGATGTCAGGCAGATAACCAAAAAGAGCCCAACTAGGGGTTAGGGGAATCTGTTGTTTAGGCCCCATGCACACCACCGCATTTTCATATTTCTGTAACTACTGTCCGTAAATACAGATCCATGGGTATCTGTATTTTATCTGTATATACGGAAATCTGTCCGTAAATACGGTCCATATTACATCTGTATTTGATCAGCATATACGGATCCGTAAAAAAAAGAGGGAGGATGCAAATGATGTCTCCAACATGTTGCATAGCAATGCTTCCGTAAATACGGACGATTTACAGATGCACATCCGTAGCTGTCCGTATTTACGGAAGCGCCCACAGGCTTCTATCGGAGAGTTTGTGCCGTAATTATGGACAAGAATAGGACAGGTTCTATCATATTTTCAGCATGGACACCCATGAGTAAAAATACTGAAAGGTGTCTGTGGAAAATATAAATCAATGGGTCCGTAATTACGGACCGCAATTACGGATGGAGTATACGGTCGTGTGCATGGGGCCTTATTACTGTGTGTGGGTGAAAAGTTGTATCCTAATCCAGAAAGACTGGGAAACTGGGCAGGTCCATAAGCAGTGGTACATGTCAGCCACATCTGCCCCGCAACTGGAGCAAGCTGGGGTTGGGACGTTTCCCATATGGAAGTTTCGTCGGGGAGAGATATAGCGTTTATGTGCGATTTTCAAGAATATTTCCCAGTAGAAAATAGCCGGTTTGTACTTCAGTGCCTTGTCAAGAGTGCGAAGGATTAAATCAGGTGTGCGCTCCTAGTCATGAGAAGTCCACTGCCCCAATCCAGAGTTTAGTGTCCGATGATAAACCTGTTTTCGGAGTAGTGAGTAGAAATGGGGGGGTGAATTAATGTTTTGGTGTAAGCTTGAGAGAACGAGATCCAAATCTCCCACCCTCAAAATCCCCCTGCGACATCCACTGACAGAATGTTATATTTTGTTATCAAATTTTCTGAAATACCATATGCAACTTATGGCTTACAGTGCTAGCGAAATAATGCAGTAAATGTCATTAGTCCCAATGTCAGACATAGTTTACACAATGATTTCCATCTATATTTAGAGTATACACGGTATACTAGATAATGTCATTCTTTGGCAGATTGCTTACTTATTTTCAGTTAATGTGATCATCTATATCTTTATTTGACAGTGCAGAGTTATTATATGCCAGATGAGTAACACCAGGTCAGAAGTCTTCCATTGGCTCCTTTGGCCATTGGCTTTAGTGGTTGGTTTAGCAGTGTCTGGATATCTTGAGACCCTGGAAGAGGTCATTTTCTTTGCCATCACAGCTTTTGCTTCTGCAGCTCACATTCATTATGGAGTTTGTGTGGTGAGTATTATTTTCTTAATATTGAAATTGGTGGATTTGACTAATTAAAGTCAGATTTGGTATAATTTGCAACAATCTTACATATATGGGGGCAACTTGACAATCCCCCAATAGCAGAATCAGGCATTTTGAAATTCTATCTCTCACTAATGAAAAATGCATGTACGCTTGCTTAAAGAGGCTCTGTCACCAGATTTTGCAACCCCTATCTGCTATTGCAGCAGATAGGCGCTGCAATGTAGATTACAGTAACGTTTTTATTTTAAAAAAACGAGCATTTTTGGCCAAGTTATGACCATTTTCGTATTTATGCAAATGAGGCTTGCAAAAGTACAACTGGGCGTGTTGAAAAGTAAAAGTACAACTGGGCGTGTATTGTGTGCGTACATCGGGGCGTTTTTACTACTTTTACTAGCTGGGCGTTCTGACGAGAAGTATCATCCACTTCTCTTCAGAACGCCCAGCTTCTGGCAGTGCAGATCTGTGACGTCACTCACAGGTCCTGCATCGTGTCGGACACATCGGCACCAGAGGCTACAGTTGATTCTGCAGCAGCATCAGCATTTGCAGGTAAGTAGCTACATCGACTTACCTGCAAACGCCGATGCTGCTGCAGAATCATCTGGTGCCGATGTGTCCTCGCTCGTCTGACACGATGCAGGACCTGTGAGTGACGTCACAGCGTGATCTCTCGAGAACACGCTGTGTCTGCACTGCCAGAAGCTGGGCGTTCTGAAGAGAAGTGGATGATACTTCTATACACAACGCCCAGCTAGTAAAAGTAGTAAACACGCCCCGATGTAACACACATAATACACGCCCAGTTGTACTTTTACTTTAAACACGCCCAGTTGTTCTTTTGCAAGCCTCATTTGCATAAATACGAAAATGGTCATAACTTGGCCAAAAATGCTCGTTTTTTAAAAATAAAAAAGTTACTGTAATCTACATTGCAGCGCCGATCTGCTGCAATAGCAGATAGGGGTTGCAAAATCTGGTGACAGAGCCTCTTTAAGCCGGGGCTGCATGTTTATGAGGGAGTTGGGAAAGATAGAAGTCGACTGAACAAATGAAAATATGCATGGTCAGTTTTATCAGCAGAAATCCTCCATACTATAAAGGTCCTTTTACACGGTCCGATAAGGGCCATGAAAATGAGCGCCTAATAACGAGACAGGAATATTGATCAGTTATGTATGTGAACAAGCGATCGTTACTACAATAGTTTGTCCTCATACATTTTAATCATGTCGGCAGAAAATCTCCCCGTTCACATAGGGAGATGTGCTGCCGACTAGCGACAATTTTATTAGCCGCATCAATGAGCAGATCAGCCGATGAACAAGCAGTTGCTGGTTCATCAGCTGATTGTTCCCTTGTTTACACAGGGCAATGATCGAGAGCAAGCTTCATATGAACGCTTGATTGTCCGATCATTGGCCCTTGTAAAAGGGTCTTTAGGTCAAAATTAAACACGCAGTTTTCGGTACAGTTTTCTACTCCCTTTTTTTGCCAAGCACAGGAGTGGAAAAGAAAGGAGATTCATGGGTCTTTACTTAATACCGTTCTTTACTTTTGGATCCACTTCGGGCTTTGGCTCAAAAACTGGACCAAAAACTGCATTATAACTGTGTGTGTGTGATCCTGTCCTAATACTGAATTTTTCCCCACAAAACGATGTATCAATCTGCTGAGCTCCTCCTGCTCTAAAACATGCTGCCTGCACATTGTTCAAAGTTCAATATGCCAGGTTCCCATTAATTATATATTATACAAAATAGCTCTCCTCCAGAAAAAGAAAACTGTCTAGTGTATCTATAGGTGAATACCTCGTAAGTCAATGCTTGGCCCTTAATGCCTCCTTCACACACAGAATTTTTCTGACAATTTAAACTGCATCAAAAACGCTTCCGAAAACACGAGCGTTATTAAAATGTAACATGCATTTTTTAAGGCATTTTTAGTGGTGTTTTTAGTGGCGTTTTTCATTTGGTGGCATTTTCTGCATGCTTTTTTTTTCTGTCGTTTTTGAAGTCTTATAGAGAAGCCTATGGGAAAAACGCCTGAAAAAAACGGCATACACAGAGCACGCTGCATTTGGAAAAAAACGCCACTGACCCAAAAAATTTCCTCAAAAACGCTGCAAACAAAAATGCAGTTATATGTAGTGCATTTTATATTTTACTATAAACTTAAGGCCGGGTTCCAACGGGACGGATGCGCTGCGTAAAAATCACGCAGCTTGTGGTGCGATTTTTCGGATGGAAATTCCTTTGCAGAAGAAAGCCGTTCATACTTATCCCCTCCCTCCTCTGACGTTCCGCTCCGGCCTCCCTGGATGACCTTCCAGGCCATGTGACGCTTCAGCCTGTGATTGGCTGCAGCGGTCACATGGGACACAACGTCATCCCAGGAGGCCAGACCGCAGGAAGAAGGAGGGCGTTCTGGATAAGTATGATATTTTTTTTCTTCTGGTGTTGCGATTTTTGTGGAGTAAACGCCGCAATTAAACTGCAAAAGTCGCAATGCTTAGCTTTCTGTTGCGGGTTTTGTATCCCATTGAATTCCCAATTGACATGCTGCGGAATTAAATTCCACACTGCAGGTCAAGTTATTAACGTTTACGCTGTGTTTTTGTTCCACAGTGTGGGCATGAGATTGACTAAATCTCACCCACTTTGCTGCTACTGTAAACGCTGCAGAGTTTCCGTACACAATCCCGTTGGGGAAATTGCGCAGCATTTATTCTGCGTCGGAACCCGGCCTAAATGTAACATCTGGCTGCACTAAAAAACGCAACAGAAACACAAGAAAAACGCCTTTAAAAACGTCATGAAAAGAATTCACAAAATGCAGCAAAATATTGTGTATGAATCCAGCTTTGAAACATTTGGCTTTTGAGCCAAACCATAGACACTCACCTGTGGAAAGCACGACAAATACAGTGTTGTTAAAGAGAAATCTGCTCCATCATGTATTTGTACAACCTACTTTATTAGATGTGTAAAATACTAATTTTCTTATATTTTTTTTATTATAGGGAAAGCAATTGAGCAAACATTTCCATATTTACGTATTCTCTCTAAAGAAGCGGTATGCAGATTGAGTAACTGACAGGTTTTATCTTTTTTTATTAAATTTGAAGAACTGTAAGCACGGTGCTGTAGATACTCATATTATTGTATTCTGGAGACATCTAGTATGAGCGCCAAACATTGTTTTATTATGTACATTTCTCGAATTTGGCAAATGGATTACAAGATCTTAAGAAAAGACTTTGCGGGAAATTTACAAATACTACTGCAAAAGAAAACCCCATTATAAGATTACTGTTTCATTTTGCAACCTGTACTAAAAAAAGACAGCTGTATTACGATTTTTTACTGTGGACCATCGATATGTTTTAATTTGCATGTTTTTTTTAAGTTTTTTTTTAGAAATCTTCCTTTATATTATATAATGGTAAAAGGTACTACTAAACTTACTTAGCATGGCTAAATACCTTACTCTACTAGAGTGTATAACAGGTAAAAATAGAATTTATACTCAGCCACATTAGGTCATATTGCACACTATAAAAAACGCTCAACTATAATTTCTTGCAGTGGCACAAAAATGCTTAGTTATCTATCTAGTTCATCACATTACAAACTAAACCATTTGGGGGTACATCTGGAGCTCTCAGGCCATGCTTCCGTAGAAGATTTCTTACCTCCGCCACAGTTGCAGCCAGTCTTTGTTATTGGTCACTGTTGCAGGCTGTCCCTGTAAGGCTCTGTTCACACCGTGTTCATTGAAAGTCTCTGCTAGTATGCGCCCAATGTATTGTCCAGACATGTGCAAATGGAGGCCAAAGAGTTGCATACGTCTGCCATGGACTCGAATTTTAAAAAACCGCATACTATGTGGTATTTGTTTTCTTATGGGATGCCCTTGTATTTGAAAGCATAGTTGACTACGCTTTCAAATACAGTTTAAAAAAAGGTATGCCAAAGTATACCGGCCATGCAAAAGCCAAAAGGTATAGATATGTTCGGCACATATATGCTGGGAGCATTTCCTGACAAATACGTGGACACGTACATAACAAATGCAGTGTGAATATAGCCTTGTAGTGAACTGTTGGATACTAACTGTGTTTTGGGTCCTGTGGCTGCTCAATAATGGGGGCACTGTGCCTGTCACCATAATGGCTGCAATGTGATTTTCTTTCTTAAAGGCCGATTTTTTATGGGGGCACTGTGGCTGGCTCTGTTATGGAGCCATTGTGGCACCATATAAAATTTACAAGGTGTGCACTGCATGTCACATATTTGAGTCCTAAGTTTTAATCTCCAAAAGGTGAAGCTATTCATTTATCTTTATCCATCTTTTGAAATTGCATCTTATGCTGTGTGTACTCTTCCCTGATACTTAAAAAAAAAAGGAGTTCAAGCAATGACATCAGCAAAATAGTAATCGCTGCAGCAAACTGTAATATTGTTCATTGTCATGACTGATTGTAAACCTGGGCGTTAAAATTTCTTTAACTAGGAGCACTTGTCTTAGAAACCTTGAGATCTAGTTTCCAACCATACATTTAATACCACATTATACTATTACATTTAGATTTATTTTAAAGGGAATCTGTGAGCAGAAAAATGCCAACTACCCCAGCCTACAAAACGTGTAGCAAAAATACAATAAAAGTCTGCTAATTTAGAACGTCAAATTCATTTTAGGGTATGTTCACACGAGGTCATGACTTGCCTAAGTAGAGTCGTTTGTTATTGAACATTTTGCTTATCCTTTCTTTTATCACCCCTTCATCTAAGAAAAAGACACGTGACAACCGAGGTTGGATGTGAAATGGCCACAGCAGCCGTTTATTAATTTACATTGTTTATAAAATGCAATTTTGATCCGAAACATTCGGATAACTAATTAGGAATCCAACCAGAGAATTCCTCCTATAATTCACATGACCCAACATGGGTCCGAATCATAAATAACAATTAACATTAACCTAATCAGAGCAGGGGAAGTCCTTGAAACCATTTTTTAGATAGGTTTGTTACCTCGAGTTAGCCATCTGCAACCACCACCAACAAATTACCTCCAGCCGTAAACCAGCTCGGAGGCACCGCTCACCTCTGCAGATGGCTCCAACCACCAGAAGACCACTTCAAAGCGATAACACCCTATGAAGTCTTCAAACAATGTACCTTTTTTGGGGGACGCATAACCCCGATGCGACCCCCCCACCATTTCGTACTGACCAACCTCAAGGACTCTCCCCGCCACAGCGAAACAGGCCTTGACCACCTTAAAGAGGCTCTGTCACCAGATTTTGCAACCCCTATCTGCTATTGCAGCAGATAGGCGCTGCAATGTAGATTACAGTAACGTTTTTATTTTTAAAAAACGAGCATTTTTGGCCAAGTTATGACCATTTTCGTATTTATGCAAATGAGGCTTGCAAAAGTACAACTGGGCGTGTTGAAAAGTAAAAGTACAACTGGGCGTGTATTATGTGCGTACATCGGGGCGTGTTTACTACTTTTACTAGCAGGGCGTTGTGTATAGAAGTGTCATCCACTTCTCTTCACAACGCCCAGCTTCTGGCAGTGCAGACACAGCAGTGTTCTCCAGAGATCACGCTGTGACGTCACTCACAGGTCCTGCATCGTGTCAGACGAGCGAGGACACATCGACACCAGAGGCTACAGATGATTCTGCAGCAGCATCGGCGTTTGCAGGTAAGTCGATGTAGCTACTTACCTGCAAATGCTGATGCTGCTGCAGAATCAACTGTAGCCTCTGGTGCCGACACGATGCAGGACCTGTGAGTGACGTCACAGATATGCACTGCCAGAAGCTGGGCGTTCTGAAGAGAAGTGGATGATACTTCTCATCAGAAAGCCCAGCTAGTGAAAGTAGTAAACACGCCCCGATGTACACACATAATACACGCCCAGTTGTACTTTTACTTTTCAACACGCCCAGTTGTACTTTTGCAAGCCTCATTTGCATAAATACGAAAATGGTCATAACTTGGCCAAAAATGCTCGTTTTTTAAAAATAAAAACGTTACTGTAATCTACATTGCAGCGCCGATCTGCTGCAATAGCAGATAGGGGTTGCAAAATCTGGTGACAGAGCCTCTTTAAGCCTGTGAGTTCCGCCACACCACCACCGCCCTTTCAATTCCTTCTGCTAGTGCCAGGCTCCACAAATCAATCCCAACCTCGGTCAGATGCACCCCATCACTCCTCCAGTAATTCCCTTCTCCTGACTCCAAATCCCTGTGCCGCACACAAATGCCCCCATTCTTGGCCACAAAACGGGACACCGCCCGATTCACTTTAATGCGGGCCTTATTAACCCTCTCCACAGACCGAGCCAGCCGCCAATGCTTCCTTGGAACTATGTCGGACCAAACTATCACTAGGCCGGGATAAGATACCCATAAACACAACATATCGTGTTTGATATCCCGCACCAACTCCCGAAAGGGGCGAACCCCCAAATCATTGCCCCCCACGTGCAATACCAGGACTTCCGGAACCCTATCCAGCCGAGAGTATGTCTGAAACTCTGCTAAAACCCGGCTCCACAACATACCTCTAAATCCCAGCCAATGCAAAACCGCATCCTGCCACGGAATGCGCAGCTGACGGCCGTCAGGGTGGACGTCCGCCCTCAAGGCCCCCCAATGCACGTAAGAGTGTCCTAACAACCACACAAGGCAAGGGAGCTGATCTGAAACGAAAAAGGACAGGCACACACGCTTTTAACAACAAATAATAACATGACTCATAACAAATGAGGGCGCACGTATGACCTAAACCTGTTGGACTCCCAACGGCCAATGCGCCGCACCCCCTCGTCGTCAGCGCCCCGCCTCAGTTGCTGCGCCAATCCTAAAGGAGTGAGATGAGTAAGGGCCAGCAGCGACTCCGACTGCCGCCAAGCATTTCTTAAATACTGCACCAAATTGATATCTGGACAAAAATGACCCATTCTCGTGACGTAGCAATGGCAACTCGGGCGACCCCACCCGTGGTTTAAAAGCACGCATACAAGCGACCGGACACATCGCCGATCCCGGGAGGGCAAACAAAACTATGCGCTTTCCCTTGCCCATTTGATCAGTTTTTGACCGCCGCAACCACAACTCGAGTCTATCCCCATATAGACCCACCTCCTCCAGTCTCAACCCCCCTGCCCGCTTGGTACTAGGTGAAACCAACTCGCCAATTCAAAGTGCACCAAAAAACGCTAAGGAAAATGCTAACCGATATAACTCCACCTCAGAAGGAGAACGACAGACAGACACTAGCGATAAACCCAAAGAACCAAGGAGAGCAAAAGACACGGGCCGTCTACAATCTGCTTCGACCCTACCTCGACGCAGACCCTTTAAAGCTGGTCCTACTAAAAATTCCTTAGACACATCCCGAAAGCCCCACAACTTAAAACCAAAAGCCAACGCAGAGACGAAACGATTGACCTTAGCCAGGGAAAACCCCGCCTCCCAAGCATCCCCCAACCAATACAAAAGTGCCACCAACATGTCTTGATCCGTGCTGACGTTACCCAAATTTCTTACCCACTCCTCCCACTGCTTCCAACAAGCAGAATAAGCACTCCACGTTGTACGTGCCAATGACCTTTCAACCAATCGTTCTACGGGACCGAAACCAGATCCCAGTGATGCTCCGGACAAGCCAAACTGAGCCACTCCGCTCCCGGTGCCAATTGTCGAAATCAATCCCACTGTGAGCGAGAAAGAGCATCAGCGATACAATTCCGTACCCCCGGCACATGCACTGCAACTACCCACGCGTTCAAAGACAAGCACACCAAAACTAAATGTCACAACGACTGAACTACCGGAGGAGAGGATGCGGTGATGTTATTAATGGCCAGCACCACCCCCATGTTGTCGCAGTAGAAGCGGACCTTCTTGTCCCTGAGCCTGTCCCCCCAAATGGTCGCCGCAACCACGATAGGGAACAGCTCGAGCAGGGCCAGATTCCGCGTGAGTCCGCTGGTCACCCAGCTAGCCGGCCAGTTACCCGCACACCAAGGACCACCCCCGTACGTGCCAAAACCACCTACCCCAGCCGCATCCGTAAAAATTTGTAAATTACTCGTATCCTGTGCTGGAGCCATCCATAGAGAGCGACCATTATACTGACCAAGAAAATCATCCCAAACCTGAAGATCAGCCCGATGCTCCTCCCTGAGCCGCACAAAATGATGTGGCGCCCGAACCCCCGCCGTTGCTGCCGCCAAACGTCTGCTAAAAACTCTCCCCATCGGCATAATCCGACAAGCGAAATTCAACTTACCCAGCAGAGACTGGAGATCGCGCAACGTCATCTTCTTCAACCTACAAGCCCGCCGTACCTCCTGACTCAATGACCCTAATTTATCCACCGGAAGTCGACACTCCATCGCCACCGAATCAATTTCAATCCCTAAAAAACAAATGGTGGAGACCGGGCCCTCAGTCTTTTCCGGCGCCAAGGGAATCCCAAAGTCCTTCGCAACTTTCTGCAAGGAATGCAACAAATTACCGCAAATAGGCGAAACCCCCGGGCCGATGCACAAAAAATCATCTAGATAATGTATCAAAGAATCAACTCCGGCTACGCCCTTCGTCACCCATTCCACGAAGCTACTAAATGCCTCGAAATATGCGCAAGAAAGGGAACACCCCATAGGAAGACACCTATCCACATAAAAAGCCCCATTCCAAAAACGACCCAACAGCCGCTGGCTCTCTGGATGAACTGGCAACAACCGAAAAGCCACCTCAATGTCGGTTTTTGCTAACAACGCGCCGGGCCCCGCTGCGCGAACTAATCCCACCGCCTTGTCAAAGGATGTGTACACTACTCATGATCAATCCCATCATTCACCGACGAGCCCCTGGGAAAAGATAAATGCTGAATTAAACGAAATTTCCGGGGCTCCCGCTTCGGCACAATACCCAATGGGGACACCACTAAATTATTTATTGGCGGATCAACAAACGGCCCCGCCATGCGCCCCAACGAAACTTCCTTCAACAGTTTTTCCGACACGATCTCGGAATGCAAGTAAGCCGACTTAAGATTGCGCCGAGTAACCGGAACCTCATAAGGAGGCGGAGGAATAACGAAACCAACACGGAACCCTTCATAAATTAACTTGGCCGCAACCCTATCTGGATATTCATTTAGATACGGGGCCATCCTTTCCACCCTCACCGGCGACAACCCCTTGACCAGCTGAGGAGGACTGGTTCCCTGACCGCTTCTTCCGCATACACTTGGCAGCCCCGTGTGATGATCCATTACATTCTGAACACACGTGCTTGAACTTACATGCGGCCCCGAACTTACACTGGCCGTCATTAAATTGCCAGCAGAACCCGAGTTTTGCCCCTGAACCTTGCCCGGCCTGGCTAGACTGACCTCCTTGGCCAACGCTCCCGGGAAAGGACTGCTTCACCGGAGCCGTCACCCTCAACCAAAGCGCAATATCCTTCTGGTCCCACCGAATCGCCGGCCAAACCGCCTTCCGCTGGCGAAATTGCTCATCGTACCGCAACCACGCCTGACCCCCGTATGCCCTATGAGCCTCTCCGATGGCATCGAAATAGCAAAATAACGCCGAGCAATTTTCAGGCACCTTCTCTCCGATCACGCTGGCTAAAATGGCAAACGCTTACGACCAATTGACGAACGTCTGCGGGATAAGCCTATACCGCCGACGTTCCTCTTCCTCCTTCTTACTCTCATCCCGCTTGCCTTTATCCAAATTGAATTTTGCAAGCGGCAGAAGAGAAAAGATCTCCACGTACTCATCCTTCCAGATCCGCTCGCGGACCTCCTGTTTTAGGTGTGCCCCTAAAGGACCCTCGAAGCATACATAAACCTCGCCACAAGCACGATCATCAAGCCGGATTCGATCACCATCTTTTTGCTCCTCGGTCTGAACTGACACCGCGACCGCTTCCTTAGATGCCGCCAACACTTCCCCAACCACGGGACGCGACTATAACACACCAACCTCACGAGGACCTTCCCAAACTACCGCCGGGGTACCCGCCGGAACTACGGGCGCCGCAGCCCTACCTAAGCGCCCGACCAACTCCCGCAAGCAACCCACTAAATCCGATAAGCCAACGCCGTCGCGCCCGGCGACGCCGCTACCTCTAGCCGATGCCGCGCTCGCTGCCCCACCCCCGACACCCGACATAAAAATCGCTGGATACGGCAAAGAAGGAGTTACGCACTCACCGGGCTGCCCAGGCGCTGTGTTCCCGCCAGCCGGAAAATCCTGACCTCGCTGAAAATCGTCCAATTCGCCATCCATCCTCCAGGTCCTCTCTTGCCGACGACTGGCCATCCCACCGACATCTCCTACACGGGGACAACGACATGCTGACAGATGGGCCGGCAACCTGCCGCCCGACCGCAGGGACCCAGACTTCCGACCGGACCTGTTGCCTCGTCGCCGCTGATGATCTAGGCGTCCTCCCTGACAGTCTTGAGGAAGCCTGCCCCCTGGCCGGAACATCACCATGCGGGGCGGCCGTGGGCTGCTCTCTGCATACGGCATCCGATGGAGGTGGGGTGACAGGGAGCCCGGCCTGCGACCCCCTGTGGACCCCCGGACCTCGTCGCGGCTGGGGATTCCTGCCAGGACGCAGGGCCTGGGAAGAGGCGGCCTTCCCAGCTGCCTGGCCTGCAGCATCCTTTGAAGGGCTCCCCTTGCGACGCCGTGTCCGCGGGACCACCTCTGGACTGAGGCGTTCTGGTGGGCGAGACCGCCGGGAGCGACGGGGAGACCCGGCCTGAGCCACCGCCGCCCCCGACGACGCTCTCTGCTTCATGCGAGCAGGAGCCCTGGGTGCCAAGTCCCCCCCCGCCGCCACAGTACTAGCACTACGGAGGGGGCCGGGGGAGGGGAGCCTGTCCCTCAGATCCACTGACCCTGAGCGCCGGGCCTGGCGTGGAGACGAGCCAGCCTCCGGCATCCTGGATAGTGCTTCCACGGTCTCCTCTAACCACCCGGGACCGTGGAATGCAGCTGCCGCCCGCAGCTGCTCCAACATGCAGACCTCAGACATGGCGCAGGTAAGGTGCAGGCAAGCACGGTAGCAGAGGGAGCTTGTCTATTTGCTCGAGCTTGTCTATTTGCTTGCTCTTC
The DNA here is from genome assembly GCF_050947455.1 of Rhinoderma darwinii. Taxonomy (NCBI): domain Eukaryota; kingdom Metazoa; phylum Chordata; class Amphibia; order Anura; family Rhinodermatidae; genus Rhinoderma; species Rhinoderma darwinii. Next base: position 92,799,748 of record NC_134691.1, read on the forward strand.
CTCCCACTGCTTCCGGCTCACTGCCGAAAACAGCGGGAAGACGAGCAACGTACCCTAACTCCTCCCTTCCCCTCTTCGAACTCCCCCTTCTACTCCCTCCTACTCTCACTCTTAACCCTTTCCCTCCTATGTCCGTCATGGAGGCTTCCCTCTGAAGCCCTTCGTGCTGCGTCCAGCCTCTTCTTTACGTCCGTAATTGACGGTCGTATTTCGGCCGCAAGTACCGGACCGAACACACTGCAGGGAGCCGGGCTCCTAGCATCATAGTTATGTACGATGCTAGGAGTCCCTGCCTCGCTGCCGGACAACTGTCCCGTACTGTAATCATGTTTTCAGTACGAGACAGTTGTCCGGCAGCGAGGTAGGGACTCCTAGCGTCGTACATAACTATGATGCTAGGAGCCCGGCTCCCTGCACTTTGTTCGGTCCGGTACTTGCGGCCGAAATACGTCCGTCAATTACGGACGTATTGACCTCGTGTGAACATACCCTAAAAGTCAATCGGGCAAAATAATCCCAAACACAAATCCAGGGACTCTTAGAAATTTATATTAGAGTGAGTTAGCCTAAGTCATAAGGCAGAGCTGTGTACACAAAGTACGCAGTACACGGAGGCTCCGCCGAATGCCCGATGTATGTAGCTATTCCCTTCTGTACATAGGGCATATGAGTGAACCTGACTCCGGTTTTTTTTTGTCAGATGTGTACTATATATGCATCTATGGGAGCCCTTATAGGCCTCTGTACAAGGCCTTCGTTTGTAATGCTATCTGAAATCACGGTATATAGGCTGAGTTGCCAATCCTTTGTCGGACCAGTCATAATTTGTTGAAAGCAATGCACAAGGTTTCTTGAGATTTGCCTGATTCTGTTAGCTTGTGCTGCACTTGTTGCTGGGTTCTGCATACTTTACCAACTTTAAAATGCCATGGATTGCTTGAACTGTTAAGTTTGATACACTATATGGATAAAAGTATTGGGACACACCTCTTAATCATTGAGTTCAAGTTTTTAATTCAGTCCCATTGCCACAAGTGTATAAAAACCAACACCTAGCCATGCAGCCTGCCTTTACAAACATTTGTTAAAGAATGGGTCGGAGTTCACTGAGAACGAGCATGGGACTGTAATAGGATGCCACCATTGCAACAAGTCAGTTCGTAAAAAAATCTCTTCCCTCCTAGATATTCCACAATCAACTGTGAGTGGAGTTATTGCAAAGTGGAAGATTTTATCAAACACAGCAACTCAGCTATGAAATGGCAGCCCAACGAAGGTTGCACAGCAGGGTTACCAAGTGCTGAGGCACATAGTGCATAAAAGTCGCCAACGCTCTACTGACTCAATAACTGCAGAGTTCCAAACCTCCTCTGGCATTAATATCAGAACAAAAACTGTGTGCTGGCAGCTTCATGGCATGGGTTTTCATGTCCGGGCAGCTGCATGCAAGCATTATATCACCAAGCACAATGCCAAGCGTTGGATGGAGTGATGTAAAGCACGCCGCCACTGGACTCTGGAGCAGTGGAAACGTGTTCTGAGGAGTGATGAATAACACTTCTCTATCTAACAGCCTGATGGACAAGTCTGGGTTTGGTGAATGCCAGGAGAACATTACCTGCCTGACTGCATTCTGCCAACTGTAAAGTTTGGTGAAGGAGGGATAATGCTGTAGGGTTGTTTTTTTAGGAATTTGCCTAGACCCTTTACTTCCAGTGAAGGGAAATCTTAATGCTTCAACAGACCAAAAAGTTTTTGGACAATTTTATGCTTCCAACTAGGGATGTCACGATACCAGAATTTCGACTTCGATACCGATACTTCGTTTAGTATAGCGATTTTGATACCAATTCGATACTTTGCCAACAGTAATAATAAAAAAAAAAAGTTCTTCCGTTTTCTGATGAGAGGCGCGAGGTGTGATGAATTTTGAATGTGCCTCACATTAATAGTAATTAACCCCATCATATTTCTCATTCATAATGGGTTAATGTGTAAGGTACATGATGGGGTTAATTACTATTAATGTGAGGCACATGGAGGTTAAATTCATCACCGCACCTCGTGCCCCACAATAAGTGATAGAAAGCCGTTTTTATTTTATTTTTTTACAGCGTACACATTATAAATGATACAAAAATATTATTGTGCAGGTTATTACGGCCGCGCCAATACTGAATGTGTGTATATTTTATGTATTGAGACTTATTTTAATGTTAATTGTAAAAAAGGTGTATGTGTATTTTTTTAAAATGTAACATGACTTTATGTTTTTACTTTATTTTTTAAACTTTAATGTACTGGCATATATCTATATTACAGTACATTAGCCTGTGTACGTATAGTATGCCCTAACAACCGGAAATATGGTAGGACAGCTCTGGGGTCCTTCAATGGACCCTGGGCTGTCTGCCCATATATGGTATGTCCCTCAATCGCGTCATAGGAATTCCCTGTGACGCGATCCAAAGGGCATCCCCCCTTCTCATTTTCCCCTGAATGCTGCAGTCCGCTGTGATCGCAGAACTCACGGGAATAACGGCGGAGATGAGAGGTTTCTCTGATCTCCACCAGCGGGGCTGCGGCTGTGTAATACAGCCATTGCTCCGCTCCTGACAGGAAGTGCACACGGTCAGCATGAGGTGATGCGGCCGGCGCTGCAGTAATGAGCGTCAGTTCAGGCACTGAAGACAAAACATAGGGGTATTTTGTAGTGCGCCCGCCATGTTCTGTTTTCGGTGCCGGCAATCATTAGTGCAGCGCCGGCCGCATCGCATCATCCTGATGGCGCGCACTTGTTGTCAGGACCCAGGGGCGGGGCAGTGGCTGTATTACACAGCCGCAGCCCCGCTCTCATACATTCATGTGTTACAATACTGAGCTGTGCAGCCGCACAGCTAAGTATCGAAATAAATGAAATAACGGTATCAAACCGTTTGGGGATGCAGAGTATCGAAACAGTATCGAAGTTTCGATACATCGTGCATCCCTACTTCCAACGTTATGGGAACAGTTTGGGGAAGTCACATTTCTGTTCCAGCATGACTGTGCCCCGGTGCACAAAGGTCCATAAAGGCACAGTTGGGTAAGTTTGGTGTGGAAGAACTTGACTGGCCCGCACAGAACCTTGACCTCAACCCCATCGAACGACTTTGGGATGAACTAGAACAGAGTTTGCGAGCCAGGCCCACTTGTCCAACATCAGTGTCTTTATATTGGGATGTCATAAAAGGTCCTGCAGCTGTCCCAAAACTTTTGTCCATATAGTGTATGTCTTTAAGATGTTGTTCAACAGTTTCCCTGGCGTGGGACTTGTGAAAGTAATTATGCTTTTTGGTAATTATTCATTTTGTGATGGTGATCCCCTAATAATACATGGGCAGACTTTTATCTGCAAATCAACACAATTCCATGCCAAAGTCTTAACAGGAAAATGCCTGTGTGTAATTATATCCAAATCTACCAGGTTGTGCCAATGAATGTTCTGGCACACACTAAGAGGCCGGTGGAAGTTTACTGTAATTACCAATGTCTAGGAGTGTAAAAAAAACAAGACCAGTCTTACAGTGTAAATACATGTAAATATGTACGGTAACTGAATGTGTTCCGAATTCATATCTAGTCCTTTTAAAGTTTCATTTAAAACCTTCTAATAGATGCAAATCTTTCCATTATACTTTTTATTTTTCATTCCTGGTTTTGACGTTCACATACTGATGCAAAATACTGCCGTATCCTTTCTCTGTATGCCTCTGGAGCCATACGGAAGCATACAGAGGTTTTTTCTAGTGAGTTCATAACGAATCGTAGCATGCTCCATTTGATCTGGTGCTGTATGAAGGAGTTCGAACAGCTCAGTAGTACAGCGTTGTATTGCCTCTGGGTGTGCATGAAGCCTAATACTTGAGGAAATCTGACCTTCGGCAGAAATGGTTGGAAATGAACTTAAAGAGGCTCTGTCACCAGATTTTGCAACCCCTATCTGCTATTGCAGCAGATAGGCGCTGCAATGTAGATTACAGTAACGTTTTTATTTTTAAAAAACGAGCATTTTTGGCCAAGTTATGACCATTTTTGTAGTTATGCAAATGAGGCTTGCAAAAGTCCAAGTGGGTGTGTTTAAAAGTAAAAGTCCAAGTGGGTGTGTATTATGTGCGTACATCAGGGCGTTTTTAATACTTTCACTAGATGGGCGTTCTGACGAGAAGTATCATCCACTTCTCTTCAGAACGCCCAGCTTCTGACAGTGCAGATATGTGACGTCACTCACAGGTCCTGCATCGTGACGGCCACATCGGCACCAGAGGCTACAGTTGATTCTGCAGCAGCATCAGCGTTTGCAGGTAAGATCGACTTACCTGCAAACGCTGATGTAGAATGTAGATGTAGAATCCCCGCTGCACAATTTTTTTTCAAAATGTCCTCTATTTGGTTAAATAAAAAACAAATCGATTTTCAATGTGTGGATTGGACTGAAAGATCCGCAAAAACAGACAGGGATGGGACCTCCCTGAGTTTTGGGCACATGGATTCGCAAAAACAAAAAACGGATGTGTGCATGGCCCCATAGAAATAAATGGGTCCGTGTGTTATCAATTTATGTTAGTAGTTTATGTTAAGCTTGGGAACTAGTGTCTCTGTAAAATTGCTATTGTCCCCTAGGCTAGCATTATCATGGACATTCATTATTTTAATCTATCTTTTAGGGAAATCATCTGACAAAAGATTTCGCCAATTAAATGTCTTCCTTGAAGAAACTCTATGAAGCCTGAAAATCAAAAGTCTCTGAATACCTTTTTTCTATAAGTAAACAGGCTCTTTCATGTGCAGATTTCAGCGTAATAAGCAGAGTACCAGCTTGTATATTAATGAATGAGAGGAGACAGGGTTTTTTACTATATTTATATAACTGGGTTATGGTATACGTCATTTTATACAATCTTGAATAAGAATGTTATTATCAATGTATTTCATTTCTTTTTTTTGCATTTGCTCCTTTAAAAAAATAAAAACAATTGTGAAAATGCACTGATTTTGTTCATGTCAATGCCTAACTATGCCGTTATGGATGCGGGGTGAGGGTATGTTCACACGTGCACGTCCGTTACGGCTGAAATTACGGAGCGGTTTTCAGGAGAAAACAGCTCCGGAATTTCAGACGTAATGGCAAGTGCAGGCGTTTTTCGCAGCGTCCATTACGGATGTAAATGGAGCTGTTTTTCTATGGAGTCAATGGAAAACGGCTCCAATTACGTCCCAATTCCACCGCAAAAATCGTAACTCAGGAAAAAAAATAGATCATACTTACCCAGAACTCTCTCCTTCCTGCAGTCCGGCCTCCTGGGATGATGTTGCATCCCATGTGACGCCTGCAGGAAATCACAGGCTGCAGCGTCACAGGGCCTGCAACGTTCTCTAGGGAGGCCGGACTACGCGCAGAGAAGAGGTGGGGGTAAGTAGGAACGTCTTTTTTTTTTCCACTGCGCTGCTTTCCAGAGCGGAAATTCAGTTTGAAAAACCGCACCACAATCTAGTGCGGTTTTTCGGACAGAAGGTGCTGTGGGTACCAGGTTGGATACGCGCCACAGTTTTTACACAGCGTATCGGACCTGTTCACATTGTGTGTTTTTGTTGAAAAATTCAAATGCTGCCAACAAAAACGCATATAAAAAACGAATGCGTTTTTATAAATACTCGCACATCTTTACAAAGTGTATGCCTATGATTGTTAGATTCAAAACCAGATTACAGCTAAAACATTTAAAAAAAGTTTTTGAGATGCGTTTCTTTTGGTTGCGATTGAAAACGCAACAAAATGCGTAATGTGAACCCAGCCTTAGGCCGCCTGCACACATAGCGTAATTGCTATGGCATTTTGGAAAATCCACAATGTATTACTGTGACAGTAAAATGAATGAGATTTTACAAATCTGCTGATAATCTGTGTCACTTTATACTACGGAATGGTTCCATATTTGTTGCGGACATTCCCCACTGAGTTCAACGGGGAAGTGAAAGTACTGGTGATTTTTTGCTGCAGAAAAACTACAAATTCGTAGCAAAAATTTCAAGTAAGACTTTAAAAATGTATAAATAAATAAAAAATGGATATTCACTGCTCCTGGCGTTCACACAGCGACGCTTCACTCCTCCCCTGTCTGGTCTCAGTGCTGTTGGTCTCCTGGAATGTGATCACTGGATCAATCACAGGCTGCAATGGTCAAATGAGAGAAAACGTCATCCCAGGAGGCAGGCAGCACTGACTCCAGCCCCGGGAGCATTACATTTTTATTTCTTCCCTCATCAGCTGTACACAGTGGCAATTCCAGTCGAATGTCCCTGTGGTATCTGGTTCTGATTTACTGCAGTTTTTTGCAGTGAATCCGACCCATGTGCACGGGGCATTAGGCTGGGTTCACACGACCTATTTTCAGACGTATACGAGGCGTTTTTTGCCTCGTTTTACGTCTGAAAATACGTCTCAAATACGTTGTCAAACATCTGCCCATTACTTTCTATGGGTATAACGCTGTATTGTTCCCACGACGCGTAATTTTACGCGTCGTACGGCAATTACGACGCGTAAAATTACGCCTCGTAAAAAGAAGTGCAGGACACTTCTTTGGACGTTTTTGGAGCTGTTTTCTCATAGACTCCAATGAAAACAGCTCCAAAAACGGACGTAAAAAACGCTGCGAAAACGGCACGAAAAACGCAGCAAAAAATGCGAGTTGCTCAAAAAACGTCTGAAAAGCAGGGTCTGTTTTCCCTTGAAAACAGCTCTGGATTTTCAGACGTTTTTGGTCACTACGTGTGCACATACCCTTACAGAGATAAAGATAAACATTGCTTCTTAGGGTATGTTCACACGCAAACTCAAAAATGTCTGAAAATACGGAACTGTTTTCAAGCTAAAACAGCTCCTGATTTTCAGACGTTTTTGTAACAACTCGCGTTTTTCGCGGTGTATTTTACGGCCGTTATTGGAGCTGTTTTTCAATGAAGTCAATGAAAAACTGCTCCAAAAAGTCCCAAGAAGTGTCCTGCACTTCTTTTTCGCGGGCGTCTTTTTACGCGCCGTATTTTGACAGCGACGCGTAAAATTAAGCCTCGTGGGAACAGAACACCGTAAATCCCATTGCAAGCAATGGGCAGATGTTTGGAGGCGTAGTGGTGCCATTTTTTCAGGCGTAATTCGAGCCGTAAACGGCCCGAATTACGTCTGAAACCACTGCGTGTGGACATACCCTAAGGGATTATATGGTCAATCACAGAAGCACCGTATGTGGGATGAATCAGTGAGAACACCTAAGTTGTGGACGGATCATGGATTGATTGATTGATTGATTGATTGATTGATTGATTGATTGATTGATTGATTGATTGATTGATTGATTGATTGTCTGTGTGAAGGGTCCGTTGAAAAATAGAACATGTCCTATTTTCTTTTGTTTTCACGGATCTCTGTATAGACTCAAGTCTATTGGGATCCGTGAAAACAGGACTTGCATGGGGCAACGCGGACGTGAAAAACATCAGTTTTTCACATCCGAGCTTCCCCACGTCCGTCTGAATAAGCCCGTAGTCACCATGGTTGTTTTTCTTTAGTAGGCTTTGAAGATTGTAGTGTCATATAGAGATGTGTTGCATATCCATGACTTGAATATTCCCACTTTCCTCTTGTCATGCTTTACTTTTGTCACAAACACTAAACATGACATACATTACTTCCCCTCTGCGCACACTCTTCCCTGTTCCATGTTGTATTAGCCAGTCATAATGAAGAATGAGTGACTGTTACAAAACCTGCTTCTCCCAGGCAGAGATTTATTCACCTATTAGAGATATAGGAAAGGATCTCTCATGTCAAACTGTCCGTGTATTTGAAGTGGGAATATAGTTAGTGAAGATCCTATGTCCTGTTTATAATTTACATTAGAAACAACCGAGAAGCAATAAAGCACGGGGGATAACACACCCCAATGAATGATATTCAAAATATATTAGTCATGTATTGTAAAAGAATATATAGATCTTTATTAGTAAATAACAATACATGGTATCACATAAAATACAATAAACATACAAACAAACATATGGAGAGCAGCAGCACGGTAGACTGATAAGTATACCAAAGGGTTTAAGCAAACCTGGCCCAGCTCAGAGTCTACCATCCAAAGTCAGATCCCAAAATAGAAGATAAATAATAGATATGTGTTGTAGAAATGAATATATCAAGAGATGCTATGGAGACTGCATAGTATATAAAGAACAGTAATCTGCTATATAGCTCTGGAGATATGTAACGAAAAATGTGAGGAGAACCAAGCAGGAAAATGGCAGTAACAACAACATCAATTGATATCCTAATATTAACAAAGATTGACACACATACCTAGGGACATGATGGGAGAGAGCTGAGATGGAACACAGGAGCAAAAACGCCTCGACGCGCGTTTCGCCACGGACTGGCTTCGTCAGGAGGCTAACGAATATTAAAATAAGGGGGACTATATAAAGGGGAGCTGGCACTAATAATGATACACACCTGTGGATGCTGCGCAGATCGACGCTCACACCGCATGTTGCGAGGCACCTCATCACCAAGTGCGCCAGAGTGTTCGCATGGTGATGACGCATTACGTCAACTGACGCAAGGCACACATCACCAAGGAGATGCGAACAAACAAATTTGGCACCATGGAATGAGATACTCACAGCGCATGCGTGGAGTAGCGTACATACATACAAACACTAGGTGAAATCAGAGGGCAGGAAGAATAAATGCCCGACAGCTCAAATTAATAAAGAGCTCAAATGGGGACGATTTGATCCAACTATAATACAGATGACAGATATCGATGTTCAATTTATACAAAATATATTAAAAATAATAAAAAATATAAAAATGATAGACATGAGTAATCTATATGCGACTCAATTTAAATATAATAGCAAAAAAAAAAAAAGCAATAATGATATGTGTTATATACATGAAAGATATAAATATATAAACAATATATTCCTTCCTTGTCTTTTTATAGTGTCAACATTTATTAATTAATAATGCCTACGATTTCATTATAGGTGATACCTATATACACTCTATCTAATAATAATAAAAAATAGGTGGAAAAAACGTGAAAAGTGAAACTACGTAAAATGAATGTGAAAAAAATGTAAGAAATTATTATGTGAATATTATTGTAAGACAAAAAATTGAATACAATAGAAGGTGTTGCAAAAATAAGTAAGTGAGTGAGAATAAATATGTATATATTATACAACCAAAAAACACAGTTGGTGTTTAAAAAAATATATATCTATATGTACAATTTCAATAAATGGTGCAAAGAAAGTATATTGTGAAAGGGAAGTGAACAGAGAATACACAATGATATCACAATAGACATTAATATTCAGATAACATGCATGTAACGACATCTAAATGACAAATATATACGAAGGATAATAGTGACATAAAATAAAGGATAAAGATCAAATAAACATATATAAATAATGAAAACAGTGAATAATAAATAATGAAAACATCATTGGTGTAAAAAATAATGCCGAGAATTCCATGCCTGTGACCCCAGAGGCCTTAGAGTTCGGGGTATTGACAGGGTTCATTTGGGATGTAGGGGTGGTGACATCCGTAAGGCCCTCTTGAAAAAAGAAATGAAGTGGATCACACTTTTAAACACCACCACACCTTTTGGCCTGAATGAGGCCACTAGCTTCAAACCCTTTCTGTAACTGTCACCTTTTGCGCTAATTTTAATTTTTCTTTACAATTTATTTTTTATCAATAATGTTCTTTTGGGGGGACTTTGTCTGTTTAATTGTTCTAATTTTTGTTTTTTATGTTCAATGTCCATAGTCTTGCTGGCCTATTCTATTGTGATGTTCTTTTGGGCCGAATATCCAGTTCATGAAGATATTATATAGTATGAATTTTTGAGCATCGGGGGATGATCTCTTCAATCAAGTTTGAATATATAGCTTCAATCTACTCAGTTGTCTATACATATATTGTTTAGTTGTATATTCTCTTTCTCTTTTTATTCTCATATTCCTATGCATTATTTCAATAAAGGAAGGGGATAGAGAAATTTATTTTCTATTTTCATAATTTTTGCACTTTGTTTACATTTTTTATTTTTTATTTTCACTGTTATACTTATTCATTAATTTTTATTAGTTTTCATTATTTTTATTTATTTTTTATTCATATATTTTTTATTCTATTTTATACTTTATATTTTATATTTTTTATTTATATATATATTGTTTAACTTTATTATTTTTTACACCAATGATGTTTTCATTATTTATTATTCACTGTTTTCATTATTTATATATGTTTATTTGATCTTTATCCTTTATTTTATGTCACTATTATCCTTCGTATATATTTGTCATTTAGATGTCGTTACATGCATGTTATCTGAATATTAATGTCTATTGTGATATCATTGTGTATTCTCTGTTCACTTCCCTTTCACAATATACTTTCTTTGCACCATTTATTGAAATTGTACATATAGATATATATTTTTTTAAACACCAACTGTGTTTTTTGGTTGTATAATATATACATATTTATTCTCACTCACTTACTTATTTTTGCAACACCTTCTATTGTATTCAATTTTTTGTCTTACAATAATATTCACATAATAATTTCTTACATTTTTTTCACATTCATTTTACGTAGTTTCACTTTTCACGTTTTTTCCACCTATTTTTTATTATTATTAGATAGAGTGTATATAGGTATCACCTATAATGAAATCGTAGGCATTATTAATTAATAAATGTTGACACTATAAAAAGACAAGGAAGGAATATATTGTTTATATATTTATATCTTTCATGTATATAACACATATCATTATTGCTTTTTTTTTTTTTGCTATTATATTTAAATTGAGTCGCATATAGATTACTCATGTCTATCATTTTTATATTTTTTATTATTTTTAATATATTTTGTATAAATTGAACATCGATATCTGTCATCTGTATTATAGTTGGATCAAATCGTCCCCATTTGAGCTCTTTATTAATTTGAGCTGTCGGGCATTTATTCTTCCTGCCCTCTGATTTCACCTAGTGTTTGTATGTATGTACGCTACTCCACGCATGCGCTGTGAGTATCTCATTCCATGGTGCCAAATTTGTTTGTTCGCATCTCCTTGGTGATGTGTGCCTTGCGTCAGTTGACGTAATGCGTCATCACCATGCGAACACTCTGGCGCACTTGGTGATGAGGTGCCTCGCAACATGCGGTGTGAGCGTCGATCTGCGCAGCATCCACAGGTGTGTATCATTATTAGTGCCAGCTCCCCTTTATATAGTCCCCCTTATTTTAATATTCGTTAGCCTCCTGACGAAGCCAGTCCGTGGCGAAACGCGCGTCGAGGCGTTTTTGCTCCTGTGTTCCATCTCAGCTCTCTCCCATCATGTCCCTAGGTATGTGTGTCAATCTTTGTTAATATTAGGATATCAATTGATGTTGTTGTTACTGCCATTTTCCTGCTTGGTTCTCCTCACATTTTTCGTTACATATCTCCAGAGCTATATAGCAGATTACTGTTCTTTATATACTATGCAGTCTCCATAGCATCTCTTGATATATTCATTTCTACAACACATATCTATTATTTATCTTCTATTTTGGGATCTGACTTTGGATGGTAGACTCTGAGCTGGGCCAGGTTTGCTTAAACCCTTTGGTATACTTATCAGTCTACCGTGCTGCTGCTCTCCATATGTTTGTTTGTATGTTTATTGTATTTTATGTGATACCATGTATTGTTATTTACTAATAAAGATCTATATATTCTTTTACAATACATGACTAATATATTTTGAATATCATTCATTGGGGTGTGTTATCCCCCGTGCTTTATTGCTTCTCGGTTGTTTCTATAGTTTCTTGGGGACCCCCCGCTTCCCTTTCTTTAGAGGTTGTTTGTAGGTTTACTATAATTTACATTAGAGCTTTTAGGCTGGGTTCACACGACCTATTTTCAGACGTAAACGAGGCGTATTATGCCTCGTTTTACGTCTGAAAATACGGCTCCAATACGTCGGCAAACATCTGCCCATTCATTTGAATGGGTTTGCCGACGTACTGTGCAGACGACCTGTTATTTACGCGTCGTCGTTTGACAGCTGTCAAACGACGACGTGTAAAAATACAGCCTCGTCAAAAGAAGTGCAGGACACTTCTTTGGACGTTTTTGGAGCTGTTTTCTCATAGACTCCAATGAAAACAGCTCCAAAAACGGACGTAAAAAACGCCGCGAAAACGGCGCTAAAAACGCCGCGAAAAATGCGAGTTGGTCAAAAAACATCTGAAAAGCAGGGTCTGTTTTCCCTTGAAAACAGCTCTGGATTTTCAGACGTTTTTGGTCACTACGTGTGCACATACCCTTAGGGAGTTCTCTAGAGTTAGATACAGTCAGACACTCAAGCTGACCCTCCCATGAGCAGAGAAAAGCAGCTGCAGCCTTCAGTAGGAATATGATTTTAAAAAGCCTCAAAAAAGTGCAGAAAGGTAAATAAATCCACTTATTTATACAATATTAGAAAATTAATGCCTGGAAAGTGTAGGTGTACGGGCGACAAATGACTAGGTAGTTGTTTCAATTAACTCTTTCTTTACTTAATTGAATGCAGCAAACTTTAACAATGCAGCAGTAACAGCTTTAAAAAATAAAATAAATATATATATATATTTATATAGGTCAGTCTGTTACCACTAGCAACAGTGACAACCAGGATACTGCAATGCTTTGCGATGTCCCTCGTTGTATCAGAACAGTTTCTATTAAGTAAACTGGCCATTTTATCAGAATAGTCCAACAGGACAACTTATGCCTCACAAACAGCCTGGGAGGCTGCTCTCTTTACCTCCTTTTGTGTTATGCTCACCAGGCACCAGGTGCTTTTTTATGTATGGATGACCCCCTCCGGCCATTCTGTGATGCTGCCACTGTTTTGCTCGAGACCTCAGTCTGGCGCTGACCTCTTCTCCGATTCCTGGAGTCTGCCCACCTCGTCTCCTCAGCTCTGGTTCTGGTTCCACTCAGGTTACTCACCGGGCTGCATCTCCTTCCCTGGAAACAGCCTCTTCAATTACAGTGTATTCTTCTGATGAACAGTTATCTGTCTCCCTCTTAGGGTATGTGCACACACACTAATTACGTCCGTAATTGACGGACGTATTTCGGCTGCAAGTACCGGACCGAACATAGTGCAGGGAGCCGGGCTCCTAGCATCATACTTATGTACGATGCTAGGAGTCCCTGCCTCTCCGTGGAACTACTGTCCCGTACTGAAAACATGATTACAGTACGGGACAGTTGTCCTGCAGAGAGGCAGGGACTCCTAGCATCGTACATAAGTATGATGCTAGGAGCCCGGCTCCCTGCACTGTGTTCGGTCCGGTACTTGCAGCCGAAATACGTCCGTCAATTACGGACGTAATTAGTGTGTGTGCACATACCCTTATGGTGACTGCGGGTTACATGCCTAACTTAGCATATGGAGAACATAGCTTTAATAAGTGTGCCTGTAATTCTTCTCTAAGGCAAAAATATATTGGTTAATTCAAATTACCAAAACTAAATAGTTCATAAATACAAAAACGTAAGTGCCTTTTAACCCCTTAAGGATGGAGGCGATTTTTTTTTCCCGTTTTTCATCTCCACTTTCGAAAGACAGAACTGTTTTATTTTTTTATCGACGTAGCTGTACAAGGGGTCGCTTTTTTGAGGGACTTGTATTATTTTTGAATGGTGCCATTTTGGGAAATGTATTAAATAACTTTTGTATTTTTTTGGGGGGGTGGAAAAAAACAGCAATTCATGTTATAAATAACATGATAACTTAATTATGTGGATTGATACGATTACAGCGATATCACATTTATATGGTTGTATTTATATTTTCCTACTTTTGCACAGTTAAAAAACTTTTTTAAGAAAGTCAGTTGTTTTGTGTTGTCACATTCCACAAGCCATAACTTTTTTATTTTTCCATCGACGTAGCTTTATTGAAGCTATTTTTTAGAGGAAGATTTTGAAGTTTTCATTGGTACCATTTTGGGGTAATAAACTTTTTGATTAGTTTTTATTCCTTTTTTTGTAAGGCAGGATCTACAAAAAACTGCAATCCTGGCAATTTTTTTTGCTTGTTCTTTTTTGTTACATTGCTCACTCTACGGGATAATTAAAGTGATTTTTATTTTTCCCATAATAAAGCATTTTTGGAAGGGAAAAGGGTGTTTTTTTTTTCTTTCTTTGTTTTCACTTAGGATTTCTTTTTTCAATACGCTTTATTTAACTTTTTTTTTACATTTTTTGTCTTACTAGGGGACTAGCGATCATGCGATTATTTGATTGCTTACATAACAAACTTCACTATTTATAGTATGTAGTGTAGTGTATTATGCCTGTCAGTGTTATAATGAATGACAGACAGCCAATTAGGCCCTGCCCATATTCACGGGGTCGCCGACGGGTTTACAGACTAAGCCCAGTTGTTAAACTATGTATTACCACTTATGCAGTTGCTATTGACCTTGGCATCTGAGGGGTTAACTGGCCAGGATTGGACTTAGCGGGATCCCGACCATTGTTACAACTGACACCTGTCGCTAACTCAGTTTTCGAGCCCATGCTATGCCTGTGCTGTACCAGCGCCGTAAATGTGCAGCACAGTGCGGTAAGGGGTTAAAGGCATTTTCTAGAGATAAAAATAAATAAAATTACCAATATAAAACAAGAAAATTCTTATTAGACTTCTTCACCATCCTGTGCCACACCTGTTTACATACAGGTATGCAGCGAAAAATACCCTTAGGCCGGGTTCCCACATAGCATAAATGCTGTGGAATTTTCGCAACGGAATTGTGTGCGGAAATTCTACCGCATTTACAAAAGCAGCAAAAGTGGATGAGATTTAGAAAATCTCATGCCCACGTTTTTGTTGATTTTCTGTTGCAGGTTTTCCCCATTGAATTCAATGGGGATGCAAAACCAGCAACAGAAAGCCAAGGTTGCGACTTTTGCGGCGTAATCACAACAATTTCGCCACAGAAATCGCAACTCAGAAAAAAATATCATACTTACCCAGAACGGTCTCCTTTTTCCTGCAGTCCGGCCTCCTGGGATGACGTTCCATCCCATGTGACTGCTGCAGCCAATCACAAGCTGCAGCGTCACATGACCTGCAACTTCATCGTCACAACTTGTCACACACATTGACCTGCAACTTCGCCACAACTTCATCTGCCACAGAGAAGGAGGGAGGGGGGAATTAATGACGTTTTTTTTCTTTCCGTAGTAGAAATTCCGTCTGAAAAACCGTACCACATTGTGATTTTTCGGACGGAAGGTGCTGCGAGTTCCTTGTCGTGATTTTTACGCAGCGTATCCGACCTGTTGGAACCTTACAGTGGCAGCAAGGGAATGTTCAAGAATTCTAAAGGCTGCCTGTCTGTTTAAATCTGATGGTTATAAAACACTGCCCTACATAAGTACTGCGGTGTATTACAGTTTAACTGTGATCAGAGATTCAGGTCTTCATGTCCCCCTAGTGGGAATAACAAAACATTTACAAAAAGTAAAAAAAAAAAGTGTCAAGTAATAATAATTTTAAAAAAATAATCGCTTTTCATCCCTTATCAAGTCCTTTATCATTGGAGAAAAAAATAATATGAACTGTACATAATTGGTATCATCATGTCTGTAATGGTCTGGACTATAAAATATTACATTATTTATCATGCGTGGTGTAATAGGACGTGTTTGTTTGACAAACTAAAGTGTCTTATTGATGTGACATGAAGGGGTTACATTCTGTTACCAGTAATGAGTTAAATGTTAGAGCGACTTATACTAGTCCTTCTCAATAAATTAGAATATCATCAAAAAGTTAATTTATTCCAGTAATTCAATTCAAAAAGTGAAACTCATATGTTATATAGATTCTGTCGTGGAAATCCATCGCTCAAAATATATTAAACTGAAATTTATACGAGTCCAAACAGACTCTCAAGGCCAGACCCCATTAGTCAGTATCCTAATTAGGATATTTCACCGATATATATCGAGAGAGGAGAAGAAAACACACAGACTCTGTTGATATGCTCAAAATGCTCCTCTGAAGGATTTATTACCAGACTCAAACTGTTAAACTGAAATTCAGAAGGGGTGTAAGCTTGAGGTTAACCAATCAGAGACAATGTAACAATATTTGTTATTCAGTAAAAAGCATACAATAAAATACATCCCAGATACATCATTATAAGGCTATGTTCACACGGGGTCTTTTGACGAGTTTTTTGACGCGGAAACCGCGTCGCAAAACTCGGCAGAAACGGCCCGAGAACGCCTCCCATTGATTTCAATGGGAGGCGTCGGCGTCTTTTTCCCGCGAGCAGTAAAACTGCCTCGCGGGAAAAAGAAGCGACATGCCCTATCTTCGGGCGCTTCCGCCTCCGACCTCCCATTGACTTCAATGGGAGGCAGGAGAAAGCGTATATCTCGCTGTTTTATGCCCGCGGCGCTCAATGGCCGCGGGCGAAAAACGGCGCGATAATTGCTGTTCACACGGAGTATTTTGGGGGAGGAATATCTGCCTCAAAATTCCGTTTGGAACTTTGAGGCAGATATTCCTCCCCCAAAATACTCCGTGTGAACATAGCCTAATTCTTCACACATTAGGTTTTGCAGGTGCCTTATCTCTTTTGGACAGAATGTTCCCGTGGAGATGGGGGAGACCTTCCCTCACGCATACTTGCCACCCTCCCATCTCCCTCCCTGTCCATTCTCTACCAACTTCGCATGGGAACCAAGGTCAAAGATAAAACATACGAAATCAACATTACTTGTATTAAAGGAACAATTACTTTTCTATTCACTACAAAAGAACCAAGATGGGAACTCCAGACAAGATGGCTGCTGCACGAAATGAAATCATTTAAACATTATCATCACTTTCACATAATACATATCTTAGTAATTCGGCATCCTGCTTGATAATTCACAATGTAATTTCATACAGAGAATATAAGCAAATAAATCATCCTTCACAATTCATTACACGCAGAGTGATCTATTTCCAGCTTTTTTTTTCTTTTAATGTTGATGATTCTGGCTAACAGTTAATGAAAACCCAAAATGTAGTCCCACAGAAAATTTTAATATAATATAAGCCCAATTTCAAAAATGATTTTTAATACCGAAATGTTGGCCTATTGAAAAGTATGTACAGTATATGCAACTCAATACTTGGTCGGTGCACCTTGTGCATGAATTACTGCATCAATGCGGCGTGGCATGGAGGTGATCATCGCGCGCGCACTTGTCAGAATCGGGGCAATGGCTGTTTTACACAGCCGCAGCCCCTCTCTAACGGCGGAGATCAGGCAAACCTCTGATCTCCGCCACTATTCCCTTGAATGCTGCGATCAAAGCTGACTGCAGCACTCAAGGTGAAAATGAGAAGGGAGGGATACCCCTTTGATCGCGTCACAGGGAATATATAGGCAAACAGCCCAGGGTCTATTAAAAGACCAACCCCAGGGCTGGCTGACTATATTTCCTGTTAGGGCATACTTAGGTATGTCCTAACAACTGCCTACTTACTATCAGCACACAGGCTAATATACTGGCAAATAGATATATGCCAGTACATTAAAGTTTAAAAATAAAAAAGTAAAAAAAAATAAAGTAATGTTAAATTAAAAACAAAAATAAAAAGAATACACACACATTTTTTACAATAAACTTTAAAAGTCTCAATACATAAAATATACACATATTCGGTATCGTAGCGACCGTAAAAACCTGCACAACAAATTTATAGTGTGTATTTATGATGCATATGCTGTAAAAAATAAAATGAAAACTGCTTTCTTTCACTTATTATTGTGATGCATGAGGTGTTATGAATTTAGTACCTCCATGTGCCTCACATTAATAGTAATTGCCACGGCTCCAGTGTATGTGAACCCACTAGGCCGCTCCTCCATTGCGGAGTGGCAGCTGGCCAAACAACAGTCAAATGGAAAGTCCTTAGCGCAAGAGAACCTCTTTGAGAATCCAGACCGACACGAGATGTAGCAGAAGCTTTGGCACAGATGACGCTTGGTGTGGCAGATGACGCTTGGCTTGGCAGATGACACTGTACGTGGCAGATGACACAAACACAACCCCAAAACTAGACTTCAGCTAAAAAAACAAAAACAGTTACAGGATACAGGAAGCAGAATATGGTAACAGGAAAAAACTAAGGTACCATTTGCTAAACTAACATGGGAAGACAACAACAACAACAACGCTCAGGCAAGGAGAGGAAGGGCAGAGCCCTTTTAATAGTCCAGGGTGAAAAGGAATTGGTTAGGGAACATTTTACACCCTAGTGGAGACAGAGGAAGAGTGCAGCCACCTGTGCTGGCGTCTCTGAGGAGGAAGACGTCGGCAAGTTCTCAGTGTCCTGCGGTCGCAACTGCCAGAGAGTATAACGTGCGGGCACAAAAGTAATTAACCACATCATGTACCTCACACATTAACCCAATGTTGTCCGTTATGACGGTGAGAAACATGATGGGGTTAATTACTATTAATGTACAAAATTCATTACACCATGTGCCTCAAAATCAGAAAATGGAAGGACTTTCTTCCTATTATTGCCAAAGTATCGTTTTGGTATCGAGAATCGCAATAGTGACTTCTAGATTAATCAAGGGGCCAGATTGGTTTCACATTTATTTCAGAAAGCAGAATTAAAATCCCCTCTGCTCTACAAGAATAGTTTCATATTCAATAGAACTCTTTGTTTCATGTTTTTCATCACTAGGTTGTACATGTAGTTCTATTAGGGGCAGGTATGAGTTTAGAACGCATAATTCAAAATGTGTAACTACACAGTCGAGTCACATTATTATGACCACCTCCTACTTTCGATTTGAAGGAAGTCATGTGTCATGGGCTGGCTTGGTGGGTATATAAGGTGTGCACTAGGCTGTCTGAACACATATCGCTCATTGTTGCCATGGGTAAAAGGCGCGATTCATCAGCGGTTTGTGAAAAGTTTGCGTGCTGCTGTAGTGAAAGTGTATCGTGATGAGTGGACAAATGGCACCTTAGGGAATAACCAACGTGGAAACTGTGGAGCACCACGGGCCATTGATGTGAGGTGAACGTCGGCTACGAAGTTGCGCGAGGGCCGAACGACACGCTACAGTGAAGATCACCGTGAAAATCAACCAAGAAGCTACCAGATGTGTCTAGTGTGTCAGATGTGTGTCTAAAACAACAGTTCAGTGAACCCTACTGCGTATGGGCAGTATCGAAATTAGACCACCGATGATTGGCATAGGGTTGCCTTTTCCGATGAGTCACGTTTTCTGCTTCATCGAACAGATAGGCGTTTGTGTGTCAGGCGAGAAACATCAGAGAACAAACGCCCTGCAACCATTGCTGGAAGAACACAAGCTAGTGGCGAGACCAAGACCAAGACTTAAAAGTACTTCCCTGGCCCCCTAATTCACCGGACTTGAACGAGATTGAGGATCTATGGGACCACATCGATCGTGTCTTGTTTGCTCTATGGATCCTCCCCCACGCTCCCTCCAGCACATGAGATGCACTGCAGTCAGCATGGCTCCAAATACCTGAGACAACCTCGCAGCCCGTCTAACTGCTGTCTGTGGTTACTCTGTTACTACACGGCGGTTACTCTCGATATTAGCTGGTGGTCATAATGTGACTCGACTGTGTATATTAGTATTAAATACTCATAAACACAACAGGGTTAACTTCCAAATAAATGTAAAATTATTTATTAATGAAGGACATTAAAGATAAACCACTGCCTGCTAGTGAGAACCGGCAGAACGACAATAGAAATATAAAAATAGATCAGTTGGAATCGATCCTTAGAGATATTTCAGATGTCTTTCAACTCAACGTTGAAAACTTCTCTGTAGTTTATTATCAGTAGGCTTCATTATTACCCATAGAAGCAGCATACGATGGAAGGGAGAAGTTCTACAGAGTGTCCCAAATGCTCAAAGGTACCTGGAAATTTAATTAATCTTTATTGGAGGTGTCCAAAACTCCAAAGATACTGTCAGCGTGTGATTAGTGACCTTAAACAAACATTTTTAGTGGATATACCCTAAGGGTATGTGCACACACAAAATTAAAAACGTCTGAAAATACAGAGCTGTTTTCAAGGGAAAACAACTCCTCAATTTCAGATGTTTTTTAAGCCACTCGCGATTTTCGCAGCGTTTTTTACGGCTGTTTTTGGAGCTGTTTTCCTATAGAGTCAATGAAAAACAGGTCCAAAAATGTCCCAAGAAGTGACATGCACTTCTTTTTCGCGGGCGTCTTTTTACGAGCCCTTTTTGGAAAACGAGGCGTAAAAAAAGCACCGTCGGAACAGAACGCCGTATTTACCATTGAAATCAATGGGCAGATGTTTGGAGGTGGTCTGCTTCTGTTTTTTCAAGCATTTTTTGAGGCGTAAACACCCGAAATACGCCTGAAAACACTCCGTGTGAACATACCCTTAAAACAATCATATGTATATTGGAACGTAGGCAAGGATTAAAGAGAACCTTTCACCTGCCCATACATTTGCAGCAAGTAATAGGCAGGGCTGTACAAACCCTGTCTCAGTATAAAAAAATGTTCCTATCTTTCTCTGTTATTTAGATATCGGTGCCGTTATATTTAGTTATTTTTGAGCCGACAAAAAATTTGTTATTACTGCTATAAGAGCGATTTTGCAAGTAGGTATGTCTCCAAATGAACCATCTATTACGGTCTAGAGGAACAAAGCGTCTTATTCAATATGGTTCGAAAAAAGTAATCTACAATAATAGAAATCTATATACAAATTTTACACTATCCTGGATTAAATAGATAGAAAGGATTAATTTGATCTAATCTCTGCGGAAAGCTTATGGGAATCTCTCCCCTCCCTCTTGTGGGTGAGATTGGTGCAGAAGAAAATAATTCTTTGTATGTACAAAACAAAAAGTCAATATATGCTGCAGGAATAGTCAGCGGTGTTCCCTCATGTTTGTCCCAAACAATACTACAGTAGCACTTGTTCATGAAAGAGGGGAGAGGTATTTGACAGAAAGCCTAGTTATTTAATGCAGTGATTCTTAAACTGTGAGGTGGGCCTGAATGGCAAGGCGCCCCATAGTTGTTGGCGACGCCCAGTTGGGGCGGCAGTTTTGACTGAAGTGATCATATGCTGCACAGGCCTCTCTCTGACCTCAACAATGTCTACTTCAGCTATATTATTGACTCCTGTTGTGCCTATTTTAATCTTTTTCTGGATATAGGACGACAGACGCATGTAAGATATTAATTTATTTTAACATGCATTTTCTTACCTTTGAAATCCATGGTGAAAAAAAATGCAACAGGTCTTTTTCTTTAAAACAAACCAAAAAGCTATTTAAAAACCAATCTCGTTATGTCATGAAAATTTTAAATGGTAAGAAATTGAAAAGTAAATATATCCAGTATCCATGTGAAGCAAATACTTTCCGAATAATTTTTCTTCAGCATGTACTATATTTTCCGTTAATGTGACACTGAGAGACGGGTCAGACACAGAGTTGTGGCCTCCATTATAAATGGAAGCAGTAATACTGATGTTAACAGAGGTGGTCAGTGGTGACATCTAAAAAAACAAAAGAACAGATTGAGGGGACTCTCATGGACTCTTCATTATACAAATGCGATGACAAGAAGCAGGGCTAAAAGTCTATTCACATGTTGTGGTCATATCACATTATTTTTTCAACGCAATTTTCGCAAAATCGCTGCAAAAACTGCAATATGACCGCAACATGTAAATAAACCTTAAAGGAGCACTCCACTTTATTTTTTTATTGCACCCTCCATTTGTACATTGGTGTTTCACTGGGGTGCGGTTTGCAAAAATACTTACCGATCCCCACATCTTGTCTTTTTCAGATCCAGATCACATGATGTCCCTGACTTGTCCGGAGTCACTGTGCTTTTAAATAAACCGGAACTCGGGTTTTCAATGCATTCCTATGGGAGCCAGAACGAGGCTCCATAGAAATGCATTGAGAGCCTTATTTCCAGTTTTCTGAACAGCAACGATTCCAGACCAGGTCAGAATGAAGATCACGTGAGCGGCGCTGGACCCGAAAACAACAAGATGCGGGGATTGGTAAGTATTTTTGCATACAGCACCCCACTGAAACAACAATGTACAAATGGAGGGTGCAATAAGAAAATAAAGTGGAGTGCTCCTTTAAGGCTAGGTTCACATTACATTCAATGAGACTATTTCAAACGGTCCACCAAACGTATTCCCCAGACATAAGTATTTGTAGGCCTATACAGTTGCCATTCACTCCCTTAAAAAATAAAACTTTTGCATATACACTACCGTTCAAAAGTTTGGGGTCACCCAGACAATTTTGTGTTTTCCATGAAAACTCACACTTATATTTATCAAATGAGTTGCAAAATGACTAGAAAATGTAGTCAAGACATTGACAAGGTTAGAAATAATGATTTTTATTTGAAATAATAATTTTCTCCTTCAAACTTTGCTTTCGTCAAAGAATGCTCCATTTGCAGCAATTACAGCATTGCAGACCTTTGGCATTCTAGCTGTTAATTTGCTGAGGTAATCGGGAGAAATTTCACCCCATGCTTCCAGAAGCCCCTCCCACAAGTTGGATTGGCTTGATGGGCACTTCTTGCGTACCATACGGTCAAGCTGCTCCCACAACAGCTCTATGGGGTTGAGATCTGGTGACTGCGCTGGCCACTCCATTACAGATAGAATACCAGCTGCCTGCTTCTTCCCTAAATAGTTCTTGCATAATTTGGAGGTGTGCTTTGGGTCATTGTCCTGTTGTAGGATAAAATTGGGTCCAATCAAGCGCTGTCAACAGGGTATGGCATGGCATTGCAAAATGGAGTGATAGCCTTCTTTATTCAAAATCCCTTTTACCTTGTACAAATCTCCCACTTTACCAGCACCAAAGCAACCCCAGACCTTCACATTACCTCCACCATGCTTGACAGATGGCGTCAGGCACTCTTCCAGCATCTTTTCAGTTGTTCTGAGTCTCACAAATGTTCTTCTGTGTGATCCAAACACCTCAAACTTCGATTCGTCTGTCCATAACACTTTTTTCCAATCTTCCTCTTTCCAATGTCTGTGTGCTTTTGCTCATATTAATCTTTTCCTTTTATTAGCCAGTCTCAGATATGTCTTTTTCTTTGCCACTCTGCCCTGAAGGCCAGCATCCCGGAGTCGCCTCTTCACTGTAGACGTTGACACTGGCGTTTTGCGGGTACTATTTAATGAAGCTGCCAGTTGAGGACCTGTGAGGCGTCTATTTCTCAAACTAGAGACTCTATTGTACTTGTCTTGTTGCTCAGTTGTGCAGCGGGGCCTCCCACTTCTCTTTCTACTCTGGTTAGAGCCTGTGTGTGCTGTCCTCTGAAGGGAGTAGTACACACCGTTGTAGGAAATCTTCAGTTTCTTGGCAATTGCTTGCATGGAATAGCCTTCATTTCTAAGAATAAGAATAGACTGTCGAGTTTCACATGAAAGCTCTCTTTTTCTAGCCATTTTGAGAGTTTAATCGAACCCACAAATGTAATGCTCCAGATTCTCAACTAGCTCAAAGGAAGGTCAGTTTTATAGCTCCTCTAAACAGCAAAACGGTTTACAGCGGTGCTAACATAATTGCACAAGGGTTTTCAAATCATCCATTAGCCTTGTAACACAGTTAGCAAACACAATGTACCATTAGAACACTGGAGTGATGGTTGCTGGAAATGGGCCTCTATACACCTATGTAGATATTGCATTAAAAACCAGCCGTTTGCAGCTAGAATAGTCATTTAGCACATTAACAATGTATAGAGTGTATTTCTGATTAATTTAATGTTATCTTTATTGAAAAAAACAGTGCTTTTCTTTCAAAAATAAGGAAATTTCTAAGTGACCCTAAACTTTTGAACGGTAGTGTAGTTGTATTGAAAAGTGAACAACTGCGCTGTTCAATACATTTGAGGGAAAGGTATACCAAAAAGACACTTCTTTGGCATACGTCTGGCTAATGTTGGGCATATTACAGAAGCTAAGAACAGCAGCCCATCCGAAAAATGTGTTTGTCACATGCCTAGTTGAAAATGTTCAAATGTCACAACCTATTCTTGGACGGACAAGCGAATGTCTCACAAAACGTGGCAAAAAAAAAAAGATACATGGCCTGGGCCAAAGTTTTAGGTTTTTTTATGTGCTTTTTACACTTAGTTTTGAGCCTACCACACTTTTGATAAATCTCCCTCAATGTCCACAGCAAGAGCTAGTTTACTTCCAATAGAACCCTGTATGATTTTTAGGGCTTAAATTTAATGAAATTTAGGGCTTATTTAGAAAAGCCTGCCCATTTTGCGTGCGCAAAAAACGGACCATATTTCCTGCATTTCCGTTCCATGTGGTATCAGTGTGCTTTGTGTGTGGCATCAGTGCTCCTGTTTTTTCCCCTCATCATTTCTTTAGCAACTTGTGTGTGAAAAACACGGACAGCACACAGATGTCGTCCGTGTGCTGTCTTTTCACACACCCATTGAATTCATTGGGCGACGTGGTCCTCAAAAACGAACCAAAATATTATATGGTGAGTTTCACGCAACAGACACACGCTGCGTGATTATTGAATTGCATAGGTCCGTGTGCTGTCCGTTTTTTTTAACAAACAGCACACAGATGTATAATACGTTTGTCTGAATAAGCTCTTATACGTTAAGAAAAAAACCAATATATTTTACGGACACTGGCATGGGTGAACACAAGAACTTTTCTTGTTTTCACACTTTCATCATGTAGATTGAGATCACTACAAGATGACAATGCAAATCCTAAACCAGCGAAAGAAACCAATCACGTTCATAACCGGGCCGTGTTTTATTAATCATATAGGACTCATGATCATTTCTCTCATATCCTTTTAGCTGAAACTGTAATAGACAGAATGCATTTTAAAACGAATGTGGTGGTTTAATAACAGACAGACAAGAGTTACAATTTGCCCCAGTTTGAATAGTTGGTAAAATTGGCATTTTTTTTTTTAGAACATATACATTTTTTATTAAATATGTAAAAAGATAAAACGCAAGTTATTCACATATTCATCGACAAAAATCCTACTCTATCATGCGACAAGTCATGTGTATGGTAAAATGAGTGTGATACATCCGAATAAGACTCTTTCCATCTAATCAGGACTTCATTAACCAATTTATATTTAACAATACATATGTTTACATTCCTTTCAGTTTACATTTCATATATAGCTTTGTATGATGTGCTACCCATAAAAATAAAAATATAACAGAAGAAAATACTGAAAGAAAGAGCGGGAAAAAAACAGACATTGTAAATATACAGCAGTACAATCCATAGAAGACCGTCTCACTTAATTCCTACGCCTTTTCCACTCTGCTCTTTTCTATTACGGTCAAGGTAACACGCTGCTTCCACAGGATCTATACACCGGTGATGAAGCCATTTTGAGAGCTAATCTAAATATCCTAATGATGATGAAGCCTAACAATTCACTCGACTTAATGGCATCAGTTGTGTGAGAAGCTTTTGTTGTTTTTTATTGGTCATGCATAGCGGGTCAGGGATTGGGCAGACATCTTTCCGGCCATTGGTGGGACATTCACCCATTAATAGCCTAAGATATCACTGTTTGTAAGTGTTTTCATATTCTACAAATGTAGGAATATTGATTTGCGATACAAAATGGCTTCTGCTGCAGAGACCTGAGGCGTTTGGAGAATTTACTAAAAGCTTCCACGATGATTGCTAAGAAGATAGTCGTCAACGCCGTTGATAAGCCAGTAAAACAGCTGATAAATAGTAGAGGTAGTACATACATGGGACAGATTATATTATTACTGGTGTCATTGTATACTCAAGTCTATTAATACTGCATTCAGGGAAATATAGTGCACTACAACGGCTTGACAAGCTTAGTTCGTTTTATGATATTGCTGCTGACATATTGTATTACTGCATGTTATGCTTAGGCAGATGTCAAGTAAGTGAGTTTATGTATTTCTAGAGGAGTCATTTTGCTGTACTCTTCGCTTAAACGTTACACTTTTTGTGTTCTAGCTTTTACCCTGGCAGTGAAGAAAAATGTCATGTCATTATCTGGTCAGTCTGATGCCACTGTGCTCAGTTCAGACTACCCTTGTGTAACGGTCATAAAGCGGATGATAATTGTACTTCGAATACAAATATCCTCAAGACGAGTGTTCGGCCTGACCGAATAACAAAAAGTTAGTGCCGGAGTTGCCTGGTAAGTTCTGAAACCTCCCAAGTCTTCAAAAAATTTTTGATAAAATGAAATCTTGTGGAAAATTAACTGTTTTTCGTTTTAAGAAACCAAGATCATTAAATAACAAAACAATCAGAGTGTGTATTTATACGATAAAAAAAAATAAAGAAAAAACTTGTATACTGCATATAATGTTCTATCTGTACCTCAAAAGTAGGCCCTATGCTGTATGAGCCCTGCATGCGTCAGTCCGACACCAACATCCCATACCTACTCTATGTATTGCAAATGGTTTCCTACTCCTTTAAAAATAACAAAATAAAAATGTAATAAACTCTTAGAAAAAATAATAAAAAAGTGAGTATTTTCACAACAAAAGAGCTGTATTGGGAAGTGTTGGATATTTTAGGGTTAATAATGTATGTAATCCATGAATCGAAGGTTTTATCTTGCACAAGACCAAAGAGAAAACCTGATGTTATGGAAGACCTAGGAACAAATACATTACCTTGAATAAACATCTCCTTCATTCCACTGGCATTGGGAGACATCTTGCATTGGGATTGGATGGGTGAATCTTTGCTATATGTAAGATAGGGATCAGATCTTCGAATAATATATACTTAAGGGAAATAATTGTACTCAATATATGAAGTATACCCCCTAAAATAAGTCAACTCTTTCTCAGTTACATGCCAGCAACCCGTTCTCCTGAACATGATACTATAACATGGGACACTTTTTTTTTTGTTTTTTTTAAGATTTGTTTTTTTGTTAACTTAGCACTTTTACATTCGTGAAACGTGGTAGTGATGGTTTTTATGTATGACATGTATATATAAATATTTTAAGATATTACAATTAGAAGCAAGCAGTTTGGAAAACAAGGAAATAGCTCAATTACAAATAAATAAAAAAATATGGGAAAAAAGATTTTAAAACAATTTGAAACAGTCAAGTGGTACAAGCTGCTGCCGAGTAGCCCCACGCCTCTCAGTTTTTCTTGGGCTGGAATAACTTCTGTAAACAAGCCTTGGGAAAGTAACCGGTACAGAATGCAGTGGTTTACTGGCGCTCACTATAGTACATTACATGGTAGGGGTGTGCCGAGAGTGACTGGCCACACATTGCTCTCTTGAAAGAAAGTTCCACGTGAAATGACAACAGTGAGGTGGGTGGAAGGGAGAGGGTGGGGTCAGTATTCATCCTGCTGTTGTGGATCCTCCTGAACATGGTCATGCTCATCACCTTCATGATGGTCTGTTTGGCCCTCCTGGACAGGAAGTGAAAATTATAGTTTTACTGTTGGTTTATGTAAAAACGAAAGTATACCAAGAAAGAAAACATGCCTTTAGATACTGTGGTTTGTGTAAAGTTATAAATGTGTGTAAGGTAACAAATCATACATTAAAGCATAAAGAAAATGTGAACAAGATTTTACAATACAAATTGTAATTAAAGCGTACCTCCGGTTATAAATAACTTTGCATAAATCAATAGTACAGGCAAATGTAAGAAACTTTGTAATATATCTTATTAGAGAAAGATGCCTGTTTCTCCACTCATCAGGCCCCCCTCCCTCCATTTTTTTTTTTACGGTTCACTCATAGCATCCGTAGAGCAGAGGCAGGGAGGATATGGTTTCAGAGCTCCACTGAGTGATCAGGTTACAGCTGCCAATACAAGTCTATGGAGACGAGAGGGGAGGAGGAGGGAGCTGCAGAGTGAAGGAGGAGACACAGAAGGGCTGGTAAGTGTTACTGTGTCCACCAGTGATTGATTTACAGCTACACTGCTCATTACTGCTGTGTAATGTCCACCATGCTGCTTCGACGAAGTGTTTTACCTCACCCCAGTGCTGGATTCTCAGCTACACTGTTCCTTACTGCTGTATAATGGATATTTGCTGTATGCTGCTTATAGGAGACTGTTAGATAGTTTCATGCTTCTTCCTCTCCCTCTCCCATCCCCTCTCCATAGACTCCTATGGGCAGCTGTAACACGTACACTTATGAAAACAGGAGGAGGGAGAAGGAGCCCGATAAGTGGAGCAAAATCAATTGTCTCTTATAAGATATATTACAAAGTTTATCTTCGCTTGTACTATTGATTTATGGAAAGTTGTTTTAGAATTGAAGGTGCACTTTAAATTAATAAATGATA
The DNA here is from genome assembly GCF_050947455.1 of Rhinoderma darwinii. Lineage (NCBI taxonomy): Eukaryota > Metazoa > Chordata > Amphibia > Anura > Rhinodermatidae > Rhinoderma > Rhinoderma darwinii. Next base: position 92,828,309 of record NC_134691.1, read on the forward strand.
GACAGACATTGTTAAATAAATTATTTTCTGCATACCATGGAGGAATGAGATTGGAAACAGAAATAAATTGATCTACATCGGGAAAAGCAACTTGCTTTTCACTATTATATTGTAGGCGATCTCAAGCACAGGTAAATTAATTTCCACCACATTTAGGCCTCATGCCCACGACCGTAGCCATGTGCACGGCTGGGATTTTCAGGTCGGCCGGCTGCGGACTGTCAGCCGCGAGCCGCCCATTATTTTAATTGAGCCCGGACCACAGAAGACAGCCGTAATAAGACAGGTCCGTTCTTTCTGCGGTGCGGGCTCCCGGGCCATGTATGGACCGTAAAAACTACGGTCGTGTGCATGGCCCCATAGAAATGAATGGGGCCGCAATTCTCCCGTGGATTTTCGGGGCAATTGCGGCCGCAAAAGCACGTTCGTGTGAATGGGGCCTAAAGGTAAGTTATCACACAAAGACACGGACTCTCTTTGGGAAGATCCACCAAAATGGGCCGCTGCAAGAGAAATCTAGTATTAACTGGCACCCATTTAAATGAATGAGCAACCATTTCATATATGCCCGGGTCAAGTACACGAGGGGTCAGGAGATGTTCTTTCTTAGTGGCTCTCTCTATCAAAGGAAGGCTAAGACACATTACTATACTTGTGTAGTAAAGTATAGTAAGTGCAATCTATTGTTAATAGAAGAGGAATCCATCAAAAAGTCTTTGCACACTGTACATAGGTTATTGTTAGCAAAATATACTGTCAGATTAGATCAAATACCAATAAACCCAATTTATGGTCAACTTCCCTAATAAATCCATACCCAAATAAATATTTTCTGCAAACCATAAAGTACAGAGATGCTTGTGTACCTTACACAGCGTTGATAAAAGGAGTCCAGAGGAAGGAGATATGTCTCCTTCCATGTAACCAAAACCACTCTTAGGGTCTTTGTATAAAAAAAGTAAAGCCAGAAACGGAACAAGCTCCCTTGGTGCCCAAAGCAGTGGTTTCAAAATGTATCTCCTCCACCTTGGTCCCTGAAGTGCAACATGATAGCTGTTAGTAATCGACTATTACTAGTATTTTTTTATACGTTTCAGTGTACTCCTTTTCCTTACATTGTTATACTTGTTTTAACCCATTGATGTAATAATGGCTAATGGCTGCTTTTTCCCCCCTCAAGATGCTCTGTACGAGAATGCAGAAAAATATAGCATGCACAACTTGCATCCTCTAGGTGGAGTCATAAGAAAACCAATGTGCTCCTTACTAAGAATGACCTATTTACAGAATCCGCTCATCTCTGCACATGCAGATGTGTTCTCCTGTAAGAATGTCTTCTATCTTAAAAATGTAATTTTCTGATTTTAGAAAATATAATTCTCACAGGGCCAACCAAATTATACAGACCAATATAAAATGCAAATTGAATTATTGTTCGAATTGGGCACATTCATATCTATGTGTAAGATATTCTAGTGAATATACAAAAAAAATCCTTCACTAAGGCCGATGCACGGAAAGGGATTTACAGTAATCCACAGGTTAAATGAGGACACTACAGTTTTGGATCAGGAAAATTAAAATGTGGATATGACAATAATACTAAAACCCTCTGCTGATCAAACAAAAGCCATGTAAAAGCAAAACATAGGGAAACAGAAAAAGAATAAAGAGTATTGTTGTCCATAGCAATTAATACCCTCTAAACTCCACTGCGGCAATGATAGCTATAATGGAACTAGTTACATTGGGAAATGTCATTTTTTCTATCCCCTAATTTAGAAAATCTCCATAAAGCAATGCTAAACTAAATGATAAACTAATAGCTAGTAAAATTTAAACTTAAAAGTTACTAGTTAAACTAGAACCAACTAATAGAGTGGGACCATGCATGGATCAATTCTTCTGGAATATATGCAGTCCCCTTATATACTGTATCTATCAGAATGTGCCATGCTAGACTTTCACAAGGGTACATGGGCATATGTCATATGTGAAACAAGCAAAGCAAAGACTCTGGGAGGAATTTGTTGTTGAAGTAAGTAATCTGTCCTCCAGCAGAAAACGACTGGCTTCCAGCAGTGAGATTATAATAATAATAATGGAGAGGATCTGGGCAAAGGATTGAAATCACATTCCAACCACAATCAGAAGGGAAAAGCTTGTTTTACTTAATTTTTAATCACTTTGTGTAGAGGGGAAAGGACATTGTGTATTTAGTCATCATACCCAAACTTTGTACAATAAGATGATGTGACATTATAGGAACTCTCTTCAACCCTTGATTCTTTCTTTCATTTGAGTAACATTTATGAAATTATTCCAGTTTTCATACAGTTTGGACAGAAAACCAACAAAAAAAACCACATCTGCCAATTTTAATTTAAAACAGTACTGGATGATCCAAATGAAGGAAAAAACAACAACCTTCTTTCTAACCCCTGTGTGATCAGACCTGCATACAGTAAATTTTTTCCAGACATCTGAACCTTCCTTAAAGGGGTTGTTTGGGCACGGAGCGTTTTTTCATACTGATGACCAATCCGAAACACGTCCCGCACCGATCAGCTGTTCCAGCTACCTCCGGACACTAGATGTTATGCAGTGACCGCGGTCGGTAGCAGATGGCTTCGTACATGTAAAGGATTTGCCAGACACAGCTTCTGTGTCGACGCCCGTGGGCAATCAGTCTGCACCTGCTCCTATGTCTGTGAGACTGACTCCATCTTCCACCACCGAGGATGGCAGGCTTAGGAGTGGGAGAGCCTATCACAGCCTGGCCAGACGAAGCTAGCTCCCGCCCACTGTCTATTTATACCTGCCTTTCCTGTTCCTCCTTTGCCTGTGATTCTTCTCTGCTTGTTTCCTGGCCTTACTGCTACTGCTTGTACTACTCATCCTCTGCTTGTTATAGACCTTGGCTTTCTGACCACTCTCCTGCTCAGCGTTTTGTACCTCGTTCACTCCAGGATTGACTCGGCTCGTTCACTACTCTTGTTGCTCACGGTGTCCCCGTGGGCAGCTGCCCCGTTTCCCTTGCTTCTGTGTACCCTTGTCTGTTTGTCTGTCTTGCACTTACTAAGCGTAGGGACCGTCGCCCAGTTGTACACCGTCGCCTAGGACGGGTCATTGCAAATAGGCAGGGACTGAGTGGCAGGTAGATTAGGGCTCACCTGTCTGTCTACCTACCCCGTCATTACAGTACACTGCATAGCGGCCGTGCTGCAGAACTGCATCTCTGCTCCTACTATTCATTTGAATATGAGCAGAGCTGTAGTACAGCCACTATTTCAGCTTCCGCCATGTACATCCGTTGCCCAGCGGCAGCCAGAGGAGCGGATAGGTGCGGGTCCGGGTGTCAGACTCTGACCGATCATACACTGATGACCTACCGTAAAAAAACCTGCTTGCCTGTGTTTTTGGGTGCTCCCATGTCTTTGTATATGTGTAGTAATGAAAGCTCAGCTGTTTGTGCTCCTGTTGTATGTTTCCGAAACAGTTAGAAATAGCTCATTTCTGACAAACTACCTTTCAGGGTCAAGTATCTCCCACTCAAGAGTCTGTGTTGAATGCAAAGATTTTCTTTCCTCATCCCACTGTCAACGTTCCCTGGCCACCAATCACTATAAGATATTCCTTCCACTCCATCGTTCTCATTGTGTAGGCATGCCTGTATCTGAACCTATGCTTCTAGTCGCAGAGCGTATCATATCCCTGGTAAGAACGACATCAAAGTATTGAATATATCAGCAGTCAATGATAGTACCCTAGTGAAGTACCTGGCGGCTAGGTCATGCTGGACAATGAGGTGCAGTGTGGACATCAATGATGGAAGACGTTAGTTCCTGCAGGACATTTAGACTATTGATTCCTGTGAAAAGCATAGTGTAGAGTTTGCAATATAGTTGATTAGAACTTTATTTATTTGTGATCTATTGTGTCCTCGAATAACAGGAGACACAAAAACAGGTCCAATCAATTGAAAAGTGGAAAGCTGGTCAAGATCAATAATTCTCCTTCAGTTTTGGACATAGACATTTACCTGCTCATCTGTCGCGTACAGAACATCCATTAGCCGCTGGACAAGGTCATCACCTTCTTGTCCGTGTTCTTGGCACAGCAGTTCAATTTCCCTTAGCTTTCCAAAGTAGAAGTCTCTTTCCTTTTCCACACCCTCTAGGGCAATTTTTAATGAATGCACCTACAAGTAATTGTATAACGGAAATGATCACAAGAACTAACAATCATGAAAATACAAATGGTATTCGTAGCAATGGCCAGAAAAATGGTGTCTCAAATATGTAGGTCACATGGCCCTATTTCTGAGAACGTCTAGATTTAATAAAAATATAACAAATAACTCATGGAAAACTTCAGAATGCACTCTGCGTGAAATAACAGGAATTGTATGACCATACAACATATTCGTTTGTAGATGGATATATTATTGCGGACAAGCTAAGCATTTCCTACAAGTTCATCTACTTCTCTCTCCCATAGATTTGAAGCTCTACTGAACAGTGCATAAAACAAATTGTCAGTGCTATATGATAAGTTTGTGACACCTACTCCTTCAGGTTAGCACTATATAGCTGTCAATCTTATTACGGACTAATGTCCTATACGTCGTGCCTGACTGGTACCTGTATTCCAATAAAGCACATTGACTGTAAGCCACGCAAATGATTTGGTCAAATTATGATTCAATATAATAATTATTCCACGAGACAATGTTAGACATGGAAGATGGCAGACATGACATGACGCCTTTGCAAAATCATTTTATTTGTACTATTAAAAATTAATGCTGAGGTTTTGTACGATGGTTACACCCTGGCTTCTATTGATAAGATTGAATGTACATACTGCGATTGGAATCCAGAACATTATACTGTATGAATACTAGGTGGGTATAATTAGTGCTCAAAAAGTTACACAAAGTTACCTGTTCATTAAGATGTGCCACTTGTGATTCCAAATCTTTATCACTTTTTACTGAAGAACTGGGTGCTGCTTTCTTTGCAGACGAAGGACGAGATGATGTGGAGCCTGGTTTTGCAATAGGACTTGATCTTGCTGCTCCTAGGGTAAAAAACAAACAAAACCTACTGCATAAAATGCATTCCAGTAAGAGTATATATACATCACACACTGTAACGGCCAAAAAAAAGGATTGCTAAATACTATCACATTTTTGGAGTTGAAGGGGTTGTCCACGACTGGACAACTGATGACTTATCCCTAGGATAGGTCATCAGTATATGATTGGTGCGGGTCCGACACCCAGACCCCGCACCAATCCGCTAATCCGGCTACCCCCGGGAGCCGGATGTTTTGAACGGTATGCAGTAGTTGGAGTCGGAAGCAGATGGCTCCGAACGATGCATAGCGGCCGTTCTGCAGAACGGCAGCTCTGCTCCTATTTAAGTGAATAGGAGCAGAGCTACAGTACTATAGACCGGCCGCTATGCAGTTGTTGGAGCCATCTGCTTCCGACTCCAACTACTGCATACCGTTCAAAACATCCGGCTCCCGGGGGCAGCCTGAGTGGCGGATCAGTGAGGGGTCTGGGTGTCGGACCTGCACCGATCACCTATCCTGGGGATAGGTCATCAGTTGTCCAGTCGTGGTCAACCCCTTTAAGCTGCTTCAGGGGAAATTAATATGGAGACAGCAATTTAAATGTTTCCCCAGGGAAACGTAATAAATGCAGCAAACAAATAGAGAGATGTAGCATCGATTCACGGAGCTGCTGTCTTTGGCACCTCCAAACCCTTGCAGCCTGTAAGGGTTAGCACTGTTTGCAGCACTAAGGTCCTGCATTCAAATTCAACCAAGGGCAACATCTACATTAAGTTTGTATGTTCTCCCAGTGTTTGTGTGGGTTTCCTCGGGTACTCCAGTTTCCTCCCATAATACAAGGCATACTGATAGATTAATTGGATTTCTATGAAATTGGCCCTATTGTGTGTGTGTGTCTGAGATAGGGAAATTACATTGTGAGCCCCATTGGGCACTCACTGCTGTGAGTGATGACCTCTGTGTACAACGCTGCAGAATAGGTTAGCACTATATAAAAGCAACAGGAAATAAATAAATAGTGCTCAGAAAATGCAGCTTCTTACAGGTTGCAGTCAATATTGAGGGCTGTTCTCTTTTAAACTTTATTTTCTAATGCCTAGAAACCGTATATACATCACAAGATACAGTATAAGGCCAAAAGTATGTGGACACCCCTCTTAATTATGGAGTTCAGTTGTTTCAGCCACAACCATTGCAAACAGGTGAATAAAATCATGCATATAGCCATGCACTCTCCATACACAGGCATGTCTAGAGCTTAGTGACTTTAAAACAAACCTGGTCAGCAACTTTATTATACCCTCTCTGTAAGCAGCACAGAGTAGTGACAGATACGCAGATTTACACGGTCGCTCACTTATGTCTGATAGTTATTTAATTTTTGTTAAGTTAAATTTAAAAAGTTGCACCGCTCAGATCGTGTGGGAGGAAGGAGTCCAACGTAATTATGAGCTGCTGCTCCCCCTGCCCAGCCGCCGATCATTGACTGCTTTCTCCCTTTAACTGTGTGTAGAGAAAAAGTTGTCAATCATTGGCGGCTGGGCGGAGGGAGCGGCAGCTCTTGAATACGCCAGATTCCTTCTTTCCAGCGGCGATGTGAGTGCTGCAACTGTTATAATGTAAGCTAACAAAAATCACTATCAGGCATAAGACCGCAGCATTTAGTTGCGGACAGGTTCCCTTTAAACATGGCACAGTCAGAGGATGCCGCTTTTGGCACAAGCCAGTTTATGAAATTTCTGGTCTGGTAGATCTGCTCCAGTCAACTGTAAGTGCTATTAATGTGATGTAGAAGCGAACAGGAGTAACAACAGCTGAACCACAAAGCGGTAGACCATGTAAACTCACAGAGCCGGGCAAACAAGCGCTAAAGCGTGTGTTGCATAAGTTCACCTATGCTCTGTTGCATCCCTCACTGCAGAGTTCCAAACTGCCTCTGGAAGTGACATCAGCACAAGAACTGTGCGTCCGGTGCCTCATGAAATGGGTAAGCAGCAGAACATAAGCCTAAGATCACCATGCGCAATGTCAAGAGTCGGCTGGAGTGGTGTAAAGAACGAGGACACTGGAATCTGGTTCTCTAGAGTGAGGAGTCAACTATTTGGAGGTATGAGGAACAAATCTGATTTGGAGGATGCCAGGAGAATGCTACCTGCTATAAAATGTGGTGGAGAAGGGATAATGGTCTGGGGCTGTTTTTCAGGGTATCGGCTATGCTCCTTATTTCCAGTGAAGGGATTTTTTTTTCATGCTGCAGCATACAAAGACTTTTAGACAACTGTGCTTCAGACTTTGTGGGAATAGTTTGGGGAAGGCCCTTTTCTGTCCCAGTGTGAATGTGCCCCAGTTCACAAAGAAAAGTCCATAAAGACATGGTTGGGTGAGTTTGGTGTAAAGTTACCAGCACAGAGCCCCGAACTTGACCCCATCTAACGCCTTTTAAGATCAATTGGAATGCTGATTGTGAACCAGACCTTCTCATCCAATATACGGATATGTCCTACCTTACCTTTGCTCCGATCTCAACATATCTCGAAATGTGTAGCTTGAGATGACCAGGATTTTTAAAAAAATCATGATTTGGTGATACTCTTTCAAAAGATGTCTATGCTATATATTTTTATGTGTGGCCAACCAGTTGTTGTGATGTGAATTCCAGCCTGTCAATAGTTTTGCTAGCATGTCACGATATTGTTTTGAATTAGTTTCTTGAAAAATTGTTGTCTTTAACCAGATTCAAGCAAATGTAAGTGTGGACACATCTATAAGCCCCTGACCTCACAAATGGTCTATTGGCTGAATGGGCACAAATTCCCACAGATACGCTTCAAAATCTCGTGGAAAGCCTTCCCAGAGTGGTGGATGTTACGGCTGAAAAAGCGGCCAAACTCCATTAATACCCATTGTTTGGGATGTCCAACAATCTCAAAAAGATGTGATGGTCATATGTCCACATACCTTTGGCTATATAGTGTACATCATTATAGATAGATAGAATAAATGCATTAATGTGTTTAATAAATCTGTCCCGATATGTCCCACTCAAAGTATTTTCGCCATTTTCCTGGTGTAAATACTTTAAAAGCATATGGCATTTGTGCCATACACCATATTCATGAAGCCTGTCTGCCCCTTTTTCCGACACTTACTAATGTGTCTGTGAAAGTGGGCAAGGCATGGAATTGCGCAGAGTGCGGCTCAATTATGAAGGATTTCTAACATTTGTCTATTTAAGAAATCTTCCTCATAAATTTTACAAGGATTCAGTCAGTTTTTACAATTAATTTAAAGTCCTCACTGTTCCCACAAACCAAAATCCACTATTCTTGACAGGTTTTCTGGGGGCTCCAGACTACTGACTGAATGCATTAGACATCTTACAGTCAAGGAGGATCTTCACACAATACAATTTCTACACACGTTCAGGTAGCATGGAATGAATTGTGCAATGATCATCGTAAATTTACAAGCAAACACAACCATGCCTCACCCCATTCTCACTTACATGCTGTACTAGTCGCTGCGGACATCTGGCTATTTCCTGGCATATCTTTAGTTGTTTATTCCCATTAGAAATATTTTACATTCCAGTTTTAATTTTTGTGGCTTTGCAGATGGTAGACTTCTTGCCTGATACAATGTGGGATGTAGCATCACAGACCGTATTCAGTGGTTTTATATAAAAATTGGCAATGGTGGAAACATGTTTGTATTAGTCGATGTACATATCAAACCAAACTTAAAAAGTAAAGCAATACATCAGAAAAGATGTTCATCAATATCCTACACAATGGACAAGTTGCCACTAACTGGCAAATCTTTTGATAGAAACCTCACTGAAGTAAGGTTGGTGATTTCGAACTGGTAATAACCCGTATAACTTGAGAGGATATAACTTAAAGAAGAACTCCCATGAAAAATGTTATTGCTGTGCCCATTTGTAATGGGCATCTTACAATTCTTATATTCATTTTCTCACCGAGGGTCTATCTTTAAATCCATGGGCTTCGTTCGGCTACCCCGTTCAGTCACGTGACCTGTAAACTGACTTTCCAATTCACACGGCGTTTTATGTGTGGACCGGAAGTCAGTTTCTCTATGTCTATAAGACTCAGAATGTATTCCAACAAGATTGCAATAGATCTGGTAACTCTCCTTATTGCAGATGGTACATTATTCTCAGGAAAGAGCAGAGACCCAAACATGTAGGGCATTCTGCCAATTAAAATTTTTTCAAACAGTAGGTGCTTATTTTTAGCAATCCCTTAATTTCCAGACACTAGTATGAGTCATCAGGCTCTCAGAGAGTACCTGAAGGGGGGAAATGGGGTAGGAGAAGACTGACTGTACATCTTCACAATATCTCATGCTCTAGTACAGTACATCATGAGAAAACCATTCATGTGACCTTTACTGTGTGATCAGAGAGCAGATCATCCTAAAGAGATCTGACAGCGAATGTAATAAACCAAACATATTTCTCCTAGGGGTAGGTCATATAGCATAACAAAAACTGCAATTTATACAAGTCGGTTTCTACCTAGAATAACCCCACTACATCATGGACCTGAAATCAAATGATTTAGAGTCATTTAGGTGTTTGTATTCCAGTCTATAGCTCTGCACATATCCAGGAACATATTCCCATTTAATCAAAAAGACAGAACTACAATGCTCAGTAACACACTGGGCAGCATGGACTTCTACTGGAAATAGCAAGCACCAAAGAAGAAAATTACAGGTAACAGTAAAAGGCCTGAATATATATATATATATATATATATATATATATATATATATATATATATATATATAATGGTACAAAGACCTGAATTTGAAACGTCAAGATATCTGTAGTTGTTCTGAGATTCTAAGAAGGAAAGTGGAGCATATAATTGGTATTGGAGTATATCATGTTAACATATTAATGATTCAGGAATCACAGATGTTAATTTGACTCAATTATACAGCAGAAGAAGGAATTGCTATGGTAACAGTTTCCTTTTAAGATTTGGAGACTCATTAACCCAATTAAAAATTAAAAGAATGCACTGTATTAAAGGCTATATATATATATATATATATATATATATATATATATATATATATATATATATATATATATATATATATATATATATATATATATAGATAGATAGATAGATAGATAGATATAGATATATATAGAGAGCGAGAGAGATATTCGAATCTAAAATTACATTTTTGGGTTAAAAAGGGAGCCGCAGGGTAATTCGCAGCAGCAAATCCGCATCAAATTGTGCAGTTTTTAGGCATATTTTCTGCAGTAGCCTGGCTAAAAAATAATAAAAATCTGCATGCTCCACTACCTCACCTTCCCTTGGTAATGCTAGCCTGTTCCCCTGCCGCTTTCTGCATACTGGCCTCCACCGAAGACATGTCATCATATGTGACCGCTGCTGCCGTAATTGGCTGCAGCGGTCTTACGTCCATCTGTCATCACTGGAAGCCAGGATACAGAGCAAGCAATTTTTAATTTTTCGCACCTCCGGATTTTGATGCGGATCCGCGGGTAATCGAATGCAAAATCAGCAACAATTTGAACTCAATGGGAAAAATCTGCAACAAATCTGTGCACTATTTGCAGCAGAAATGGACACCGCAGGTCTATTCACTTTGCTGCTAACTCTATTCCGCTGTGGATTTTTCACCTGCATATCCGGATAGAAAATTAGCAGGAAACCTGCTACAGCTAAAGCTATTTGCTGAGAAACAGGGAGTCAGAGTACTATCTTAATGGACCTGTAGGCACAATTACCAGATCTCAACCATACTGAGCTAGTGTGGGATAAGTTTTACTTTAAGGCCCTACATTGGGAAAGCTCCCAGCGTACACACAAACGTGCCCATAGTGCTCCATTAACCTGACATAGGCCAAAAGAGTGCCCGTGTAAAAGGGCCTTTTAGGGGTTGTCTACTACCGGACAACATAGGTCATCAGTATATCATGGGTGCAAGTCCGACATACAGACCCCACACCGATCAGCTGCTCTGGTTGCCTGCGGGCACCGGATTTCATTGCACAGTATGCAATGTACAGAGCCGGAAGCAGTCGGCTCTGTACATTGCATAGCGGCCATGCTGCAGAACTTCAGCTCTGCTCCTATTCACTTGAATAGGAGCAGAGTTGCAGTACTGCAGCTCGACCTCTATTCCATAACCGGAGCCAACTGATTCCGGCATGTACGTCCGGTGCCCAGAAGCAGCCGGAGTGGCTGATCGGTGCGGGGTCCTGGTGTTGTCAGTTGTCCGATAGTGGACAACCCCTTTAAGTCTGTAACCTTGTCAACATATCTACAAAGACTCTGGTTCATTAGGTAGCTTTGTGCTTAAAAAAAATAGTAAAAAGTACCGGTTGTTCTGGGGGATCTTTAATGTATTACTTCCAGCTACTTACTGGATGAAACTGTGGGGCATGAAATATTTCTCTACGTATAGAACTTGAGATATAGAGTTCCCGTCACAACACTGAAAAAATTGATTTGCCTACCGGCAAAAGAGGCCCTGTTTTCCAACTCTCAAGATTGAAAATAGAAAATAAAAAATATTTATTAGGTTTATGCAACAAGAACAAACTACATAGACGTAAAAACAAGGTCCAATGCTGACTGCAAATCGGCACAGTGCAGAGTATCCCCGATACCCCTGAAGACGCTACATCGTAGCGAAACATGTCGGGGGGGGGGGCTTCCTTCCTTGTTTTAAGTACTTGTCCTGCTGACTCCTCTAATCTAATTGTGGGCTGAGTGCAACGTGCTGCAGCCGTTGACTCCAGGCTCCTTATACTCTGCACTGTGCCGATTTGCAGTCAGCATTGGACCTTGTTTTTACGTCTATGTAGTTTGTTCTTGTTGCATTAACCTAATAAATATTTTTTATTTTCTATTTTCAATCTTGAGAGTTGGAAAACAGGGCCTCTTTTGCCGGTAGGCAAATCAATTTTTTCAATGTAAACATATGCCCACCAACTACAAGGGTCCTTCCTTTGTATATATCGACCCGTCACAACACTGACACTGGGTAACTTACCATCTTTTGCAGAAAACGGCTAATACAGAAGAACGGTTAGTTACAATTCATTGCGCAGCATGTTAATACAAGGTTATGTGTAGTTTCAACACAGCTTAAGTCAGGCAAGCCTGAGAAATTTATGCTTAGCGCTGGACGTAATGCCTCCTTCATTATTAATCTTCTCAGACTTCTCATCACATCACTGACATTACAGTGTTACAAATAAAAAAAATCTCAGCTGATACAGAATAATAATAGTTCATATTCCACTTGCATAGAGCTCCGGATGGGTCATACCTTCTTTAAAATTAAATTGATGCAGTGTACAGCAGGAGTGACAACCGTGTGTCATCTCTGTATCTGATTCTTGTCATGGCACTAACATAAAGCCCCAGTAACTTTACACAGTAAAAATAGCCAGGTAACTTTGCAGGTCTGTAGGGGGTATGTTGGCTCCTTACACGGTGCTCATTCCAGGTCATGGAAACTGTATTCAAGAGCACTCTGTTCTATTTCAATAATGTATATACAGGAAGAGATTGCCTCTAAATTATGCCAGGCATTTCATGATCTAAAGTGTAATTTATAATATAGCGGACATGGACCCACTGCAACCATTCAATATAGAGCTTTGAGGATCGATGCTAACCCTTCAATGAACATGGGCAACTTTTCAGTTGCTGGATGGTTTCATTTCTGATATATAATTTTAATAATCCTTTACAGTGTAGAACTCTAGAGTGATGTTTTATTGTATCAATATATAACCTTAGAAAGAAGCTATTCAACAAATGTATTAAATACTAAACTGAGCAACTTTCTCAAAGACTTTAATTTGTACTTTAGCTTAAATGCCACTGTCATGAGACAATGATGGTGAAGAATAAAAGGCGCAGACTTTGGACATGCCATTCGTTCAGGGATCTGTAAAGCACGTGTGGGTTGCGCTTCTGTAGGAGACCCTGTAAGTCAGTGGCGCTCCATAAATCAGCCTCCACGCATTGGAAGGGAACCATTGACCAACAGGGCTCTCTTCCAGATGTGGCGTCCACATGTCCAGTACAGAGAATTGAGCTAGTGGTTTACAGTACCTCCAAATACCAGCCCAGGGAGAGGTACAGTTGGCACTGAGCATCCTAAAGACCTTGGTGTTCCTCCAGTCATGTGAGAAAACATATTGTGCAGCACTCACAAATACCTGTTTTTTCAGAATATAATTCTTTAGTGAGTTCAGCTTTTTCCAGATAATGCAAAACTAACTGTGCAGTGTCCATCCTCAATGCTGCCTACATAATGAAGGAGTAGAGACAATGGGGCCTCTGTCTCCTGGGCTCCTTGAGAAAAAATGGGGGCCTCAGTCTGTGCCTGCTATTGATATCTTCCTACACTCCAAAAAACATATTGATAGGGTAATTGGCTATCTATGAAACTGGCCCGTGTATGTGAGATTTGGAAATCAGATTGTGAGCTCCACTGGGAGCATGTACTGATGTGAGTGGTTATAGTCTGTGTATAGTGCTGTAGGGTACGGTGATGCTGTAAAGTCAATGAGAAATAAATGACAGTAATTCTAAGCCAGATTGTAATGTCCAATGTGTGTGTTACAAGGATCAGACCAGTAGGTGTCTCTGTAGAGCACTTTTTTAGACCACCAGATCGATTACTTACAATTCCTTACCCTTTGCGGTCTGTTATAGTAAATTTTTAGTATGAAAAAAAAAAGCTGTGAATAAACCAAATAAATCATTGTCCACTATTTAGGAGCTAAAAGAAAAAGCGCATTCACTCCAGATACCAATCTGCACAATCTGCAACGTGGCATCAAATCCCCTGTTGTCTTACAGTCACAGACCGAGAATACAAAGTTTCTTCATTCTGGAAGAGTAAATTTTTACTGATCCAAGTGGACCGATATCTCGACCTGTGCCACAACTTTTAAACTATAGAAATGAATATATAAGGGAACTACATTATGTGCCCTTCACTAAGGGTGCGTTTGCAGGTCTGGTTTTTATTATTATGTTGTTTAGCTGAAATTTTCATAATTGTGGCAAAAAAACGACTCTCGTAAATACACCCCAGTATATACTCTCTAGCAGAAGAACTCCTGACTATAGCGGCTTCCTTGCAGAACAGAGTGTTTTACAATATTATGCATCTTCTACTCCAATGGTAAACCATAGACTGCTATAAAGTAGGATTGATAATCTATATACATGTATATCTTGTACCATGTATTTTCCAATGCTTCACGGATTCATTTCACAATTTGTGTACAGTTACACTTTCTAAGAGGCTGAATATGGCCTCTAATAAGGCAAAGTGTCCCAAAATACAAATCTCTAAGAACATAACCCCGATCAAACCTTTTAAGATAGATTGTCCTTTAGTACCTACATATTTGCAATACAATACTGCCATAATGGTGGGGAGTATCGCGCTCACATGTTTTTTCACTGCGCCAGACGTTTCAGTCTGCTCTTCTAAACACAATCATCTTCCGCTATATAGCTTTTATATGGCTCCATACGATCAAGCGTTCTCGGACACGTGCACATATAAAAGGGGTATTTCCTGCCCTCCACAGTAAACAGCTCACATCATTCTGAATTATCCCATCCACTGTGGTCAGTCATGTTTCAAGTATAGGAATGCAATAACTGCTGTTGGACAGGCACTTAGTTTCTGGACAAGTTCCAGTTCACATGACTGAATGCTTTTTTTACTGAAAGCATGATTACCTCACACACAAAGGTATGTGTGTATTCTTTCCCACCAGCCCAGAAACCCCCACCCCATTCTGTTTAACTAAAAATATATATCCCAATTTGTAATACACCGAGCCATCACCTTGTGGGGTACACAGCTGTAGACTCCAACTAAAACCGTAAAGTGCTAAGTAGGGCAACTCAAGACGTCTTGTTAAAAACTGTACTGGACTACAGACTAAAGCTATCACAAAAATGAAAAATCTTGATCGGATTTCATAAATATGTTGAGCAAACATGTTATATCCCTGCAGGGCAAGTGTGAAGTAGAAAAAAAACAGCCTAGGAGCTCATCATAGGAAAACAATAGTGACCAGCCAGAAAAAGCCAACCAAGTCTTCCCAACCGGTGTTCACCGACACCGGATCGGGGGCTCCCCAGAAGACAGCAGCAGCGGAACGGTCACATCTACAGTGGGAAGGCAAACCTATTTCAGCCTGCTCAAAGATGCTTTGCATGGGGAAGGCAAAGTAGTCAACAAATCTCGGCCAGAACATAGATTGCAGAGTACATTAGCCGCCCTTATACCAAGAAACATTTTTCAGGGGTTTAACCATAGTAATAAGGGGGAATCACTGCACTACACAATTACATTTGTTTTGCTCAAAATAAACAAAAGAAAAGTAAAAAATTTACTTTTGAACACAATAAAGTGTTTGTAAGTAGATAAAACAGATTTAAATGGTAACAATCCCATGGCTTTGTCGTAGAATTATATAAAGGAAAGATGTAATCTTAGAAGACACTGATATGTAGACTCTGATGTCAGAGAAGAAAACAATGGAATTCAGATTCCATTTCATTGTCTGAACAGGGGTCATATAGGGTTGCTTGGACCCCAAGGCTACATTCACATGAAAAACGGAGACACACTGATGCAAAATGGCCATGAAAAACTGACAGTTGATCAGTTTTTAATGACCATTTTTTTTTCACGTTCGTGTGAATGTAGCCTACAGAACTGCATGTTATATATGCCATGACACGACAATACACTAAGGGGATGCTGAAACTCCAATCCAGGGAGGAATGATGCTTAAAGCAAGATACATTCTTCAGGCATTACCACTTCCAAATTTCCTTTCTGAGGACATAAAATAGCCTTCCAAAAATAAGATTCAATCATCTCTGTACCATGTACAAACTGGAACCTAATTTTATAATTTTAAATCCTTGTACATACTCCTTTATACAAAACCAGGTCTTTTGATCATGGACATGAGAAACAGATGACTATAAAGATGATTATCTGGAAAAATAAAGCACTTTGCCTCCTTTGATCTAGGTCGTACCTGCTGTGGGAGAGTTGGCATGATGAGACTTTTTTGGCAGGTTGAAGATCTGTTCACCGGGGTCTGGGGGTGGTAGGGCATCCTGTCCTTGTCGGGCTTCCATTGGATCATATTCTTTGCCATCATAGTTAGCATCAAAGAATTTCTTAAACCACTGAATAAAATCCAGGTTGTCTTGAAATCGACCTTTTACCAGCTTTTCTACTGGTATGACCTAAAGAGTAATCGGTAATAAATCAAATAAATGTAATATTCAAACAACTATTAACAGTATTTATAAATAAAGGCCAAACGTATAAAAAGTATAATAAAAAAAAAACATAAGTGAAAAAAAAATATTGTACAAAAATAAAACCCAAGATAATACAAAAAAGATGCATGATAAACCCAAGTGAATTGCAGCAGTGCTCTTCAACAGCTGAACAACAAAGGGGTCATTTTGATGGAACCCAAAACTGTTATTTCCCAATGGAAAATATTAAGTAAGCAAGTCAAAAAGATCATAAGACCACATATGAGATGTTAGATACAAAAAATAAGCAAATAATCATCCACCAGTAAACACAAGGTTGTTAAAATGTACCGTCAACTATGAATTGCATTTTATTTTTGGGTCCATTCTGTGCTGATTCTTTTCATAATATACCTGTATGATGGATGTTTTGTTTTATATACATAGCTTCAAATTCACTGCTTTCCTTCACGGCTATAATTTAATAATACAATTCTGGCTGCCTGCACCAACCACTAGGGGGAGCCTAACAGTTTACTGAAGACAGATTTATGATGTGTTCAATTGAAGATGTATTTATCCATCTTCAGTGCGCTGTCCCTAGTTTATTGCTATGTGAAGTAAGGCAGGAGATTTAACCCTGTCTAGTATTTGTAATCCCTCTCCGGCTATATCACTGCTATAACGTCGAAACTGTCTTTTTACTATGATATCCTCCCCATGCAGCGGAGACACCAGGGGAAAAAATATTTACATCACACATATGACTAATAATAGTTTAGTATTTAATCTAGGTTTCTTTTTTTACAACTATATGTACAAACAAATTCTATTTTTGTTTGCGGCACAAGTTCCCCCAGCACTTACCACCAACCCATGAGAGCCGGTAGACAAAACACTACTGCTTATCTGTTGTGAGCTAGATAATAAGAGAGTCATGTTAACAAGTGATTAGATAGTTACAGTAATCTGCAGCCAGTATATTTTTGGAATGCTACTAGACGGATAGAAACCTATCCAGAACATGAACTTGCATGGTGGATTCACTGAATAACATGTGTGATAGAACACACACACACACACACGCACACACGCACACACGCACGCACACACGCACACACACACACACACACACACACTATTGGTGCATTTTTCACGCACCTACGTGCCCGTAGAAGTCAATGGGTGTGTGAAAATCACGCACAGCACACGGATGCACATCCGTGTGATGTGTGTGATTTGCTCATCAATTCCATTGAAAAAAAAAAAGATGTGCTTTGCAAGTGCGTGAAAAACACATGGCGCTCGCAAAGCACACTGATGCATAACGCAAACACATACGTACCAGATTCCCGCACGTTTTTCACGCGCGTGAATCTGATACGCTCATGTGAATGTAGCCTAAATACACATTCTAGAATGTATACTCCAAATATAAAAGTGTTATTTGTAACTCTTTGAATTTTATTACACACTTTGTTTCTGGAGACTACAGCATTTATACACAGGGGCTGCCTTTGCGATGTGCGACTGCACAGGGGGCTCTTCTCTTTCACCTTGGTAAGGGGCAGGGAGAGACCGGAGCTGAAGCTTCACCTTTGGAAACACTTTGCTGTATTAGGGATGAATATAATAAGCAATTTCCTAATAAACTTCTAGGACATAAATCAGTTTTGTTTTTCTACTAATGAGTGATTTGGATAACAAAGAAGAACGCAAATCCTTTACGTGTGCTGTCCCTCATGCGGTCAGCTGAATACAGGCGCCATTTCATGTGCTTGTATTCTGTCAAAAGAGAGAGCAGAGGGACCGTTGTGATGTGCGGATAGTCGTAGCTGCTTTTTTCAAGAACGGTCTCCCTCTTTCGAAGAGATCATAATAGGTAACAGACGTATACAAGTATAAAAGTAGATCCTTGCTGAAAATGCATTTCCTTAAAGAGGCTCTGTCACCAGATTCTGAAACCCCTATCTCCTATTGCATGTGATCGGCGCTGCAATGTAGATAACAGTAACGTTTTTATTTTTTTTTAAACGTTCATTTTTGGCCAAGTTATGAGCTATTTTATATATATATGCAAATGAGGTTTGAAATGGACAACTGGGCGTTTTTTTTTTTCGTTATGTCCAACTGGGCGTGTATCGTGTTTTTAACTGGGCGTGTTTACGTGTACGACGCTGACCAATCAGTGACCAGTCAGCATCATACACTCATCTCCATTCATTTACACAGCAGCGATGTGCAGCCGCATACACAGAGATTAACGTTCCTGCAGTGTCCTGATAATGAATACACATGAAATCCAGCCTGCACGTCATGTGTATTCAGAATCCTGACACTTCTGAATCTTTTCTTTGAGATTTCTAGCACGGGAAACGAAATCTCGCGAGATTTCGGAGATAAACAAGATTTAGTTTCCCTTGCTGCAAATCTCACAGAAAAGATTCAGAAGTGTCAGGATTCTGAATACACATGACGTCCAGGCTGGATGATCATGTGTATTCATTATCAGGACACTTGATTAACGTTAATCTCTGTGTATGTGGCTGCACATCGCTGCTGTGTAAATGAATGGAGATGAGTGTATGATGCTGACTGGTCACTGATTGGTCAGCGTCATACACGTAAACACGCCCAGTTAAAAACACAATACACGCCCAGTTAAAAACACAATACACGAGCAGTTGGACATACGAAAAAAAACCACGCCCAGTTGTCCATTTCAAACCTCATTTGCATATATATAAAATAGCTCATAACTTGGCCAAAAATGAACGTTTTAAAAAAAAAAAAAAACGTTACTGTTATCTACATTGCAGCGCCGATCACATGCAATAGGAGATGGGGATTTCAGAATCTGGTGACAGAGCCTCTTTAAAGGGATTTGGCGTTTAAAGTGTTGGTTAAAGTTTATTTAAGTTGTAATAAAGTATAATCACTGTATGAATTAAAAGTTTTGCAACTCTGTAATATACTTTGTCTTCAAATTCCTCACCATAGATTCCTCTCCGCAGATGTTAGTTTGCAGTGAGTGAATGAAAACGCTCCTATTTACATTCATCGGTTGCAAACAGGTAAAGAGCTAGTCCTGCTCTCGGGTGATACAATTGTATTCAGTCTAGGCAATGCTCTGTGAGCTAAACAGCCTCCACACATTCATTGAGACTGGCATTTCATATGGCAGTCTTAATAGAAAGAAAAATTGAATTAAGGGCCTGTTCACATCAGCTAAGGTTTCCGTTTTTTTTTTTTTGCGGAATCAATAGCGCAGTCGATTGAGCTATTGATTCCGCAAAAAAAACCGGAAACCATTTGCAACGGAAGCATGAACATTGAAATCAATGGTAATGCAAACGGAAAGCTATGGTTTTCGGTCATGGGTTCCCCTGACAGAAAGGTCTGACGGAACCCACGAACAGAACCCCGACGCTGATATGAACACACCCTAAAGTGCAACACATTTATTAAGAGGTGAGAGCCTCTTAATAAATGTGTCGCATCTATAAGCTGGGCGCCACAATTTCGGCACGACGACCGCGGTTATGCGCCATCCAATGCCCCTCTATTACCCATAATAAAAAATGTCATGCTCATCTCTTCTCCCCTCTGGGTCCCTCATCATTCCAGTGCAGATTATACAAGGTCCTGACGCCGAGTAGCATCAGGGACTTGTATGCAACGCAGCACTTCAACGTCATCAGTCCTGAACCACACACAATGTTCTGATGCGGTCCGGAGTCAGTACGTTATATGAGCTGTACTGAAGTAATGAGGGGACCCGGAAAAGAGAAAAGAAGCGGTGAGGTCAGTAAAATTATTATAATTTTTTTTTTAAATTGTAATTGTCTAATGGAGAGGCAGGGGGGGGGGGGGTAGTATGTTCAGGGGAAACAAGGTAGGGGCCCTCTACCTTGCTATGCTCCATAGAGTGAAATCTATGCCAGCTAGGAGGTTGCTTAGATTTCCATTATAATTTACACCAGTTTTCTGGTGTACATTATAATAAATTTATCGGACAGCTGTGCGGACTGACCCCGTTTTCAAGCCCCGTCCCTTTACATAAAAGTGGCGAGGACGGTGTAAAAAAGGCCAAAAGTCATCATTTGATTTGCAAATTGTGAACTTAGGGCCCTTATGCGACTTTTCCACGCCAGAAAACTGGAGTAGAAAGGTTGATAAATTACCCCGTTTCTCTAGTGGCACCTATAGATGACAACTGTGTAAGTATTGTGTCTGACCCTTTATAGAGCCTTGAACATGACTCGGGTTAATAAAAATAAGGGGAAAGTTATTTTTTTCCCCTCCTCCACTTATTTTTTGGACTAATATTGCAAATGTACAATAATATGGGACATCTGCATGAAGTGGGACATCTGCACAGGTATTACTAAGTTAGTTTGTTAAAAAGACAATCTAGCGGTGACAATTAATTTGTATAAATGTTTCCATGGTCAATACAGAGATCTGTTTAATCATCACTTTGTACAATGGTAAATATATAAATGAAGAACGACTATGTCTAGCATAAGGAAAGTGTCAACAGCGGCGTAGAATGAGGTTTTTTTAAGATCGGAGAATTCCCCCCTTACATTAGCACAAACCGGCATCTGCCACAGACGTTTTATTTTTGCCTTCCTCTAGATTTAACCTTTATTATATATCGGAAAACATAATTTTGCAGAGTTACAAGTTTCTCTTGTGTTTGCGATCTTATGTTCAGATTACTGCAAGAATTATAGAAATATAAATGGATATGTAAGGGTTACGAACAGCTCCAGGGAGTGCGGAAAAATGTAGCCCCCAATTAAGGGCCGGCACCTTCATGCTTCCATATACTGAATGACCGATGCCTGGTCCCATGTATTCTTAACAGCCCTGCCATTTTCCCAGGAGATGCTGATAAGATACAAATCATGCTTTGGCACTTTGCCATCTACTATTTTAGTCATTGCACAGCCAGACTGAATTTTCCAAAACTTTCAGTAGACATTATAAGGGTGTGTTCACATCAGCGTTAGTTTCCGCTGAGTGGTTCCGTCGGTTTAACCCCTCAGTGGAAAGGCAAACGGAAACCTCAGTTTCCGTTTCCCTCATCATTGAACTCAATGGTGATGGAAACCTAGCTAATCGTTTCCGTCTGTCACCGTTGTGACAGGGTTCCGTCGTTTTGACGGAATCAATAGCGCAGTCGACTGCGCTATTGACTCCGTCCGAAACAACGGAACCCTGTCACAACGGTGACAGACGGAAACCATTAGCTAGATTTTCCTCACCACTGAGTTCAATGGTGAGGGAAACGGAAGCTGAGGTTTCCGTTTGCCTTTCTGTTGAGGGGCTAACCCAATGGAAACCTCAGACGGAACCCCTCAACGGAAGGGCAACGGTGATGTGAACAGGCCCAAACCAGAACAGCAGGAACTATAAACCATTTTTTTTCTGCCAAAGTTGTACCTTATCGACATTCATTCTTTTAAACGAGGCTTGTAGCAGTTTGAAATTGTGAATGTACTCGTGTTCCAGCTTGGCTTGAAACTTGACCTTCTTTAGACTGATGCATGCTGGGAAGAGCATATCCATAAACTGGCAGTAGGCAGCACCTGTGGAGAGAAGCCAAGAGAATCATACACAAGGTATTAACAGATTGGAACAGTAGTGTGCGGTCATCACAAAGTCATCAGGCATGCCTTACAACTCCTTATGTAGGAGAAGAGTTAATATCTCCTCAGAAAAGAAACATTGTTATTACTAATATGTCTTAGAAATCGTGCTTGGAAGAGATATACTGTCTGAATTTCCTTCAATGGTGCACACTTATTTGCGGACAATGTTTTCAATAAAAACAAACATTTAATAGTGTGCTAGATGTGTGTACCCTAGAGGAAGTTCCTGCAGCTACTATGTGGCCCATGGGGGGGGGGGGGGGGCCTAGTTCGGGATGGTCCAATGTTCCATGGGTGATGTGAAGATGCACAAGACTAACGCAACCTTAGAGCCTGTTCACATCAGCTTTCAGGTTCCATTCATCTGTTCCGTTCAACCTTTCCGTCAAAGGAGCAATTGAACGGAAAGCTGAACGGAAACTATCGCTTGAAATCAACGGTAAAGCTTTGACTTTAGTCGACTACGCTATTGTTTCCTTGACTTTACGGAACGGAAACAAACTGAAATGGAAGAATTACTATTGAAATCATCGATCAATAATACAATTCTTCATCGCCATAGTTTGTATAATGTCGGCAGCACATCCTCCGTTTACACTGGGGCGGGGGTGCTGCCAACAAACAATCATTTTTATTGCAGCATAAAAGCCGTTGAACAAGCCTTTGATTATTTGTCGGCTAATTGCTGCCATGTTTACAAGGGGCCGATGATTGGGAACGAGCGTTTGTATGAGCGATTATTCCCCTGATCATCGGACGTGTAGAAGGGACTTAATGCAGACTTTTTATTGTTTTAAGTGAATGACTGATTGTACAGTTTAGGCTGTGTTCACATCTGTGGTGAAGGCAGTCTCCTTTGCACATTCCATCAAAAATTCCAGACAAAATAGCACAGAATGAAGCACTATTTTGTTTGGTAAAATTAACGACACCATGACGGAAAACCGAGGGACCCTAATATAGTCAATGTGGCCAGTCGGGCGCCAATGGTGTCCATTATGTGACAATTCCGGCACTGCCATTATTTTGTTGTTCTACTCCTATGACGGAGCAAAACAATGAGACGTTAACAGAGTCCTATAGAAAGCAGCATATTTTTATATTTACAGTTTATTTTTTATATTTATAAAGCGCCAACATATTCCGCAGTACTTTATAGTCATTGTGAACACTCGCTGTCCCCAGTGGGGCTCACAATCTACATATCCCAGTCTATGTTTTTGGAGTGTGGGCGGAAACCGGAGCACCTGGGAGACCCATGCAAACATGGGGAGAACATACATACTCCATGTACATATTGCCCTTGATTGGACTCGAATCCAGGACTCCAGCGCTGCAAGGTGACATTGCTAACCACTGAGCCACTGTGCTGCCCAGTTACATGTAGATTAACAAGTGAGCGCCATTATGCCCAATGGCCATCTCTCTTCCTTGGTAGTTGTAGATAACTAAATCGCCACAATAAAGTATTACAAACTATATTTTACCTTTTTATGTCTCTTGCTTTGCCAATTTCATACTAGTTTTGCATACATTTGAGAAAATTATTCGATGTTGTTGACTGTTTCTAATAGCACAGATCAGAATTGTGAATGCAGCTCTGGACTACAACCCGTTAATCAGGACCAGTAGAAGTAAAGCAATGTATTTACAAACTTACCCAACTTTTTGAATAAATTATTTCTATGTATATAATTAGTAAACTGGTGTCTAAAAGTGAGCATTTGTTTTAATTTGTAGGGACTCTGAAACTACTAGCGGGGTATGCTAGCGATGGCCATAGATATTACACTTTTCTTAAAAAAGGTAATGTATAAACACCTTGCAGATGCTTGGCTTAGGGCCACTTACATCTACTTTATGTAAATAAAATGTTTGTTTAGCTGAGGGAAATTGAGACCAATAAATAGGGGAACCTACAAGTTACGGTCATCTTAAGATATTAAGTATCATCCGAGTTCATGAAATACAAGATATCTCCCACTAATATTAAACTAGCAAGAAACACCTATTCCAGAACAACAGCTGCAGTAAACCGTTCTCCTTCAATAACAGCAGCAGTAAAGCAATCTACAGCCTGAGATCGATCTCTTTACCGCTCACTGTGAGGAGTGTAGTTGATATAACTGTATATCATGTGAATGCCATAACCACAATGCATATTTTGGGTTTTAAACGTGAACATAACTATTATTTATTGTGTAGTATTTATTTTGCCTTTTCGTTTGTTTTGGCAACCAGTAATATAGCCGACTATTATAATAATGTGATTCAAAGTAATTCAAGAGTAGCCGGGAACTTTTACAAAACCATATTTCTCAGGACACACAGTACAAACAGAAAGAAAGTTATAAATTAATCAAAAATATTTGTCTACGTGCCAATATTCAGGCGAAGGAGAAAGTTTTCATTGACATCTTCTCGCAGCTCATTGTGTACAAGGCAGCTTAGAAAGTAAACACTGATAATAGGTGACTGGATTGATACAGATGCGGAGACATACGGCAAAAGCCATTTACAATACGTTTCGCTGTAATGATTAATTCCGCTTTGTCAGGACAACTATTCAGGGACCAACGTAGACGTATATTGTAATTATCCAGCCTACAGCACTGTACATACTGTATAATAATATGGTGCATACACCCAACCGATTCACACCTCCTCAATACAGGTTCTGGCCAATAAGACGTACCCCTGGGGAATCTGTCCTGCTGTAATAAAGTTACAGCGGTTGTATCACTATATTTTCTATGGCTTTATTATCTCTCGACTCAGGTTCTACTACAGTGAATGGACAAAGATTCTACTATAGAGATGTCTGAAATTATTCCCATAGACCAAACGCAACAGTGTAGCTCCATCTTGGAACCAATTTTGACTAAATGTTAGAAAAAATGCTTGTATAGCAATTACCTAATAAACACATATTAGCAGATATACTCTAGTTTCGTATCCACGTACTTACAAATGATCTGCTATTTAATAAAAATTATAGCCCCAATGTGATAGGGTACCTGCCACAAGGGTATGATTAATATAATGTACAAAATATCCCGAAGCAAAACTAATATTATATAATCATTACTTAGTAGTAGTAATAATAATAGCATAATAAAAAATAATAATAATGATAGAAAAAACGAATAAATGGATCTTTATCTTTTTGGGTGATTGGAAAATTGCCTAAAAGGGTATTTCTTGGAAATTATTGTAGATTAAATAGCAGTGGACTTTATGAGGATTCTGCTGATCTGTAAGTAATATCTATAGGACTGGAGGAAATAGTTGTTGCTGCAGGGAGACTAATACTGAAGCGGGTGGCCGATGCGGTCAGTCCTTTTAACCCCTTAACGCACCATGACGCAACTGTACGTCATGGCTTGCCCTGCATTAAAGCACCATGAAGTACAGTTACGTCATGGTGCTTTTCTGCAACTACCATGTCAAAAGAGACGGTGACAGAACAGTGACATCGGCTGTCTGTGACAGCCGATAGTTACTGGGACTCGTCGGGGGAACAATCGCGGCACGCGGTGCCTGCGATCACTATGATTGGTCAGTCAGTAGTGACTGACCAATCATAGTATTGCAGCATGGTTACAGGGCTAAAAGAACCGGGTAGCCATGCTAGGCGATCGGCAAAGGGAGGCCTAACAATGGCCTCCTGTCTGCCAAGTACGGCGGCCTGTTAGGCAGGGAACGAAGCTAGCTCCGCGACCTGCCTTTAACCCCTTAGATGCCGCGACCAAAAGCGATAGCGGCATCTTAGCGGTTTCCAGGAGATCGGCATCGCTGCGATGTTGTCACACGGGTGCCGATCGTTACTTTAGCAACCAGAGGGCAACAGTGGCCTCCTGGTCTGCCACGTACGGAAGCCTATTAGACCCCACCCAGAGGCAGAGCCTAATACACTTGCTGTCAGTGAATAGCTGACAGCTCTAATGCATTGCATTACGTGGGTAGTGCAATGTATTAGAATAAAGATGAGAGGTGCAGATCTTCAAGTCACCTAGTGAGACAAAAAAAGTTATAAAAAAAGTTCCGCAAAAAAGTGTAAAAATGAAAGTTCTAAGTTAAAAAATTAAAAACTGCCTTTTTTCCTCCAAGTCTTTTATTATAGGGGAAAAAATGAAAACGTTGAAAAAGTACACGTTTGGTATCACCGCGTCCGCAACAACCCAAACTATAATGTTATTTTTCCCGGGCGGTGAACACTGCAAAAAAAACAAAATGAAAAACTTTGACAGAATCGCTAATTTTTTGGTCACCATCCCTTCTAAAATATAAAATAAAAAGTGATCAAAAAGTTGCACGTACCCCAAAATAGTACCAATAAAAACTACAACCCATCCCCCAAAAAACGAGCCCTTACACAGCCTTGTCAACGCAAAAATAAAAAAAGTTATGGCTCTCAGAATATGGTGACACAAATTGTTTATTTTTTTTTTGTGCAACTGCTGCAAAACATAAAAAGTACCCAAAAATGGTACCAATGTAAACTACAGATTGTCCCGCAACAAATAAGATCCGGTGGAGAAAGAAATAAAAAAAGTTTCTGCTAATGAAACATGGCACCCAAAAAACAATCCTTCCCTTCTGAGCCCTGCCGTGGGTCCAAACAGCAGTTTATTACCACATATGGGATATTGCCGTACTCAGAAGAGTTTGCTTTACAAATGTTGGGGTTATTTTTCTCCTTTATCTATTGTGAAAATGGAAAAATCTGAGCTAAAACGACATTTTATAAGAAAAAAAAACGTAGGATTTTCATTTTCACAGCCTAATTAAACTAAATTCAGCAAAATACCTGTGGGGTCAAAAAGCTCACTATACCCCTTGATAGATTCCTTGTGGGGTGTAGTTTGCCAAATGGTGTCTTTTTTGGGGTGTTTCCTTTGTTTTGGTCCCACAAGACCTCTTCAAATCTGACATGGTGCCTAAAATATATTCTAATAAAAATAAGGCCCCAAAATCCACTAGGTGCTCCTTTGCTTCAGAGGCCGGTGCTTCAGTACATTACCACACTAGGGCCACATGTGGGATCTTTCTAAAAACTGCAGAATCTGGGCAATATATATTGAGTTGCGTTTCTCTGGTAAAACCTTCTGTGTTTCAGAAAAAAATGGATTAAAACCGATTTTCTGCAAAAAAAAATGACATTTGTAAATTTCACCTCTACGTTGCTTTAATTCTTGTGAAACGTCTAAAGTGTTAAGAAACTTTCTAAATGCTGTTCTGAATACTTTGAGGGGTTCAGTTTTTAAAATGGGGTGATTTATAGGGGGTTTATAATATATAAGGCCCTCAAAACCAGTTCAGAACGGAACCAGTCCCTAAAATAAGGCTTTTGAAATTTTCTTGGAAATGTGAGAAATTGCTGCTAAAGTTCTAAGCCTTGTAACGTCCTAGAAAAATAAAAGGATGTTCAAAAAACAATGCAAACATAAAGTAGACATATGGGAAATGTGAAATAGTAACTATTTTGTGTGGTATTACTATCTGTCTTACAAACAGATACATTTAAATGTAAAAAAATGCTAATGTTTGCAAATTTTCTCGAAATTTTTGTGTTTTTCATAAATAAAAACAGAATTTTACCACTAACTTAAAGTTGAACGTGTCACGAAAAAACAATCCCAGTATCGCTTGAAAAAATAAAAGCATTCCAAAGTTATTACTACTTTAAGTGATACATGTCAGATTTGAAAAAAAATAGTCTGGTCCTTATAGAGACTCTGTCACCACATTGTAAGTGCCCTATCTCCTATATAATCTGAAGTGTCTTGAGAGTGAGTAGACATTGCATCCAGCCAGGACGCGATGTCTAATCACACTCCCGACACTAAAGTAAAGTTTGTGTGGGACTTAATCAATTTATGAATGACAGTACAGCGTGATCTTGCGAGATCACGCTGTTCTGTGTGAGTAAGTCCCACAAAAACTTTACCCAAGTGTTGGGAGTGTGAATAGACATCGCGTCCTGGCTGGAGGTGATGTCTATTGACTCTCAAGACACCAGTAAAGTTAATTTGGGTGTATGTGACAGCACAGCGTGATCTCGCAAAGTGTACTTCTTGACATGAATGGAAAGAAGTGTAAGACATTGATTGGTCGCTGATTGGTCAGCGTCATACACTTCTCTTTACCACGCCCACTTGGTAAAAAGGTAAAAAACGCCCAGTTGTCTATTAAGAAACTAATTAGCATAAATCTAAAATTGCTCATAACTTGCTCAAAAATGATTGTTTTTCAAAATAAAAACCACTATTATCTACATTACAGCGCCGATCAGATTATGTAGGAGATAGGCACTTATAATGTGGTGACAGCCTCTTTAAGGCCAAAACAGGCTTAGTCACTAAGGGGTTAAGGAGTATTTCAATGTATTTGTTTTCTTAGCTGCTGATAAATCGGTTTCCTACAGTAGGCCGAGCATAATACTAAAATAGAAAATGGCGCGCGTAATCCTAACAGTTATTAACTGTACTTTCTGCTAAAGGCTTGCATAAGTCTAGTATAGTATAGAACTTGTGTTGAATACCTAAGCAATTTAAGTGAGCCTTCTCTTCATTGTGCATACACTATGTATTGTATGAAAGGAAAATAATCTTCGGATTATGCTTCTTGTAATCTTCTGTCAAGGACAGCTATTTGCTATGCCACAAGAGTAATGCTCTATATTCTATATTGTAATGACAATATTATATAATTTAAGATAAGTAAACATTAACTATATGATGTTCACATTAGCCTTAGCTATTATATATAGCTAGCCACACTTCTCATATGTAGTTCAAATATTTGATTATATAGTCACAGCTCCGCAGTACTGTAAGATTTGTACGATTAGTGATATCATAGACAATAGTATACACATACACACAAACTAAAACACAATTTTCAGAACGGCACAAATGAGGGATCGGCTTTGGCTAAAAAAGGAAAACCATAAAACCTTGCTCTGTGGGCAAGTAGCGTAGCGTAGGGTCAGACACTTCCATGTGACTAATCTTGGGGGAAATATCAGTTGGGTTCGAGTTTTCAGCCCGAATTTTTTTGTATTCCCACATATAAGTCACGTCCCAGCTGTCTGTTGTGTTCTCTCCCTCTCCCTCTCTCGCACATGTTTGGGAATCGAAGCATACAATCAAAATGTACTATTGCCTTTGGTTTCCCAAACAATGGCATAACTAGTACATTAGGTCATAAAAGACTGATCATTTTGGTCCTGTGTCTTGTCCTCCCTTCCTTGGTCTATCAGTCATCTACATTTATTTTCTCACTGTTGCCTTCCATCATCCAGTTATTACTGAAGCCCCCCTTAGGCCTAGCTTCTGCTATAGGGCCCAGCAACTACTACCCCGGTAGTTACGCCCATGGTCCGTAATAAGCTGCGTCTGGGAACTGCGCTGCCTGGGACCTTATAAGAAGGACATTGGTTTAGTAAGTAGAGGTTAATTCATAATATGTCACAAGATTGAATCTTAAAAAGCAAGTAATTATTCTGATAAAGCCGACATTTGTTTTTTTACATATGTACACATACATATAGCCAATCCCCGCGTGAGGTATTAGACATGGTCCAAATAGATCAACACTTGATACTACTGCAAAGCATACAGGATTGGCTCTTATGGGTATACCAGCACATTATACGACCGATTGCCGCAAAACAAAGGTGTGAGAACATGGGGGGGGGGGGGGGGGGGATTGAAAAAAAGACAATGCACTTTCAGTTATTTGTACTTTAGCCACACCATGGATTATATTGTGATAAAATTCCGCATTGATTATGAGATCCTACAGTGTTTACACATTTAATAGGAGCAATAGCTCAATAATTCACTATTGGCTCAATCATCTGAGCTGCCCCTTTATGGTATTGTTCACATGCGGCAGAATTGCAGCAGAAATTTTTGGCACTGAAAGTATAGTTTGTTTCTGCAGTGGTGCATTGATTTCTGCAGGCCCTATTCAGATGAATACATACATTTTGTTTTAATGGGAAAATTTTCACAGGGAAAATAGTTCACATAGCAGCAAAATTGGAATGCTATGGTCTGATAAATTCTCCCATCCCCCAAATCAATGTGATTAACTTGCCCATGAACTCCCAGTAGTTATTGCTGCAACTGGTCCTGTCTGATTGGACGGAATAGAGAATTGGTAAATCTAAATTTAACATCTGCAGTGTCTTGAGTCATGTCAGTGCTTACAGTGCAATATTTGTTACAAACCATATGGTGGAGTCAGACATCGATGAGAATAGCTAAAATGTGAACATTCTCATCCTAAGGATGTTTATACACACAACACAATAATGAGGGATGACTTCTCATTAGTCGCAGCTGCCGGTGATTCATTTATCCTTCATCTCAAAATATACAGAACGTACAAGTAATCCTAGGGTCAAATAATAATAAATCATATACTTACTTTCTATGGGCCACCCGTAATTACGGGCGACTACCTGTGTGCACCCGTAATTACGGGAGCGTTGCTACGTGACGTCAGGAGATAGTCACTGTCCAGGGTGCTGAAAGAGTTAACTGATCGGCAGTAACTCTTTCAGCACCCTGGAAAGAGACTACCGATCATAACATAAATCAACGTGTAAAAAAAATAGAGGTTCATACTTACCCAGAACTCCCTGCTTCTTCCTCCAGTCCAGCCTCCCGGGATGACGTTTCAGCCCATGTGACTGCTGCAGCCAATCACAGGCTGCAGCGGTCACATGGACTGCAGCGTCATCCAGGGAGGTCTGGGTGGATGTCGAAAGAGGGACGCGTCACCAAGACAACGGCCGGGTAAGTATGAATTTCTTTTACCTCGGAAAGGGCTGCCCCTTCTCTCTATCCTG
This sequence comes from Rhinoderma darwinii, assembly GCF_050947455.1. NCBI lineage: Eukaryota > Metazoa > Chordata > Amphibia > Anura > Rhinodermatidae > Rhinoderma > Rhinoderma darwinii. Next base: position 92,859,256 of record NC_134691.1, read on the forward strand.
CACTGACAGAGAGAGGGGCCTCCGATTAGCGCAGTGCAATTTTGTAGCGAAAACCTGCCCGTAAATACGGGTGGAATACTGGTGACACTGGACCCGTATTTACAGGCACGGGTCCGTAAATACTGGTGCAATACAGGTCGAATACGTGTAACCAAGGACCCGTATTTACGCTAGTATTTACGGGAGGGAAAAAATACGTTCGTGTGCATGAGGCCTTAGCCATTTTTTTTTTATACATGGTGTTTGGGCACCTAAAATTTTACATGAGAGTCATAATTAAGGAAATCACAGAAATTCGACCAACTCGAATGACAAAATGTTACTGCAGTATTTTTTCAAACCTTTTTTTTACTAAACTATAGAATGAAAGAATTGTATATATCGTCTTGCCATTAAGGGTTAAACTATTGTTCTCAATTACAGAAGTCTATTAAATAGTAATTCTACTCTTAAATTAATTACAATCGTGATCCGATCTTGAGCTTGAGCATACCAGTGCCGCATGTAAATATTAGAACAGGAGGTAAAGGCAGAGGGAAATCAAGTCTATATTACATCATTATTCTATGGCCTCGTGGCTGTGTGACTAAAGACACAAACTGTATCAATATACTAGAACTTCAAGGGGTTTTTTAGGTTTAGAGAAAAAAAGTCCCAATATCAGACACAGCGAATGGACAAGAGTGGCGAAAAGAAACAGACCCTTTTTTATCCAGAACAACCCCTCTAATCCCCCCATAAACCCACAGATCAAAACAACGCTTCTGATATGTATTAATTGTTGGCAATTTTGAATAAATATATACCTATGTATCAAAAATTATATCTAAACAGACGATGTCCAGTTAAATTTGGTAAAATTTGGTCAAGGTGGTTAGAGACTCTGGAGACTGCGGTTTAGCCGCGATTTTCATGAATGGCGGAAGTTCTTGGGGTGGGAGGTTTGGGGCACTAGGATGAATGTGTGTGTATGTAAGGTTTGATTGGGAATTTTGTAACTCCTCTATATGCAATGTATCTGCTCTGAATGGACTCTGTATTCACTGTAGTGCTGCCTATCTCGATGTCTCTTAGTTTGTCTAACTTGTCTATTTGTACAGAAAAAAAAGTTTTGAAAATAAAGCCTTTAAAAAAAATATTTTTTGCCAATTTTGTCCTCAAATGACACAGACAGATATCCTGCTATGGTCTGAATGGCTCTCCTATGGAAAAATAATTTAGATCGTAGCAATAGTAAGGAGTGAAAATTAATATCTGCATTGCCCTACGCCATCACGTGCAACAATAATAGCAATAGCACGCAGCAACCAAGCCTCTGAAGTGTGCCCTGCAGTTTGCCACCATAGACTATTTGTGCATGACAATTTTTAATGGTAGCTTACACATTATAAAATGACCATGATGCACATGAGGGGAAAAACCCACATATTACATGTACAAATATAATACCCCCATTCCTCATAAGTCAAACAGCTCAAAGTTCTGTTCTTTTCGGGGGGAAAAATACCAATTCCCTTTTAACGGTTGTCCTGCTTGGTTACAGTTTCAAATCCGCCCAAACCCATTTCTAATACCATAGGGGTAAAATACAATTAAGAAAGTATGTCCCTTCACAACATTAGTGATGTACAATAAACATGTTAGATTTTTAGCTGAAGATTGCCAGGAAACCTTCTATTTCCCACATTATGGTTGAGACTAAGGCCTCATGCACACGACCGTGTATTTGCGTCTGCAATTCATCTGCAAAAATGTATTGCTGACCCATGCCAACGACTGGGGTTTACATGGACCGCGTGGGGGCCGCAATTGCGGACGGCAAAAAAACAGGACAAGTAATTTTACGGTCCGCAATTGTGGTCCAGCCCCACTTGAAGTAAATGCACATCTTCTGTGTGCCTGGTCCGTGTTTGCGGACGGCCCGCAGATGACACTACGCGGCGGTCCATGCCATAATCACGGACCATGCACACGGCTACGGCCGTCTGCACGAGGCCTTAAGCTGGCCATGGACATAAAGTGTATGGTTATGTTCTGCTTACATTTGCGTCGTGGCTTGATTTCAAAGCGAAAGCCACAAGGCTGTGCTAGATTAGTCGTACAACCAATACTAGCGGTATTGACTTCTATTGGTCTCTGTAGGGGTTTCGTTGTTTTGGAGTCTAGAATAGCGCAGCATGCTCGCTATTCTTGCCGTCAAAAGTAACGGAATTGCAGACAAAGGCTCTAAACAGAACGCATATGTGAACATAGCCTTACAAGTTTACAAGTGTTAATCCTTATGTCTCCATTAGTAAAAACAATGGGTTAGGCTTTAACATTTTTTTCAGTCATTAGTGGGAAACGCTACAAAAGTACAAGTGCAGTAATGCAAATAATTAATGGGGGAGAATTATCAAACATGGTGCAAAGGAAAAGCGGTGCAGAAGTTCACGACACCGAGCATAGTTGCGACATTCATTTTCCACAGGAGCCTTTGAAAAATGAAACATGGAATCTGATTGGTTGCTATGGGCAACTACTCTACTTTCTCTGCCACTAGTTTTGATACATCTCCCCCCATTATTTCTCGCCCAATTTTTTTTTCCAAGGAGAAAATTGTTCATATCATGGGAAATATCTATTCATGTATGCCGATGAGCATTGTAAATATGAGATATTATTATTAAAATGGAAAACAATTACTGTGATATTAACACCAGAATCTGACCTATTTCTTCACTTTCAAATCAAAGCTGCAAGTCATGGAACGGTTTCCATATGGTGAACATATTTCCTACTGTCTTGTGAAGAGTTTCTAAAACACATATTTCTCTTAAGAAAAAGTGCTAAAATAAAGTATTCTGGTAGTAAACACATTATTTATTCATTAACTTCTTAACGACCGGCCACCTTATTTTGACGGCAGGCAGTGCAGGTGCTTTGTCTACAGCGACGTATTTTGGTAAAAAAAAGTCCCAAAATTATTTTGCATATGATATATTTTATTGCCGCTACATTAAATAAAAACAAAAAACCTATACATATTAGGTATCTAAACGACCATAATAACCTGAATAATTAATCGAACAGGTTATTTAGAGTGAAACGTGAACGGGATAAAAAATAAACAGGAAAAACCTTTTTTCTTATATTCACGATATAAAAATAATAATTTTTTTTACCCCCAAACTGCGGGAAAAAAAATAATACAATTTCTCCTGCATAAAACAAGGCCCTTATATGGCCACGTCAATGAAAAATTAAAAAAGTTACGGCTGCTGAAAGGCAGAGAGGTAAAAGCTAAAAAATTTAGCTGGTCATTAAGGCCTTTTAAGGCCCGGTCATTAAGGGGTTAAAAAAGGCCTCCAGTGGAAACACAACTTTCCATGTCTGCATTTCCCACCTTTTATGTATACTGTACTTACATATTGAACTGCTGCCCTGTCTGTTTTAAAAAAGCCACCAACTTGATTCTTAGATTTCCCCAGCTTTCTCTTCCTCTCTGCTCTGCTATCAATCCCATGATGCTTCAGTACAGCATCACATGACCAGCTGAAGACCATACCATTTCTGCATGCTGGGGGACTTCTTCTAAATAAGCTGAGAAACCATAAGTATACAGACAGGGCGGCTGCACTATATTCTTATACATTATACTCGTGTGACAGGAACCTGTCTAAGTATCAGTGGTAGCTGATGATAGAAGTTTCTGCCCACTAGTAGGCATGCTGCGTGCATTGAGAGCAGCAACAGTAGTGATGGGCAAATGTTGTGGTTGCATTTTTATTCCGGTCTACAAAAAGGTGCAACGATCCCATAAATGACCATGTAATGTCAGATTCACGTTAGGCATGGCTGAAGTCACTTACTGGTAGGAAATGCCCGGACGGGATTAAAAATGTATTCCAAATATCTACTCTTCTGATAAGCCAGATACATATAACCCAGTCCTAGCAGGTGAAAGGACTAATGTCCAGTTTGTCCACACAAGTACCTATACAGGACGAACTGGCAGTATGGCCTTTCATGTATGTGAACGTAGAAGCGTCTTAAGCGGCTACCCACACGTGTGAGGACTCTCCTCTGACGGCTGAAATTAGGGGAGAGATAAAATATAGATGTTGAATTTCCCACAGAGGAGTCTGGCAGCAGCTTATTCCCCTCCGCCCATTACAATAAATACGCACACAGCACACATGTTTACGGCGGCGTATGGGGTAATAGCTCAAGTGTATAACCAGCCTTCTCTGTGGAAAATCTAGACGCATACATGGTCACCTTAACAGAAGAAGCAGGATTCATTATGGTAAAGACAGAGAAGATTAGGTATTAAAGGTACTTTTTATGGTACAACCAATTCCTTTATGACTCTTAAATCTATATAGGCGGATTCCGCAGTGTTGAATGATGAAAATATTAGTAACCCCTTCCTTTGGACATTGGCGATCACTACAGTTGTTACACAATGATTGTATTTGCCTATAAAATTCCGATGTTATAATATACGTACCCTACTACTGTAGGTAGGGGGGACTTCCCTGGTGTCCACAGGGAGGTGCAATACTAGAAAAGTTGAGCTTTATTGCTACATATTTCAAAATTATTTTTAAGACCTCATAAATCATCATTTTATTAGCGCCTCTCATTCCATTAATCCCATCACTTCAAAATAAAATAAAAGTCCTACTTCTTCTTGATCTATTCATCCATCCATCCATTATCTTTCTGTCCATCCATCATCCTTCTATCCATCCATCCATCATCCTTCTATCCATCCAGCCATCCATCCATCATCCTTCTATCCATCCATCATCCTTCTATCCATCCATCCATCCATCATCCTTCTATCCATCCATCATCCTCCTATCCATCCATCATCCTCCTATCCATCCATCATCCTTCTATCCATCCATCATCCTCCTATCCATCCATCATCCTTCTATCCATCCATCATCCTTCTATCCATCCATCATCCTTCTATCCATCCATCCATCCATCATCCTTCTATCCATCCATCATCCTCCTATCCATCCATCCATCATCCTTCTATCCATCCATCCATCCATCATCCTTCTATCCATCCATCATCCTCCTATCCATCCATCATCCTCCTATCCATCCATCATCCTTCTATCCATCCATCATCCTCCTATCCATCCATCATCCTCCTATCCATCCATCATCCTTCTATCCATCCATCATCCTTCTATCCATCCATCATCCTTCTATCCATCCATCATCCTTCTATCCATCCATCCATCCATCATCCTTCTATCCATCCATCATCCTTCTATCCATCCATCATCCTTCTATCCATCCATCATCCTTCTATCCATCCATCATCCTTCTATCCATCCATCATCCTTCTATCCATCCATCCATCATCCTTCTATCCATCATCCTTCTATCCATCCATCATCCTTCTATCCATCCATCATCCTTCTATCCATCCATCATCCTTATATCCATCCATCATCCTTCTATCCATCCATCATCCTTCTATCCATCCATCCATCCTTCTATCCATCCATCCATCCTTCTATCCATCCACCCATGCTTCTATCCATCCACCCATCCTTCTATCCATGCACCCATCCTTCTATCCATCCACCCATCCTTCTATCCATCCACCCATCCTTCTATCCATCCACCCATCCTTCAATCCATACACCCATCCTTCCTCCCATCCTACCATCCTTCTATCCACCCATCATCCTTCTATCCACCCATCATCCTTCTATCCACCCATCATCCTTCTATCCATCCATCATCCTTCTATCCATCCATCATCCTCCTATCCACCCATCATCCTTCTATCCATCCATCATCCATCATCCTTCTATCCATCCATCATCCATCATCCTTCTATCCATCCATCCATCATCCTTCTATCCATCCATCCATCCATCATCCTTCTATCCATCATCCTTCTATCCATCCATCATCCTTCTATCCACCCATCATCCTTCTATCCACCCATCATCCTTCTATCCACCCATCATCCTCCTATCCATCCATCATCCTCCTATCCATCCATCATCCTTCTATCCATCCGCCCATCCTTCTATCTATCCGCCCATCCTTCTATCCATCCGCCCATCCTTCTATCCATCCGCCCATCCTTCTATCCATCCGCCCATCCTTCTATCCATCCGCCCATCCTTCTATCCATCCGCCCATCCTTCTATCCATCCGCCCATCCTTCTATCCATCCGCCCATCCTTCTATCCATCCGCCCATCCTTCTATCCATCCGCCCATCCTTCTATCCATCCGCCCATCCTTCTATCCATCCGCCCATCCTTCTATCCATCCGCCCATCCTTCTATCCATCCGCCCATCCTTCTATCCATCCGCCCATCCTTCTATCCATCCGCCCATCCTTCTATCCATCCGCCCATCCTTCTATCCATCCGCCCATCCTTCTATCCATCCGCCCATCCTTCTATCCATCCGCCCATCCTTCTATCCATCCGCCCATCCTTCTATCCATCCGCCCATCCTTCTATCCATCCGCCCATCCTTCTATCCATCCGCCCATCCTTCTATCCATCCGCCCATCCTTCTATCCATCCGCCCATCCTTCTATCCATCCGCCCATCCTTCTATCCATCCGCCCATCCTTCTATCCATCCGCCCATCCTTCTATCCATCCGCCCATCCTTCTATCCATCCGCCCATCCTTCTATCCATCCGCCCATCCTTCTATGCATCCGCCCATCCATCCATCCACCCATCCTTCTATCCATCCACCCATCTATCCACCCATCCTTCTATCCATCCTTCTATCCATCCATCATCCTTCTATCCATCCATCATCCTTCTATCAATCCATCATCCTTCTATCCATCCATCATCCTTCTATCCATCCATCATCCTTCTATCCATCCATCATCCTTCTATCCATCCATCATCCTTCTATCCATCCATCATCCTTCTATCAATCCACCCATCCTTCTATCCATCCATCCTTCTATCCATCCGCCCATCCTTCTATCCATCCACCCATCCTTCCATCCACATAAATGATACTGTACTGTAGTAGTAATAGGTGTATCAAAGGGTTTTCTGCATTTGTAAGATGATGGCGTGGGAAGTAATATATGTTATAAGAACTATTAATACTAAAAGCATGTGCCCTGTTGTGGGAATGCTTGCCAGGAAACATTATAGTGCTCTAAACGTTATTCATATGTATGATGTCAATGAACCATATATGTTAATATGAAGAGCAGATCTCATACCTGAACATAGCTGCTCGACCTTTGTGTAGTTTAAACACAGAATGTCATTCACCCATGCGATGATGTCATGTCTGCTCATAGTCTCCTGGGTTATCGAGGTAGAGTACACGTTGACCGCCATTCCCCAGCTGTAAAGACAAACATGACATGAAGATTAAAACCTTAATATAGGATCATGATTATTACCATCTAACATTTTAAAAACCATATCCAGTGGAGTAAAAGGGGAAGGTTCAAAGAATGTGACAAAAACTGCATACACTTAACTCGCAATGTAAAAGACAACAACAGTTGTGACAAATAACAATATTGTTAAAAATAATAGAATGGAGGGTAGGGTGTCTAGCAAGATTCTAAAGAATGTAGATCAGTTTGAAAACTTTCAATTTGCCACCATAGACTATCTGTGCATGACAATTTTTAATGGCTACTTAAGCATTAGGTATAAGAGTCATGACCATGAGGGTAAAAAATCTCACATATTACATTTAATAGGTATAGAAAAATGGCTAAAAAAAATATAAATCGTCAAAGTACCTATTGATTTCAATGGGTTATTTTTAGCCTCAGTTGTGCTCAGTTTGGCTCCATTCTGTCAGGTTTCCATAATTTTGCTGGAAATGATAGCGTAGTTAGCTGCGCTATTTGTTCCTTCCAAAATTACTTAAACTTGACGGAGAGGAGCTTTCTGTTTATTTTTTTTTAACATGAGTCAATGGATAACGGATACAAACGGAATGTCTTCTGTTGGTTTCCGTTATTTATTCTGTTTTTTCCTACAGCGCATAGGCATCACTTCCTACATCCAAAATAGGAAATTAACACAGAAAAAGACGGAGTATAACAAGTGCTAAACTGATACAAACGGTAGTTTCAATTAAAAAATAACGAAAAAGAAAACAACCAGAAAGTTTACCTTTCGTTTGTTTCAGTTTTGCATCCATTTATGTTAAATTTGGCGGATCTGTTAAAAATGGTAGTGCCAACGCAGATCTGAACAGAGCCTATGAAAGTATGTCCTTTCACATCATTAGGCTCTGTTCACATCTGCGTTTGTCTTTTTTGTTGTTCTGCTCGGTCATAGTAGCAGCACAACGAACACTGGAGCCGCCGGATCCGTTGCGTGACAAAAAACATCCGCGCCCGACAGAATAGAAACAAGTCCTACTCCTGTCCGTTTTTGACAGAACAGTATCGGCCATTTCATTCATTTGGTCCGTTGCAACAACGTACTTCACACGGAAGCCATCTGTGTGCGGTCCGTGTTTCACGGATACGTCATTAGTGGCCGTACCATGGGCAATGGATGTGTGCATGAGGCCTTATGATAAAAAGGAAAAAAAGTACTGTAATATTTACACCTGAATCTGACATATTTCTTCACTTCCAAATTACTTATTCAATAATGAAATCATCAAATTAGCATATCGGGCAATTAAAAAATACATTATCTATTTATCTTTTTGATAGACCTGAAACGGTAGATCATGATTCTTTTTGTTAGGTGCCGCATTTAAACTTCTGTTAAAGGAACACACTAGGCAAAATATACGCTGTTATGCCTAGTCGAGGAGCTATGGGGGGGCGGTGCATGACACTGGGATTCTCTCTCTGGTGTTTTTATAATCCCTGTGTCATGTACTAGGCATAACTGAGTATATGCTTGTTAAAGGAGTGTTCCATAAACAAGCAGGTATGCGGAGTGTAGTGAGAGTAGTGGCAATAGTCTGCCAGTGTAATACCCCCCTTAGACTAGGCTACAGATACAGGCAGTGATCGATTGTATTATTTTAACTAAGGCTACATTCACACGACAGTGAAAAAAAATGGCTATTAAAAACTGATCAACTGCCAGTTTTTCATGCCCATTTTGCATCAGTGTGTCTCCAAATTTTCATCCGTTTCCAGTCTGTCTGTCAGGTTTTTTTTATGGCCATTTGTCATCCTTTTTTTCATGTCCGTTAAAAAAAAAAAAAAAGGATGGATTTCATTTGTCAGGTCTTTTTTTGCCCCAACCCCCTGAAAACACCACTGTCCCTATGTAGATAGTGCCACAGTGCCCACTTAGGGCCAGTGCCCTCATAGTACCACAGTGTCCAGTGCTCTGGCCGGGGATTCTGCTTCGTATAGTGACGCCAGGGGCTTCTCCAGGAGGGGAATCCCCGGCCAGAGCAAGGTCTGGCTCCCGGGGATTCCGCTCCTACAGTGAGCTACAGTGGCACAATCTACAGGTGGTTTGCTATCTGCAGGCAGGAAGTGCTATCTACATGGGAGAGGGGTGTTATCTACAGGGGGGGTCAGAGGGAGCCCCTGGCGCCACTGTCCATATACGGACAGAGACATCAAGGGCTTTCCCAAGACAGGAGTCCCGGGCCAGAGAGCTTGTGATATTATGCCTGGGGACTCAATAGTTGAAAGCACTGACTTCATTGTCCATATATGGACAGCGCTGTCAGGGGCTTCCCCGTGCTCAGTACTCAAAGTAGCGCTGTGTGCAGGGAGTCCTTGGCCAGGATCAGTTGTGAAAATGGCCAAAAATTAGACATGTCCGATATTTTGATGGCTGGTATTCACAGGCCGTTAAACAAAACGGGCGTGTGAACACACCCATAAAACGTAATTGTTCTGAAAACGGCTGTGACGGCCGTGATAAAAACGGCCATCCCGCAGCTGTTTTTTACTGTCGTGTGAATGTAGCCTAAAGGTGCTGTCTTCCAAAACGACAACCTTTACAGACTAACTGTGAACGAGAAACGTGCGTCTGAAATCACTAATTTAAGACTGAACGATATACAGTGAAGCAGACCACCTCCATCTAGACCAGATTTTTCTGTGAGGATTTATCAATTACCCTATCTTTTGTATATATCTACCTTTTTGTGAGGGCTATCCTCCTATAAGACCATTTTTCACTCTGATGGTTAAATATTATGATGAGGCTGTAAGATACATGACAAACTGTACACATTAACTTCATTTCATAGCATTGTACACTTTATTTTTTAACCATTCATAATATCTTAGTTTACTGTTTTTGACTATGCTTTTTTGCGAACATTAAATGGGTCAAATTGTTTTTGCTGCAATCTGAAACATTTATCATGGATAAATTGTTCCAACTGTAGCACATTTTGTTACTGGGCAAATATTCTATTCCGAGTCAGAATAAGTATTGAACGGTTGGTCAGAAAGAGGATGAGGGAATGTTTTCGGCTTTACATTTTTGTCCAAAGTCACTGGGGAAACACTTCTGTTGTTTACATTGGTGGTTTACACAATTTACCTAGTATAATAGGGATGGGATGCTGTGTGTTGAGGGAGTTTTAGGCTATGAGAATTTAGGGCCAAGGATCCATACAGTTCTAATATTGCGGACCTGTAAATATCTCCAAATATTAAAATAAGTAACTTAAAAGGGATATCTACAGCAGTCCTGATGAGCTAAATGGAGCGGCAACAGGCATGCACAACCACCCCTCCATTCAAATTGGGAACACAAGGAACCCCGTTCTTGAGATTGGTGGGGGTCCCAGCAGTCAGACCTTCACCAGATACATCACCTGTGGATTCTTACATTGATTGACAGGGGCCAGACAGCGTAATCCATGCGCTCATGCCTGGCTCCGTACTATCTGTAAGGCTGGATTCACACGAGCACATTCCGTAATGGACGGAACGTATTTCGGCCGCTAATCCCAGACCGAACTCACTGCAGGGAGCCGGGCTCCTAGCATCATAGTTATGTACGATGCTAGGAGTCCCTGCCTCGTTGCAGGACAACTGTCCCGTACTGTAATCATGTTTTCAGTACGGGACAGTTGTCCAGCAGCGAGGCAGGGACTCCTAGTATCGTACATAACTATGATGCTAGGAGCCCGGCTCCCTGCACTGTGTTCGGTCCGGGACTTCCGGCCGAAATACGTTCCGTCCATTACGGACGTAACATGGTCGTGTGAATCCAGCCTAAGGCGTGCGGGTCCCTGCTCTTCACTCTGCATTTAGGTGCAACGGTAAAGCCGTCGTAACACCTAAATGCTCATTAGCATAAACGTAATAAAACTGATTTCTCTACAAAGGAGGCAGTAAGCAGAAAATTAAAATAAACGCTAGAAACAGGTTAGTCTCCTCTTCAATACACGGTTACTAGTTTAATACGGACATTCTGGTGAGACTCCCTTTAAGGCCTACTTCACACACACTTTTTTTTATTTTTTTTAAATGGCATGTGTTTTTGGTGGCTTTTTTTTATTTTGCCTCATTTTGTACAGGCAATTTTACATTTCTATAAAAAAGCCTATAAAAAACAAAAAAAAATAACATGACGCAGTTGAAGAAATGCCACAGGCGCCAACACCAAAGTACTGTATATGTAGCCTTCCTTATGTTAAAACATGTGGCCGTCCACAGTATTTTTAGGGACGCAAAAAAGTGAGAGTGAATCTAGCCTAAAGTTCTTGTGCATAACTACTTCCAAAAAAAAACAAAACAGAGCATGTAGAGTCGAATAAAATGTAAAAAATATATTGCAGTTACATAGGTGGTCTGTGGTTATTTTCCTTTAATGACTTTTTTTTTGTAAACTATTCGACTGTATTTATTAACCAGGCCATATTACTGCAGTATAATTATTTATAGTCCTTTGGCTGCAAAATGCTTTCCTGTCCTTTTCTATTTATAGCTTTGTGCAGTTTTAATTTAGTATTTCCTCTCAGTAGTGTTTTCTTATGAACAGTTTATACCATGTCTGTCAGGGCTTAGTATCAGTAGGTTTCTCTGCAGGAAACGCATTTCAGTGTTTATAGAAACAAAACTCTACCAGATCGTTAAAAATGTTCACATTTTCATTCAGGTGAAAACTGAAATAATGGGAATAAATAAATACCTGCATATAATCATGTATGGTATTATTTGTTAACTTGATGCTAAATTAATTTATACGGGTAAGGTCCCACAGAGCGTCATGGACGGTGCCACGCTCGGCATGGTTGTCCAATTGCTTGTTAACCCCTTCCCGCACCTTGCCGTTAATGCACGTTGAGATTAGCAGCAACTTCGCGCACCTCGACGTGCAGTTACGTCAGTGCTTTGACAGTTAACCGCCGCACGGCGCTACACCGCAGCGGCGGTTAACTGTGCAGGGTGTCTGCCCTGCATTCCCTGTTGCCGATCAGCGACCCATCGCCGCGGATTTCGGCAGTTAACCCCTTCAATGCGGTGGTCGATTCCGATCGCCACATTTAAAAGAGTTTAGCGGAGATCAGCAACCCACACGTGAAATCACGGGGGCTGGTGATGGCAACTAAGTAGATAAATAAGTTATTTTATTGCGCAAATGCTGCAAAATGTAAAAATAACGATATACATATGGTATCGCCATAATCGTACTGAATAAAATATAATGGTAATTTATAGCCCAGGGTGAACGCAGTAAAAAATAAATAAAAAACTGTCAGAATTGATGGTTTTTGGTCACCTTGCTTGACGAAAAATTGAATAAAAAGTGATTAAAAAAAACGCATGTACCCCAAAATGGTACCAATGAAAACTACAGATTGTCCGGCAAAGAATAAGCCCTCACATGGCTCCGGTGGTGAAAAAATAAAAAAGTTCTGGGTCCCAGAATATAGCGATGCAAAATGTGAAGCGTTCCAAAAGCGGATAAGATCGGGCGCCATTTAGAAGTGCGACACTGGCCACATATCTGCGGATTATTTATTTACCCCATTATTATACTCTCTTATTATGCCCCTGATTTACTCTGCCCAGCCTACATGTACCCCCACATTACAAACTGAAATACCAGCAAAACGTCACCAAGCTAAATCTGTGCTCCAAAAGCCAAATGGCGCTCCCTTACTTCTGAGCCCTACAGTATGCCCAAACAGCCGTTTACGTCCACCGATCTGGCATTGCCATACCCGGGAGAACCCGGTTAATATTTTATTTGTGGCACAAACTGGGAACAACATATAGTGCACTAAAATGGCACATCAGTCGAAAATATAAATTTTCACTTTGCACCATCTGCTGCGCATGAAACCTTTTGCGCACCATGACTTAATAGCATGTCGTGGTGTGGGTGGTGATATATGGAGCGTCTCATGCACTGAGCCCGCGCCATACGCTGCGGGTGTCAGCTGTGTATTACCTCTGACACCCGGGACTAACGGACAGAAACAGCGATCGCGCTGTTACAGGAGCATGTAAAAATGACCATATACTGCAATACATTAGTATTGCAGTGTATTCTACCAGTGATCTCACGATCACTGGTTCAAGTCTCCTATGGGGACTAATAAAATGTGTAAAAACAAAAGTGAACAGTTATTATTAGTGGAAAAAATTAAATAAATATTTAAAGTCCAAAAAAAAAACCTTTTCACATTTTTTCTCTAAAGTAATGTAAAACCAAAAACCACACAAAATTGGTATCGCTGCGTCCGTAAAAGTCAAAACTATTACAATATACAATTATTTAACTCGCACGCCGTCAAAAAAAAAAGAATTTAAAAAGTGCTAAAAAAGTTGTATGTACCAAACAATGGTACCAATAAAAACTACAGCTCGTCCCGCAAAAAATAAGCCCTCACACCGCTCTATTGACGGAAAAATAAAAACGTTATGGCTCTCGGAAAGCGGAGAAGGAAAAATTAAAAAGAAAAAGCAAAACATGGATCAGACCGGAAAGGGTTAATTACTTTCTAATGAAAAAGCATTTATGACCACATGTGGGGTATTGCCGTACTCGGGAGAAATTGCTTTACAAATGTTGGGGTGCTTTTTCTCCTTTATCCTTTCTGAAATTTAAAAAATTTAACATTTTAGTGGAAATAATGTTGATATTAATTTTCACGGCCTAATTCTAATAAATTCTGTAAAAGACTTGTGGGGTCTAAATGTCCACAATACCCCTAGATAGACTCCTTAAGCGGTGTAGTTTTCCAAATGGGGTTACTTTTGGTGGGCTTCCACTGTTTTGGTCCCTCGGGGGCTTTGCAAATTCGACATGACACCCAAAAACGATTCCAGCTAAATTTGAGCACCAAAAGCCAAATAGTGCTCCTTCCCTTCTAAGCCCCGCTGTGGGTCCAAACAGCACCTTATTACCACATATGGCATATTTACGTAATCGGGAGAAATTGTTTTACAAATGTTGGGGTGCTTTTTCTCCTTTATTCCTTGTACAAATTAAAAATGTCTACGTTTTTTCAGCAAAAAAGTAGATTTTTACCTTTACAGACTAATTCCAATGAATTCAGCAAAACAACTGTGGGGTCAAAATGCTAACTTTACCCCTAAAACAATTCCTTGAGGGGTGTAGTTTCCAAAATGCGGTCACTTTTGGGGGGTTTCCACGGTTTTCATCCCTCCAGTACATTGCAAACGCGACATGGCACTGAAAACTATTCCAGCAAAATCAGAAATCCAAATGGCGCTCCTTCCCTTCTGAGGCCTGCTGTGGGTCCAAACAGCAGTTTATTACCACATATTGGGTATTACTATAATCGGAAGCAATTGCTTTACATATGTTGGGGTGTTTTTTCTACTTTACTCCTTGTAAAAATTAAACATTTCTATGTTTTTTCAGAAAAAACTTAGATTTTCATCTTCACATACCAATTCAAATAAATTTAGCAAAAAAACTTTGGGTTCAAAATGCTAACTATACCCCTAGATAAATTCCTTGAGGGGTGTAGTTTCCAAAATGGGGTCACTTTTGGGGGGTACTTTACTGTTTTGGCACCACAAGACCTCTTCAAACATGACATGGTGCCTAAAATATATTCTAAAAAATGGAGGCCCCAAAATCCACTTTGGTGCTCTTTTCCTTCTGAGGCCGGTGTTTCAATCTATTAGCACAGTAGGGCCACATGGGATATTTCTAAAAACTGCAGAATATGGGCAATGAATATTGAGTTGCATTTATCGGGTAAAACCTTCTGTGGTACAGAAAAAAATGTAATACAAACGAATTTTGGCAAAAAAAAAATTACAATTGTAAATTTGACCTCTACTTTGCTTTTAATTCCTGTGAAACGCCTAAAGGGTTAAAACACTTTCTGAATGCTGTTTTAAATACTCTGAGGGGTGCAGTTTTCAAAATGGGGTGATTTCTGGGGATTTTCTAATATATAAGGCCCTCAAAGTCACTTCAGAACTGAACTGGTCCCTGAAAAAATAGACTTTTGACATTTTCTAGAACATATGAGAAATTGCTGCTAAAGTTCTAAGCCTTGTTACGTCCTAGAAAAATAAAAGGATGTTCATAAAATGATGCAAATAAAGTAGACATATGGGAAATATAAACTAGTAAGTATTTTGTGTGGTATTACTATCTATCTGTTTTACAAGTATAGTAGGTAGGAAAAAGCAGCACTACAGAGAAGTCAAGTATCAAGGTGCTATGCGTCCCTGACCGTCATCCACACGGTCCTGAATTGGATACACAAACGAGGAAATAGACGCAGCACAAAGGTCCTGCTGAGAGGACTGAAACGCAGCTATTTCTGTACATGGGTGAATAAACCACTACTTTTGCAACTACTTTTGGAGTGCTGCATCTATTTCCTCGTTTGTTTTACAAGTAGATACATTTAAATTTAGAAAAATGCACATTTTTGCAAATTTTCTCTAAATCTTGGTGTTTTTTACAAATAAATATTGAATTTATCGACAAAATTTTTTCACTAACAAAGTACAATATGTCACGTGAAAGCCATCTCAGAATCACTTGGATAGGTAAAAGCATTCCAGAGTTATTACCATATAAAGTGACACGTCAGATTTGAAAAATCGGCTTCGTCCTGAAGGCCAAAACAGGCTCAGTACTGAAGGGGTTAATAGCCGTGCTTTGTTGTGGGTAAAATAGCTGTTTACACCCTTTTATAGTCGGACGATGTTGCTGGTATTTATTAACGGCCACACAACTTTGCAGGTAAGCAGCAGTTTTACCCGCAACATGGGTAGTCACTAACAAGCAATTTGACAGACGCATCACAGCCTTACCCATGTCTGGTATTTAGCACTTACTAATAATTCAGCAAAAATAGTAGGAAAGCTCCCCATATGGGGTATTGGTGGGTATTATAACTCAAAGCTAGTTTGTCTATATTAGTTGATAAAAGCTGATGCTATCTCCTAGTCTTAGAGGCCGACAGGACACTAAGGCCACGTGCCCACTGTGGAGACGGCCTGAAATCTACGGCAAAATCCACACGCTCTCAACTCTGTCCTGAATTTTTCATTATCTAAACCCGATTTATATGCATTATACTGTACTTTATTGTGGATTTTAGGGGCAGAATCAGGAGCAAAATTCTTAAACTCTGTTGCATGTCAATGTGGCCTAAAAACACAATAAAGCCAATATCAACCTTGTCTATAACATTAACACAATTGATCCCCAATATTCTTTATCAGCAAAGTGAATGCTACTTAGAATAGAACTTGGGACTTTTCAAACAAAATATTATTCTACAATGTCCCAATGAGCAAAAAGGACCAGTGACCGCTCCAAGTGATTTGTAAGAATACACAATGATTGTAGGAGAACATTTATCAGCAGCTGTTATCATTAAAGACTTGGATCACTCTCATACCCATTTCCAATACATCATTTTATGGGGGAAAAACCTAAAAACTTGCCAATTTCCAAAGCTTACATTTCCAAGAACTGATAGCTGCTATTTTAAGAAGAAGAACACAATAGAGCATCAACTCATGTTTCTTACAAAATGCCAGAGCGAGAACATGTTTAGAAAAGGCTATAAAATGTTTTTGACACAAGTTTAGACAAAAGCTTGACAAACATTACACAAAACAAAAAAGAGCACACAAAATACCATCAGACCAGTCAACAGATATTTAGGCCTCATGCACACGACCGTGCCCGTAATTACGGTCTGCCATTACGGATGAATTCTACGGTCGTGTGCATGGAGCCAGGGACTTTTCCAAGTTTTAGGAATCAAAACACATCACACAATAAGGTGTCCCAATAGTTCAAATACAAATAAAACAAAATTTCGGAAAGAAAACCAAATTCAGCGCAGATAACCAAGGTAATTTTGCGCATTTTGTCTTTTTCTGGGTTTTATTTCAGTTTCAACTGTATCTGCGTCCTCAGGACGCAGATACAGTTGAATCCTATAGTAGAGCAGGACACAGTCAGTTCCCTGCTCTACTATTCACTGTATAACACTGGCTGCTCACAGCTCTGTTGAGACAGGCCTGTTGAAGTCACTGCTTCACGCCTGTCTGTGCTGAGCCATGAGTGGCTCAACACTAATGTATTCAGAGTCAGCTGGAATTTCCCCATCTACCGGCGTTTCAGGCAGCTTATCAGTCCACGGAGCCCTCAATGCCAACCCCATTTATTTCTTGTTTTCTCATTGCCCGTGCCAGTGGTATATACACGGAGGATGGGAGATATATATATATATATATATATATATATATATATATATCTCTCAACATGACCTTATGTAGGTGAATTTACTAGGAACTGTTGTCCTGCAGCTGTTTATGGACCTTAGTCTTTGCTGAATTGTATGTTATGTATGTAGAGGGGAGTGAGCCATTACACATATAAGCCAAATATAAAGCAATATTCAAGGTGGGTGCCGTTATAGTTAGAAGCAACCCACATTTTGAAGTCATTTTGTAAATTAAAAGTTATCAGGTAATTGCGCAAATATACAGAAGAAATTTATCACAATAAGCGTGATCCTGAAGATCTTCGTTAAAAGGGTATTCCACATGTAGAAAGTGATGGCATATCGCTATCATATGCCATCACTTGCTAATCGTGGGGTCCAATTGCAGGGACTCAAGCAATATGCAGTTTCAGAAAATATACACCAAACATCACATATAAAAAAATATATACTACCTAACATCAAACATGTATCTAAACGTTTTATAGTCTTCCGGTTTGTCAAGTGCAGAAACACTGTAATCTGAACAAGGTCAGAGGTGGAACAGAGAACGAACAAAGGCTTGATGTGGAGAGTTTTAATGAGGAAAAGCTGGTTTCACTGAAGAAGCTGTAAGAGCCGAGACAGAGCAGGAAACGGTGACCAACACAACTCTCAGCCTGGCACATAACAGGGTAGAAACTGGCCGTGCTGGTAGCAACATGGCATCTGGTGGCTGCAAATGATCTTAGCGCTGTGTGCAATGTAATGTGATGGATGCAGGAAAATGTTAAATAACGAGTGTTTTTGCATTGCTGCGGTTTTATCAGTCGATGCGCATCCTGAAGAAGCGAGGTCCGCACTCATGATGGAAGAAGCATCTATCATTGCCGTGTAGTCCTAGATAGATCACATCCCACTGCTATTGTGAAAGTGCCAGTTTGACACTATAAGCAGCATTATAATAGGTTACCAGAGGTGGCAGCACTATTTTTCTTTGCCCGTTATTTATTTTACATAACCCATATATATATATATATATATATATATATATATATATATATATATATATATATATATATATATATATATATATATATTATATACTGGTAGTATTCATTCTTTTAAAAAGTCTACATCACAGATGTGCTGTTCTAGATTTGCTACAGAACGAATTCTAACAAATCAGAAACAGCTGGCTTGCAGCATAACCGTCACAGACGGTCCATACATTCTTAATCTGACAATATTTACTCTCTTGGATAGAACATTTTGTTCCTCGGACCACAAGTCACATGATTTTTATGACAATGTACATTAAAGAAAAAAAAAATGCTACTTTTCTCATCCCTCCTCCCCCACGCATAACATTGTATTATATCTGTTGTGTTATTACAGATCCCAACTCTCTTAAAGAGAACCTTTCACCTCCCCATACATGTGCAGCATGTAATGGGGAGGGCTGCACAAAAACCAGGGGCACGTCACATTTTTTTTCTACCTCCCTCCGTTATTTAGATATCTGTGCCGTTATATTTGGCGCCCGATATTTAAATAACCCGCTGAACTGTCAACGGGCCGTGTACTGGCAAGGGGGCGTGTTACTATGGCTGTGACACTGTCCAATCAGATATGGACAGTGTTACAGCAAGAGCGAGGATAGAGGAGTGTGCGCGAGCACGCGCGCACGCTCTCACTCTTTAGTTTTCAAGATCAGTCGTCTGCCGAACTTGCAAGGGGGCGTGTCACTGCTACAGACAGTGTAAGAGCTGTGGAGAGGAGAGCGCGCATGTGCGCTCCCATCTCTTCAGCTCTTGCGAGAGATCAGTCTTGTACATTGTCTGCCGAACTGGCAAGGGAGCGCGCCTCTGCTACGGACAGTGCAAGCGCTTCCCAGCTATTACACTGTCCGTAGCAGTGACACGCCCCCTTGCCAGTTTGGCAGACAAAGTACAAGACTGAACTCTCACAGGAGCTGAAGAGATGAGAGTGCGCTCTCCTCTCCACAGCTCTTACACGGTCCGTAGCAGTGACACGCCCCCTTGCCAGTTCGGCAGAAGACTGATTTTGAAAGCTGAAGAGTGAGTGCGTGCGCGCTCGCACACTCTCTCTCTCCTCGCTCTTGCTGTAACACTGTCCATATCGGATTGGACAGTGTCACAGCCATAGTAACACGCCCCCTTGCCAGTACACGTCCCATTGACAGTTCAGGGGGTTATTTAAATATCGGGCGCCAAATATAACGGCACCGATATCTAAATAACGGAGGAATGTAAAGTGCCCCAGGGTTTGTGCAGCCCTCCCTATTACATGCTGCACATGTATGGGCAGGTGAAAGGTTCTCTTTAAACGTCGTAGGCCGTGTAAATGAGCGCCGATCAACAAGACAGTTCGTTGATCGGCGCTTGTTTGCTGTTACAATATGACTTATTTGTTTCAAGATATTTTTCCATGCAGAACTTCAAGATTTATAAAATCTGCAGACATATTTCCTGGTTGTTTTTTTGAGAGAACATACATTACGATTAACCAATAGTTCTAGTAAATCTGGCATCACGCACACAAGCCGTCAGTAATAAAATAACATGTAGACCGTTACATGTGATCAGATTAAGTTATTGATTTATTTATAACCTGTTATTTATGTCGTGCCAACAGGATATGGTATGTGGGAGAACCCAATGCCCTGGTCAGATTTAACTCAATGGCCCCATTGCTAGGAACTCAGCCACCATGTTACCCATAGACAGTGAAACCTCTGAGACAACCACCCAAAATAGCATTGAAAATGGTGGTCCCCTCAAAGAAGATGGCCTGTATGCATATATGATGGAAATAAAAATCTGGCACCGAGAAATCTGATCTAGATAAAAGGGTGGATCTAGATCTCAGAGTTGGTGCGGAGGAACTCAAGTGACTTCCATAAAGGCCTAACCTTAACCCCATTGAACACCTTTGGGATGAATTAGAAAGCAGATTGTGAGACAGACCATCAGCGTCATCAACATCAGTGTCTGACCTCACAAATGCTCTTTTGGCGGAATTGGCACAAATTCCCACAAACACTTCAAAATCTTGTGGAAATTCTTTCCAGAAGAGTTAAGGCCATTATAGCCTCAAAAGAGGGCACAACTCCATATTAAAGTGTAGCTCCCGCTTGAACGGACATCGGCTATGGAGAGACAGTCCTGTATGCTGGGTGGTACAGTTGCCGTGGCAACTGCAAGACATGCAGAGAGTATCACACACAGTTTACTTCTAACTATATAGGACCCGTGCATGATCCTCTACGGATGTAATACAGTTGCCATGGCAATTGCACCACCCAACGTGGAGGAGATGCTCCTCCACGCCTGATGTCAGTTCGGGTGGGAGAGTGAAACTGGAGCTACATTTTAATGGTATTGGAATGGGATGTCCAACAAGTTCCCATAAGGGTGATGGCCAGGTGTCCATATGCGTTTGGTCATATAAAAGCACATGAATAATGTAGGGGAGCGTTGAAAGCACACACTGCATAGCATATAGATATGCATTGCCATCTCTAAGATAAACTACCTGAAAGCGAGGCATGATGGGCAATGTAGTTCAAGAATGATATAATTTAGTGAAAAAGTTAAGACCTCATTTTCTCAGAAGACAATGGAATGTGAATCCTAGTGCACCAGAAAAAGGTCAGGACAGGATTCAGTTTTACTTTAGCAATGGTAGACCACATGAAACGGCGAAGTAACAACATTATAGCTATTAGTTATTAAAAATCGGCTTTAAATGTGTATTTCTCAGCAGGATAATACTCAACCTCTCATCATCAGAAGCAGGATGAATGACGAGCACAAAGCCCATGCTCATGTTAGGTAAACAATGTAAAAGCCTTGGAATGAAGACCAGGATGGGGATTTCCATAGCAAATGTTTTAATATAAAAACTTAAGCCAAGGTCATGACCTATTTATACATAAGAATTTTGTTGAGTAGAAGACTATATTAGCGCAGGTTTTAGCAAATGGAAATATAAACATAAAATGTCTGTGCAAAAAACAATGTTACCAATGTCCGGTTGGTGGGGGGGGGGGGGTCTTACCAATGTCACCCTTCCTGATCACTAGAATTCAGTGGCTGCGCTATTGTTTCTAGTAAAACCACGGACACCCTGAAAGAAGGCTGGAGAAGCCCATTAAAGTTCCATCAGCCGCCGGTGGTGTCCGTGGTGCAACGGAATGGTTGCCTCCAGTATTCCCTTGTTCTACTCCTCTGATGGAGCAGAACAATGGAATGATCCGACGCAGATGTGAACAGGGCATAGAACAGCTTTCCTACATGAGATTACTGTACTTCCTAAATTATTATCCCTTGTAAATTATTTCTATATATTTGTCATAATGCATTTAGAATATTAATTTGAGATATGGGTTATGGATTATATAAGGCTCTGTTCACATCTGCGTCAGGGCTTTCCATTGTTTTGCTCTGCCACAGGGGTAGAACAACGAGAACTGGAGCCGCTGGATCTGTCGCATAATGGAAACCAACGGTGCCCTACGGAACCCGTTAGCGGCCTCTGTTTTTTTGTCGGTCAAAAACCACAATCTGCTATGAAGGCTCCTTACCAAGACTCAGATGCAAATGTGAACGGAGATTAATACATTACACGCACACACTGGGTTAGATCGATCAAATTATTTACACCAGTTTTCAAGTGTAAGGCCTCATGCACACGACCGTAAAAACTCCCGTTATTACGGGTCGTAATTACGACCCGAAATAACGGGCCCATAGACTTCTATTGGCCATGGGTACCTTCCCGTATGCTTACGAGAAGGTGCCCGTGCCGTTGAAAAAGATAGAACATGTCCTATTTCAGGCCGTAATAACGGCACGGGCAGCCCATAGAAGTCTATGGAGCTCCCGTAATGACGGGTGGCTACGTGTGTGCACCCGTCATTACGGCAGCGTTGCTAGGCGACGTCCGTAAATAGTCACTGTCCAGGGTGCTGAAAGAGTTAACTGATCGGCAGTAACTCTTTCAGCACCCTGGACAGTGAATTCTGATCAGAATATAGAGCAACCTGTTAAAAAAAAAAAAAAAAAAAAAAAAGGACGTTCATACTTACCGAGAACTTCCTGCTTCTTCCTCCAGTCCAGCCTCCCGGCCGTTGCCTTGGTGACGCGTCCCTCTCTTGACATCCGGCCCGACATCCCTGGATGACGTTTCAGCCCATGTGACCGCTGCAGCCAATCACAGGCCAATCACAGGCTGCAGCGGTCACATGGACTGCCGCGTCATCCAGGGATGTCGGGCTGGATGTCAAGAGAGGGACGCGTCACCAAGGCAACGGCCGGGTAAGTATGAATTTCTTTTACTTTTACCTCGGAAAGGGCTGTCCCTTCTCTCTATGCTGAACTGATAGAGAGAAGGGGCTGCCGATTAGTGCAGTGCAATTTTTCCCGTAAATACGGGTGGAATACTGGTGACACCGGAACCGTATTTACGGGCACGGGTCCGTAAATACTGGTGCAAAACTGGTCGAATACGTGTGACACCGGACGCGTATTTACGGGAGGGAAAAAATATGTTTGTGTGCATGAGGCCTAAATGTATTAAACAATACAGTGTTCGAGACTAATGCCATATTTATAAGAACCCGGACCCTTTTTTTTTTTTTTTTTTTACACACATGAATGGGTCACTTTTTCCTGCAGTGCAGACTGTGTTCAAATTCTGTTCACATATGCGAATAACAATTTTTTGTGTGTTTATTAACTATTTACATGTATGTACTGGCAACCTGTGCCCTTACGGTGACTTTCATAGGATTATTCCTATTTTTATTAATTTTTTTAAATGGGTTATGTGCTTGTACCAAGGGAGATGTTAGCAGGGCATGTCTTGCAGTAACTCTGCTTTTTTCTGAAAAACAAGTGAAGCTTCCCTTCTGAACTCAATTGGTCCATTGTATCCAAAATTCTACAAGAGCATTTAGAAGTGTCAGGGGAACTGAGGAATTTCACTACAAATGACTATCTTAGAGCATTGCCATGTCTTCAGGGAACACTTTCCAAGCCATCACACATGGGTTTCATCATACGAGCCCGGGTACATCAAGGGACGGAAGTGACTGTCCTTGTTTTGTGGCAAACCTTTAGGCAGGAGGAGACGGACTATACAAGTTATTAACCTGTGAATGGTGATTTTCCGATTCACACGCTGTGGATGGAGAGCAGATTACGAAGATATTCCGTTTTCAGTGAATTAGGTAAAGACAGAAGACAACTAGACCCAATATAGAAGACAATGGGCTTTTGTAAAGCAAAGGGTTAAAGATTAGTCAAAACAGGTTCTGGTAGTTTGGGCAGAGAAATAAATGATTATTTTAGACATTACTGTTAGCACAAAACTGCACAGAAGCAGACTGGTCCAACTGCGGTTTTGTTCCTAGAACTATGGTATGGATTTAGTGTTTCTATGTGAAAGGATTACACCGCACATTTTTATTACGCTGCCCACTTTAAAAAATGTGTTTCTAATTAATCAATAGCAAAAACGACATGGTAGCATGGTGGTTCAGTGGTTAGCACTTTTTGCCTTGCAGCACTGGGTTTCTAGGTTTTGGAGCTGACCAATAACAACATCTACATGGAGTTTGTATGCTCTCCTCTTGTTTAAAGAGGCTCTGTCACCACATTATAAGTGCCCTATATTGTACATGATGTGATCGGCGCTGTAATGTAGATTACAGGAGTGGTTTTTTATTTAGAAACACAACCATTTTTGACGGAGTTATGACCTATTTTAGCTTTATGCTAATTACTTTCTTAGTGGACAACTGGGCGTGTTTTACTTTTTGACCAAGTGGGCATTGTACAGAGGAGTGTATGACGCTGACCAATCAGCGTCATACACTTCTCTCCATTCATTTACACAGCACATAGTAATCTAGTAAGATCACTATGTGAAGCCACATACACACACATTAACGTTACTCAAGTGTCCTGAGAGTTAATAGACATCACTACCAACCAGGACGTGATGTCTATTCAGAATCCTGACACTTCGGTAACGGTTATGTGAGATTTACAGCAAGGCAAGCGTAATCACGCGAGATTATGCTGTAAACTGTCATTTAAAACGAGATTACGCTTGCCTTGCTGTAAATCTCACACAAACGTTACCGAAGTGTCAGGATTCTGAATAGACATCACGTCCTGGTTGGTAGTGATCGCTATTCATTGTCAGGACACTTGAGTAATGTTAATGTGTGTGTATGTGGCTGCACATAGTGATTTTACTAGATCACTATCTGCGGTTTAAAAGAACGGGGAGAAGTGTATGACGATGATTGGTCACTGATTGGTCAGCGTCATACACTTCTCTCCACAACGCCCACTTGGTCAAAATGTAAAATACGCCCAGTTGTCCATTAAGAAAGTCATTAGAATAAAGCTAAAATAGGTCGTAACTCCGTCAAAAATTATCGTTTTTCTAAATAAAAAGCACTGCTGTAAATCTACATTACAGCGCCTATCACATTATGTACAAGATAGGCCACTTATAATGTGGTGGCAAAGCCTCTTTTTAAGGCTACATTCACAAGACTGTGAAAAACAGGCGTGTGAAGTTTTTTAACGCCTGTCACATGGCCGTTTTCAGCACAATCAAGTTCTATGGGTGTATTCACACGGCCGTTTTTTTTACAGGCCGTAATTACCAAGATATAGGACAGGTCTTATTTTTGGCTAATTTCACGGCCAGACGTCTCCCATAAAAGCCAATGAATCTGTTTTTACCAGCAGTTTTTCAATCCTCGTAATGGCTGGTAAACACTGATCCTAGCTGAGGAGTCCCCGCACACAACGCTACTTTGAGCGCTGAGCCTGGGGAAGTCCCTGACAGCACTGTCCATATATAGACAGTGAAGGCAGGGCTTTCAACTATGGCGTCCCCGGCCAGAGCATTGCAGGATCTCTGCCAGGGACTCCTGTCTCAAGAAAGCCCTTGACGTCTCTGTCCATATATGGACAGTGGCAGCAGGGACTCCCTCTGACCCCCCCCCCTGTAGATAGCAACCCCCCACAGAGATAGCACCAACCTCCTAGTAGATAGCACCCTCTGCCTGTAGATAGCAACCCCCTCCGTAGAGAACGCCACTGTAGCTCCCTGTAGGAGCAGAATCCCCGGCGGCCAGACCCTGCTCTGGCCAGGGATTCCGCTACTGGATAAGCCCCTGGCCTCACTATCAACAGTCGACTGCGCTACTGATTCCGTCGAAAAAACAGAAACCTGTCGGAACGGTGACAAACGGAAACCATTAGCAATGTTTCCGTCACCATTGATATCAACGGTGATGCAAACGGAAGCGAAGGTTTCTGTTTGGCTTTCCGTTGAGGGGTTCACCCGACGGAAACCTAAGACGGAACCCCTGAACGGAAAGCCAACGCTGATGTGAACAGGCCCTTAGGCTTGGCTCACATCTTCGTTGGTGTGTTCCGTTGTTCTGCTCCGTCAGAGGAGCAGAACAAGGGAACAGAGGCAATGGTACCGTTGAACGACGAATACCACCAGTGGCCGATGGAGCCCATTGACTTTAATGGGTTCCGTCGGCTTTCCGTAAGGGATATCCGTAATTTTACCAGAGACAATAGAACAGCATGCTGTGCTATTTTCTCCGGTAATCTCTGTCGGATCTGCGACAGAGGTGCTTTATAGATAAACACATGTAAACACCTGTGGTCCCGGGATTAGCACTCTGTGTTATAATTTGATCTCAAAGTAAATAAAAGATTATATACTATTAGATTATATGTGATTTCCGTCACGTTTAAAGAGGCTCTTTCACCAGATGATCAAATCCCTATCTCCTATTGCATGTGATTGGCGCTGCAATGTAGATAACAGTAACGTTTTTTTGGTTTTTTTTTAAACGATAATTTTTGGCCAAGTTATAAGCAATTTTATATTTATGCAAATGAGCCTTTCTAATGGACAACTGGGCGTGTTTTCTCTTATTTCCAACTGGGCGTGTATTGTGTTTTGTAACATCTGGGCGTGTTTACTTGTTTTACTAGCTGGGCGTTGTGAATAGAAGTGTATGATGCTGACGAATCAGCATCATTCACTTCTCATCTTTACCACCCAGCTTCTGGCAGAGCACAGACACACAGTGTGATCTCGCGAGATCACGCTGTGACGTCACTTCCTCCCACAGGAACTTCATCGCGTCGGACGAGCGAGGGCACGCTGTGTGTCTGTGCTCTGCCAGAAGCTGGGTGGTAACGATGAGAAGTGAATGATGCTGATTCGTCAGCATCATACACTTCTATTCACAACGCCCAGCTAGTAAAACAAGTAAACACGCCCAGATGTAACGAACACATAATACACGCCCAGTTGGAAATAAGAGAAAACACGCCCAGTTGTCCATTAGAAAGGCTCATTTGCATAAATATAAAATTGCTCATAACTTGGCCAAAAATTATCGTTTTTAAAAAAACCAAAAAAAAAACGTTACTGTTATCTACATTGCAGCGCCGATCACATGCAATAGGAGATAGGGATTTGATCATCTGATGACAGAGCCTCTTTAACTACTCCTGTGGAACCCCTTTAAAAGTCTTTCCATCGATAGTAGTTTTAATCACCTACTCAGCTTTTTGTATGCTCCCACTTTGCCAGCTCCCCATTTTATACAAAGCATGGAAGAAGCAAAAGAAATATGATCCTCCTGTTATACCACTGGAACGCAAATGGAAATACTGTAGCGTTGTGTAGTATGTTCTCTAAACACACAAACTTTGTAACCTTAGTTGACATCAGAGTGGTTTCACATGGGGAATGTCAGGTGCACAGTACACACATAAAAGATCTTAAATAAAAAACTGGAAAACAGCCATAGTTGATATTATTTGTGTACAGTCTTCCAACAATCTTGTGAATATTTATTTTCTACATAACAATGAGTATAACGTAATACGGTCATTAAATTTCCATGCAATATACTTAAGTGCAGATGTACAAGACAGATGTTTCTGTATAAGCCAAATCGAATACAAAAAGCCATGTAATTGTTAAATCATTCCGACTATAGGAGAGTAACTATGGCCACAGCAACACACAAAACAACCAGCATCTCTGAATGTTTTCCTGTTTTATGAACGCAGATGTCCACATAGAGTATGCATCCACAATGACATATCACATACAGGTCCCACTAAAAGGAAAATGGGAGCTCAGCTTAGAATATAACAGCCATCCACTTGGCAAATTACAAAAGATCACCAGAAAAATATATTCAGCGCACAAAAAAGATGGAGACATTTATCAACGGTGTTGTGAGAACAACAAAAGGAAAAACTAGATGTTTGACAAACTTCTGACAGGTCATAGTGACCTGTCAGGAGTTTGGATTGGCGGGGTGCGAGCACTGAGGCCACCACCAATCGCTAGAACGAAGCAGCTAAAGAGATCGTGTGAGCGCTCAGCCGCTTCGTGTCTGTTCGGCTTTTTCCGGAAATAAATGTATCGTGTACGGACTCAATAAAAAGTCTATAAGCCCATACTCCAATACATCGGCTTTCCGGAAAAAGCCGAACAGACACGAAGCGGCTGAGCGCTCGCACGAGCACTTCATTCTAGCGATTGGTGGGGGTCTCAGTGCTCGGAGCCCCACCAATCCAAACTTCTGACATGTCACTATGACATGTCAGAAGTTTGTCAAACGTTTAGCTACACTTTAATTTGGTACAAACTTCATTAACCATAAGAAATGGTGCCCGTTACGTAATATATTTAACACAACTCCTGGCATTCTAGACTCACACCACCGCATTGTGGTCGCGCATTTAAACAAGTATTTTGCATAAAAAAATGGCACAAGTTTTCATACGTGACTCGCTAAACAAGTCGCTCAATGCAGGACAAAACCAAATGAACAGTAGGCACATGCTATAGGCGACCCTTAAAGAGGCTCTGTCACCAGATTTTCAAACCCCTATCTCGTATTGCAGCAGATAGGCGCTGCAATGTAGATTACAGTAACGTTTTTTTTTTCAAAAACGAGCATTTTTGGCCAAGTTATGAGCATTTTTATATTTATGCAAATGAGCCTTTCTTAAGTACAACTGGGCGTGTTTAAAGTTAAGTACAACTGGGCGTGTATTATGTGCGTACATCTGGGAGTTTTTACTTGTTTTACTAGCTGGGCGTTGTGAATGGAAGTGTATGATGCTGACGAATCAGCATCATCCACTTCTCTTCGTTAACACCCAGCTTCTGGCAGTGCACAGACACACAGCGTGTTCTCCAGAGATCACGCTGTGATGTCACTTCCTGCCCCAGGTCCTGCATCGTGTCGGACGAGCGAGGACACATCGGCACCAGGCGACAGTTGATTCTGCAGCAACATCGGCGTTTGCAGGTAAGTCGATGTAGCCTCTGTCGCCTGGTGCCGATGTGTCCTCGCTCGTCCGACACGATGCAGGACCTGGGGCAGGAAGTGACGTCACAGCGTGATCCCTGGAGAACACGCTGTGTGTCTGTGCACTGCCAGAAGCTGGGTGTTGATGAAGAGAAGAGGATGATGCTGATTCGTCAGCATCATACACTTCCATTCACAACGCCCAGCTAGTAAAACAAGTAAAAACGCCCAGATGTACACACACAATACACGCCCAGTTGTACTTAACTTTAAACACGCCCAGTTGTACTTAAAGGCTCATTTGCATAAATATAAAAATGGTCATAACTTGGCCAAAAATGCTCGTTTTTAAAAAAAAAACATTACTCTTATCTACATTGCAGCGCCGATCAGCTGCAATACGAGATAGGGGTTTGAAAATCTGGTGACAGAGCCCGCAAGAGCGCCTAGTAGAGGAGAAATTAACAGAATACAAAGCAGCTGTATCTCACAAAGTAAAAATAATTTTTTAATAAAAACTAATTAGAAAGTTGCATCAAACACAATGATACACCTTTTTATAAAACATTTTTATAAAAATCTATTTCAAAGGTGTACATAGCCTTCAGCCAATTTATAAATCTAGTGTCTATCGAATTTGAACTCATTTGCGAATATCGGAACGACAGTGATTAAAAGATCAACATAAGAAAACATGTCAAATCATCAGAGTCATTAT
Source organism: Rhinoderma darwinii (assembly GCF_050947455.1). Classification (NCBI taxonomy): domain Eukaryota; kingdom Metazoa; phylum Chordata; class Amphibia; order Anura; family Rhinodermatidae; genus Rhinoderma; species Rhinoderma darwinii. The sequence continues at coordinate 92,889,027 of NC_134691.1, forward strand.
TTAACAGGTCTCATGAGTAGAAAGGGACTCGAGAAAGTGCTAAGCTGTCGAAGACATTTACACGGTGAGCCCGGCAGTGCGCCCGGCAGTGCAGTGTAATATGATGATCAAGAGAACTGGCTTTATTGCATGGTATATTTAGTACAATTTTGGCAGTAGTTCTAGCTTACTGTTGTTTGCGCAGCATCTATTAATTACTAGAATATAAATATAGGAAGACAATGACACGTGGAAAAGAATCACAGTAATACTATTTATTTTTGTTTGCACTAGTCTATCACTACCCATGTATACAAGATGATTCTCTCAGTCCGGAAATCCCTATTAAACCGAATCCAGCAGAATATGCTGCTCTTACCTAAGGACAGGACAAAAAAATATTCTGCCATTTCGCTAATAGGAGTGACCAAACAATAAACCAGACTTAAAGAGGCTCTGTCACCACATTATAAGTGCCCTATCTTGTACATGATGTGATCGGCGCTGTAATATAGATTACAACAGTGTTTTTTATTTAGAAAAACGATCATATTTTACGGAGTTATGACCTATATTAGTTTTATGCTAATGAGTTTCTCAATGGACAACTGGACGTGTTTTACTTTTTGACCAAGTGGGCATTGTGGAGAGAAGTGTATGACGCTGACCAATCAGCGTCATACACTTCTCCCCATCCATTTACACTGCACATAGCGATAAGGCTATATCGCTATGTGCAGACACATAAACACACAATAACGTTACTGCAGTGTCCTGACAATGAATATACATTACCTCAAGCCAGGACGTGATGTCTATTCAGAATCCTGACACTTCACTAACACAATCCCGACACTAAAGCACAGCAAATGTAATCTCGTTTGAAATGACAGTTTACAGTGTAATCTCGCGAGATTACGCTTGCTGTGCTGTAATGTCGGGATGGTCTTAGCGAAGGGTCAGAATTCTGAATAGACATCACGTCCTGGCTGGAGGTAATGTATATTCATTGTCAGGACACTGCAGTAATGTTAGTGTTTGTGTATGTGGCTGCACATAGCGATATAGCTATAGTAAATGAATGGTGAGAAGTGTATGACGCTGATTGGTCACTGATTGGTCAGCGCCATACACTCCTCTCCACAACGCCCACTTGGTCAAAAAGTCTCTCCACAACTCCACACTCCCAGTTGTTCATTAAGAAACTCATTAGCATAAAGCTAATATAGGTCATAGCTCGGTCAAAAATGATTGTTTTTCTAAATAAAAAACACTGCTGTAATCTACATTACAGCGCCGATCACATTATGTACAAGATAGGCCACTTATAATGTGGTGACAGAGCATCTTTAATAGTATAAATCCGGTGTATTCATTAAAAGAGCGCCCCCCCCCCTCCATCAATGGTTATTGACGGCTCGCTGACGTATATCTGCATAACTATGAGTCCGATGCATTCTTTGGTCGCTCCTATTAGCTAAACGGCAGAATTTCTTTTTTTGTCCGTTTTGGCTAGTAGGAGGGCGGACCTGTCCCCGTATTATGTTGCCCAGGGCAGTATATATTTAGCTGACAGATGTTGACATCAAGTCTCTACATCTTTTTACCCCTTGTCTTCATTCATTTTTTTATTAATTGTTTTTAAAATTTGTGAAATGTAAGCCTAAGAAATCTAGGTGACAGAAACAGGAGACAAAGCAGCCATTTTGCTGCCATAATCAATTTTACTGTCAAATCACTTTATGCGAATACCCTGTTGACTCAAAGTACAGTAAACCAATGTACAATCAGAAATACAGATACAAAGGAGTCATAAGGATAATTTGTATTTGAAGTTTCATTAATACTTGTTCGTGATTTGGTAGGCCGCATGCTCATGAACTCTGGCTCACCATAAAGAAATATCCATTCCACAGTTCTCTACAAGCCTTTACATAAAATGGTACTTTAAAGACTAAGCCTACAGCTAATAAGAAAGGTCATCAGGCATATAGCCAGTTCAGAAAGTCGATTTTTCAGGGAAAAAGCCTATAAAACAAATATCCAAGTGTTAGAGATTGTATAAAAACGTATAGATTTCATGAATGAATTTAGCAGACGTCGCAGCTAAGCGAATATAAATGGCTATACTTTATGTAGGAATGTTCTTCCTCTTACCTTTTACAAGGAGCATGTTCATTGAAACAAGTAGAAAAAAGCAACTGTTTTTGCATGAAAAAACTCAGAACTGTTTTTGTGAAGTGTTGAGTGGAGGTGATGCCTATACTACCCAATTAAAGGCCATGGACATATGTGCACTGATTTTTTTTTTTTATTCTCTATTTGCTTTCTAAATACAACATTAACCCCTTAATGACCGGGCCTGAAAAGACCAGCTCAATTTTTCTGTTTTTGCCTCTCTGCGTTTCAGCAGCCATAACTTTTTTATTTTTTCACTGACGTGGCTGTATGAGGCCTTGTTTTATGCGAGAGAAATAGTATTTTTTTTTCCCACAGTTTGGGGGTAGAAAAATTTTTTTTTACAGCGTGAATATAGGAAAAAGCGATTCTCGGAATAGTTTTTTTTTTTTTCATCCCGTTCACGTTTTACGCTAAATAACCCATTAGATTAATTCTTCAGGTTATTACGGTCGTGTAGATACCTAATATGCGTAGGTTTTTTGTTTTTATTTAGTGTAGGGGCAATAAAACGTATTTAATGCAAAATAAAGACTCTTTTTGGGACTTTTTTCATTTATTTATTTGTTTTATTTATTTATTTATTTTAATCCCATCAAGGGATAACTTTATTTGTAACTTTATTTTTTACTTGTAATGTATTAGCATACTTCTGTACGCTAATACATTACACTGTGTCACTATGACACAGGCTGCTGATCGGGCAGCACATAGTGTGCCCGAACAGCAGGCACACGGAACAGACAGCCCTGGGGTCCTTTGTAGGTCCCCAGGGCTGACTGCAGAGGGATTCCCCAGTGTTTAATCGCATCACTGGAATCCCGGTGATGCAATCAAAGAGGGGAATTCCCTTTGATCATGCCGCGGTCACGGACCGCGGTAATCAAAGGGTTAAACAGCTGGGGTCCGAATTGCCGACCCCAGCTGTGTTCAGGAGGCTGCTCTAAGATCAGGAGCTGTTAGTTACAGCTCCTGCTTAGAGGACGAGCGCTCACACGAGCGCTCATCAGCCTGATCTGCAGCGACGCCAAAAGACGTCTCTGTAGATTAAGCACCCGCACCGCCTGACGTCAAAAGACAGTGGGCGGTCGGGAAGGTGTTAAGCAACTTGCTATATAGTAGGACTGGGCAATTAATCGAAAAATAACCAAAATCAAATCGACGTCATCTTGCGAATTTTGGTTTTATCAATTATTTTTTCCAGGTTTAAACTGTATCTGCATCTTCAGGGCGCAGATACAGTAGAATCCAATGGTAGAGCAGTGTGCCGTTAGGTCCCTGCTCTACCATTCGCTATGCATCGCTGGACCTGAGGCAGTGACGTCATCGCGCCTGTCTGCGCTGTGCCGCACAGACCTAAGGGGCAAAGGGTTATCCTTTACTCGTCGTTGGAACGGGGTTGTGAGGATGTATATTATTATATTTATCATGCACTATTGGGGGCTGGTGTGGGGGCACTATACAGCGTGGGGGCAGCTATGGGGCATTATACTATGTAGAGCACTATAGGGACAATATGCTTTGTGGGGGCAGTGTAAGGGGGTATATTATATACAGTAGAATACTGCAGACTCAGGGAGTAAATATTAATTCAATAGCGTAGCACGCAAATAGGGGGTGTGGCATGCAAAAAGGGGTGTGGCCTAAATAATCGTTCAATAATCGTAAATCGAGGTTACATGTTCAATTAATCGTACTTTTGATTTAGGTCATAATTGCTCAGTCTTACTATATAGTCTTAATTAAAACTTTACTACCATTTTGTTGTGGTAGAGCCCTATACATATCTAGTTGCTCTTCAAATTCTGACATAAGGCTATGTTCACACGGGGTCTTTTGCCGAGTTTTTTGACGCGGAAACCGCGTCGCAAAACTCGGCAGAAACGGCCCGAGAACGCCTCCCATTGATTTCAATGGGAGGCGTCGGCGTCTTTTTCCCGCGAGCAGTAAAACTGCCTCGCGGAAAAAAGAAGCGACATGCCCTATCTTCGGGCGCTTCCGCCTCCGACCTCCCATTGACTTCAATGGGAGGCAGGAGAAAGCATATATATCTCGCTTTTTTATGCCCGCGGCGCTCATTGGCCGCGGGCGAAAAACGGCGCGATAATTGCTGTTCACACGGAGTATTTTGGGGGAGGAATATCTGCCTCAAAATTCCGTTTGGAACTTTGAGGCAGATATTCCTCCCCTAAAATACTCCGTGTGAACATAGCCTAAATCCGACCGGGGAGTGACGTCATCTACTCTCTGCTCTACATGGCAAATCAGAGTGTGGAAGGGGCGGAAAGCATCTAAGTGTTTCGGGAGTGTAGATCACGCAAGCTGTACTCTATCAGAGTAAAGATAGGGAGGAAATCGGAGAAGATGTTATTAGGGCCCAAGTGGTGTAACGGCTCCTGGCAGGTTTGTCGCGGAAGAGATGGTATGCAGACCGGGAGTGATGGCAAAACAATTCTTTACTCTGGCCAGTGTTATGTCATACCGGACCACAGAAATAGGAATAAAACTTTTTACAAGTTGCAGTTTTTACAAGTTGCAGTACAGGCAAGCGGATGATGGCTGGCTGGCTGGCTCACACTTGTCGTAAAAAGTCAAGAGCACTCCTCCCTGATGCAGGAGTATGTCCTGAACAGATCCCCGGCCTAGCACTAGGCCCCAACTGGCTGCTTACTTCCTGGACCACACAGACTGAGGCCCTCAGCTTGTGCCACTAGTACCAACAGCAACTCCACTCTCTCGTCATACAGCTGCTTGTTGCCAAAAGCATTGCCCGCACACTGAACACTGACGGGAACACCGCCGTTTTATAAAGACTAACTAAGCAGCAGACGACTAACTAAGATGGCGTCTGAGACATTTCTCCTGGCGCCAAAGCAATGAAGATACCACCAGTGAGCCGATTATATAATTTACTTGCCATGCCAAACAAAATAACGTCACAGTACAAAACAACATAGCCTAAACATGTCTTCTTTCTGGAACACCACTCCTAGGGGAAAAGATAGTTAAAGCAGCATACATTTGTAGGCACAATGCATTAAAAAACAGACCATACGCTGGCATGATATAAATTAACCCCTTAGATATGGGGATCCCCCCCACAATCTTAAAGGGGAATCACACAGACTGTGTATTTTAATGTAGAGAGAAAGGAGAGAACCCACCGCAGACTGTGCTGGCGGAGGAAGAACATGCACTCTTCAGCATTAGTATTTGTCAGCATAGGGAGGGGGGATCTTCATGGGCTGTAGAAGGGGACAGCAGTACAGGAATGAAGCTGTGCTGACACAGTATGAATTACTAAGAGGGACATGAGAAATGTCTGAAACTGAAAATCAGGGGGTGTGAAAACGGATAAAGGAATGAAGATTGCAGCCTGAAACTTAATGCATCATTTTTTATTTTTTTTAATCTCCAGGTAACAACTAACCGATAAAATATATTTTTTCCATGTCAAAGGTGTCCATAGCCTTTAAAGAGTAACTAGACTTGCAAACTTTTGATAGGTCATAGAGACATATCAAAAGTTTGGAATGGTGGGGATCCAGATGAAGAGAGCCCCATCATTGCTGAAACGAAGATGCAGAAGCTCTCAGCTGAGCAACCTACACCTTCAGCTTTGATCAGCGCTCCTCACTGAAGATGGCTCACATAGCTCAGAAGTTCTATGTGGGCCGTCTTCAGTCGGACGATGAGCGCTGATCACAGCCGAAGGAGCAAAACGCTCAGCGGAGCGCTTCAGCATCTTCATTTCAGCGATGGTGGTCGTCTCAGCACCTGGACCCCCACTGATCCAAACTTTCTGTCTCTATGACATATCAAAAGTTTGATGAAAGCGTAGTTCCTATTTAAGTCACAACTTTTATTTTGTCACCTATACTGGAAAAATAATATTGGTATAAATAAATTGGTATAGTTTGTAATGTTGTAACTTAAAGAGGCTCTGTCACCAGTTTATAACTGCCCTATCTCCTACATAATCTAATAAGCGCTGTAATGTAGATAAAAAAAATAAAAAAAATGTTTATTTTTTACCAAGATTCGATCATTTTTAGTTTTATGCTAATTTGTTCTAAATGCCCAACTGTACTTTTCACCAAGTGGGCGTTGTAAAAAAAAAAAAAAAGTGTATGACGTTGACCAATCAGCGCCATCCACTTCTCTTCATTCATGCCCAGCTTGTGTCACAGCACAGCGTGATCTCGCGAGTGACTTCCTCCTGCAGTTCCTTCACCGGAGTGACGGAAAAGTCAACAGACATAGCCTCCAGCCGTGCCAGGACATTTATCCAAATCTGCAGTGGCTGGAGGCGATGTCTGTTCAGTCTTCCATAGCTCCGGTGAAGGACCTGTGGGAGGAAGTCCCATCACAACGTGATCTCGCGAGATCACATTGTGCTGTTAAACAAGCTGGGCATGAATGAAGAGAAGTGTATGACGCCCACTTGGTGAAAAGTTTAAAAAAAACGCCCAATTGGGCATTTAGAACAAATTAGCATAAAACTAAAAATGATCATAACTTGCTCAAAACTAAACGTTTTAAAAAACAAAACAAAAACGGTTATCTACATTAAAGCGCCTATTAGATTAGGTAGGAGATGGGGCAGTTATAATCGGGTGTCAGAGCCTCTTTAAGCTGGCCATAGAAAGTTTAACCCCTTCCCGCTCCTTGACGTACTATTACGTCATGGCAGCTGTATCGTTCGCGCTCCATGCCGTAATAGTACGTCTCGGGAGTAACGGCCGTTTCGGCCGTCCTCCCGACACATACAGGAGCTGTGACGCTGCTGTCTTGTTCAGCAGCTGTCACAGCTCCTACAGCGGGGACCGATCGCTGTGTCCCCGCTGATTAACCCCTTTTTAGGGGTTAAGCTGCCATCGCCGGCCTGCTACGCGATAGCGGCCGGCGATGGTGACTATGGCAACCGGACACCAAACAATGGCGTCCGGCGATGCCATAGACGGAAGCCTAGTGGGTCCTGACAACGTCAGGACCCACTATGCTTGCTGTCAGTGAGTAGCTGACAGTTCTAATACACTGCACTACGCATGTAGTGCAGTGTATTAGAATAGCGATCAGGGCCTCCTGCCCTCATGTCCCCTAGTGGGACAAAGTAATAAAGTAAAAAAAAAGTTAAAAAAAGTTGTGTAAAAATAAGAAAATAAAAGATTTAAAAGTATTAAAAGTAAAAATCCCCCTTTTTCCCTTATCAGTCCTTTATTATTAATAAAAATATATAAACAACCAAATTAACTATACATAATTGGTATCGCCGCGTCCGTAACGGCCTGAACTACAAAATTATTTCATTATTTATCCCGCACGGTGAACGCCGTAAAAAAAATAAATAATAAACCGAACCACAATCACAATTCTTTGGTCACTTCACCTCCCAAAAAATGGAATAAAAAGAGATCAAAAAGTCGCATGTACCGAAAAATGGTACTGATCGAAACTACAGTTCGTTACGCAAAAAATAAGTCCTCGCACGGCTTTATTGATTGAAAAATAAAAACGTTATGGCTCTTAGAATAAGGCAACACAAAAAGTGAATGATTGTTTACAAAACGTATTTTATTGTGCAAACGCCATAAGACATAAAAAAAAACTATAAACATCTGGTATCGCCGTAATCGTATCGCCCCGCAGAATAAAGTGAATATGTCATTTATAGCGCACGGTGAACGCTGTAAAAAAAAACGAAAAAAAAAACAATCGTACAATTGCTGTTTTTTAGTCACCACGCCACCTAAAAATAGAATAAAAACTGATCAAAAAGCCGCATGCACCCCAAGAAAACTACAATGAATTCCTCAAGGGGTCTAGTTTCCAAATTGGGGTCACTTTTGGGGGGTTCCCAATGTTTTGGCACCACAAGACCTCTTCAAACCGGACATGGTGCCTAATAAAAAAGATGCTTCAAAATCCACTAGGTGCTCCTTTGCTTCGGAGGCCGGTGCTTAAGTCCATTACCGCACTAGGGCCGGCCACATGTGGGATATTTCTCAAAACTGCAGAATCTGGGCAATACGTATTAAGTTGCGTTTCTCTGATAAATCCTTTTGTGTTATATAAAAAATGGTATAAAGAGGATTTTCTGACAAAAAAAATAAATGTAAATTTCACCTCTACTTTGCTCTAAATTCCCGTGAAACACCTAAAGGGTTCATAAACTTTCTAAATGCTGTTGTGGATACTTTGAGGGGTCTAGTTTCTAAAATGGGGTATTTCATAGGGGTTTCTAATATATGGGCCCCTCAAAGCAACTTCAGAACTGAACTGGAACCTAAAAAAATAAATAAATGAGGCAATACTTCGCTTCTTACATTATACTGATAATGAGCCGTGCCCACCCCGAGATGACCCCAGTTTTGACCGTTTGTATAAACGGAGACCCCTATTAGACCGTTCCAGTGCCCGGTTTTCCCCAGCATACACCCCTGAGAAGTGTATTTCTATTGATGAGTCCCTGGTACATTTTAAAGGGAGGGTTCAATTCCGCCAGTACCTGCCGGGTAAGAGGGCAAGGTATGGCGTGAAGATGTATAAGCTGTGAGAGTGCATCAGGGTATACCTACAGGTTTAGGATATATGAAAGAAAGGCCACCCCCAAACCAGACTGCATCCTGGACTACAATAGGTACATGGGAGGGATGGACTTGTAAGATCAAGCCCTGAAGCCCTACAGCGCCATGCGGTGTGGTATAAGAAGCTGGCCGGGCACATCATACAGATGGCATTGTACAATGCGTACATGCTACGTCGATGTGCAGGCCAGACGGGAACTTTCCTGGAATTTCAAGAGGTGATTATCAAGAACCTAATCTTTAGGGACCAAGAAGGGGGGGCACCCAGTACTTCTGGAAGCGAGCCCACACGCATCGTACCAGGGCAACACTTTCCAGGAGAAGTTCCCCAAACTGGCAAGAAGGGAAAAAGTCAAAAGAGGTGCAAAGTCTGCTATAAGAGGGGGTAAGGGAGGACACAATATATCAATGTGACACGTGTCCCGAATAACCAGAGCTCTGTATGAAAGTGTTTTAAAATTTATCATACATCCCTTGGTTTATAATTTACCCCAATTTTACTTACCCTGATGCACTCCACACAGCTTATCCCCCCTCGTCTTTCCCCTCTGGGCCCTGCTGTGTGTCCAGGCAGCTGATAACAGCCACATGTAGGGTATTGCCATATCCGGGAGAACCCACATTACAGTTTATGGGGTGTAGGTCTCCGGTCAAAATGCTCACTACACATGTAGATGAATGCCTTAAGGGTGTAGTTTTTAAAACGGGGTCACTTCTTGGGGGTTTCAACTGTTCTGGTACCTCAGGGGCTTCTGCATACATGACTTCGCACTAGAAAATCCCCAGTAGGCCAAATGGTGGTCCTTTCCTTCTGAGCCCTCCCATGGGCCCAAATGGCAGTTTATCACAACAAATGGGGTATTGCGGCCCTCAGAACAAATTGCGCAACAGAATGGGGTATTTTGTTTCTTGTGAAAATAAGAAATTTTCAGCCAAAACTACATATTATTTGAAAAAAATAATTTTGTTTTCATTCCCAGCCCAATTCAAATAAGTTCTGTGAAAAAACTATGGGGTCAAAATGGTCACAACACCCATAAATGAAGTCCTTGAGGGGTGTAGTTTCCAAAATGGGGTCATTTGTGGTTGGTTTCGATTGCTTTGATACCTCTGGGGCTCTGCAAATGCGACATGGCACCCGAAAACCAATCCAGCAAAATCTGTACTCCAAAGAACACACAGCGCTCCTTTCCTTCTGAGCCCTCCCATGGGCCCAAACGGCAGTTTATCACCACAAATGGGGTATTGCCGCACTCAGGACAAATTGGGCAACAGAATGGAGTATTTTATTTCTTGTGAAAATAAGAATTTTTGAGCTAAAATGACATATTATTGGAAAAAATATATATTTTTTTAATTCCCAGCCCAATTCAAATTAGTTCTGTGAAGAAACTATGGAGTCTAAATGGTCACATTACCCATAAATGAATTCCTTGAGGGGTGTAGTTTCCAAAATGGGGTCACTTCTGGTGGGTTTCCATTGCTTTGATACCTCTGGGGCTCTGCAAATGCGACATGGCATCCGAAAACCAAACCAGCAAAATCTGTACTCCAAAGAACACACAGCGCTCCTTCCCTTCTGAGGCCTCCCATGGGCCCAAACGGCAGTTTATTGCCACAAATGGGGTATTGATGCACTCAGGAGAAATTGGGCAACAAAATTGAGTATTTTGTTCCCTGTGAAAATAAGAAATTTTGGTAAAAAATTACATCTTATTGGAAAAAATGTCATTTTTTTAATGTCACAGCCCAATTGAAATAGGTGCTGTGAAAAAACTGTGTGGTCAAAATGCTAACAACAACCATAAATGAATTCCTTGAGGGGTGTAGTTTCCAAAATGGGGTCACTTTTGGTGGGTTTCCATTGCTTTGATACCTCTGAGGCTCTGCAAATGCGACATGGCACCCGAAAACCAATCCAACAAAATCTGGACTCCAACAAACATATAGCGCTCCTTTCCTTCTGAGCCCTCCCATGGGCCCAAACGGCAGTTTATCACCACAAATGGGGTATTGCCACACTAAGGACAAATTGGGCAACAAAATGGGGTATTTTGTTCCTTGTGAAAATAAGAAATTTTGATCACAAATGACATTTTATTGGAAAAAATGACATTTTTTTCATTTCAGAGCCCAATTCAAATACGTGCTGTGAAAAAACTGTGCGGTCAAAATGGTAACAACAACCCTAAATGAATTCCTTGAGGGGTGTAGTTTCCAAAATGGGGTCACTATTGGGGGATTCCTACTGTTTTGACACCTCAACACCTCTTCAAACCTGGCATGCTGCCTAAAATATATTCTAATAAAAAAGAGGACTCAAAATCCACTAGGTGCTTCTTTGCTTCTAGGGCTTGTGTTTTAGTCCACGAGCGCAGTAGGGCCACATGTGGGACATTTCTAAAAACTGCAGAATCTGGACAATACATATTTAGTAGTGTTTCTCTGGTAAAACCTTCTGTGTTACAGAAAAAAAAATGAATAAAATTGAAATTCAGCAAGAAAAATGAAATTTGCAAATTTCACCTCCACTTTGCTTTAATTCCTGTGAAATGCCTGAAGGGTTAAAAAACTTTCTAACTGCTGTTTTGAATACTTTGAGGGGTCTAGTTTTTAAAATGGGGTGTTTTATGGGGGTTTCTAATACATAGGCCCCACAAAGCCACTTCAGAACTCAAGAGGTACCTTAAAAAAAAGGCTTTTGAAATTTTCTTAAAAATATGAGAAATTGCTGTTTATGTTCTAAGCCTTGTAACGTCCAAGAAAAATAAAAAAATGTTCAAAAAACGATGCCAATCTAAAGTAGACATATGGGAAATGTGAACTAGTAACTATTTTGGGTGGTATAACCGTCTGTTTTACAAGCAGATGCATTTAAATTCTGAAAAATGCAATTTTTTCAAAATTTTCTCTACATTTTGCAATTTTTCACCAATAAACACTGAATATATCGACCAAATTTTACCACGAACATGAAGCCCAATGTGTCACGAGAAAACAGTCTCAGAATCGCTTGGGTAGGTTTAAGCATTCCGACGTTATTACCACATAAAGTGAAATATGTCAGATTTGAAAAATGGGCTCTGAGCCTTAAGGCCAAAACTAGGCTGCGTCCTTAAGGGGTTAAAGTGGTCTGAACCCGCCAATGTCGATGGGATTGAAAACGATATAACGTGTATGTAGGGCATCACTTAAAGGCAGATGTTGGGGAAAAGAAGTATTGGGCATGGTGCTATGAATGAGTCAAGGGAGATATCTTATGTGTTTTACCAGGTTTAGTGGCTATTGGAAGCTGGGGTATATAACATTTATTTTTCAGATAGTTTCATGAAGTCATTGAATCTTTTTTTATTTACATTCTATCCTTTATATAGTGCTCTACACTCGTATTCGTCCCTTGTCTTGATTGAGGCTCACAATCTCATGTCTCTAGTGTGCGCACACGCGCACACACACACACACACACACACACACACACACAGGCCCATTGCAAAGGAAGTAAAATGACCTAGCAGTATGTCTTGGGAGAAAACCAGGCAACTAAGGGGGCATATAAATGTAATGACATCTATGTTGGTTGTCACCAAAATGTATTAAAAAAAACAAACAACAGAATAAAAGAAAGAGCTGAATAGAATTTTTAACAACTTTATGAATGAGAAGCTGTGAAGTTGCTTTATTTTTTCATTAAGGCAAAAAATGCTGAACTAAATCACATTACAACTTTGTTTTTTTGCTTTGTTATATTATTATTTTGTAGGATCCCAATTAAGCTTCGGGCCCCTCAGAGGATCCCAACAAGTGCAATGGCCATTCTTGTTAACAATTATCCATATTGACCTAGACACACGAAAGCGTGTTGTCACTGTAGGTCATTCAATATAAATTATTAATATATTCTGTGACCATTAAGTGCTCTGTTTGGGCATGTGGACATTGATCTGCTTTTCGGGTTGTGCTTTCTGTGACAGATGTTACCTCTCAGTTGCTGTGATTGAGAAGAATATTTATTCATATTTTACTTTCTTAGTGGACAGTGTCAGAACCTTGAATAAATCATGCATTATAAGCCATTCGCTCTAATAACATTAAGAGGTTTGGGTTAAATGTTACATAAGTATAAGAGCTCCAAAAACATGTAAAACACCCTACAGATCGGACTATATCAGAGATTTATCAGTCTTTTCTGATGTAAAGGACATAAACATTTATCCTCTGAAGTGGATCTCTCCTAGCTAGGACTCAGTTCACATTACCATTCCCTTAAACCTTCATTGATTTAGCATGCAGTACAAAAACATGGGGGAGGGTCCTAAAGACCTGTTCTAGAATTCCCCGGAAGAAGCTGGTGTAGTCGAAACTAGAGTCGGGCGAGAGAGAGTTAAGGGACAGCCTGGGTATAGATGGTTACACACGTTTTTTAACCTGTCTTTTGTGAGTATATTAAACCATTATTTTAACGTCCTGTCATTGGTCTCAAATGGATCGCACTATGTCCGCCTTTATGCTTTTTTAGTAGAGGCATATCAGACTACCGGGGCGAGGAAATCGGTGTGGTGGGGTGTGGAGGCAACTGATCTAATCTTTGCATTGTATGAACCCTGCTTGTGCACAATAGTTGTTCTCTAAAAAGTTTTCTAGAATGGTCTTCAGAGTCAATTAAACATTCATTCCTCTATTCGGCACAGGCAAAGCGAATGCCAATAAGCAATACAGAAGGTTCTATTCTTCCTTATCATCATGTGAAGTCTGACAATGGTGTACAAGGAAAGCAGAAGCAGTCAACGGAATTTGTATCGAGCACAGATGTTTGAATAAAAGCTAGGGGTTCGAAATTCAGTAATGCTTAGATCATCTATCAGAATGTTTTATTAGAGAATTTCAGGTATGACAAAAATCCAATAAAGAAGAAGTAAGAGCTGTTCTGAACTGCAGAAAAGCTTCAATTCATTTCTGAATTATAGTGTAACCCCAGACTGGAGATTTGCTTTAGAATCGGAGCGGATTTGTGAATTTCTCCCAACTCCTATTATTACAGTGAGCAGACCACTAAAGGACCCAAGTGCAGATGATGACCTGTGGTCGGGGCCGGCGTCAGCTCTTGGCAAACATTGTTAAATTCCAGCGCTCTCTGGAATGTGGCGGCTTAATGGAGATCTTGCTTCAAATGCGCTAGGTTTGTCAAGCAGAAGGTGGGGGGGGGGGCAGGGGACTTTTTTCGCTCCTATACATCTGGAGCAAGTCCTGCCTCTGGTGGCAATATGGTATTCCATAGGCACGTCCAAAATATTGATTGTAGGAAAAAAAATTTGAAGATTGATTTTATTTAACTTATTTAAACTTATTACATTTCCCAAAATATATTGATAATGTGCATCTAATTTATCTGTGGAATCATGAACACGTCTAAAAATTATGCAATGTTCCCCATCCATGTGGCTCAACAGTTCTTGGCAGTTGTAGATTCTCTTGTGAACTAGTAGCACCAGATATGTCATAGAATTGCTGAAACATGGCACTCGATCTCTGATCTATAGTCAAACACAACACCCAAAACACTGAAACCAAGAACCACTATGTTGGTGAATTTTAGATGGGAATGTCGATTTCAACATGAAACGTACAACACATGCGGTCGGTTTCAGGCATTTTAATATTATACTCCATCATTGGATTTTGTAGTCCGTCACATATCTCAGCATGGACTGCCTGGTGTCCATGCGGAGTACTATACATTAAGTGAAGGAATGGAGATAGAGCAGTGGATCCGTTCTCCTAGGTATCCATAGCCTTGAGACAATGAATAAGAGCCTCATCGTGAGGTTCCTTATGGAATATTGACATCTAGGAGATTGACAGACCCAGGGCTCTAATTCTTCACAGATTGCAGCACCGCACTACTATAATTCTTTGAATAATAGCTTCATTAAAAAGACATATTTATAGTGCAAAAATTAGGTTTCGGTCAATACGTAGACACTAGTACGGTTTGTATGCTATAGACCACTGTCAGAAACACAGACCTTAATAAAGTCATCTACTAGATTGTATTTATGTCTGATATAACCTGAAAAAGCCTTATTAATATTGGTCCATATTTCTTTTTTGTAGCATTACATTGCTTATGCATCGTGCGGTATAATAATAATATCACAATAAACTGGATCATGAGAATCAACTACTTAGTAGTACAGTAGGATTTGTCATTGGGTGGCATTGTATCCTGCGGCACAGAACCCTGTGTATAATCCAAGCATACATCCCTGGTCTCCTCAACAAGGATGCCTGCACCATACATACGGTACCCCTTTGCAGACCGGCCTGGTGGTCTCCATTTGAGAAAGTTTTCGTTTTGTTTTTTGATTCAAGTATTACCAAAAATAACCCAAATCCTCAGTTTTCCTGTTTTTCATTCCAAGAGAGAGTACCAGCGTGATGGGCGTATAACCGGCCCGGATAATACCATGTTTCTATATGCAATTAATTCATCCCATTACACGATAATCTTGCGATTACAGATCCCCTATTATTAAGCTAGAATGAGCCATTATAAAAGAATTAGCAAATATATTCAGAGATTTCATAAAGAAGATTAATGTTAGATCTTCCTGTGCTCTACCAAACTCTGAACTCTCAGCCAACATATGGAAACCACTAGCCTGGAATAGTACAAGCGTCATATAATATCATTACGACTTATTTGGCCACATGGATTTACCAATCAGTGCCCAGGCTTACTATGGATTCATTGGTTGCATGATGTATCAAGTATTAGAATGAAAATAATTTTGGCTTATAACTATATTGCCGTTCCAACCATATTGAAATATTGATCCATACCTTAAAGAGGTTTTCCAGCCACCAAAAATTGATGGCCTATCCTCAGGGTAGGCCATCAATAACGGATAGGTCGGGGTCTGACTTTCGGGACCCCCGCCGATCAGCTGTTTTGAATTGGCCGCTTCATTTCTTCTTGCTCACTGTGAATTGTCGTCACGCATTTAGCGACGATTTACAGGTATTGCAGCCTTTTCTCCCAAGTCCTGAGAGTCGGACCCTGACCCATCAGCTATTGATGGCCTATCCTGAGGAGATTTCTAGCAAGAGAAACGAAATCTCGCGAGATTACGAGGTAAACGAGATTTCGTTTCACTTGCTGGAAATCTCACAGAAAAGAGTCAGAAGTGTCAGGATTCTGAGTACACATGACGTCCAGGGTGGATTTCATGTGTATTCATTATCAGGACACTCGATTAACGTTAATCTCTGTGTATGCGGCTGCACATCGCTGCTGTGTAAATCAATGGAGATTAGTGTATGACGCTGACTGGTCACTGATTGGTCAGCGCCATACACGTAAACACGCCCAGTTAAAAACACAATACACGCCCAGTTGGACATAACGAAAAAAAAACGCCCAGTTGTCCATTTCAAACCTCATTTGCATATATATATATAAAATAGCTCATAACTTGGCCAAAAATGAACGTTTTAAAAAAAACAAAAACGTTACTGTTATCTACATCGCAGCGCCGATCACATGCAATAGGAGATGGCGATTTGAGAATCTGGTGACAGAGCCTCTTTAATAATAATAAAGATAGTTATCAGTACATATCACATAGTAACGACTTCTCGTATTAATTTAAAAAAAGTTTCTTTGTATGTTTAAGACTAAAGAATATTTTTAACCTCAAAAGAGGAATAAAAAAAAGTTTGATGGTTTTCGGGCCCCATGGCTAGATAGGACTGGAATAGACTCTTTGACCCTTGTCAGGGGAAGAATAGCTATAATAGGGAGCTGCTAGCGTATGGCTCTCGTATATAAGAACTGTGTGTCTGGAGCATTGATGGTATATTGGTGGTGGAAATGTTCATTGCAATATCTCTGGATTGTCCATCCTTCTCAATGATCTGTTATTCCTATTTGCTTTAGATGCTGCTTCAGGGTATGTTCACACGGCCTATTTACGGACGTAAATCGGGCGTTTTTGCCCCGAATTACGCCCGAAAATAGCGCCTCAATAGCGCTGACAAACATCTGCCCATTGAAAGCAATGGGCAGACGTTTGTCTGTTCACACGAGGCGTATATTTACGCGCCGCTGTCAAATGACGGCGCGTAAATAGACGCCCGCGTCAAAGAAGTGACCTGTCACTTCTTTGGCCGTAATTGGAGCCGCTATTCATTGACTCCAATGAATAGCAGCGCTAATTACGGCCGTAATTGACGCGGCGTTCAAGCGCCTGCACATGCACATGGATGTTTTCAGGCTGAAACATCCCCGTAATTTCAGCCGTTACGGACCCCCGCCGTGTGAACATACCCTCACAGGGGAGGGGATGTCTTTTATATTTTTTCTTTGTATTTTGTTCGGTTTTTTTTTTTTAATCGTTTTTATAACACAAGGCTGGAATCTGGTTGCTATGGGTAACAGCTCCACGTTTCCTTTATATTAGTTTGATAAATCCGGATCAGAATGTATTTTTTTGGACAACGGTCAGTAAACTTTCTCTAAATACCGTACGTCTCAGGAGCTCGTCTGTGCCTGCAGCACAAAAAAGTAATGGTAGCAGGTTAGCCATATTTATTACACAGGACAGCACGAAAAACACCAACTCCTCAGGGATAAAGAATAACATGATATGACAATGGTTACTGCACAAGGATTCAGAAATGCTTTATCTGCTCAGATTGGCCGGTCTGCAATGAGAAACAGACTTCTTACATAATTGTACACACCATGGTATACAAGCACACACATTGATAAAGACACAGCGGACAGAAGGGGACCACAAAAAAAAAAGAAGAGAATAATTGCATTGGGGGAGGGGAATTTGTGAACAAGAAAGAACAAAAACAATGATCTCTGGGATGGGCTGTGAATGACGGGGGTGGGGGCATGCATTAAGTTAGCCAGGTGGATACAGAAGACCAATTGGCAAGGAACCATTGTCTGGACTCTAATTGGCCACAAAAGAAAAAAAAACAAGCATACTGGGCTGCAGCTACTAGATTATACATCATGTTAAGAAAGATAAAAGTGACACCAATAAACATTAAAATGATAGAAGTATTATCAGGGAATACATAGTTTAAGCCAATAAACAAGATCATGTCCGTGAAAGAAAACCCAAAAAATATGTAAGGGGAGAAACAGCTCAGTTTTGATTAAACAGCAGATTTTGGAGCCTCTGCGGTGGTGATCAATGTATATGGGTTGAGCGGACATGTAAATATTCCCATAGTCTGACAAGTATAGAAATGTGGTTAAAGAATTAGAATATTTCACATCCATATTTAATAAGAATATAGACCTATCTAATACTGCCTCATTCCAGTCTGTCATCCTTACAACAGTAAATAAATGATGAGATATTTAATACATGAGATAAATTATAAAGGAGAGAAGTTGGTTGGTCAAGAAGGGCTTACTTGTAACTTTTCTATAATCCATAAATTAATTAATTTAATTTACTTTCCTTTTACTATCCTGATGCAAGCCTGGAAAAAATAGATGGGAATCTCCTGGATATACGGATACAATGAGGCCCGTTGCACACGAACGTAAAAACTCCCGTAATTATGGGCCGTAATTACGGGCCCATAGACTTCTATGGGCCACGGCTACCTTCCCGTTTGCTTATGGGAAGGTGCCCGGGCCATTGAAAAATATAGAACATGTCCTATTTCAGGACGTAATTACGGCATATAGAAGTCTATGGGGCTCCCGTAATTATGGGTGGCTACGTGTGTGTGCACCCGTAATTACGTGAGCGTTGCTACGAATGGTACGCACTGTCCAGCGGTAGTCACTGTCCAGGGTGCTGATAGAGTTAAACGATCAGTACAGCCCTTTCTCTCTATCCAGCACTGATCGACAGTAACTCTTTCAGCACCCTGGACAGTGACTAACGCTTGACAGTAAGCACCATGCGCGGCGCTCACAATATAGATTTGTAATGTTTCCTTCAAAAACCTGCAACAAAAAAAAAAGTTCATACTTACCCAGAACTCCCTGCTTCTTCCTCCAGTCCAGCCTACTGGGATAACGTTTCATCCCATGTGAACACTGCAGCCAATCACAGGCTGCAACGGTCACATGGACTGACGTGTCATCCAGGGAGGTCGGACTGGATGTCAAAAGAGGGACGCGTCACCAAGACAACGGCCGGGGTACGTATGAACTTCTTTTTTTTTCCTATCGTATGCGTTCCGCTGCGGAAACTCTGCACGAAATGGCTGCCCCTTCTCTCTATCTAGCACTGATCAGCAGCCTCTTCTCTCTATCAGTGCTGGATAGAGAGAAGGGGCTGCTGATTAGTACAGTGCAATATCTCTCTCTACGTGTAAGGCCTGATTCACACGAGCGCTGCGCATCTCGGACATGAAAAACTGCAGTTTTTCACGTCCGAGGTGTTCTATTTTCACATGGTCCATTGAAACAACGGCTGTGTGAGCGGCCACATTGAATTACATAGGTCCGTGGGACGGCCGCTATTTCAACGGCTGTCCCATGGATGTTTAACACGCTCGTGTAAATAAGCCCTAAAGAGAAGCAGAGAAAACGGGTCCGTAAATACGGGTGACAAAGGACCCATATTTACGGGAGGGGAAAAAAAACGGTCGTGTGCATGGGGCCTAAACCTGTATTGTTTAAAAGCCCTCTAAACAAATCTAGTGCCTGACATTGGTGTATCCGGGTATCAGTGCTCATGAACATGGCTGTGTTACAATGCCATAATACGGTACCTATTTCATATGATCCATTCCATTATACTGAAGGTGGATCATAAAATAATCTAAGCACATCTCATGATACTTTATTCTGAATATATACACACACACACACACACACACACACACACACACACACACACACATTATTACATATACAACAACACTGGAGGGGGGCATATATCTGGAACACAAATCTGAGGCTTGCTGCAGATTTCGGGCTTTTGGCAGTATCAGCAGTATCTATAGTTCAAACCAACCCTAGCTATCCTTACAAAATGAATTGGCATACTTCGGCTTCGTTCACATATCCGTTAGGGCTCTATTCTGATGTTCCGTCAGAGCTTTCCTGTCAGAACGGAGCCCTGACTGAAACAAATGGAAACCATAGTTTTCCGTTTCCATCACCATTGATTTCAATGGTGACCGATCCGGTGCCAATGGTTTCCGTTTGTCTCAGTTGTGCAAGGGTTCCGTCGTTTTGACGGAATGAATAGCGTAGTCGATCCCTTGCACAACTGAGACAAACAGAAACCGTTGGCACCGGATCGGTCACCATTGAAATCAATAGTGATGGAAACGGAAACCTATGGTTCCCGTTTGTTTCAGTCAGGGCTCCATTCTGACGGAAAGCTCAGACGGAACGTCAAAATAGAGCCCTGAAGAATATGTGAACGAAGCCTTACAAATAGGTCATCATTTATGGGGTGGACCCGTGAGGGACGCGTTGTCACAGATCCCCCACAGACTAGCGTCTATGGGGGATGCATGACACGCAGGAAAATAGGACGTCCTATTTTTCAACGGACCGTTCACACGCCCTGTTGAAACAACGCTCATGTGAACGGCCCCATTGAAATACATGGGTTTGTGTGACGGGCGTTGCTTTAACGGCTGTCACACGGACGAGATTCACGTTCGTGTGAATGAGCCCTAACCCTTTCATTGCATCTTGTAAGAGAAATAGAAGAGGAGGCTTGTAGGAGAAAATGAGATCCTCGGGCCTACCTCTGGTGCGATTGAGCAGCCAATATTTACTTTGTACAGCACGATTTACACCCAACTCCCACTGCATCTTTTAAGGTAAAGAAATATGGGATGCTGAAGCAGATGTGTAATCGGTGCTATGTAATAACTCCTTAGGGTCTCTTCTTTTATTTGTGTATCAATTCTCATTTTAAGATTTAATGGTCAAGGAAACAAGAGGATTTTATGTGCAGGAAGGGACTCTTTGTAGAAGCAGTCCCTGTCCACCCTTTTCCATGATACTGCAGAGAACAAGCAGGGATGTGAGTATTACAGCAGAAAATGGATAGCAGATGTTTACCATTTGCATTTAACAGGTCACATGTGTGGCTACGTACATTGTATACGGAGTGCACGCGCTGCTAGAAGAAGTATTACATAAACATGGTTAACTCCGTCTATCAAAGAAAATCGTTCAACTCAACTCAGACCAATCCCACATGTGGCGAGATACAAAGCAGCCAATCAAAACAGTTACGTCTCCTGTCGTCCTGCACTCAAGGAGTTGTTTTTTTTTTGGTTTTTTTCCGGATCTTATTTACTTGAACGCAAAAAAAAATAAAAAAGGTTCAGAAGCATGTGTTTCTTATTCCCAGATTACAAAATAAATATGGGAATAGTTGCGCATTGTTCCAGTAATTGAGCAAATTTCAACAGCGCTAACACCTTGTTTAAATGATAGACTCTGGCTCTTGTTTGCAGGTCGTTAACTAGTTTTATTACGGGCCGCGGCTGGAATAGTGGGCTATTGTTCCAAAATAGGATTATATATTTTGATAACGCAGGAAAATCTTACACAACATTTTAAGCAAAGAGACATTGAAATCAATGAGAGTGGGCTTAAAATGTGGAGTTAGATCTTTAATAATAGAAATCTATGAGAAGTATAGCTTACTTGAGCCCTTTTTTCTGGAAATCAGTGGTGGCCTAAATTTTACACGTACCGATTTCCTGACCAGTAACAAGTGCCGATCAACGATATAGCACATCAATCAGCACTTGCTTAATTCTATTTACATTGTCGCAACGTATGGGGACCATACACTTGCATCTTGTCGGCAGCATAGGGAGATGTGCTGCCGACAAGTGACCATTTTTTGGGGTGCATAAAAGATAAGATCAGCTCGCTGCCCTGTGTACATAGGGCAATGATTGAAAACAAGCGTTTCTACGCCGAATCCTTGGCCTGTGTAAAAGGGCCATAAGATCACGAACTTCACCACTGCAATCTTCTCAAATATTAGGCTTTGTTCAGACTTGTGTCTTAGTTTCCATTTATAACGGAAATTATGGCACATAGCAGGATCCGTTGCTTGACGTATCGCTTACACTGTGGTCCATCGGGTTCCATCAAGTTGTCAGTAGTGCCGCGGAGGCTCCAATGCAGATGTGAACACAGCCCTACTATGACATATCAGAAGGTCTCTTTTTATTTTTCTTGTTTTATTTAAAGATGGATCATTGTAAAATGCTGTCAGTAAATGGTAAACTTGTGTTTACAACAGGGGCTGAAAACTTGTCCCTAAGGGGTAGTTTATACAGCATTTTTTGGTGCTGATTTTGATGAGGAAACCGCGTCCGAATCAGCACCAAGAAACACCCCAAATCACCCCCATTGATTTCAATGGGAGGCAGTGGCTTTATTTTCCCTGGCGGCTTTTGGTCACTTGCAGAGAAAAAGCGGCATGCTCTACTGTCAAGTGGTGTCCGCCTATGACCTCCCATTGAAATCAATTGGAGGCAGAAAAAAACTATGTTGCTCGTTTGGAGCTGTCATTTTGTGGCCTTTTTGGCCTGTGTTTTTGCATTAGATTAAACGTCTGCAAGAAAAAAAAAGCCGCAAAAAAAAAACACGTGCGAAAAAAAAGCGCAATTTTGAGGCAGATTTTTTCTGCCTGTCAAAAAACGCTGTGTGAACTTACCCTAATGCCTCTCACAGCAGAGGCTTTGCTACAATTGTATCCAGTCTAGGCAATCATTTGTGAGCTAAACAGCCTGGATTTCAGGATGGTACATTATACCAACCCTTGTGGTACTAAATTTTCTTTTTTTTGCTTCTGATGTACTTTGCTACAATTTTACCCAGTCTATGGTTAATCTTTATTTACATAAAACCAGAAAAACTCCTAGAAGAAGTATATTTGGATCTCACTAATAAAACATTCTTCTTTCTCATCACAAAACGGAATGTTATTAGGCTTAGGCCAGACATTTCTTTCTGGGCATTGCCCAAAAATCCAAGAAACTCATTTACTAGATCAAACTAAGTGTCCATATTATTAAACTTAGGTGCTTGGCAGGAAAAAAAAATGAGAACCCTGAAACATCTGCGCTCACTGCCAAGAACAAGAAAAGCAAATATGCACATAAAATCCTTGGTGTGTCTAGGTTCGTTTCACTATAATATTTATATATTGAGCTGTCTAGCCAGCAAGATACATGGCATCTATACAGATACCACAGCCGGTAATAAGGCCAAAAGATGTACAAAAATAGACGGCTAACTGCAGAGCTTTAACCCTAAATTTTAAACCACACAGTCAATGACCAGAACTGACGCTCCACGGACTCTTGGAATACTTTATTACATGAATGACTACCATAGAACAATGCTACACAGTTAATAAGGGGCATGATGCATAACACCCAACATTTCAGATGGTCAAAGAGAGAGGCTCATTGTGCAAAAGATTAACCCTTTTTATGGATTTTATTTTGAATAAGTTGTGTAGTCGGTCATCAGATTTTAGCCTTCCAAACGGCTAACACCGCTAGTTAGAGATCGGTTAAAAGAGTAGCAACATACGAGTGCCGAATTTTGATTGTACCAGGGTAAAAAAGGAGTTCTATTCTGCCACACACTGTATGCAAATGAGCTTTCCTGTGTCCGCTAAACCAGGAAGTGGCGGCATCTTGAGCTCTAACTCCTCCCCTCTTCAGTTGATTGACGGCTCTGCTTGGATGATGATGAAGAAATCTGATGGCAGACGCCTTTTAAATATATTAATGTCAATCTGTTGATCAGTTCCATAAGAGGGACAAATAGCAAAGAGGGGTTGACTGATTTAAGCGAAAAGTTGTGCATGACCCTCTAAAAGATGGATACCTGAGAGGTATGCCTAAAACTTCATGCACTTAGCCGTATTATGGCTTTGTACAACCTCTGAGTTGTAGAGCCACGACAGGGCACCCATAGAATTCTATATCCCTACTGTACTTCTGTATACCTCTCATTTCATACAGAGGCATAGAGATATTTTTTTTATAGGATTCCGTACAAATCTTACAAAGCAATATTGTGGCATGCCCCATTTGATGCCATATTATATAAGTATTCTGTACCCCATAATAAGTCGCTGCACAGAGCACCACATGGTCTCGGCAGCTCTGTACTCTGGACCCCATATGCAGCTGTACAGACTCTGCCATGTGCATGAGGTCTTATGTATTAAAATACTTGCTAGAAGGCAGCAACGGCATCTTATAACTGTGGTCTCCACCTAACCAATAAGTTACCATACAAAACCTGCACAATCCTGGCCAATAGACATAAAATAGTAGATATAAACTTGGTCACAATATCAGTTAGCAAGGTGTTATATCTGTTTTCATCGTGTTCATGAGATTTAAATCAGTATGCTCAATGAATACCTGTAGAGGTAACACACATTTTTTTATGGCTAAAAGCCAAAGATCTTACATTCCTCTTACACGGCTTGATGAGGGCTGTGTAAACGAGCGCCAATCAACGAGACAGCTCATTGATCAGCGCTCGTTTGCTCCTGTCACAAGGAGCTAGTATGGGGACAAGCGCTCGTTACTCTGATCGCTCGTCCTCATACATTTATCATGTCGGCAGCGCATCTACCTGTTTACAGAGGGAGATGTGCTGCAGACAACGATAAAAGTTCCTGAGTTTTAAACTATACAAACAGCCAATGAACGAGCGTTCTGTGAACGCTCGTTTGCCCGATAATTGGCCCACGTAAAAGGGCCTTAAAAACACTGAGTAGAGAACACAAATGGATCCCCACCACACAATATGCTTTAGGTTATTTGTCCTCCTTGTGCTTATAATAATTAAAACATAATGGAGGTCAAAGAACAATGCCCACACTTAAAGCGAAATGACCTATTGAATTATATATAGCCAATGCTGCAACAGACAAAACAAGATACAGGATTGTTTGCGTTTCCTAATTGGATTGTAACGTGCTAAAAAAAAACTGTATACTCATCAACAATCTACTGGTGTCGTTCCTCAATCTACTGTAAGCTTTTACTGTACACATTCTATACGACACATCACACATACCATTGTTAGTGTGTATCTTCACTTTTTAACACCATTTACATGCATTTATTTATAATCTACATAAAAGTTAACTTTTGCAGGTACTTTTCATTGCTTATTATATACTTATCCTGAGTTACAGCCTGTATTATACCTCAGAGTAGGATTCACAATTCTGTAGCTTCAGAGCTGAAATCTCCCAGAATTTCCTGCTGGCTCAGTGACTGCAGAGTTTGTGCAGTTGATGTTCATTCTAAAGTATGAAAAACCAATTATCCGTAACAACTGAGCTTTTAGGGATGTGTCTTTCGATAACCATGTCGATTGTTTCCAATGGCAACAGCACGGGAAGCATGGTGGCACTGGAGTCCTGGGTTCAAATCAACCCAAAGAAGATATCTGAATGGAGGTTGTATGTTCTACCCGTGTTTGGGTGGGTTTCCAGGTACTCCAGTTTCCTCCCACACTCCAAACACATAGGGAATTTAGATTGTGGTTGTGAGACCTACTGCGGACAGTGAGTGATGACAACTTCTGTACAGCGCTGTGGAATATGTTGGTGCTAGATAAGCAATACAAATAAATGATTATACTGAAACTGAAGCTTTCCAGCACAACTTTGTAGAGAAATGTGGATCAGTGTTAGGCCCCATGCACACGAACGTGCTTTTGCGGCCGCAATTCCCCTGAAAATCCACGAGAGAATTGCGGCCCCATTCACTCCTATGGTGCCATGCACACGACAGTGGTTTCCACGGTCCGTGCATGGCCCAGGAGCCTGGACCGCAGAAAGAACGGGCATGTCTTATTATGTCCAGGCTCATAGGAAGCGATTTGCAGGTGGCTTGCGGGTGACACTCCACCCCCGGCCGACCTGAAAATCACGGCCGTGTACATGGCTACGGTCGTGTGCATGAGGCCTTAACTTAAATGAACTTACTCATCTTTTTATGTAGATTATGTCCATATATAATCGCGTTTAAAAGTGAACACACACATTAAGGGTGGATTCACACGTGGCGTAAATTTACGCCACAGATTTGTCCGCAGACAATCCTCCGCAAAATCTGCATGCTTTGCAATGCAAACGGTGAAATTTGTGGCAAATCCATGTGTAAAACATGCAGATTTTGCGGTAGATTCACTGCTAACAAATCGGTGGTGTAAAATGATGCCATGTGTGAATCCACCCTAAAACACCGTGATAATGTTCAAATGCAGATTTTAGATATGGTTGTGTTTAACTATAAAACAGGTGTAAACAGGGCAACGACCAGGGCAAAGGGGAAACGCTCGTTCATCGGCTGATCGCACCTTTTATGCAGAAATACATTTTATCGTTGTTAAAAACAGACTTTTTTGTGCAGTTTCTGTCCCCCATGGCACTTTTCTCAAAAAAATTGGCGGAGCGTAGGAGAAGGGGGCAGGACCACCGCAGCCTGACATAGTTAGTTTAATTCATGCCAAAAACTGGTGCAAATAATAGCGGAAGTATACATCAGATCCCAGTCAGAGATGCGCCCAATTTATTAAGTGGCGCGTGCATCTAAATAAATTAGGAAAATTTTACTCCAGTGCTCTTTATATTAAGACGTGCGTATAAAACACCAGTCTTAATAAATTTCCAACGTGTTTAATACCTAGGGGCCAGTCTGGCACTACTCCTGCCTATAGTCTGTGGTAAACACCAAATGCCACTATATATTCTGCCATGACTATTTGCAGGGACGGGTTATAGATAAGAGTAATGTGGCAATTGCCTTTGGACCATCTTCCAATAAAAAAATTATTTGTTTCTATTGCTTATATATCGCCAACATTTTCCACAGCGCTGTACAGAAGTTGTCATCACTCACCGTCCCTAGTGAGGCTTACAATCTAAATTCCCTATCTGTAGGTTTGGTTTTTTTCAGAGTGTGAGGTAACCAGGGTGCCACTATTATTCACACATCTTTGTCTCTGGTAGGTACAATGTGCCAGCAGTACCACCTTGACCCACATCACTTCTGTTCTGCACAGTGATGGATTATACAAGGTCAGTGATATTATATACCGCTGTGTTCGGCATGAGAATTATGATGGACACATACACCACCACCCTCATAAACATAAATAGGAGATGCATTTATATCATTTACTTTTTTTTCCTCTCCCAATAATGGGGAAAGACGCTGTCCTAAAAAATAAATGGAGAGTCCCCAACCAATGTTGATCCGGCTCTAGCTATTTGTATACAAATTAAAAGACCCAGAAAATCTATTGTGCCAATTCCGTAGCACTATCGGCCACCACTAATGCAAATCACGATTCAATGTGTATATTTGGTGATCCACGTTTAGTAATAGGCGTTAAAGAGAAGAACAGGAGCAGTGACATTCCCATCAGAGATGTGGATGATCTGACAGCCCAGCATGCGCAGCTGCTTCAATATGGTGGACGTCATTGGCAACGTGAGAAGAATCAGAAGTCTGCAGAAATTTACTATAAAGGACGTGACGTTTCTGTAATGTAGACAGGAACATAATCTGCCATTATTAGACTAGAGCTATTTCTATAGACATACGGTATTTGGTAATAAATCATCTCTACTGAACATCCATCACATATGGTAATATACCTTATATCAAAACACAGCCTGCAGGGCTGAAATATAAAAGCAGCCCCCTACCACCCCTTAGAGACCCCCGTCCACATTGGTAGGCTCACCTTGCTGTGACAAACACACCAGCAGCCAAACAATACAGTATGTAGTAAAAGCAGAATGCTGCGGGGGCCGCTTCCCTCCAGAGCAGCAATCATGCAATTCATTTTTCTTCAATAGGACTGCAAATAGAATGCGACGAGAAGGCGTTATACACACGTTGTCAGGATCTGTTTGCTGCAGACGTCTTCTTCTCCATAGAGGAGTAAACATGAATCTGCTTTTACCATCCATCACCAGACAGATATGGATGCTATTATGAATGATTGCAATCGCCATGAAAAATACATGTCAATGCAAGACCACCTTGTAAAACGTGAAATACCATGATGATTAGTCACTGGGAAATAATGGGTTAAGTTAAGCCGTGACCCCCTGACCTCTACAAACAACACTTCCACCAATGACAAGGCTGGACCTTTACAAAGCCCCAGCAATCTGGCGTTTACCATCGCAGGCTGCAGCTTAGCCCAGGATTCTTAGATTTGTGATCAGCAGAGAGAGAAAACACGAGCCCCTGTTTCTCCACCATTTCCTTCCGTTTTTCAATCTATATCAAGGACTGAAAAGCAATGGCTGCATGATGATGCCAGAAAGCCCTGGACTTCCAGATTGCTGCCCTTCCCTTTCACCCACGACACAAAACAAGCAGAAATGCAGATCAACACGACCAATGAATGGCTGAATGATCGGCTATATGCGGGCTCTCTACATTCTGCCACCAGAGAATAATAATAATAATAATAAACCACCAGATTCACCCTGAGGAGCGGACATGATGGGCATTGACTTGCGCTGCCAGCCATCACACTGACCTCAAACATGGCTCCTCTACAATCTGATAGAACTGTCAAGGTTGGAAGGTGCGGGTTTCCTACAGGAGGATGAGATGCTCGCAGCTCTCCCGTTACAGTCACCAGGCAGCAATTGCTTTCCAGTTACATAACCTTCCAGCTCCATCGCAGAGCCAAATCCAGCACACGCCTGGTGATCTGCCGACCGAGAGAAGCCCTGCAGCATCGCAGGGGTTAATCTGCTATGTTTGCAACGACGTGCTCATTCCACAGCCAGAAAAAGCTTTAAAAAAAACCCCCTAAACGTCCACGGCTTTTACAATGCAGATACGCGACAACCAATTAAATGCCCGGCTGTGCCCCCATACAAGCCATTACCTGTAGGAGCGTTCTCCCCGCACGGTGTGCTTCCTAAAAGGAATGATGCTCCCATTATCATGAATGATGTCGTGGTTGTTGTTTTCTCCATTTGGGGACAGCGTTTGGGTAGGACCCGGCATTGGAGCTGTCCCAGCAACTGGGGAGGAATTCTTCAATAGGGTTAAAAAGACAAGCGATGGATCGGAGGGTGGAATGAGGCTTCTATATTGCAGCCCCTTTTTTTATATCTTGTAAGCGATGAGTAGGCTGAGACCCTGCTGTTGCTGCTGCTGCTGCTGTTGCTGCTGCTGTTGCTGCCACGGATCTCGCTCTCTTCCTCCCTCTCTCTCGCTCTGTCTATAGCTTGACGTCAAAACAGCCTGGAGCAGCATCCTGATCACATGACTAGGTGCCTCACCATGGCAACCAGCTAACTCACAAGATCCCTGCAATCTCTCCCCACAATACACACGTAATATCAGGTCGAGGTATCCAAAAATAATAACATAAACACACACAACATATGGGGGAAGTGCAAAGGAAAAAGGGCTAGAAAACAGCAAGTGATAAAAACAACATCCCCCTCCTCCCTTTACACACCCCTCTGACTCTTCCTCCTCCCTCTCTGTGCTGCAGCTCAGGCCGCTTTTCCTCTAACCATTTCCTTTCAGCTCTTTGATATGCAGCTGTGCACACAAAGATCTATTCACTGCAAGACAATTCTCCAGCCATGTGCAGCAAGCAGGGATAGCGCAAGAACATAGAGGCATCCCCAGCCACAGTCCCCTGACCCTACAGCGCCATGGACCCCTGCGGGCAGCCATAATAGCAATAATATAACATGCCATATAAATGCCACCCTGACTACACGGGCATAACTGGGACAAATAATCGCTGCACATTTTATTATTCATTTGCACCCCCTCTTAGGATTATATTCCATATTTAATGAAGCAATGTAAATGTATATCGCCAATTAAAACAAATATCCAGTGTTTAATGGCCGCGGTTTTCCGTGAACAGAACATGTGACAAGCTCAATTAATCAAAGAAACGATATTTACCAACGTATGAATTATATTGTGTAGACAAACCATTGTACAAACGACCACACCAGAAGCGTCCATTATTCCCTCTACCGGAGAAAATGAAGCCGGCTTTGGAGGTCTGACTAAAAATGTTCGTGGTCATGTCTCCGGTTCCTCAGGAGGGCAGGTGGCGCCTGTCTTTTGCCTGTCTTTATTATAGTATTCTACTTGGACTAACTCCATCTTCGATTGTAGTGATGGACAGTTTTGTGGCACAATTGCATAGAGACTATCTGCAAGCACCTACTGATCATATCTCTAGAATCAGGATCGTACATGCTATTAACACACATTATGACAGTATGATATATCCCCACATTATATCCTAGTAAGACATTGCCAACACACTTCATCTGGCCAGCAGACGCGTTCAGATACTGGCAGTCCATATGGTGAGCTCATGCTGTGTTATATTAGTAATGCTAGAAGTGCAAGCCATCCGTGTGCGGTCCGTGTTTCACAGCTCCGTCATTATCAGCCGTACGACGGGCAACAAATGTGTGCATGAGGCCTTAGAAAGATGCTTCTATTTTCATTAGATTACAATTACATGTTATTTATATTAAACTCATATACACACATAGGCATTATGTCTCCTTGATGACCGGCTTCTTGCAGGGACGGGCCGTGGGCAGAGCTTCCTCTTCTTCTCTTGCTGCCTTCTGCTCTCGTTCCCTCTAGGTGTGTAACCAACAGCAGAGAACAGAGCAGAGGCAGAGCCCAGTGGCAACCCCTACATGCTGGGAGGATGCTACGCCCTGTGCACTCGCACAGGTCGCACATGCCTAAGGCCGGTGCTGCTCATTCCTATAGACTTTGAATGGAGCGGCAACATGCAAGCTCCACCACCACTCCATTCAATGGACCCCCCGTTCTAACAATGGTGGGGTCTCAGCAGAGGGGCCCCAGCGAACAGACAATTATCACCTATTCTGTGGCTAGGTGATAATTGTAAATTTTGGGAATACCCCTGTAAGCAAAATAATTCAATTAGTTGATGCACCTTAGCTAAAGATAGACATTTAAAAGGGGAAATTAATCCAAAATTGATCTTAAATGTCCTAGGTGTGCGAAAATACCATTAATCTAGTCAATGAGCTTGGACCACCACCGATTTCTATAATGAATCGGCTGTGGCACTCCTTACAGCCTTCAAACCAATTCAGCACCACTCAGATTTCAGTGAAGAGAACTCTCCCGCCAAAAAGACATTCAATGGCTGTCTGCTTAGGATGTTGTGTCAGAGATTTTTATTAAGAGGTGCCAAAGGGGTTTGAGTGATCTCTATTTGTCGAAATCATCTGAGGTACAAATTTAGACATCATGATGTGATCTACTGACATGGTATGTCTATGGTATGCCAAAGCATAAATTTTGGGTAGATTTTCCCTTTACAGATCAGTATGAAAAATATCAAATTCTTAAAAAAAAGTCCACGTTTTCAAGCTACAGCATCTATGTTGGCCTAAATTCAGTTCAGCAGAGGTCCCGAGGTTGTGCCTGTAATAAAGACGATATAATAAAACACTTAAGGGGCGTCTAAAAGTGTGTTTAGGTGTTCTACGGATTGTACGATCTAGAGCGTCATGGATGTTGTTCGCATATAATGGAAAACAAATGCAATTCTACTGTGGAATTAGTATGCAAACCGGAGTATTATTTCCCTGTGAAATGTTGGCACTTATGTTTGGTAAAATGATTCAGTGCGTTACAACCTTCTGTCTGTAAGAGCTGCGGTAATCCTTTCCATGCAGAACCACCGTCCATTCATCAGATCCCTTCACTAATACCGTCTACAGAAATCAGCATTCATGACGAGATACAAATGAAATAAAAGGTTGTGAAAACGCAATGTCTGCATTATTTGACACATCTTGGGAATAGATGCCTAATGTAGGTACAAGTACTACAAATATTAAGAAGACATTGACCGATGTATACTATTCTGTATACTTACAGGCAAATAAAACTTGAAATAATAATTAATAGCTAAAAAAAAATTGTGTTAATTCAAGTTTATCTGAAACCAACAAGAATGCTACATTGGAAATCTTTAATAAATAATATTATAAAGTGTAGAATATGACGGTTTGGACTACAGAAGATTCCATTGTTTCAGTGAAATATTCCAAGCAAGTTTTTACAAATCCTAACAAAGGTAATAGAAACTGACACATTTAGGCCTCATGCACAAACAGCACATGCGGTACAGAGCCATAGTATGGCTGCCATAGAGGTGCATGGGACCTTACTGTACATCCATATGCCTCTTGTTTCATTCAGCGGAATATGGAGGCGTGCTGTATCGTATGATGTATTACAAAGCTATTCTTCCCAATAACCTTTACTTCAAGGAGGGAATATCTCCAACATATGGTACATGGAGTCCCTGTGGTCCTGTAGATTGAAGCCACAGGGGGCACAGTGTGTGGTTGTACAGCCCCCTGCAGACGACTCTACATTCACACCATGTCTGGGGTCAGGGCCGGCCTTAGGGGTGTGCGACCAGTGCCTTCGCCTAGGGCGCATCACTCCAGCAGGTTGAAGGGGGTGCTGCGCTGGCTCCCTTTCCCTGCTTGTTTCATAAGTGCCTGGGCCCGGCGACTCACCAGTCACCTTTCCGCCCGGCGCTTCTTCACTCAGTGCGGTTGCTACCGCTGTAGCAGCCAAATCGGCTGCTACCGGCGACACCGGGCATGAGGGCGGTGGCGCCGCTGCAGCTGCTACAACAGTAGCGGCGGAAGTATAGCAGAGCAGGGAGGTATCTCCCTGCTCTGCTATCTACTAGCGCCACTGTAGCTCCCTGTAGGAGCAGAATCCCTGTGTGCCCAGGGATTCCGCTCCTGGTGTGCCCCCCTTGAATTTTCTGTCCATATATGGACAGTGACATCAGGGGAAAAACCTGACGCGGAATCCCCGTCCACAGTGTTGCTGACGCTGTGACCGAGGATTCCACTGCAGGAGAAACTCCTGTCGTCTGTGTCCATTCATGGACAGTGATGTCATTGGCTTCTCCTGGAATGGAATCCCCAGTTACAGCGTGTGGACGGGGATTCCGCTTCAGGAGTTTCCCCTGATGTCACGGTCCATATATGTAGAGAGAAATCAAGCGGAGCGCTCGAGGAGCGGTATCCCCGGCCACACGGGGATTCCGCTCCTTCAGGGAGATACAGTGGCGCTATTTACAGGAAGGGGGGGTGCTATCTACAAGGGGGCTGGTGGCTGTGTGGCACTACCTACAGGGGGATGTGGGCTGTGTGGCACTACCTACAGGGGGGATGTGGGCTGTGTGGCACTACCTACAGGGTGGCTGTGGGCTGTGCGGCACTCCCCACCAGGGGGCTGTTCGGCAGTCTCCACCAGGGGGCTGTGCGGCACTCCCCACCAGGGGGCTGTGCGGCACTCCCCACCAGGGGGCTGTGCGGCACTCCCTTTAGGGGGCTGTGTGGTGCTCTCTACGGGGGGGGGGCTGTGTGGTGCTATCTACAGGGGGGCTGTGTGGCGCTACCTACAAGGGGGCTGTGTGGCGCTACCTACAAGGGGCATAATACTGTGGGCACAATTAGAGGACAAAATACTGTGTCCTTGAAGGGGTTGTAATATATTATTAAATATTATTATTGTACTGTATGGGGGCACTAAAAGGGCAATGTAATTTTTTTATGGGGCATTTTTTTTTTTAATGATGGGGGTGGGGCACCGAAAGATCATTTTGCACGGGGCACCATCTATCCTAAGGCAGGCCCTGTCTGGGGTGCGCATGTTCAGCATAAAAACTGGGAAAATCTCCCAACACTTATGCCATCGTGCCCATAGACTTTAACAGGGAAATTAATGCATGATCCTTTAGGCATAGGTTTGGCCAGTGCACATTGGGATACAGTTGCATCCACTATATTGAAAAGTGCACTTGACTACACATTTCAATTAAACTGTATGAAAAAAGACAAAAGTATCCCACGCTGTATTTTTTTTTTAATGGGAGTAAATAGAAGACGTATGCAACTGTATAGGAATAAACGGTCCAGCCGAACGTAGTTACACACCTAGAAAAACCTAGCAGAGAAAACAATTAAGAGAAAAGGAATTACCCTGTAAAATATTTTCTGTGTGAGATGCTGAAAGGACCTACGCTTTATTCTAATGAATGCTAGGACCACAGGTCTCTCTAGAGATCATGTGCCTTAACTTCACAGATGCTCCCCAGCAGCTTACCACACAGACACAGCAAGTTGTGGCCATTCTGTGCTTAGCAGATACTAAAAAACAAAGCCGTCAACATGTTCACAGCTCTTTCCACTCAGGCCGAGTGCCAGGCAGTGAACATCTTTCAGTGTATCTTTCCCAGCTATCACATCTCCAGCTGGCTATGGTCTGCATAGGTCCTACTGAAACAAGCTGAGCTTTATAGGCCTTCCATGAATGCCAGGAATAGATTGTGGCAAATCTGGAAAATGTAAAAATGTGTCGTCCCCCCTGAAGACTGCTACTCCATTCCATTTCATAGAGCAATAGGACTCAGAAGGTGCGACTAACCTTTTACTTACGTCACAGAGCTTCAAAGCTACCAAAAAATGAGTATAAGATCAAAGCATTAGTTAATTTTTATGAAGCCATTAAATAAAGAAGTCACTAAAAAAGGCCATACTTACGGATACAAGGGCAGGTTCAGACGCCAGTTCCCAGCAGGATACAGACAATCCATAACGCTACATAGAGGGAGATTGCACAGGTGCAAAAATACTGATGAACATCTACACTCACCTTCTATTCAAAGGGTATGTTCACACAGGACAGATACGCTGCATAAAAGTACACAGCTTACCCACCCTGGACGCCGCAGGGAATTTCAGCTAAAAAAACGCACCAAATTGTGGTGCAGTATTTTGGCGGGAATTTCTGCTGCGCGAAATAGCAAGGAAAGAAAACGCCCTGCTGCCCGGCCTTCTGGGATGATGTTTCATCCCATGGGACCGCTGCAGCTTTTGAATGGCTGCAGCAGTCACATGGGATGAAACATCATCCCAGAAGGCCAGGTTGGACGAAGCAGCAGAAAGATCTGGGTGAGTATGAGGGTTTTTTCTTCTGAGTTTCGATCTATGCGGCAGCAGGGCCGCCATCAGGGGGGTATTACTGGTACTCCCGTCAGGGGCCCGGCCACATGAATGAAGTAAAAGGGGCCCGCCGGGCTGCCGTCGCACCCCCCCCCCCTTCGGACTGTTGCCCCCCCCCCCTCGCAACGATCACGGCCCCCCCCCCCCCTCGCAACGCTCACGGGCCCTCCTCGCAACGCCCGCGGCACCCCCCTAGCGTCACCCCCCTAGCGACACTCCCCTAGCGACACTCGCGGCAGCCCCTGCATACCTGTTGTAGCTTCACTGGAGGGGAAGATGCAGCATGTGCTGAAGCTGCGTGTGGAGATCCCGCCCCCCAGCTCCTCTACACTGCCGACCGGACCTGCAGGCTGGTGAGTATGTTCCCCTATCCATTCTGATTCCCATCCCCCTGACCCCATTTGTAGATTGTATAAAGTTGGTTAAAAAGTTTTTTGGTATTTTTTCGTTTTCCTAGCGCTTTTTTGCCGCGATTTTCGTAATCGCGGCAAAAATGGCGCAGTTTTGCCGCGATTATATAAAAATCGCGGCAAAACCGCGTGATTTGTGCCGCAATTACGAAAATTGCATAAAAAAAAGATACAAAACATGAAAAGTGCTGTTAGGCTATATTCTCACAGTGCGGTCAAGTCACGTTTTTTTGCAAAAATTGTGGCAAAAAAATGGGATTTCACCGCACTGTGTAACTAGACTAAGGCCTTATTCAGACGGCCGCATTCGGTCCGTGACATACGGAGTGTGTATCGGATGTATCTCACAGGCTGACCACAATTCATGGTGCCGGACTCCTAGCATCATAGTTATCAGTGTTGCTGGGAGTCCCTGCCTCTCTGCGGGAATACTGTCCCATACTGTAATGATGCTTTCAGTACGGGACCGGGGACAGTATTCCCACGGGAAGGGAGGGACTATGATCATAGATAACTGTGATGCTAGAAACCCGGCTCCCTGAACTGTGGTCGGTCCGGGAAATATGGCCGTTACACGCTCCTTATATCACAGACCGAACATGGACTTCTGAATAAGCCACTTGCTTGCCTCCTATTTTTGGTGCGGATTGCGCACTGAAAATTCACTACAAATGACAATATAAGGCCTTATTCACACGAACGGGTTATACGTCCGTGATACTTATTACGTCGCACGGACTTATGTTAGTGAATGGGGCCGTTCAGACTGTCAGTGAATTTCACGCAGCGTGTGTGCGCTGTGTAAAACTCACGACATGTCATATACTTGCCCGTGTTTCGCGCAGCACGCACCCATTGAAGTCATTGGGTGCGTGCAAATCGTGCACGGCACACGGAAGCACTTCCGGGTGACGCGCGTGATTCGCGCTACACAGGGCCGCCATCAGGGGGGTATTAGGGGTACTAGTGTAGGGGGCACGGCCAAACTTAATTGAAAGGGGGGTCCGGCAACTGCCGCGACTTGCCTTTGGTAGAAAAAAACAGGCCCCTGCAACGGGGCCTGTTCTTTTCACCAAAACAATGTCGTGAGCTGCGGGCCCCCCTCTCGTCAAACACCGCCGTGAGCTGCGGGCCCCCCTCTCATCACCGCCGCGAAACACCACTTGCGCGCGCGCGAACGACCGCAAGCTCGCGCCCACGCGCGAACGACCAGGCGCGCCGCCGAGAGGGAGGCGGTGCGCCCGCAACACAAGTCCGATCTACGGGGAAGGACAGCCACACAGGGACAGCGGCGCACAGTTTACTTACCTGCTGGCCCGCCTCCAACTCCGCCTCCTCATCGTCCTCCTCGTCCGACTCCGCCTCGTCCTCCTTCTCCAGAGCGTAGCTGCGTAAGGAGAGGGGGAGGAGTCCAGTTCTTGCGCGGCGGCAGGAGTTCTACGATCCCCGGCATTTTCTGGAGCCTGGAGGTCAAGGACGACATCTGGACCGAAGACATCGCCTGAAGAGGACTGGAGTGGGAGCAGCTCTTCTGACACGGTGAGTAAAGTGTCTCAAAGTGTTGTTTATGTATGGCCCTGTTCACACAGAGTATTTTGCAGGCCGAAAAAATCTGCCTCAAAATTCCTTAAAGAATTTTGAGTCAGATTTTGACCTGCCCACACTATCTTGCCGCGTTTTTTGCTGCGTTTTTTGCCCGCTGCGATTGAGGACAGCAGACAAAAAACGCAGCGAAAAATGCATTTTCTGCCTCCCATTGATTTCGATGGGAGGTCAGAGGCGGAACCGCGGCAAG
The DNA here is from genome assembly GCF_050947455.1 of Rhinoderma darwinii. Taxonomy (NCBI): domain Eukaryota; kingdom Metazoa; phylum Chordata; class Amphibia; order Anura; family Rhinodermatidae; genus Rhinoderma; species Rhinoderma darwinii. Next base: position 92,926,090 of record NC_134691.1, read on the forward strand.
AAAGGACGTGCTGCTTTTTCTTTTTTCCGCGACTGGCTCCCATTGATTTCAGATTAAATCAATGGGAGGCGGTTTTGGAAGTTGTTTGGTGCTGATTCTGACGCAGTGTCCGAGTCAATATCAAGGCCCAAAAACTGTGTGAACTGGGCCTTATTGTTAGGGCTTATTCAGACGAACGTGTAATACATCCGTGCAACGCGCCTCGCACAGACCTATGTTACTCTATGGGGCCGTGCAGACTGTCAGTGATTTTCACTCTGCTGCGACTGTAATACGCTGCGGATTTTCCACAATAAAATGTGTTGCATAAAATCCGCAGCGTTCATGCCTAGTGTGTTCCTACCCTAAGGCCGGATTTACACGAGCGTGTGCTTTTTGCGTGCGCAAAAACGTGGCGTTTTGCGCATGCAAAAGGTCCATAACCGCTCCGTGTGTCAGCAGCGTATGATGCGCGGCTGCGTGATTTTCGCGCAGCCGCCATCATTATGACACTCTGTTTGTATGTTTGTAGCACGCGGTGCTTTTCTGTTTTCATTCATAGTTCATACAGCTGCGGAAGTGCTGGCCGTGATTTTCACGCACCCATTGACTTCAATGGGTGCGTGATGCGCGAACAATGCACCAATATAGGACATGTCGTGAGTTTTACGCAGCGGACACACGGACACACGCTGCGTGAAAATCACGGACAGTCTGCACGGCCCCATAGAGTAACATAGGTCCGTGCGAGGCGCGTGAAAATCCCGCACGTTGCACGGACGTATTACACGTTCGTCTGAATAAGCCCTAACAATAAGGCCCAGTTCACAGAGTTTTTGGCCCTTGATATTGACTCGGACACGGCGTCAGAATCAGCACCAAACAACTTCCAAAACCGCCTCCCATTGATTTAATCTGAAATCAATGGGAGCCAGTCGCGGCAAAAAGAAAAAGCAGCACGTCCTTTCTTGCCGCGGTTCCGCCTCTGACCTCCCATCGAAATCAATGGGAGGCAGAAAATGCATTTTTCCCTGCGTTTTTTGTCTGCTGTCCTCAATCGCCGCGGACAAAAAACGCAGCAAGATAGTGTGGGCAGGTCAAAATCTGCCTCAAAATTCGGTGCGCGGTTCCAGGCGGTCGCAGGTGGGCATGCGCGGGAGTTTGCGGGTGCGCGCGATCGGTCGCACGGGCAGCAGTGTTTGACGGCCCCCATGACGACCCCCATGCTACCCAGGGCCGCCATCAGGGGGGGTATTATGGGTACTCATGTGAGAGGCCCGGCCAAACCTAATTGAAAGGGGGGCTCGCAGCTCACGACATTCTTTTGGTGAAAAAAACAAGCCCCATTGCAGGGGTTTGTTTTTCTTTTCTACCAAAGGCAAGTCGCGGCAGTTGCCAGGCCCCCCTTTCAATTAGGTTTGGCCGGGCCTCTCACATCAGTACCCCTAATACCCCCCCTGATGGCGGCCCTGGGTACCATGATATGGTGCTGGACGGAGTACCGTTAACAGGCGGTGCCACGGTAGGGGGGCCCAGAAAATTTAGCTGTAGGGGGCCCTGAAATTCCTGATGGCGGCCCTGTGCGGCAGACTCGCAGCTTTTCCGCTGCAAAATTTGCAACATCTACTATTTGTTGTGAGTTTTACCACCCCATTGAATTTAATGGTGAAAACCAGCAACAGAAAACCAGCGATTCCGCAGCATATATTGATATGCTGCAGATTACAAAAACGCACCGCAGATCAATTTATGAACGTTTATTCAGCAGGTTTTTTTTACGCAGCGTGTGGATGATATCAGTTCAAATCTCATCCACTTTGCTGCTACTGTAATACACTGCGGATTTTCCGCTATGAAATCTGTTGCAGAAAATCCGCATTATTTAGGCTGTGTGTGAACCCGGCCTAAGTGTGCCAGTCACACGGTTACATGTAGTGCACCATGCTGACTTACAGCCTAGTAGTTATGCCCATACTATTAGATCAGACAGGATGCCCAGCAACTTCTACGTGTACAACACTATGTACTGACACCCCATTCTCCCCCATCACAAGGCCAGGCTGCATCCTGCAAAAAGTCCCTACACTCATATTACAAACAAATCACTGAAAATGGCATTACGTTTACATAAAATGGAGAATGGGGTGTCAGTATTTTGTGTGGTACACTTAAGAGATGCTGGGCAGCCCATCTGATCTAATTGTAACGGCGTAACTAATAGGCTGTAAGTCGGCATGGTTGATGACATGTGACAGTGTTAGGCTTCGTTCACATCTGCATCAGGGCTCCGTTCCGTCGGAACGGAGCCCTGACTGACACAAACTGAAACCATAGGTTTCCATTTCCATCACCATTGATTTCAATGGTGACGGATCCGGTGCCAAAGGTTTCAGTTTGTCTCCGTTGTGCAGGGGTTCCATCGTTTTGACGGGATGAATAGCGTAGTCGACTACACTATTCATCCCATCAAAAGGTCGGAACCCTTGCACAACGGAGACAAACTGAAACCATTGCCACCGGTTCCGTCACCATTGAAATCAATGGTAATTGAAGCAGAAACCTACGGTTTCAGTTTGTGTCAGTCAGGGCTCCATTCCGACAGACAGCTCCAACAAAACGGAGCACTGACGCAGATGTGAACATAGCCTTACTGGCACCTTATAGAAGCCTTATCTGTGTGCAAAGATAATACTAAGCAGCCACCCCCCTAGTAGGCGTGAGAGTGGATGCTCATCAGTATTTTGCACCTGAGCAATCTCCCCCTATATAAGGCTGTATTCACATAAGCGTTGGTTTCAACTGAGGGTTTCCATCGGGCCTTTCCGTCGGAGGAACCCCTCAATGGAAAACATGGGATTTTGTTTGCATTACCATTGATTTCCGACGGAACCCCTCAACGGAAACTGACGCCGATTTGATCAAACCCTAACATTATCACTTGTTTGCATCGTGCTGGTAACTGGAGTTTAAACATGCCCTTGAATCAGTAAGTATGGCCTTTTTAAGTGGTTTTACCATTAACTAAAGCCTTAATACATATAATATACATACTAGTATTGTATATTTATAAAAATAAAAAAAATAAAGAGGTCCTTAAGGCTTCATTCACATGGCTTTATGCTGCCAGTTCATGTGAGAGCAAAAAACAAGATTCGGTCCAGGAATACTTTCCTTAATGCTTTGTTTCCTTCGTCTGAATGGATATTAGTCCTCATGCGCACGGCCCGTGATTACGGGCACAAGTGGCTGTGGAGTGCCATCCGGACGCCGTCCGCAATCACGGACTGTGCATATACAAGATGTGCATTGACTAAGTAGCCCGCACCTCAAATGCGGCCCGTAAAATGACTTAATCTATGTTTTTGCGGTCCGGGCTCCCGGCCAATGCACGGAACATGGAAACCACCGTCGTGTGCAATGGCCCATAGAATAGAATGTGTCCTATACTATCCGGACTAGAATCGGACAGAAACAATATAACTTGCCAAACGTCCCGATTCTGGCGGGACAATCAAGCAAACCGGACCACTAAAAGGGGGAAGTGTATGCAAATTTGTACAAAAACTTGGTTGTTTCCAAATGTTTATGGGACGTTCCCAGGCGGAACAAGAATACATCCAGATCTTGTGGATGTAAATGTCGGTAAGGATCTAATAATACTGGTTCAATAATTTTTTTTTTGCCTAACAGTAGATGAACAAGGTTATCTGAAGCTGAGTTCCCTGACATCAATATAATGTGCATAGAGTACTAGATAGAAAAACTGGTCATAGATTGTATTATGTTCCCAGTGGAAAAAAGTTCCCTAACATTCAGTCAAGAATTTACATCAAAGTTGTACTGATCATTTTGGTTTACATCATTCTGATTGGTATATAAGATTATTCTTTTAAAAATAAATAAAATGATATAATGTATAACAATGTATTAATATAATGGCATCTTGCTTATTATTGTACAATACCAATACAGACTAGAGCATGGAACACATGGATCATTTTCAGGTTTCTTGTAGTAGCAAGAAATCTTTAAAACACTGACTTGGAAGAAATACAAGAAAAGCAAAGAACTCTCCAAACTGATTTAATGCACACTATGACTTATTTATACATTATTTATTACTTTGCATTGAAATAGTTTATTGTATTGCAACCAAAAGAAAATGTGGGAGGTTAGAAGAAATATTAGAGCTTCAACTAAGAAAATATCTCACAGCTTTGTGGAGGTTAAGTATTGTTAAAAAGTTGTAAACAGTGATGAGATACATTATGAGGGTATGTTCACACGGCAACGCCAATTACGTCTGAAGTTACGGAGCTGTTTTCAGGCGAAAACAGCTCCTGAATTTCAGACGTTTTGACAAGTGCACGCGTTTTTCGCGGCTTCTTTTACGGACGTAATTGGAGCTGGTTTTCATTGGAGTCAATGAAAAACGGCTCCAATTACTTCCCAAGAAGTGACATGCACTTCTTTGAGGCGGGCGTCTTTTTACGGGCCGTCTTTTGACAGAGGCCCCTTTAAAAAAAAAGCCCGTCTGTACAGAACATTGTAAGATCCATTGAATTCAATGGGCAGATGTTTGCCAACGGTTTGGAGCAGTTTTTTCGGCCGTAATTCGAGGCGTAAAACGTTCACACGCACTGTTTTCAGATGTTATTCGGGAGTTTTACGCCTCGAATTACGGCTGAAAAAACGGCTCCATTACGCCTACAAACATCTGCCCATTGCTTTCAATGGAAATTACGATGTTCTGTTCCCACAAGCCCTTATTTTACGCATCGCTGTCAAAATACGGCGCGTAAAAGGACAGCTCGTCAAAAGAAGTGAAGGACACTTCTTGGGACGTTTTTCATTGACTCCATTGAAAAACAGCTCCAAAAACGCAGCGAAAAACGCGAGTTGTTAAAAAAAAAACGTCTGAAAATCAGGAGCTGTTTTCGCCTGAAAACAGATCTGTATTTTCAGACGTTTTTGGTCACTGCGTGTGAACATACCCTTAGAGGCAGAGAGAGCTGTTCACTTGACTGCTACAGCAGTCCCATATTCTGAGACCCTGGTATGCTTAAAATTTCAATTTGATGATTATGCATGGCGCTGAAAATGATGACCTAAACATTGAACAATGGCTGAAAAAATAGGCTGATCAGTGGGGTTCTGAATGCTGGGGCCCCACATATTGATAAAGTTAGTCAATGGGCCAACTTTGTGTCTCTATTTTTGTCCATGGGGCACAACCCTTAGAAGAGTTCTGCAATCCTGTCATCTTAGATAACCTATTCTAACAGTTGTGTTCTGCTAAAAGGTTGTAATACAGGCGATGGGGACAAGAACAGCATGGCGCTCGGCGACCGTTAATGCGATCGTTCATCCACATACAGTTTGCATATTGCCGGCAGCACATCCCCTATTTACACACAATTGACCATTTTTTGGGGGTTATATAAAAAAGATGTGATCAGCCAACAAACAGGCGTTTTTACACTGGGCAATGATCGGGAATGAGCGTTCGTACAAGCGCTCAGTCATCCGATCGTTGATGGTGTAAAAGGGCCTTTAGTCAGAAGAGACAAGGTTAGTGGCTGTAATGACTGTGGATTAATGATTGAATAATGACTGCAGGGCGTCCTAACAGTCAGACCCCACACTGATCAGAAATTGCTTACATATACTATCGCTGTGGGAAAATCATTTTATTGGTTAGATTTTTGAGTCAGTTTCAAAGCAATTTTGTTTCATTTGTGCACGATGGTTGTGACAGTGTCATAGTATCATTACTGACTACAAGCCATTACACACAAAGTTATTTTATATGGCTCTGCTACTTGCTCAGCATCAGCAGATATTTTGGCAGACTGGTTCTGTGACCTAATAAAGGCACTACTGTCACGTGTATGCGGACACAAATGTAGGATATACTGAGAATCAACAGTCAACCTTTTCCCGTCCCTTGGTTGAACTTGATGGACATGTGTCTTTTTTCAGCCGTACTAACTATGTAACTATGTAATATATACACACCCCAATAAAAACACCACAAGCTTCACTTCTCATTTTGATTTTGCTACGTTTTCTACTTTATCATAATAGGCATCATGTATTAAAAATGTCCCACCATGTTTGAGGCACATGAACACAATTTCAACAGCTTTTTGCGGTCATACTTTGTCAGATTTCAGCATTTTCAAAATTTTGGAAAAATCACATTGACCTGCATTTGTCCAAGACTCCTCTTCAGGATTTGCCCACGGCCAAATTCCACTATAACTACTCCTCTAGGCCTCCTTCGCATACACTTTTTCTTTTTTTTTTTTAGCGTTTTAATGGCGTTATTTTTACATGCTTTTTTTTTATTTTGTGTCATTTTGTAGATGCTTTTTTCATGTTTTTTTTCTTTGAATTCCTATATAGCAGAATATGAAAAAACCACCAGAAAAAAAACCTCCATTCTCACAGCTAGCTGAGTTTTTTTTTTTTTAAAAACACCACTGACCCCAAAAATGCTACAGAAAAAAAACACAAAGCAAAACTCAGTGTATGAAGCCTTTTTGGGCAAAATTTTTTAAATTTTTTGCAAAAAAACGATAAACGCCATCGAAAACACAAGTAGACACTGTGTGTGAAGCCAGCCCTAATGTTCATGCATATGTTACACAACTGCAGCAATTTTAAACATTCCCTTAGAACAATTGTCTTAATCAATACCCAATATACATCATCACCATATTGTGCTTTGTGGAAAATTTCCAACACTTCCTTCCAGCCTTTAAAAAAACCAAAAAACAAAATATGGATTTGTACAGCTGTCATTACATGGTGGCTCAGTGGTTAGCACGGTTGCCAAAACTGTGGTCCTGGGTTCAAGTATGACCACGGACAAAATCTCTATGGAGTTTGTATGTTCTCCCGTGTTTGCTTGGGTTTCTAAAGGTGGGGAAGATCTGGGCAACTATATAACTGCACGGTTACTTGTTCAATATTTTACTAGGCACTGTAATATATTCAATAAATTACAATTATGAATAACAAATCCCCCCATGCTTTTGTGCTGAACACTTCACTTAAAGGTCCATACCTTGAAAATATTCCTTTAATCCAGCACCAGATAGACTGTTTACTTCTAATAGTTCAGCCATTTTTATATTTAATGGTAATGCTCAATAATCTGGAGATCCATGAAGTGGAAAGCTGAAAAGTTGAGTATTGTCACCCAATGAAACTATCCCTGTGATTCAATTTTTCTTTGTTCCCATGGTGCCACTCCCTGGCTCTACTCAGTCCTTTACAGTCAAGGTGAAGTTGCGCTACAAAAAGTTGCCATGTAGCCCTAGCCTAAACCAATAGTTGTTTATGCCGTTTGTTGTATTGGTTTGGATCTTTACAACGTAACTTTTCTGTGTCTGTCCAATAATTAGGCGTCAGAACCAGTGGATGGAAATTTTTTATTTTTAACAGGTTTCTGTTACATTCTGGTGTCGTTAAAATGTGTAGTTAGCAGTTAGTTTCCTGGCATTGTAGGTGTGGTACTTGGAGCTTCTCATCAGCTACTCAAGACTGGCAAATGGCATTAAATACCAAGGGAGGTGGCTGTGATCACTGGAAAAAAAATATGTATAAAATATACACTCTAAAAGCCTTAATTTTAAGTACATCTTATGGAAAAAATAAAGCTATCTTATAAAATAGTTTCCCACTAGAAAATTGTGATATAAATTTGCTTACAGAAAGAAAAAACATTTAATATTATTTTGACAAATTATAAAGGTGTAACAATTTTATGTTTGAAAATATTTAAACTAGTCACACACCCATTAGTAAAAAATGAAATGATACAAACAACGCACCACCCAGTGATTTCATCATTCGTGCATTTTAAACTGACGGTTTTACGAACCACCATTAAGGAATTGCTTAAAGATTATGTAACAAATGTAAGCATGGTACTGCGAATATACAGTGGTCCCTCAAGTTACAATATTAATTGGTTTCGGGATTATAAATTGAAAATATTGTAACTTGAGACCATAACTCTATGGAAAACTAGAAATTCTTTCCAAAGCACCCAAAATGTCAACTACAGATAAGAAAAAAAATATGATTTAGCAGATAACTAATAAAGAAAAAGCAAGTTCTCACATATAAAAGTCCAAAATACTGTATCTGCTGGAGGATGTAAATCACTTTCTACGATGAGGACAGGAGCTTCATCAGGAGACTGTACAAATATAACATGGCGCCGCCCTCACCTGGTGTCCAAAGGAACTCATTCTGGCGCAGGTAAAGAGCAGTACAGGACATGTAGTACTGTACTATAGACAGGCGCTACTAGACGGCCAATTAGGGCATGCACTGCATTACAACAGGTTTTTCACCAGTAAAATGCTCATGCTGGTTGGCTGGAGGATCCAGACCTTTTGTGGGATTGAATGTTGAATGTGGTTTCAAGTTACAATGGCCCAGGAAAGACATTGTATGTTGAAAATATTGTAACCTGAGGCCATTGTAACTTGGGGGACCAAGTCATGTTTTTCTCATCAAGAAAACAAGGTGCTTTACGATCTGCCAGGCTGGAACGAAGAACTGCAGCGGTCCACATTTATGATTACATAAATGTGTGCAATGAGTGCAATTCAGTTAAAAAAAATGTTTTATGTGTATATACAGTATGTATGTATGTATGTATGTATGTATGTATGTATGTATGTATGTATGTATATCTATAGACATACATTTCAGAGACTAAGGCGATAGGAAAGCGTTGGTTGCGTATTTGGGCACCAAGAGAGTTTGCCCCGCCCTTGCCTACTTTTAATGTCTGTATGTGGCGTTACCTTTAAATGAAGAGCATGAAAAACATTCATCAACTCTAAATAGGTTACAGAGACAGAACTAGAACACAGATTTATAAAATATACAAAAGCTTCAGTACTAAAAAGTAGCCAAGAAAAGAAGCCGTATTTTACAAAAATGCACAACAGTTAATCAAAGACAAAAAAAATTTGGAAAGGCACTACAACATAAAAAATAAAACCATATAACTGTTTTATAATAGGCCAATAGCATTGGCTACAATGACATGATTGATGTAATTAGTTAGGCAATGTTGCTAAAGCATTAAGTGGCCAATTTTCCTTTTAGTATATCATTTACAGATGAGTGCCAGCACTGCAAAGTGTTCGGTTTCAATTGTCCAGGAATAAATGTAATGCTGACGGCCGCCGACATCCTACTTCCCCTGGCACCCGCCAGCGTCTCTCAACTCAATGCCGTCATCTTCTTCCTCCCCGGGGATGCTGGCGTGTGTTGCTTCCTGGTCCCCGCTTCTGTATTATGCAGTCTGGTGGTCTCAAAGGGTCAGCGTGTGCACCACTAAAGTTTTCCCTAGCTTATCCCTGTACACCCTGGGATATATAATCTGGCATGCCCTCTTCCCCAGTGCCTGAGCAATGTTGTGTCTTTCCTAGGTTTGTCTTGCAAATGGCTCCTTAGCTATATCCTGTATCCCGTATCCTGAATCCCATTCCCTGTATCCAGTATCTGTTTCTAGTTCTAGTGCCTAAGTTGAGTGTCCGAGACGACTTCATCATCTGTGTCCGGTGCCTGTGCCAAACAGAGTGTCCGAAATTACTTCCCCCTCTCTGTCTGGTACCCGTGCCAAGTCCAGTGTCCAAGACAACTGCACTACTCCAGTCCGGTGTCCTAGCCAAGTCCAGTGTCCGAGACGACTGCACTACTCCAGTCCAGTGTCCTAGCGAAGCCCAGTGTCCGAGACGACTGCACTACTCCAGTCCGGTGTCCTAGCCAAACTTCATTATCCTGCACAGGCCTGCTTCCCCCTGACGGTCTGGTATATGCCCACTTCTGACCTTCCAGGTACTTTATCATTACCGATTCCCACAGACTCTGTTGATCAGCAGCTGCTCAGTTGCGGCAGAGTGGCCCAGCGGGTCCACATACCTGCCAGTTGTTACAGTAAACATAGGAGCACTTTACACCAAGTTACCTATACATTCTTTCTAATGAGGCAGTTTATTTGTATCTCTCCATAAATTACTACATTACTAAATGCTACAGACCGTATAATTGCCTCCTTCTTTGTATTAAATGGGTTGGCCACTAAGGACAATAAGCTGATCATAAAGTGTCCACCTGGGGTGAAACCAGGCAGTAAGTGTTCAGTTTTTGTGCGGCTCCACCAGAAGGAGAAATGAAGCATTACAAAGTCCCATTTTTAAACAATGAGTTGTCTCTGTGAGGCAGGACACATCCTTAAGAGTGAGAGACGTTCTTTGTAACCACTCTCCGGTGCATCCAAGAGATGAGGATCCTGAAAGGGGGACGCTCCTGTATTACCTCTGAAGGTCCTAATAGGGTATATGAGAACGGTCTTATCTTTTTAAATGGACAACCCCTTTAATCTTATTATAAATGGACTATGTCTGCCAATAGCCAAAACAATCCAAATATGAGGCAGCATGTGGCCTATGTCTCTTTCACTCTCTGCTACTGCTCCCCCTTCCCCCTCCAAAGACTAATATTGACAGACAGTGAAGAGACCACCCCCCCCCTCACTTCCTGCAGTCTGTCTCCTCTGTGTAATGTCGGGGTAGGGAGACAGACAGGTGAGCCCTAATCTACCCGCCACTCAGTCCCTGCCTACTTGCACGGCCCGTCCTAGGCGACGGCGTACAACTGGGCGACGGTCCCTACGCTCAATAAGTGCACGACAGACAAACAGACAAGGGTACACAGAAGCTAAGGGAAATGGGGCAGTTGCCCACGGCAACACCGTGAGCAACAAGAGTAGTGAACGAGCCAAGTCAAACCAGGAGTGTACAAGGTACCAAACGCAGAGCAGGAGAGTAGTCAGTAAAGCCAGGGTCAATTTGAAGCAGAGGTCAATAGTACTAGCAGGAACAGCAGAGCCAGGAAACCAAACAGAATCACAGGCAAAGGAAGAGCAGGAAATGAAGGTATAAATAGACCGAGGGCGGGAGATAGCTCCGTCTGGCCAGGCTGTGATAGGTTCTCCCACTCCTCAGCCTACCAGCCTGAGTGGTAGCAGATCGAGTCACTCTATCAGACCTAGGAGCAGATGCAGACTGATTAACCACAGGCGTCGACACAGAAGCTGTGTCTGGCAGATCCTTTACACTCTGCTCTGTAACTAGGCACATAATTTGCATGACAATAAGGGGTGGACAGCAAATTACAGGAAGAGAGACACCTAGTAGCAGTAACTTCACAGATAATTAGCATTGATAAAAAAAAAAATTTTTTTAAACAGTAAGTAAATTACAAAGTTGAAATATCAAGTATATTATTAGATTAGCATAAGTTGTTTGAAAAGTTAGTGTCCATTTAAGTAAACAGATTTAATTTATTATCAAAATATAAGTACATACAGTTCATGTAAACAAAGTGTAAAACAAGTATTTAGTGATAAAGTCACACTCTCTCTTATATACTCTCTGTATATCAGGGGTCTCAAACACGCATGCGGCCCCTGAGACTCATCTGCGGCCCGCGGGGCACCGTAGCTCGCTCGGGAGAGGAGAGAGCAGTCTGACGGAGGAGCGCGCCGGCGCCCCTTTATGCCGTCACACAGCCCCCTGTAGTAGATAGCTCTATTGGGGCTCGCTCTAGGAGTGGAATCCCCAGCCAGAGCATTGCCGACACTTTGGTCGGGGATTCCTCTGCTGAAGTCACTGTCCATATATGGACAGTGATGTCGGGGGGCTTCCCCAGAGTAGAGACTATACTAGCGCTCTGCTTTGAGACTCCTGCCATCCTAATAATGTTCAGCCAATCCATATATGAATGTTTATTGGATGGTCAGGGAAGAGAGCTGAACAAGTTTGCCATCCTAACTTTAACACCATGGTTAGATGAGGTAGGCTTGGCGCGTATTACGCATTGAAAATTCACAACAATTTACAGTACATGTAAGCGAGGTATTCAAAACTTCATTTACATGTAGAGTAAAAAATACACATTGAGTTCATGGCATGCTTCAGATTTTTAAATCTGCTGTAAAAATCCACAGCAATTCTGCAAGATAGAATTGCTGATGATTTTCACCGCGGATTTCAATCTAATATAACACATTTGTATTTTGCTTTAGATGTGCTGTGGCAAAATCCACAGCTGAAATCTCAAACCCACCCTTAACTTGAAAAATACTGCGGTCTTCTAGGGGAAATCCTGACCAGGTTTCTAAAAACTCCATGGTTCTGCAAAAATCTCGTTAGGAAATGCAGATCTAGATAGTACAGTATAAAAATTATTCTTATAAAAAAAAGTGGTTCTCCACCTAAATTGCTTTTACAACAATATGGTTAACATAGAGTACAAGCTAGAAATAGATCTGTGTAAGTCGTGGCAAACCTCCCTTAGCTTCTCTGTCCTCTAACCTCAGATTACTTAGCTGAAGGCAATATTGCCACTGAACTGACATTTTAGTAGGGACATAATGCCTGACGGGATTGTGGTTATTAATGTTAGGGTAATCAATTTAGGCAGGTCATCAACTGGACCTCGTTGTAGTCTCTTATCTGGTTTCAAATATGTGGGAGAGCTTGACGATGCATCGGAGAGAAACTACACACTTCACACATTCTGTGCAATCAGATTCCCTAGTTTATTAGCAAACAATACATAGATTATATATCATTAAAAAGGGGTGTTGGCTAGGTCTTCCTTTCCAATCATATAAGAGGGGCCATGGCCTTCAGTCTATCCAATCAATATTGACCATGTCTCCTCCTTCTCTAAATCACAAGGGATTTTACCCTAGAGTCATCAGAAATGAACACGTATACATTATGTCACATTATATAACTTTTTGTTATAATTGTAATCATATATTTTAGCTACATGCTCAGAATCATCATATATTTTAGCTATGCAAGCAGATTCATAGTCTGCCTAAGAAAGAGGAAATATATCTTTTTAGCTTGCGGTGAGACATTTCAGAACAATAATAGTGTTACATAAGTCAATCAATAGTTTTAAGAATAATATAATAAAGTCCAGGCTTCCATCTCAGTAAGAAGTGTATCCTTGACAATCAGACATGATTGAACGGTTATTAGGGTTGGATTTGTTCTGTGCGGACTGTAGAGAAGAGAAAAATCAGCATGGTGGCAGTGTAGCTAAACCATTCTTCATAACAGGCATGGGTATTACTCACATTTTCTAAAAATACATTTAAGTGAAGGATTTTCCCATAAGGCTTCCATTTTGTATAAAGCACTATGCCTTTTGGCTCTATATAAATATCAGCAAACAAATAAAAAATAAAAGTATAAACAACACTTCAATACGGCCTTGAATTAATATTTATTATTAGAGCAAAATCAAGACATTTTGAGCAGGTCAAGGAAGCAAATAAGGTACTATAATAATGTACAGCTATTCACTCATTTATGGGGCTTTAACTGGTTGACGACTAATGATAAGTACGCTCAGAATGATCATGAGCGTCAGAACGTTGCCGCATCAGGAAGAGCATACTGCTGATCACAGTGGGCTTGTGCGATCATGAGCAGGTCAGCAGCTGCAAAAGACAGCTGCAGCCAGCTCTAATGGCGGAGATCAGAAGAACCTGTGAGCCTTGATCTTAAACCTTTAAATGCTGCAATCAACAGTGATTGCGGCATTTAAAAAGGGAAAGCATGAGAGGGGGACCCCCCCGTGATCATGTCACAGGGAATCCCTGTAATGCAATCGAGGTCCCTATCTTATATGGGCAGACAGCCCAGGGTCCATTGAAGGACTCCAGTTCTGTCTGACCATATTTCCTGTAAGGGTATACATAGGGATCAGTACACAGGCTAATGTACTGACATATAGATATATGCCAGCACATTAAAGTAAAAGATAAAAAAAGAAATTCACCCGATGGGATAATAAAAAAAAGTTACATTATTTAAAAAATAAAATAATGTAAAATAAAAAAAATCTGTAAAAAAAGTTACATGGTCCTCAAGGCCAGGATTGTTCTTGTCCTAAACGGGTTTACCACAATATTTCCAGTTTTTGCGTAGACTCTCCCTTAGGCTAGTTTCACATTGGCGCAATACAGCCATATTTTAGAGAGTCTATATTAACCCCTTCACGACATTTGACGTATCCACACGCCAAATTCGGGTAGGGGAAGTATGGAACAGGCTCACGGAGTGAACCTGCTCCATACGATGCCGATGTCGGCTCTTTGTTACAGCCGACACTTCAGAGTAACGAGCGGCATCACGCTCGAGCGTGATCCCGCTCATTTAACTCATTAAATGCTGCGGTCAATAGTGACATTTAAATTGTTAAAAAGAGGGGGGCGACCCCCTCTAACAGCTCATCGTGCCTCCCGCAACGCAATCGCGGTGTGTGGGGGGGGGGGGGGGGGTGATTGTTGCTATGGCTGCCTGGGGGCTGCATAGTTGCCTGTCAGAATCACGATATACTGCAACACATTAGTATTGCAGTATATCGTGCAAGCTACCTAACTATCGCTGGTTGAAGTCCCCTGGGGGGACTAATAAAAAAAAAAAATTAGTTAAATAAAGTGTTTTTTTTATGTAAAAAAAATATTTAAAAAAAAAAAAAAAAAAAAAAAAACTTTTCCCCATTTACCCCCTAGAGCATAGTAAAAAAATAAATAAACAAACATAATTGGTATTGCCATGTCCGTAAAAGTCTGAACTATTACTATATATCATTATTTAACCCGCATGGTGAACGCCGTAAAAAAAAATAAATTCTAAACTCCAGAATCTCTATTTTTTTTGTCACCTAATCGTTCACAAAAAATGAAATAAAGTGATCAAAACGTTGCATGTACACCAAAATGGTATTATTAAAAACTACAGCTTATCCTGCAAAAAATAAGCCCTCATACAACTTCATCGACGGAAAAATAAAAAAGTTGTGGCTCGGAATTTGGCGACACAAAATAAATTTTCTTTTTTACACTTCGGTTTTTACTTGTAAAAGTAGTAAAATATAGAAAAAACTAAATATATTTGGTATCGCCATAATCGTATTGACCCACAGAATAAAGTTAACATGTTTTAATTTCACAGTCAATTCCGTAAAAACGGAGCACAAAAAACCATGGAGGAATCGCTGTTTTTTTTCATTTTCTATTTTTTTTCCCGTTTCCTAGTACATTATATGGCAAAATAAATTGTGCTACGAAAAACTACATCTCGTCCCGCAAAAATCAAGCCCTCATAGGACTATATCGACGGAAAAATAAAGACGTTATGGCTTTTGGAAGGTGGGGAGGAAAAAATGAAAATGAAAATCTGAAAAAGGGCTGCAGCGGGAAGGGGTTAATGGCTGCAACAACCAGACTCCCTGCGGTTTTACTATGGTGATCGTTTGGTTCAGTAGGACCAGGGCAAGAGGAGGGTGTTACAGGTGTTAGGCTTCATTCACATCTGCTTCGGGACTCCGTTCATGGGTTCTGTTGGAGCTTTCCGTCAGGGAACCCATGAACAGAATCCAAACTGAAACCGTAGGTTTCCGTTTGCATCGCCAATTGATTTCAATGGGGACGGATCCGATGCAAATGGTCTCCGTTTGTCACTGTTGTGTAAGGGTTCAGTCGTTTTGACGGAATGAATAGCATAGTCGACTACGGTATTGGTTCAGTCAACACAATGGATCCCTTACACAACGATGACAAACGGAAACCATTTGCAGTGATCTGTCACCATTGAAATCAATGGTGATGCAAATGGAAACCTATAGTTTCAGTTTGGATTCCGTTCATGGGTTCCTGATGGAAAGCTCAGACATAACCCATGAACGGTATCCCGACGCAGATGTGAACAAAGCCTTAAATCCATAATAGGGATGCTAAAATGTGGACATATAAACGGCCATGTTAAAGAGGCTGCTCTGCTCTATGCATACAATATTTGTTCAGATCTGACCTAATACAAGCGAACAGAAGGACTACTGGCTTATATGCATGTACTAGATCAAACCTTATCTCAGAAAAAAAGTTACCAATCCCTTTGAAAAAGGAGGACTTGGGAAAAGGTGAACCTGCAGCCAAAACAACATATTTGCAACACTATTATATGATATGATGCACTTATATACTATATAATATACAAATGTTTGTATGTGAAAGATACATATAAAAACGTCCATACTTTGCACAGCAATAAGAAGTTTGAAGTGTAGATTCCACACTTAGTTTGTTACCATTTACAGTTTCTACTTTATAACCAGGTAGCCAATATCTTATACAGTAGTGTTATT
Source organism: Rhinoderma darwinii (assembly GCF_050947455.1). NCBI lineage: Eukaryota > Metazoa > Chordata > Amphibia > Anura > Rhinodermatidae > Rhinoderma > Rhinoderma darwinii. Next base: position 92,942,335 of record NC_134691.1, read on the forward strand.
TTACGAAAGGTCAACTATTTCTATGAATAAAAAAATTGTTTTACCACATATCTTTACAAAACAATATTAAATGCACTTCTGTTATAGGAATACTAGCAACAAAGCCTGTTGTGTGAAAAAAATACAAGCGACTCTAGAAGTCTGCCCCCTAATATGCCACCACTCTGTCCCCTGGGTATGCCACCACTCTGTTACCTGTATGCTATCACCGTTCTCTATGTTTCACCACTCTACGCTCATTGTGCAAAAAATACAATGGGCTCTAGAAAACTCGTTGGTCAGTTCTTTCATTTTTCATGAGACATTAAAATTCTAAATGGGGTAGCATTTTCAGGAAGATAATCCTCCCAGGGCAGGAGACCTGGACCCCTTCCACGTGTTGCTGCATAGTTTTTGTTTTTTCATTATTTATAAATTTTTTTGCTCCCCCATATCTATTATACGGACTGTATCCACACACTGACCTCCACATAGTGATAGACCCCCTAACTCAACACCCTTCTACTGATTGACCGTATGTTATCAATAATAGTTTTTAGAATGCCCATGCCGATATTTCAATTAATGTGGAAACGCAATCTAATTTTACTACATCTTTGGAGCAATATTTAGAAAAAAAAAACCTTCTATCGGAAGGGCTTTCTCCCGGAAAGTGTTTAGCATTACAAAATTCACAAATTTGCTACATTTTCTAACACAAATATACTGACAGTTTACAACAATGCTTGTTACTGTGCTTTGTAAGCATATTTCTAAGACATTTGTATGTTTGAAACAGGTTTCCAGAGTAACCAAGTAAATTCAAGGTAACATGGAAAAAGAATCATCTGTCAGACACTGGTAATCATTTCCACAACTCCAGAGAAACTCTAGGCTTGTGAAGGGGATCTGTTCAACTGAACAGGTTGTGAGGCCGGGTGACAAAAGAGAACTATGGTGGTTCTGATGTATGTGCGGTTGTCTACAAGAGGTAGGAAAGAGGATGTCATCTCCTTAGTTAGAGGGAGGACACTTATAAGATCTGCGTAAATTTGAGTTATGAAGAAATCTGTACAATGTAATAGGTCTTGAGGAGTATATGTAACTAAAAAACAAACTTTATTTTTTACTTGTGAATCTTTTGGCTGTAATAACATTGTATATTGTGATAAATACACTAAATGGGAGCATCTCCCAAATTCAAGCTCTGGTGGAAATAGAGGATTATTTTCCACCAAAACGTAATTCATATTTTTTCATTGTGCATGTGGTCTGGCTAATCTTATATGCTGTTCTCTTTCTATCTTGCTGAGACATTCCAGATGTTTCATGTTCATGAGATTTTTCTGTTTCTTCCAAGATTGAAGTAAACCACACACTAAAAGAATGTGCGAGAAAGTGGTTTCTATGAAGGTGTGAGACAGTGAGACATTTGGCAGCACAGTAAGAATAATTATTTTTTTTTTTTTAAAGTGCCTTAGTACATTAGAGGATGTCCTTTCTGTTATGAACAACACAAGTATAACCTCAGTAAAAGGTCTGCATGGAGCTACAATGAGAAGTATTGCTACCAGTTCTGATGGTCATTGCTTCAAAATTAGACCTCAGCGTGGTGCTCTGGGTTCTTATGGGTCTCTGACATAGTATTTATAACAGTAAAGGCTACCGAATTACTAACTAATGCATGCGTGTATATATACACAATGCATTCGGAAAGTCTTCAGCCCCTTTCAACTTTTTCACATTTGATTATGTTGAGGCCTTCTGCTAAAATAAAGAAAAATTCAAGGTTTTCCCCATCATTCTGCAGTGAATACCTCATAATGACAAAGGGGAAAACAGAATTTTAGAAATTCTTGCAAATTTATTGGAAAGGAAAAACTAAAATATTGCATTGACATAAGTATTCAGACCCTTTACTTAGTACTTAGTTGAAGCATCTTTGGCAGCGATAATGGTCTCCAGTCTTCTTGGGTATGATGCCACAAGGTTTACACACCTGGATTTGGGGGATTTTCTGCCATTCTTCTCTGCAGATCCTCTCAAGGTTGGATGGGGACAGTTGGTGGACAGCCCTTTTCAGGTCTCTCCAGAGATGTTCGATTGGGTTCAAGTCAGGGCTGTGACTGGGCGACTCAAGTACATTCAAAGAGTTGTCCCTAAGCCACTCCTGTGTTGTCTTGGCTGTTTGCTTAGGGTCATTGTCTTGTTGGAAGGTGAACCTTCGGCCTAGTCTGAGGTCCAAAGCACTCTGGATCAGGTTTTCATTAAGAATATCTCTGTACTTTTCTCCATTCATCTTTCCCTCAACCCCAACCAGTCCCCCTGTCCCAGCCTCTGAAAAACAGCCCCACAGCATGATGCTGCCACCACCATACTTCACTGTAGGGATTTTATTGGGCAGGTGATGAGCAGTGCCTGGTTTCTTCCAGACATGATGGTTAGAATTGTGGCCAAAAAGTTCAATTTTGGTTTCATCAGACCACATAATCTTGTTTCTCACAATCGGAGAATCCTTTAGGTCCTTTTTTGAAAACTCCAGGCAGGCTTTCATGTGTCTATTACTGGAGGAGAGGCTTCTTTCTGTCCACTCTGCCATAAAGCCCAGATTGGTGGAGTGCTGCAGTTAAGGTTGACCTTCTGGAAGTTTCTGCCATCGGCCCACAGGCTCTTTGAAGCTCAACCAGTGTGACCATTGGGTTCTTAGTCACCTGTCTTACCGAGGCCCTTCTCCCCCGATTACTTAGTTTGGTGGGGCGGCCAGATCTAAAAAGAGTCCTGGTTGTTCCAAACTTTTTCCATTTAAGAATTAGGCCTGGTTCACACGACGACATTAACGTCCGTAATGGACGGACGTATTTCGGCCGGAAGTCCCGGACCGAACTCAGTGCAGGGAGCCGGGCTCCTAGCATCATAGCTATGTACGATGCTAGGAGTCCCTGCCTCTCCGTGGAACTACTGTCCCGTACTGAAAACATGATTACAGTACGGGACAGTTGTCCTGCAGAGAGGCAGGGACTCCTAGGATCGTACATAACTATGATGCTAGGAGCCCGGCTCCCTGCACTGAGTTCGGTCCGGGACTTCCGGCCGAAATACGTCCGTCCTTTACGGACGTTAATGTGGTCGTGTGAACCCAGCCTTATGGAGGCCACTGTGCTCTTGGGAAACTTCAGTGCAGCAGATATTTTTTGTACCCTTCTTCAGATCTCTGCCTGCACACAATCCTGTCTCTGAGCTCTACAGGCAGTTCTTTCATCCACATGGCTTGTTTTTTTTCTCTGATATGCATTGTCAGCTGTGGACCTTATATAGACAGGGGTGTGTCTTTCCAAATCATATCCAATCAAATTAATTTACCACAGGTGGACTCAATCAAGGTGTAGAAACATTTCAAAGATGATCTAGAGATATGGGAGGCACCCAGAACTACATTTCAAGCGTCATACCAAGGGGTCTGAATACTTCTGTCCATGCGAAATGTAAGTTTTTAAATATAGATCATTATATATATATATATATATATATATATATATATATATACATACACACACACACACATATATATATGTATATATATATATATATATATACATACACACACACACACATACACACATATACACAGACAGACAGACAGACAGGTCAGGACCTGTACGTATAGGGGATGCAGTTGGCAACGACTATGTAGCTACCGCTCAAGTTTAAAGAGGCTCTGTCACCAGATTTTGCAACCCCTATCTGCTATTGCAGCAGATCGGCGCTGCAATGTAGATTACAGTAACGTTTTTATTTTTAAAAAATGAGCATTTTTGGCCAAGTTATGACCATTTTCGTATTTATGCAAATGAGGCTTGCAAAAGTACAACTGGGCGTGTTGAAAAGTAAAAGTACAACTGGGCGTGTATTATGTGCGTACATCGGGGCGTGTTTACTACTTTTACTAGCTGGGTGCTCTGATGAGAAGTATCATCCACTTCTCTTCAGAACGCCCAGCTTCTGGCAGTGCAGATCTGTGACGTCACTCACAGGTCCTGCATCGTGTCGGCACCAGAGGCTACAGTTGATTCTGCAGCAGCATCAGCATTTGCAGGTAAGTAGCTACATCGACTTACCTGCAAACGCCGATGCTGCTGCAGAATCATCTGTAGCCTCTGGTGCCGATGTGTCCTCGCTCGTCTGACACGATGCAGGACCTGTGAGTGACGACACAGCGTGATCTCTGGAGAACACGGCTGTGTCTGCACTGCCAGAAGCTGGGCGTTGTGAAGAGAAGTGGATGATACTTCTATAAACAACGCCCAGCTAGTAAAAGTAGTAAACACGCCCCGATGTACGCACATAATACACGCCCAGTTGTACTTTTACTTTTCAACACGCCCAGTTGTACTTTTGCAAGCCTCATTTGCATAAATACGAAAATGGTGATAACTTGGCCAAAAATGCTCGTTTTTTAAAAATAAAAACGTTACTGTAATCTACATTGCAGCGCCTATCTGCTGCAATAGCAGATAGGGGTTGCAAAATCTGGTGACAGAGCCTCTTTAAGCTTGTATTTTATTGAAGTCCACCCCCCCCACCAAAAAAAAAAAATGAAGTGCTTATCTAGCATACAAGACTTGAAGGATATAAACAAGACAAGCACCTTGCCCATCTGGGGACTTACTAAACAGCAGGTTTTCTCTCCTATGATAAAAAAGGAGTATAGTGTTCCTTGAATCAGGCTTTCCACACTATCCTTGTGTGGATTCCCAGGCTCTGACCATCTCTGCACTTGCTGCAGAGTTTTTATGTTTCAGTAACAAGCCCAGTATTGTCACATGTACTGATTTGGGCTAGGGAAAAACCATGTACAGGGAGGCGGTGTCAAGTTTCTCTACAAATCCTACCTGCCATTCCATAGATATTCAGGCCAGGAAAACAGGCTCAAAGTGGATCTGTCACTAGTTTATTAATGCCCTAACTAATCTAATAGGCACTATGATGCTGATAACTACAATGTCAATTCTGTTCAAAAAGGTTTATGATTTGCAAGTTTGCAACGTTATTTGCTTTTTTCTAAATATGCTAATTTGGCTATACTTGCCAAATGGGAGGTTACTCTTTCTTTTCACTCTGGGCAGTGTAATGTTTTCTGTATGACACTGTTTAGTCAGCATCATACAGTTCTCCTCTTCATAGTAGAGGAAGTGAGGAGGAACAGGTGTTCCTCTTTCTGACAGGCAACCCGGTTTAGGATTTTTAACTGTCAGATAAATTGTTTTCTCTGGAGATAAGCAACAACAGAGGTATCGGATATCCACTTATCCCCCATAGTCACGTTCTAATGAAATATCATGCATCTCAACCCTCCCGTGGCTGTAACAATTTTCACACTTTTGACATGCACAAATAAAACCTGAACTATGAAATGAAAATTAAAAAATCATACTGTTTCCATATATTTTATGACAATAGACACCTTACAAATTGTGAAAATGCCACCCAGCACTTTACACTCAGACACCTTCATGCAAATGTACACCAAAGCGTATCATTGTGTAAAATACTTCAGGAAAAGTCAAGTTTGTAAGTAAAAGTCTGACCCAAATAGAGCCTCAGACACACAACACCTCCTAAAAATAATAGTTCAGGGTGTGCAGAGTTGATACATGACACATGCACATCTTCACATAGTCACCGGAACTGAATAAATAAAAACTAGCGCACAATATGCTGGTAAACATCCAAGTCAAGACAAGTGGTATGTGGTCTGATTAGGAAATTAAAAATTAAGGTTCTATTGAATCAATGCAAGCAGAGATCTTGAAAGCCATGAGCAATTGATTTAGAAAGTGGATTGTAAAATTGTATTATTGGTTATTATACAATGAAGAACCTTTGTTTGCTGAAACCAGAATACCAGAAGGGGTTTTCCAGTCCTAAAATATTGATAACCTTTCAGGTTGAATATGTCTTTATTAGCTTAGCACATCTAGACACAGTTTTGCCTGGAAGAATGGGCAAAAATCACAAACTCCTTCAAGTATGATGGGTTACGTCGGTGTACAGCAATCTTCAACTCATGCCACAGATTCTCAAATGGATTAAGGTCTGGGTTTTGACTAGGTAATTCCAAGACAGTTAAACTTTTCCCCTTAAACCCCTCCAGTGTAACTTTAGCAGTATATTTAGGGTCATTGTCCTGCTGGGAGGTGAACCTCCGTCCCAGTCTCAAATCTCTGGCAGACTGAAGCAGGTTTTCCTCAAGAATTGCCATGTATATACGGTCATCCATCTTTGCTTTAATCCCGACCAGTTTTCTAGTCCCTCTTGATAAAATGCATCCACACAGCATGACGCTGCCACCACCATGCTTTACTCTGGGAATGATGGTCTTGGGGTGATGGAAAGTGTTGGGTTTGCGCCACACATAGAGTTTTTCATGATGGCCAAAAAGTTCGATTTTAGTCTCATCTAATCAGAGAACCTTCTTCCATGTGTTTGGGGAGTTTGCCACATGCGGTTTCAAGAACTCAAAATGGGTGTTAGCTTTTTGTTGAATTTAAAAAAATAAATAAAATAAATCTGGCCACTGCCCCTTTCTGTGGAGTGTAGGGTTTATAGTGGTCCTATGGACAGATACTTCCATCTCCACTGTGGATCTTTGGAGCTACTTCAGTGTTATCTTTGTTGATTCTCTGATTAATGCCCTCCCTGCCCAGACTGAGTTTTGGTGGGCAGCCTCTCGTCAGGTTTGTAGCAGTGCCATAATCTTTCTGTTTTGTTATAATGGCTTTAGTTTTGCTCAAATGGAATATTCAAAGTTCGGGATATTTTTTTTTTTTTTAATCTATATTTCTCTACAACTTTGTCTCTGACCTGTTTGGAGAGCTCCTTGGTCTAGATGAACTTTCTTAGTGGTGTTGCGAACTGAAGGATTTTTCAGAACAGGTTTATTTATACTGGCATCGTGTGACACTTTGATTTCACACAGAGGGGACCTTATTCAACTAATTATGAGACTTCGGCAGTTAATTGGTTTGAACACACCTTATTAAGGAGTTCATATCAAAGGGGGTGAAAACATATGCACTCACAACTTTTCATGTTTTTTTTTTTTAAATGTATTTTTTTCCCACTGTAACAATTTGGAATATTTTGTCAGGTTTATTACATAAAATCAAATTTAAAATCCATTTTTATTCCAGATTCTAATGCAACAAAAACAGGAAAAAACACCAAGGGGTTAAATGCTTTCGCAAGGCGCTGCATATGCGATCACTGCAACATATTTGCAGGGGAGGTCATATCGATGAAAGCATATTTGCCTATGTAATAAGTTGGATCCTGAGAGATCTATGACCAGATTCAATTCCTGTGTTCAGTAAAATATATTTTTCTTCTGATACCACCCATATGTTACAACACTGGTGTTCTGCTCTGTGAAACAAACCTATTCAAACTATTCTCCTCTTCTGGCCTCTAACCAAACAGGCTGAAGTTGAAATCATACTGAATTCCTAATTTCTGTTTCTGTAATATGTCAGAATTTATAAAGAGCACTAAAATAAAAATGAGAAGTTTAACAGTCTCTAAAGGGAACGAGCACAACTACAAAGTGTGAATTATGTTACCTATGTGCTTAGCAAATTAGACTTCAATATTTTTGCAAGTCTCCAAAACTGTATCGAAATGTATATATTATTACCATATACCAAAAACAGTGCATCCATTTTTAACAGATATGTCCGCTTTTAATAACGCAATTTGTTGCATGGTGTTTGTTGGCTTTTTATAATGATTATTTAGGTTTGACCAAAACAAAAACTATATTTTTCAATATGTGTACCCAAGTTCTCACATAGCCATTGCCTACTGTGTGTGACAGAACAGACTTGATGCCATCAATTGCTTAGATCCTTCACATCACAGCGTTCTAAATCCAGGTCTTTCTGAAACTACAACTTGCAGAATTTGCTGTAGTTTATACTATAGGTTGCTTTACAAACCATCAAGCATTTAGCGCACTACTGTGGCTGAAAGGTAAACCCATAAACAGCCCTTGGTGGTCAACTAATTCCTCAAGTTAATATGTGCCCATATATGCCATCATGTAGGACCACATTCATAATAACAGGTGCAGTACTGCACTTCTTATAAACCCTAGAATCCTAGAATAGCTTCACCCAGGACAAAGATTCCGTTTTACTTCCCTGTATCTAAACACCCAGGCCAAGGCAGAGGGGTTTGTTAGTGCCCCACCCTGGCACCTAGGGTAAATGCTCACCAAACCCCTTCGCTACACTTCTGGCCTAAGCTAAATATTTTCCACTGATGTCTATGCGCAAAGTCATGTGAGTAAAATCAGAACATTGAACAGAAGCCAACTAACATTAGCTTCCATAAAACCATCTCTGAAAATAGCATATGTATCATGGGTCATAGATAAATGTAAACTTAGGGCTCACTTAGAAAACAGATGCCACCAAAATACATTTCTCACAGACCAACAATATGGGGTTTGCAGTGGAAATGTTCTTGTAGTCTGGATAAAATACTACTGTACCCTCCACCTACTTGTGTTGGCAGGGGGTGTGAGAACCACTCTACATTGTTGCTGGATGGTAAAATGTATTGCCCAGACTCAAGGGAACTGTAGCAGACTCTGTGAGAAGTATTAGGTCTGAATGGATATTCAATATTTAGATGTAAACAAGACTGTTTCAATTCACTGACAGAAGCAGGGATCCTTAAAATGGGAAGGAATGATAACGAAGTATATTAGTTGAATAGCAGTATTTACATAAAACCCTTTTAATTGAATACAAGGACTCATTATGCTCTGCGCCACATTCTTCTTTTAGCATAGTGTAGTGGGTATATTATAAATAGGTGGAGGATTTTTTAACAACACTAGTCTTTGCGGTTTTGTTATGTTTTGTTTATTCCGACGTCTAAATAATGTTGCAGGTGGGTGAAAGATACAAATTTAAAAAGACAGAAAAGAAATTTCATTGTAGCTGTAGATGTAGATGTATATGTATGTACCGGCACCGTTATACAGTCATTTCCTTATAATTATTACGACAGTCACTCTTTCATTGTCTCTTAGGTGAAATAGTTTAAAACGTGAAACATAAGTATCCAAGAAACCGTGCTGGCAGACAGATGTTTGCGGTAAACCGATAACCTGCCTGAAGGCAGCAGCTGTCTATCCGATAGCACCTCTTTCTTTATTTCTATAGTATGCAGGTGAGACAATTAGCTATTTCAGGATCTGACATGTAGACTGCCACACTTGAGCCGTCTTCCTGTAATGTAAAGTTAGATTTATAATAGATTTGGCATTTGCATCGTTACATAGATATTCAATACGTTAGAGGTGACAATGAAACGAACATCACACGCAAGCAATATAATACTATAGTAAAATTCCAGCATCCATAGGACCAGTGTATTACGATTAATGTGTTCTCCCGACTATAATAACTCTGATATAACTGATAAATCTATAATTATTTATTTTCTTACAACTCCACTTAATGCATACAAGAGGCCGTCATTATTTAGGTTGTTTAGCAACCACGTAATTGAATGACCACCATGTGAATATACGTAGCTACATGTACTTAAGGGTTGTCCCATAGACAATGGTCTGCTCAGCTGGGAAACAGCGACTGTGACTCCAGAGTTCGCTAAAACAAAGTGGCAGCTTTGCCAAGAAAGTGCCATGCCACATCATCTCCTGTCGGCTTCATCTATGTTGCCGCCTAGAAAAATATGTGGCTATTGACTATTATGGCCGTGCATGCGAATTCGCAGAAAAAGTTAAGCCCAACCAACAGGAAACTGTGGCACAGCCGTTTCCTAGGGTCATTGCATTAATCTAACATGGGGGTTCATGAAAATTGTTTTACAGACAAAAGGTCTTGCTTACCATGGCAACCAATCAATCACAGTGCAGCTTTCATTTTTCAGGAACACTATAAGAAATTAAAGCTGCCGCGTGATTGGTTGCTATGGCCAACAAAAATTTTTTTTCAGTAAGACAGTTTTCACAAATCTCCCCCAACGTAAAGTATTAAGAACCCCCATAGTCACAGTAAGAAAACATGTTTCCTATAGCAAACATGCAACACTCTTATATGCTTTTCCCTGTGGACAAAAATATTTGATTTAAAGTGTAGCTAAACGTTTAACAAACATCTGACATGTCATAGTGACATTTCAGAAGTTTTGATTGGTGGGGGTCCGAGCACTGAGACCCCCGCTAATTGCTAAAGCGAAGTAGCTGAAGCGCTCGTGTGAGCGCTCAGCCGCTTCGTGTCGGTTCAGCTTTTTCCCGAAATAAACGTATCGGAGTACGGGCTCAATAGAAAGTCTATAAGCCCGTGCTCCGATACATTTATTTCCAGAAAAAGCCGAACAGACACAAAAGCGGCGGAGCGCTCACATGAGTGCTTCAGCAGCTTTGTTTTAGCGATTGGTGAGGGTCTCAGTGCCCCCACCAATCAAAACTTCTGACATGTCACTATGACATGTCAGAAGTTTGTTAAACGTTTAGATACAGGTGCCTCTGAGGATTACAGCGGATTGCTGGGGACCCCAGTAATGGGACAGCCTGTCATCGGTATATTTTAGGGGGCCTTTCCAGCAAAAAAATAAAATAAAAATCATCCAAAGTGGACAGCACCTTTAGGCCAAATGCAAATGATGCGTATTTTCCGCACATATTTTCCTGCAGCAAATCCGCAGCGTAATGCAGTACCAACAAAGTAAATGAGATTTCAAGCTATGTCATCTTGACATTGCGGAATTTTTCCGCACGTAAATTGATGGACAGTGCAGATTTTAAAATACGCAGCATGTCAATTTATCTTGCCTTTCCGCCTCAGAATTGTATCAGACAAGTTTTATAAAAGACACACTAAAATCTGCAGCATAAAACCACCTATTTCCGCATCAAAATGTAAAACCGCACCAAAAACTCATAAAAAACACATTAAAAAAACCCTGCACTATTAAGTGCGGATTTTACCTGCGTTTATCAGCGGTTTTGATGTCGAATTTCTGCACCAAATTACGCAACGTGTGCATGTAGCCTTGAGGTAAGGAAATCAGAAGACTTATACTGAATCCCTCTTGGGCTTCGTTCACATCTGCATCAGGGTCCCGTTCCGGTGTTCCGTCGGAGTTTCCCATCCGAACGAAGCCCTGACTGAGACAAACGGAAACCATTTGCAGCGGATCGGTCACCATTGAAATCAATGGTGATGCAAACGGAGTCTGAGTCAGGGTTCCGTTCTGACGGGAAGAACTGACGGAACGCCAGAACGGGACCCTGACGCAGATGTGAACGAAGCCTTAGTGTTTTAAAAAAGTAAAGGAAAAATAAATTAAAAAAAAAGGTTTTTAACTAGACCTCTCTTTCTTTAGAAACGAAAAAGTCATGTGCTGCTCCTACCAGGACTGAATTATTGAATGGTTTGTGGAAATATCTAACACAGATGGGTGGAAGCTTCAGATATGTCCACCAATAAATGGTACGAGTGGTGTAGGTTTCCCTCTACCACCAAGTATGGCTCCATCTCTTTGCAGATACTTTAGCATCTCTCCTACCATTCCTTTCTGGTCTGAGCTGTATGCAGGGCCTGCACAGATTTTCAGATGAATTAAAGGTAGTGAGTGTGGGTGGCATACAGAGAAGAATAGTAGAATGTGAACTAAGACTTATTATTTTTCCAAATATACAATCAGTGATCCTAATTCTTGTGATGGGATATCTGCAGCAAATGCAGCTTACAAAGTCGATTTATATTTATTTTTTTACAAATTTGTATGTAGAACAAAAAAGGAGAATCGCATCTTTGCCAAGGCTACAAATTTAAACAAGTGTATTAAGAAGAAGTAGGTTTATTTAGGGTTTTTTTTATTTAAAGGAAACAAAAAAGAAATGTTATTTACCTAACAAATGCTATTTTGGTTGTTGTAATCTCTAAATAAAACCATTGCTGTAAACCAACCAGAAACAAAACCAGATGAACCTCACATTAAAGCTACCAGTAAACCAGACGGGTCTTAGGCTTTGATTTACTAAAGCAGGGGATAATGTGGGCATAGAAGGCTTTGATTTAACTCAAGATCATGCTTAAAACAAGTCATTCCCAAAACAAATAGAACAGACTATGATAACTAGAAGTCATTAAATTCTTGGTGGTCCATACTCCTTTGAAACATTTCCCATGGACATATAAGGGGTGCATTTAAGGAACCATAAGGATTACATTCATTCTGAACAACCAAACTCTTCTGGCCTTAGATTAAAAAATATAAAACCAATGTATCATTTTAGCGCACATGTGCTATTTTGGAAATAAAACACACACACACACACACACACACACACACGTAACCATAGGCTGTACTGTGTTAGGCTAGATTGACACGAGCGCTGCGCATCTCGGACGTGAAAAAACTGCAGTTTTTCACGTCCGAGCTGCATCCGTGCTCGGCGCTGTGGGATACGATGTCACGCATCCCCCATAGTTGAGAGTCTATGGAGGGATGCGTGATGCGTGAAAAGATAGGACATGTCCTATTTCCCCACGCACCCTACACACGGTCCGTTGAAACAACGGCTGTGTGAACAGCCACATTGAATAACATAGGTCCGTGGGACGGCCGCTGTTTCAACGGCCATCCCACGGACGTTTAACATGTTCGTGTGAATAAGGCTTTAGTGTGAGAGAGTAAGTGATGTACCTGTCAGAGGCCAACCATGCCAAGATTCTGCGGAGATTTGACACGCCAGATTATGGGTAATTTTGTGTACGTATATATATATATATATATATATATATATATATATATATATATATATATATATAGCAAAAAATCCAAAACACAAGACAGCACTCCAAGTTCAGTGAAAAATAGGATCACTTTAATCACCCCTTGCGACGTTTCAGCCCTGCTCAATGGGGCCTTTCTCAAGAATTTGGAGTGCTGTCTTGTGTTTTGGATTTTTTGCTGGCAATATAGGACACTGGTCGTGTGTCTGAACAAGAACCTGTGCACCCGATACTGAAGAAAATGGTGCCGCTTCTGCTTTTTTTATATATACACACACACACACACACACACACACACACACACACACAATGGATTGTATGTTTAAAAACAGTGCAAAAACTGTAGGGTAACATCATAGAGGTCATAGATTTTAAGACACAAAAATCTACAATAAAGTACACTACAATATAATGATTTTCTGGGCGAAGAAAAAATATGTGAAAATATGAAAACTTTCCAATAAACCTACCTTTACAATTATGCTCCTGTCCTCTGCCCGAGTCCCAACAGAGGAGGAACAGAGCAGAATTGTAAAGGTAAGTTTATTATTTTCATATTTAAGACTATCTGGCAACAATTGTAGGTGCCCAGCAGACCCATTCAGTACAAGCCTATCACGCAACGGTCCCGTTATCGCAGATTGTCCTGCAAAACAGACCTAGAAGAGGGCGAGGTTTATTCAAAAAAAATCTGGGGTGAATTGGTAAAGGGCTTCAAATGTCCCATACATAAGGATACAAAAATTGGGAGGTATCAAAACAAGCTGATCCTAAAAGAATTACACCATCAAGTAAAGGCCACCATGTGAACAATTATATATATATATATATATATATATATATATATATATATATATATACACACATACACACACACACATTTTAACTACACAACCCAGACTGACGGTCAGCAGGAGCAGTTGCCCAAGCAGTGCCTACTTCCCCCCAGAGGGAACACACACAACTTCAGAAAAGAACTGTCTCTAGAGATGAAAAACTGAGAAATATAAGACCGAAAATGGGAATTTAGTAACTGGTAAAAATAAATCAGCAGAAATGTAAGATTTTTGCCTTTTTTAGAATCCAGTCTGATAGAATATGATTAGATTTTTAGGATTCCATAAAACAAAACCTAAAAAATGTAAAGTAAAAGAAGTAAATACATAATGTTATAGTTCGATGCACTGCTCTATGCAGCAGCATCTTGTCTAAACTCTTACGGAGGTTTGATTATTCACTAAGTCAGGAGATATAGGCCGGGTCCACTTGTAGCGCATTTGTGGTGCTGATTCCTCACTGCAAATCTGCAGCAATTTACTGTACAATACAAATGGTTGTGGTTTCATCTACATGTAGCGAAAGAAAACCACATGGAAATCAGATTTTCGAATACACGCTCATTCTATTGTGAAAAAGCCACCGATTTTCACTGTGGATTTCATTCTTTGCAATGCATAGGGTAAATACCCACTGCGAATCCACAGCTCATTCTGCAGCAAAGTCGTGACCATAGGCTGTACTGTGTAAGCTAAGCAGGTTAGGGTAAGACAGCAAGTGGTGTACCCGTCATAGAGGCCAACAATGCCAAGATTCCTGCGGAGCTTTGACATGCCAAATTATGGGTAGTTTTGTGTTTAAATAAATTATATATATATATATATGTATTATATACACACACACACACACACACACACACACACACACACACACACACACACACATATACAGTGCATTCGGAAAGTCTTCGGACCCTTTCACATTTTGTTATGTTGAAGCCTTGTGCTGAAATAAAAAAATAAAAAATTCCCGTAACAAAAGTTAAAACAGAATTTTAGACATTTTTGAACATTTATTAAGAAATTAAAAACTCAAACTTCGCATGGACATAAGTATTCAGCCCCCTTTGCTATGACACTTGAAACGTAGCTCTGGGGGCCTCCCATTTCTCTAGATCATCTTTGAAAAGTTTCTATACCTTGATTTGAGTCCACCTGTGGTAAATTCATTTGTTTGGACATTATTTGCAAAGACACACACCTGTATATATAAGGTCTCACAGACAATGCATATCAAAGAAAAAACCAAGCCATGAGGAGGACAGAACTGCCCGTAGAGCTTAGAAACAGGATTATGTGGAGGCACAGATATGGAGAAGGGCAGAAAAAAAATTCTGCTGCACTGACAGTTCCCAAGATTCGCCACAGTGCCCTCTGTAGATTGCGCCACAGTGCTCTCTGTTGATAGTGCCACACACCCCCCCCAATAGATAGTGACACACACACACACACACACACACACACACACCCACCCCTGTAGATAGCTCCATTGGGGCTCCCCCTAGGAGTGGAATCCCCAGTCAGAGCGTTGCCGACGCTTTGGCCGGGGATTCCTCTGCTCTGGCTCTGGGGTTTCCCGTGACATCACTGTACATATATGGAATGTGATGTCAGGGGCAACCCCAGAGTAGGAGTCGTGGGCAGAGTGCTACTAGCACTCTGCCTGGGACTTCAGCCCTGCTCCTAACATCACTGTCCATATATGTACAGTGATGTCACGGGAAACCCCAGAGCCAGAGTCCCAGAGCAGAGCGCTAGTATAGGCTCTGCTCTGGAGCTCTGGGGAAGCCCCTAACATCACTGTCCATATATGGACAGTAATGCCAGGGGCAACCCCAGTTGCGAAGTTTCAGGCAGAGCGCTACTAGCTGTGTGACGGCATGAAGGAGCGCCGGCATGCTCCTCCTTCAGACTGCTCTCTCCCCTCCCGAAGGAGCTACGGAGCCTCGCGGGCCGCAGATGACAGTCTCAGGGGCCGCATGTGGCCCACGGGCCACGTGTTTGAGACCCCTGGTCTAGGGAGAAGGGGGATCACTTCAAACAGCCATATCTCGGGCTGTGGACCACCTAGAACACCTGGTGAGATATGAAACTTTCATATGACACCAGGATCGTGGTTCTAACTGTAACACAACCAGAGATATCGCCAGTTGAATACACAGTCGAGAATGGAAGCTGTATACTATATGCTCACACTGTGTTGCTGGGCAGGGAAGGGGTAGAAACTGTGTGCGGATTGGACAGCGTCATACAGAAAACATTACACCGCCCAGAGTGAAAAGAAAGTCACCTCCTATTTGGCTATTAGAGCCACATTAGCATATTTAGAAAAATGTCCATAGCTTTGCAAATATTAAACGTTTTTTAAAACAAATTACACTGTAGTTCTCAACATCATTGCGCCTATTAGACTAGTTAGGAGATAGGGAATTGATAAACTAGTGGCAGAGTCTCTTTAAAACAAAACAAAAAAATGTGCATATGTACATACCCTTGAAGCTATCAAATATATGCCAATAGGAAACAGATTTGGCATATATTTGACCCATAGAAAACTATGGATATGTCACAAGATATGTTTGGATGCTTTCATTTTGCCTACTAAAGTGGTGTGAATAGTACCCAAGTCTTGTAATTAGTTCATCCAGCAGGTGGCAGCATTTCTACTGTAATTAAAAGCACAGAGCACACAGTCTGAAGCTCCAGCTGCAAGATCACAATATATCTTCTAGAAACGCATCTTTTCACGTCTGCATTTTATTAAAATGCTTTTTGTGTGCCCATTGTTTATTAATTGCAGTAGCATTGCATCTGGAAGAAACCGAACACACAAAACCAATGAAATACTGTTATGGCAACAGGGTTCATATGGCCATTGATGTTCTCACACCATATAACTGATTTGAATGCGGAATTAAAGGGATTCCTGTAAAGAGTCAGATTATATTTTGCACAGATGTGACATGTAAGGCTTAACTCGCTTCAATGTAATCTTTCATTTGTGTCTTTTTAACCAACATTAGGATTGTTCAAATGTTCTTCTTGGGGTAAACCATTGAAATCTTAGGCTCAGAAGAAATTAGCTACTAAAAAGAATGTACTTTGATGTTTACCTTTGGAAAGGAATAAAATGGCAACACTACATACAGGTTCATTTTAATATGCTTTAAAAACTCATGTAAATATATACAGCCCATTGAGTAACGTGACTCATGGAAAGGTCTACGTGCCCACCGCTGGGCACACTACAGTCTGTATTGTGGAGCCAATATTAAGCTATATGGTCATATAAAACATACACATATTTGTAATATGCAGGCTGTTACTTTTATCTGTTTTGTCCCCATAAACTCATTAAAGTGTTCGGAAAGTAGGACTGGGCGATTTTGACCTAAACCAAAGTCACGATTAATTGAACATGTAACCTTGTTTGCGATTTAAACCCCTTACTCAATACCACGCCCCCTATTTGCATGCTACGCCATTGAATTAATATTCCCGAGCCTGCTGTATACTACTGCATATAATATACACCCTGACACTGCCCCTAAACAGTACATTGTCCCCATAATGCTCCAAACACCGTATAATGCCCCCCACTGGCGTAGCTATAGGGGTCGCAGCGGTCGCAATTGCGACCGGGCCCCAAAGCCAGGGGGGCCCACGGCCCCCCGCACCACATCAATAAAGAGTTACTATAGTAACTCGGGCCGCGGGCCCCTGTTACTATAGTAACATACTTTACTTACCTTCCTGGTTCCGGATCGCAGCGGAGGTCCTGACGTCAAGCGCTGTGCGCAGCGCCTGACGTCACAGCGCTATGTGCCGCGCACAGCATCGAGACGACAGAACTCCCGCCGCGGCCGAAGAGGAAGGTAAGGTTAGCCCTGACTGGCGGGGTCCGACTCCCGGGACCCGCCAATCAGCTGTTTTGAAGGGGCCGCAGCACTCGTACGAGAGCTGCTCCCCTTCATTCCTGTCACTTCATTCCGGTCACACTGTGAATCGGTGTCGGCGATTCACAGTGTGAGAGAGTAGTGAAATGAAGGGGAAGCAGCTCTCGTACGAGTGCTGCGGCCCCTTCAAAACAGCTGATTTGCGGGTTCCGGGCGACACATCAGCTATTGATGGCCTATCCTGTGGATAGGCCATCAATATTTAGGGACTGCACAACCCCTAAGCCTACGATGTATCAGGCTTAGGGGGCCCATGAGACAGGATCACAGATTGTGTGATCCTGTCTGCTGGGCCCTGTATCTAAGCCAATCACATGGTAGGCTTAGATACATGGCCCATGCGTGATCCTGTCTGCTGGGCCCTGTATATAAGCCTACCACACTGTAGGTTTAGATACAGTGCCCCAGCACACAGTAATCTTATACTGTATAAGATTACTGTCTGCTGGACCCTGTATCTAAGCCTACGTTGTGGTAGGCTTAGATACAGGGTCCCACAGACAGTATCACACATGGGCCCTGTATCTAAGCCTAACACATGTGTTACTAATAATTTTTTGTGTGTTTTCTTACAGGTTCGGTCGTTGGACTACGGCGGATTCCAGGACTACTTCGATGACAGCTTTTTTTTTATTATCAATAAAAAATGGTTAATGAGGGTTGTGTGGGTTTTTTTTTATTTAAATAAAATATTTTTTCTATGTCTTTATGTTTTTTTTTAAAACTATATTACTACCGCCTTAGTAATGGCCGTCGGCTGATTGACAGCATCCATTGCTAAGGCGGGGCTTAGTGTTAGCCGATGCAGAGGCTAACACTAACCCCCTTTATTACCCAGGTACCCACCGCCACCAGGGGTGCTGGGAAGAGCTGGGTACGATCCAGTACCTGACCATCTGTAGTGATGGTCGGCCACTGGGGTGGCCGCAGGCTGGTATTATCAGGAGGAGAAAGGCCAAAAACAGTGGCCCTGCCCACCCTGGTGATGCTAGGCTGCTGCTGCTTTATTGTATCTGGCTGGTTATGAAAAATGGGGGGGACCCCACGTCATTTAAAAAAAATAAAAAATAATTGGAAAGAACTATGTGGGGTCCCCCCCAATTTTCTTAACCAGCCAGATACAACACAGCAGCAGCAGACAGCATTACCAGGGTGGGAAGGGCCACTGTTTTTGGTCTTCCCCAGCCTAATACTACCAGCCTGCAGCCACCCCGGTGCCTGCCCGTCATTACAGATGGTTGGGTACTGGTTCGTACCCGGCTCTTCCCAGTACTCCTGGTGGTGGTGGGTACCGGGGTAATAATGGGGGTTAGTGTAGCCTCTGCACCGGCTAACATTAAGCCCCGCCTTAGTAATGGAGGTTGTCAATCAGCCGGCGGCCATTACTAAGGCGGTGATAATAAAGTTTAAAAAGATACAAGCACATAGAAAAAATATTTTATTGAAATAAAAAAACACAACCCTCATTAACCATTTTATTGAGAATAAAAAAAACGCAGTCATTGAAGTCCTCGAATCCGAAGTACAAACAACCGAACCTGTAAAAAAACACAAACACACAAAAATAATCAGTAACACATAAAGAAGCAAAATTATTATTCTTACCTATCCTGGGTCCAGCGCTGGAGCCGCAATGTCAGCGAGCTGGGCCCTGTATCTAATCCAATCATGTGTGATACTGTCTGCTGAGCCACTGTATCTAATCCTATCATGTGTGATACAGTCTGCTGAGCCACTGTATCTAATCCTATCCATAGTTTATAGGATCGTAGTGCTATAGATATGCTATGCTGTCTCATATACACACTTTTTTTTGGGCAGACACATATGTATTGGGGCTATTTCCCCTGACATTTTAAGCCCTGAGGGTATGTTCACACGGCAGCGTCTGTTACGGCTGAAATTACGGTGCTGTTTTCAGGAGAAAACAGCTCTGGAATTTCAGACGTAATGGCATGTGCAGGCGTCTTTCGCTGCGTCCATTACGGACGTAATTGGAGCTGTTTTTCTATGGAGTCCATGGAAAACGGCTCCATTTACGTCTGAAGAAGTGACAGGCACTTCTTTGACGCGGGCGTCTTTTTAAAAAAAAATGACCGTCGGCACAGAACATCGTAAGATCCATTCAAATTAATGGGCAGATGTTTGCCGACGCTTTTGAGCCGCATTTTCGGACGTAATTCAATGCTAAAACGCCCGAATTACGTCCGTAAATAAGGTGTGTGAACCCAGCCTTAGTGACGCCCCGGCTGCTAGTGCTGCATTGTTGGGTCACTTAGGAGAACCAGCGATGCAGCTGAAAGCTGCGGACCGTCGGCCATGAGAAGTTTGCGGGTGGGGGGGGGGCCCAGGGGGGCCCAGTAAGAATTTTTGCATCGGGGCCCATGAGCCTTTAGCTACGCCCCTGATGCCCCCCCATAGCTGCCTCTCACAGTATAATCACCCCATAACTGCCCTCCACACAGTATGCCACCGTAGCTGCCCTTCACACAATATAAGGCCCCCATAGCTGCCCTCCATACAGTATAAAGCCCCCCATAGCTGCCCTCTACACAGTATAATGTCCCCATAGCTGCCCTTCACACAGTATAATGCCTAATAGATGCCCACACACTGTAGAATGCCCCACAGATGCCCCTACTCCGTATAATTCCCCCATACTTCCTAATAAAATACATATCTAACCCTGTTCCAACGGCGATTGGAGTAGATCCCTCTGCTCCTCCGCTCTGTGTGGCTAGGCGCCGCAAACAGGCGCGATGTCGTCACTGCCTCACGCCTGTCTGCGCCGAGCCGTAAGTGTCCGGCCATATATAGTGAATGTTAGAGTAGGGACATTACGGCCCCCTGCTCTGCCATTGTATTCAACGGTATCTGCGTCCTTAGGACACAGATACATTTGAAACTGGGGGGGGAAATGCGCAAGATGACGTATGTTAATTGAGCTGAATTTAAGTTTATTTTATTTTTTTCGATTATTTGCCAAGCCCTATTGGAGAGTATTAAAAATACAGACGCATCCATATTGCATCAATGTCATTATTATTGCTTCCGTATTTCGAAGGGCATGTCTTTTTGTTTTTCTGGTTCCACCCTAGAACACGCTCATGCAAAACTAACCTTCAGGCTCAATGCACACGATTCATATTATGTGCATTTTTTCCACGCTGATTTGCGAGTGACAAATATGCAGCGTAATACAGTACGAACATAGTCAATGAGATTCCAGGAAATCTCATGTACAGGCAGATATTTTTCGGGAAGGAAATTGACCGACGGTGCGTTTTTTTTTAGCATCTGCAGCATGTCAATTTATCTTGCGTTTCCGCTTGCGAATTGTTTCTGCCTAGTGCTGTGGAAAGTCGGACAAAAACCCACATCATGAAAACTCACCGAATGACACACCAAAACGTAAGAACCACACCGAAAAACGTATAAAAAAACCGCACGATCCGGTTTCTATCTGCGAATTTCCTGCGTATCGCTGCGGTTCTGGTGTGTATTTTCCGCACTAAAATACTCAACGTGTGCATGTAGCCTTAATGAGGAGCTGTTAGCAATCCTGACATGTATGTTTCAGCAAATACTTGAATTAAGGATTTTGGAGCTTCCTTCTTTTTTTTTTTTTTTTTTTTTTTTTAGAAATTTGCATTCTGCCATTCTTCTGTTATTCCTCCTGGAAATGAATGAATAAATTGACAACTGGGCATTGCCATTTCTTTGTGAATAGGTTGCGTCCTCAGTGGTGATTGTACAGCGTCAGACAGTGTAGGGACATGCCCCATTGACAAAAGGGAATGGTAACACAGTTGACAATTTTTTTCATTAGAATTAACAGAGTGGGACATTGCAGTACTAAGAAAAGATTTTAAGCTATTAATGGTAGCTTCATCCAAAATATTTCCCCCTCTTGTTTTTCTGTGCAGCTCCCATTTCATTATATGGGAAAATGTTTCTTTGAATTATTTCTTCGGAAAGCCACATTGCAATTACGTGTATTTCCATAAATTGATGGCTTACGTTTTAGTTTTTTTTGTTAATTTGTAAAAGCTGCCACTGCCACACCAGGATTTAAAAAAACAAAAAAACGAAGCAAAATTATCATGTTCTAAAGAACATGCAATTTCCAACCGGGATTTATACTGGGATTGGTACTTTTAAAAAAGTCATATCCTCCTGTAATCTATAACCGCTGCAGTCATACGCCAGAACAGCCAGAATGCAGTAAAACTCCTATGTGTGTGTCATCAAGGCCTAGGTATAATAAATGCTGTCTTTATAGAGTAATTCTGAACGGTTGATACCGCATAGCCTGTTGGGTCACTGAATACTAACCTGATCTTCTTTAAGGACCACTTGAGATGTACACTTTACAAGGGCAAAATAATGGGCAAGAGGAAGGGAGTTAAATATATCATTTTTATACTCCCAGTCCAGGGGTGTACACAGCAAAAAAAGGCTCCACCTCCCATAAAGGGGAAGAAAATCACAACTAAAACTGGATATGTGTGTGTGTGTGTGTGTGTGTGTGTGTGTGTGTGTGTGTGTGTGTGTGTGTGTAAAAAGACCCACTTAAAAGAGGTCGCCTTGTCGTGGCAGGTGGGCTCACACAATTTGATCAAAATGTGCCCTAAGAACCTCACATCTGTAGGTAAACGTAGCAGTAATGCAGTGCTAGATAGACTGCCTAATGCACTGTTAGCGTTTCCAGAGTGCTGTTGCAATGTTTTTTTTTTTTCTTTTTTTAAATGTATTGTTTGCGGTGCACCTGCACATTTTGCTAGGATGTGCTGACCAAGCTTTTTCAATTTGTTTCCCCTTCATTCTGCACTCAATACCCCATAATAACAGAAGGTTAGTAATCTTTGCTAACTGTTTGAAAAGGAAAAACGAAAATATTGCACTGACATAAGTATTCAGACCCTTTACTCAGTACTTAGTTGAAGCATCTTTGGCATCGATAATGGTCACCAGTCTTCTTGGGTATGATGCCACAAGGCTTGCACACCTGGATTTGGGGATTTTCTGCCATTCTTCTCTGGCTGGACCACTCAAGGACATTCACAGAGTTGTCCCTAAGCCACACCTGTGTTGTCTTGGCTGTGTGCTTAGGGTCATTGTCTTGTTGGAACGTCCAGAGCACTCTGGATCAGGTTTTCATTAATAATATCTCTGTACTTTGCTCCATTCATCTTTCCCTCAACTCTGACCAGTCCCTGTCCTAGCCGCTGAAAAACACCCCCACAGCATGATGCTGCCACCACCATGCTTCACTGTAGGGATGGTATTGGGCAGGTGATAAGCACTGTCTGGTTTCGTCCAGATATGCCGCATAGTATTTAGGCCAAAACGTTCATTCTTGGTTTCATCAGACCACAGAATTTTGTTTGTCACAGTCTGAGAGCCCTTTTGGTGCTTTTTTGCAAACTCCTGGCTGACTTTCATGTGTCTATTACTGAGGAGACGCTTCTTTCTGGTCCCTCTGACATAAAGCCCATATTGGTCAATTGCTGCAGTGATGGTTGACCTTCTTCAAGTTTCTCCCATCTCCACACAGGATCTTTGAAGCTCAGCCAGAGTGACTATTGGGTTGTTGGTCACCTCTCTTACCAAGGCTTTTCTCCTCTGATTAATTAGTTTGGTGGGACGGCCAGCTCTAGAAAGAGTCCTGGTTGTTCCAAACTTCTTCCATTTAAGAACTATCAATCTACAGAGGGCACTGTGGCAAAATCTACAGGGGGCACTGAGGCACCATCTAAGAAGGGGCTGCCAACTCATCCGCCGTACTGCATTTAGCGTCACTTAAACTGGATTGTTAAAATACACGTGGAGTAAACTCGCAAATTTCCGGTAAGTTTAAACCTAGCGGTATGATTATAGTATTGTAGAATTATTATAGCAATGTAGTATTATTATAGTAATGTAGATTATAGTAATGTAGTATTATTATTATTATAGTAATGTAGCATTAAAGTAATGTAGTATAGTAATGTAGATTATAGTAATGTAATGTAGTATTATTACAGTAATGTAGTATAATTATAGTAATGAAGTATTGTTATAGTAGTTCAAATAACTAATCGATTAACAATAATTTTGTATTGTATCAAATTTGAATGTAATGCGGCCCGTCAACTTTACATTTTTTCTATGTGCGCCCCCTTTACCCGGCCGAGTTGAGACCCCTGCGCTAGACTGTCCCTCACACTGTGTGAAGCAGCTTCATGCTGATAGGACAGTCAGAGGCTCCACCTCAGGAGAATCGCTGCTGTTACCTCCCACTTGTCTAATAAAGGTCCATTTACATATTTAGAAAAAAAGCTCATAACTTTTAAAATAATAACCGTTTTGGGACACAGTTTTCACTAGCATTATCAGTGTGACAGCGCCTAATAGATTAGCTAGGAGATAGGACATTACAAAACTAGTGACAGAGTCTCTTTAATACATTGAAAATAAAAAATTAAGCAACTTTGTAAATAGTCACGATTACAAATGTCCTGCCATTTTGTTACTAAAGTTCCTATATAGACCTATGCGTCTCCATGTTAAACTACAAACAAGCTCTGTGTAGACGGATTTTCCCAGATTATCCCTTCTATCCATCCTTTACTTCTTGGTAATTTACATTGAGCAGGTTATTAGAAAAGTAAGTTACAAATGGAAGAGAATATGACTGCAGGGTCAGACGACAAAGGGTTTGTTTGTATCCCGTTACCATAGAGACTCATCTATATAGAAGCTGTAGACACAAAAGGACTTTTTAAAATAAGAAGTATTTGCACAGATGCTCAATTTTTATTTTGGATGCTTTAAAGGAATAAAAAAAAAAAAAAAAAAAAAGGAACTTGTCTGATGACCATAAATACCAGCAGAATTGTGACTGCAGCTCTGGACTAAAAGCTGCAAGTCCGGTAGGTGAGAATTTCTGCAGCTCATGAATGTCAAGGACTACATAGTGTGCACTATGAGGTCCTTGATATTCATGAGCTGTAGCCCAGCCCACACACAACTAGAAATGTCCACCCCCTGCTGATTGGCAGCTTTCTCCGTATACACAATATGGGGAGAAAGCTGTAAATCCGCATCTGGCGGGCAGGGCTAGCCACAGCTCAGGAATACAAGCTGAATGATAGAAAGTGATTTTTATAAACACTGCTGCTCATGGACGAGTAATACAGCGTTGGAATCGTGGTCTCTGGCACTACATTATGCTGCCCTCAGATAGGGCAGCATAAACCTGGCAAAGGACTCCCTTTAACTTTTTATGTAGATGATTTTTATACATTAACTGTAAAATTATGTTCAAAGGTGAACATGAACGTTAAACAAAAAAATTTCATGTGGCCTTCAAACTGCCCATCTAAGGCTTCATTCACATCTGCATCAGGGCTCCGTTCATGAGTTCCATCTGAGCTTTTAGTTAGGGGAGCCCACGAATGGAACCCTGACTGAAACAAACGGAAACCAAAGGTTTCGATGGTAGATTTCAATAGTGACGGATCCAGTGCAAATGGTTTCAGTTTGTCACCGTTGTGCAAGGGTTCCTCGTTTTGACAGAATGAATAGCGTAGTCGAATACGGTATGGATTCCGTCAAAATGACGGAACGCTTGCATAACGGTGACAAACGGAAACCATTTGCACCCGATCCGTCACCATTGAAATCAAATGGTGATGCAAACGGAACCCAATGGTTTCCGTTTGTTTCAGTCAGGGTTCCATTCATGGGTTCTCCTGACGGAAAGCTCAGACAGAACCTATGGACGGTGTTTCAAAGCAGATGTGAACGAAGCCTAAGTTAATGATTGTAACCTCCCTGTAAATGCACATATTATACCCCTCGATATACCTCACTTATACAAAAGGAGAGAACCATTGATGTGGTTATTGTGGAATGAAAGGATTTTTTGTTTTGCTATATAATGTAACCCGGACTCAAATATAAAAGTTTTTGATTAATCGTAAAGCCGAAAATGGGAGTAAAATTTGTTGTGTGCTGGGGGTTCCACTGAATCCTAATGACAAGAATAAGTGACAAAGAAAAGGTTCTACTTGCATCATTGGATAGCGGCGCTCAATTATTTACTGAAACTCAAGACCAAGCCCTACAGCATCAATAGCAGTGTGATCTATGAATGGAATTGTAGCTGACGGCAGGCTCAGTTTGAAATGCGAGGACCTGCGATCGCTTGTAATTATATTCCAAAGGTAGGGCCTAAGGTGATTTCAGTAGCTAGACACATCGAACATGTATTTTACATCAGAAAGTACCCATGCCAAAGCACATGTCAGTGTGTGAGTTTTTTGGGGGAAGAAAACCTTTGGAGTGCTAATGTTTTTTAAACTGCGATGTGAGAGGGCCAGTGATTTGTTCTTTTTATAAGTGGGTATACAATTTCAGATTCTAAAGTAGGGCTTCTGATGCCAAACTTTTGGGGATTTCTTTTTTAAATCAGTTCAAATTTTATTAACAAGGACAGTAGTACATTAACAATCGTGCATCTACTGTAACAGCATCATATACAGCATTTCCATTATAACATCATACAAAAATACCCCAACATTACACCCCCCCCTCAGCCCCCGCACAGCTCCTTAACAGTATCTCTGTCACTTACAGTAATTATCGCAAGACCCCACAAAATCCTAACAAGTCTCCAATATGGGAGTAATTTTATTATTATATCCTACCCCTCTCCTTGCCGCCTCCTGCCTAAATGTATCTCCATTGACCTCCTGGTCCTCAGGCCTGTCCACAGCGTTGCCAGAAATGATCTCCTATATTTGTGTCCGTATTCTGCTCAGTTCTGATGACGCCACCCCAGGACAATCCAACTTTTGGGGATTTCATCTATTGATGTCTATGGAAGTTCTTCAAAAAGGAGTGATCTAGCGGACTTCTCAAGTATACACCGATAGTAATTAACTGTGCTTTTACTGCTGTGTGTAAATCTGGCCTTACAGGAGTTGTACAAGATTAGAAAAAAAACCTTTTGATTTATTTTCTTTCCAGAAACAGTGCCAATCTTATCCATGGGCTGTTACGACAGCTCAGCTCCATTTTGCAATACCACACACAGCCCATAGACAAGATTGGCATGGTTTCTGGATAAAAAGTAGACCCTTCTTTGTAATCTGATACAAGTTTTGAAAACCAACATAAATAACTGCAAGACAACCATTCACCATTTGGCAAATGCGGCTACAGTTAGGTCCAGAATTATTTGGACAGTGACACAATCTTCATGATTTGGGCTCTGCATGCCACCACATTGGATTTGAAATGAAACAACCGAGATGCAATTGAAGTGTAGACTCTCAGGTTTAATTCAAGGGGTTGAACAAAAATATCCTGCAAAACGTTTAGGAATTGCCACCATTTTTCTACACATCCTCCTCATTTCAGGGGCTCAAATGTAATTAGACAAATTAACATTACCATAAATAAAATGTTTTGTTTTTTTAATACTTTGAGAATACTAGAGAATCCTTGGTAGGCAAATGCTGAGTTTCACCAAATGCTGGGTTTCCTCCTTTGTGATGCTTTGCCAGGCATTTACTGCAGCGGTCTTCAGTTGTTGCTTGTTTGTGGGTCTTTCTGCCTTAAGTTTTGTCTTAAACAAGTAAAATACATGCTCGATCGGGTGGATATCTGGTGATTGATTTGGCCATTGCAGAATATTTCACTTGCCTTAAAAAACTCCTGGGTTGCTTTCGAAGGATGTTTTGGGTCATTGTCCATCTGTAATGTGAAGCGTCGTCCAATCAACCTTGCTGCATTTGGTTGAATCAGAGCAGAAAGTAAATCCATGAACACTTCAGAATTCATCCGGCTGCTTCTGTCTTCAGTCACATCATCAATAAACACCAGTCACCTAGTGCCTTTGGCAGCCATGCATGCCCATGCCATCACACTGCCTCCACCATGTTTTACAGAGAATGTGGTGTGCTTTGGGTCATGAGCCGTTCCAAGCCTTCTCCATACTTTCTTCCTCCCATCATTCTGGTACAGGTTGATCTTAGTTTCATGCTGTTCCAGAACTGGGCTGGCTTCTTTAGATGTTGTTTCGCAAAGTCTAATCTGGCCTTTCTATTTTTGAGGCGGATTAATGGTTTGCACCTTGTGGTGAACCCTCTGTATTTGCTCTCATGAAGTCTTCTCTTTATGGTAGACTTAGATACTGATACACCTACTTCCAGGAGAGTGATCTTCACTCGGGTAGATGTTGTGAAGGGGTTTTTCTTCACCATGGAAAGGATTCTGTGATCATCCACCACTGTTGTCTTCCGTGGACGTCCAGGCCTTTTGGAGTTCACGAGATCACCAATGCGCTCTTTTTTTCAAGAGTGTACCAAACTGTTGATTAGGCCACTCCTAACATTTGTGCTATCTCTTTCTCTAATAGATTTCTTCATTTTTTTTCAGCCCAACGATGGTCTGTTTCACTTGCATTGAGAGCCCCTTTGACCTCATGTTGTGGGTTCACAGTAACAGCTTCCAAATGCAAATGCCACACCTGGAATCAACTCCAGACCTTTTACCTGCTTAATTGATGATGGATTAACGAGGGAATAGCCCATGCAGCCCATTAAATAGATTTGGAGATAATCGTCCAATTACCTTTGGTTCCTTGAAAAAGAGGCAGCCACATATTAAAGCGCTGTAATTCCTAAACCCTTCCTCAAGTTAGGATGTGAATATCCTCAAATTAAAGCTGAGAGTCTGCACTTTAAGCCCATATTGATTATATAACTGTATATTCAATATGTTTGGGTAAGCCGCTAAAATGCCAAAACTTGTGTCACTGTCCAAACAATTCTGGATCTCACTGTACAATTCTCAACATTGAAATTGCAACACCAAGAAGGAAATTTATTGGAATTGTGGAAATCACAGGATCAATAGACAAGTTAATGATTTGCAAAGGATAAAAAAAATGGAAACAAAATATTCCAAACATCTTGATTTATTCAGTATAGAGTATGAGCGCCACGCGCAAAAATACACGCACTTACACGCCTTGGCATGTGATCTATGAGGTTATGAATGGTTGTCTGAGGAATGTTATGCCACGCTGAATGCATTTTGGCACGCAAATCATCAAGATTGGCTGTTGGCAGTTCCCTTTGCAATTGCCGACCAATGAATTCCCAGATGTGCTCGATGGGAGACATGTCCAGAAACGCTGCAGGCCATGGTAGAACCTTTAGGCCACGCAGGCTTCTCACAGTAGCACAAGCAACATGCGGCCTGTTGTTGTCCTGTTGAAAAATGGCTTCTGGGACACTTTGGAGAAATGGCCGTACCACTGGTTCCACGACCAAATAAATATGCCCTTTGTGCTATTTTGTCAATGGTGTACTTTATTGCATGTGCAATTTATGAAACTGGGATGTGTAGTGTCCCCCAAAACGCTTCTTGTGAGACAATATGTTGTAAATGTATTTAATGATGTTATGCAAGATGGTATGTTCCTGGAAGTTTCCAGAAGGTGGGAGGAGCTTAGTTTATATATAGTAGGTCCTCCCCCCTCAGAATAATTATTTGGATCCAGTTGACAGTTGGAGCCAGTAGTGGCCAGTTCTGCTGGAAGATCAGCACGTGGCAGTTGAGCCTCTGAAGACAGGCTAGAGCAGCTCACCGAGGAGAAAAGACAGGAAAGAGAGAGATAGAACCCATAACAAGGGCCTCTGACTACAAAATCTGTGAAGCTAAGTAGCCCCAGGAATTGGGAATAGAGCCAGAGAGCCGGACAGGATAAAGGAGGTACTGACTTGGGTTAGAGAAGCCCTATACAGCATATATTCCTGGGATCCATCACTGGTAGAAGCAGATTAGACTACTAGAGCGTGGAAGACGCCATACTTGCACTTCGCCGTGTTGTACATTGACATTACCACAGGACATTGTATCTCCATTTTGTGTGGACTTGTAACTGATATTTTGTAACTAAGTAAAGTCTGCTGCAAGTTGAGTCAGTTTAATGGCCACCGCAGCCTCCGGTCCACCTTTGCACATCTAACATCAAGGACACCCCAAAACACCATCAGGACAGGAGCAGACACAGGGAGTGTCCCGGGGGACTTAGAGACTGACATCTTCATTAACCCATGAAAACCCCCTTATCACTAGCTGTGAGCACGGCCTGAGAGAGTGGGAAGGCTTGTTAGCCGTGATCCACACGAAGAGCCCAGTCGGCAGCCATTTTGTGGTCATACACCTTTCCTAACTATTCTCGGCTCTCCCGCTCACACGCTACAGATGCGAGGTGACTGGAAGCATTAATGGAAGGGGAGAATACTGTATAGAATAAACAACCCCCTTATTCTAACGCATAAACCTGCATACTCCGCTCCTATAGCTAAATCGGTTATAGGGTAGGGTGTGAAGTAAAGGTATTCAGACTATCTCCTCCCTGTCACGAAAACGGACAATGTATTCTATACACAGAGCCATACTATGGAAATATCTTCATATTGTTCTAATTGTTCTGACATTGTATGATATAAGAAGTCTGAAACACACATTTCACCATCTGTGTTATAAGGGTTGTCACATGCCACTTTGGAGATTGGCTGCTGTCTAGTTAGTGTTTTCCGGTGGTTTAGCAGTTTTGCTGTTGGGTGTGCTTGGTCTATCCAGATCCCTGCTTCCCAGATTATGGTCATATGTCAAGATCACTTAGGTGTACAGATAAGCATTTGGATAAAAGTATAAGCCCTGGATATCTGCACTTCAGGAGGGACATTGCCTAGTAGGGCTTGATTTGCAGCTGGTTCTGACCCAGGCAGGCCTCATGCCCATTTTAGTTATTTTCTTCAGGGAGCTATCCGTTTTAACGGATAGCTCCCTGACACATTAATTTCTATGGGATCATGCACACTTTCGTTGTTTTAACAGTTCTGTGCGTCAGTTCTGTCAAAAGTAGAACATGTCCTACTTCTGTCCGTTGTTCAGTGTCCGTTTCACCCATTGGAGCCTATGGGTCCATCAAAACAACGGACGGTCCACGGAAGGCATCCGTGTGCCCTCCATTTTTCACGGATCCGTTGCCAAGCAATGGCAGGGCGTGCCAGAGTTCCCTGTATTCAACACACAAGATGGATTTTAACGGACCGTTTAAAACGGAAGATAAACGGAAGCACGACGTCTGTTTAAAACGGAGGTATGGATGCGGAGTGACAACAGAACCCACACGGATGTCACAACGGACACACGGATCCGTTTCAAACTGACATGAAAAGGCTGAAGGGTGTGTGCATGGGGCCTAAGTGTTAGCAAATTATAATTTATTTATTTATTTCCTATTACCATAGCACCAATATATTTTCCATTGCTTTACATAACTTATTAATTCTGTTTTTGTCCACAGTGGAGCGCACAATTACATAGAGAAGAGGGATAACTTTTTATAGAATGCCAATAAACTTATTAGGGCTCATGCACACGACCATTGTTTTCTTTAGTGTCCTATCCGGGGTTTTTTTGTGAATAGCATACTGAACCATTCATTTCTATGGGGCCATACACACATCCGTTTCTGTTTTGCGGTCCGTTCCACAAATTATAGAACTGGTCCTATTTTTGTTCGTGCTTGCAGTCCATCTTACCCATTCCAGTGCATGGGTCTGCAAAAAAAACAAAAAACGGACAGCAGACGTACAGCGCTAGGATCAGTGTCTTCATGTCCGCAAAGCGGAAACGGTCGTGTGCATGATGCTATAGTATGTTTTTAAATTGAACACTTGTGAACAATACAAATACTTGTGAATAAGAACACAACACTCTTTGGAAACAATTTGGTTTGTTATTTATTTATTTCCTGTTGCTTATTTAACACCAACCTAATCAGCAGCGCTGAACAGAAATTGGCGCCATTCACATCAGTCCCCAGCCCCAATAGGGCTCACAATATAATTCCTGTATCTCTCACACACACAAACCAGGGACAATTTTATAGGAAGTCAATTAGTATGTTTCTGGAGTGTAGGAGGAAACCCACCCAACAGGAGGAGAACATACGAACTCCATGAACATGTTGTACTCAGTTACATTCGAACCCAGGACGCCAGCGCCGCAATGCAGCAGTGCTGACCAGAAGGTTCCCATTTCAGAGTTATCTGTGGTATACAGTTTGCCTATGTGGTAATGAAAATCCTGGTACTGTAGTTAATACATATTTCATTCAGTTATAGATCAATTACATGAAATATTTGCAATCAGAAATATTCTACAGAAGTATATTCCATAATTCAGAGTAGTAAGCGTCAAGTAGCGATCAACTACCAGAGACCATGTGACTAATGTATCGCCAGAATATCCGGTCTTGTCTTTACGCTGCCTAAAATAAACTAAACTCTTAAACATTCCCTTATGGTTTCCCCCCATTGCCTTTAGCAGTTCATTAAAAAACTATTTAGTAAAACTCCTAGTATGTACTGAATGCAAAACACCCATTTCGGAACCTTTTGGGCAAACTTTATAAAGATAGCAGAAGCGGTTTTGGTGTACACATGAAAAATTTATTTATATAGAGAAAAATGTATAGTATTGATACAGATGTAGTAAAGCTAAATGCAGAACATTTTTCCTGCAGCCCTACGTGACACTTAAGATAACACATTGTGATGATGAGGATGATGAACTCTGACAAACGTAAAAACTTAGCTCTGCTACATATATAAATACATACATATTTCCAAGAATACATGTATAATAATGCATCATATTTAGGGTATGTTTATGGAGATTGACCCTTGGATGTGCAGTCTAGTGAACGCGCATACTCACAGTGTACGCTTGTTGGGGAATACAGTGCACAGTACCCGATTTTCTTTGTAGAATTGGTGGTAAATGTTAGTAAATAAATTACCTTTTTTTTCCAACACAAACTAAAATGAACATTTGTGTCAAAGGAGCATAAGAAAATTGTATTTGCATCTATGTATCTTCTATGAGACCAGCCCTACAAAACCATATTTCACTGCAATTTTAGGTGGTCATCTCAAAGAGGTTTCACTGTATATCTATCACACACACACACACAGACACACACACACACACACACACACACACACACACACTAGAATAAAACGTGAATCCATTACCTTGTGCATTCAGCTTATTCACAACTTGGCAAAATAAATGTCTCCAAACAAGATTGCTGCCCTGCAATAGAAACAGATCTGAGATTAGCTGGTACGCGGGACAGAACAACTGCACACAATCTATCCAAATACAATGACACTACTGTCACTACCTTCTGACAGTGGCAATAGTTGTGGTTTTAGACCACTCCAATTGGTTATATAGAGGCCTTTGTTGAAAAACAGCACTGTGACCTGTATTCATTCTCGGGACAGGGGGGCCTAGCATTTGTTTGACCCTTTCCCTTCCGGTTTCCTTGTCCCTTGGTTGCTAAGATTAGTGTGCCTGTGGTGAGGTGATGCCCTGCCCATATATCCTGAAGAAAAGGGATAAGCTCGGACCCACAAACTAAAGTTCAGCATGAGACGATACTGCTACTTTACAATAAATATATAGGTAGATATAGTGATATACAAGTTACTTATAAAACGAACACACACACACACACATATAGTTATTTTTTTTATTTTTTTTCTCTAACACAAAAAATTAGCAGACATGAGATGTCAAGAATGCAATTATATACAGTATGCAATATATGTCATCATAATCCTCCATTAAACATTACCGTATTTTCGACAACTCATTCATGATATAAATGTTAAGACCACTTACATGTAAATTACTCCCTTGATTCCCTTAACAGAGGTAGGAAAATTCAAATATGAAAAAAGTATAGAGTACACAAACCTTTATAATTTGAACAAGCTTCTCTTGCAATTCCCGGTACCCACCTCCTGTATATGACAGTCCTGTAATAGACACACACCCGAGAGGAGTGAACTGGGAATTCTGCCTATGCAAAGTGGCAACCAAGGCACACAATGAAGAAACAGCATGGTAATCTCTCCAATGCCTAGACCACCAGGAAAACGTAGCAAACAAGAGGGAAAGCACTGAACGAGACCCATGGCCCCCCTTTATCCTATAAAGTGCTGCACTATTGACCCGGCAATTGCAGATAATTTACTCCCCCCCCCCCCCTGACAAGCTCATCGCCTTCAGCAAATTCACTGCCCTATTTCTTTCAATGTCACCTTATACATAGCACAAATGTGGTGGCCTTAGTTTGTTGTTAATCATGAACTGTTGACTTGGCGTATGCTACACTGATGTGGAGTGAAATAACAGGTTAATATCATAGTGTAGTTACAATTATCATTAATTCCTTGCTGGCTAGAGAATTTTACGCTGCTAAGTCTCCTAGGACAACAGGTTGAGATTTACCTAAATTATATCCACCTAACAATTATTGTGCCCATTCCTGACGTTATATAGGGCTGGGAGCAGAATTCACCAGAGATATACACTATATGTACAAAAGTATTGGGGGATACTTGATCATTGAATTCAGGTGTTTCATTCAGTCTCATTGCCACAGGTCTATAAAATCCAGCACCTCGCCATGCAATCTGCCTTTACCAACATTTGTGAAAGAATGGGTTGTTCTAAAGAGCACACTGAATTTTAGTGTAGTTCTGTAATAGGACGCCACCGTTGTAACAAGTCAGTTCCTGAAATTTCTTCCCTTCTAGATATTCCACGATCAACCGTGAGCAGTATTATTGCAAAGTGTTTCGAAATCAGAGCTCTACAGTACAATCCATACTACTAGCAATGTTTGTCTATGGAGACTGCATGGCTGTGTGCTTGATTTTACAATGGGTGTGGCTGAAACACCTAAACTTATAAATTAGGAGGGGTGTCCACATTCTTTTGGCCATATAGTATATTATATACATAAAGAATTAGTCTTGCAGGACTGAAGACAGGTTTGAACTTGTCACCTGTGACATTCTATATCCCGGACATTCACCGTGTGCTTTTAATTATTTACAGTTAAATTTCTAAGTTTGTTAATAATGCAAGATACTGCAGCCAAACACAGACATCTGTCATAGTTTGAGTACGGTTTATAAAATAAAGATTACTCAGTAAACTAAAGTAACTTATGAGGTTGATGAAGTCTGCAAAGATACAGAATTCACAAGAGGCCAATCAGAAGAAAGTTAGAAAAGATATTTAGTCTACATTAAAAAATGTGAAGTCACAAAACAGCAATATCCACCTACTAGCTGACATATATATGTGTACCTGTGTGTATATGTAGGGCCATGGATGTATTTGGTGATTTGAAGCCATACAAGGTATCCATGACAATCCTCCAGCTGACAGATATTAGAGTAGGAAATGTCATAAGAATCTCTCAGTAGTGCAGCCTCAGGCTTTGGGCATATAACTTCAAGTGATCAAAAATCAGTATAGAAGATATTAAAAATACATTTTACACTTCTAAATTGGCTTTTTTTTATTATTATAGGTCTCCTTTATCAGACAGTGATATCCATTCATACTATGGCAAGAAAAAGTGGAACTCCCTGGATTTCTGCATTGACTACTTGTAAAATGCATTATAATTGTTACGACGGCTCAGTAGTTGGCACTATTGCCATGCAGCGCTGGGGTCCTGGGTTCAAATTCAACCAAGGACAACATCTGCATGGAGTTTGTATGTTCTCCCTGTGTTTGCGTGGGTTTCCTCCGGGTACTCTGGTTTCCTCCCCAAGACAAACATTGTGAGCACCGATAGGGACAGTGAGTGAGGAGTAACTCTGTACAGTGCTGCAAAATATGTTGGCGCTATATAAGTAACAGAAAAAAATAATATTTTATAATTATAGACAAGCTAACTAAATTAATAAAACACAAACAGTTGTACTGTTCATGCTTTTTATTGAGCATATTAAGTAAACATCTACAGTGCAGGGAGAAAAAGTGAATGAACCTTTGTGTTAATGACTTCTCTAAAAGCAAATTGGCAAAAGGTGTTTCGATTTAGGAGATGAGATTCGAAGTGTGGGTTTCACATGTGCTTTAACCATTCAATAAAGGCACACAAAGCCTTGTTACTGACAAAACTGTTCTTCTAAAAAGATTGGTTAGTGTGAACCTTGCCTCAAAAAAAACTCCCAGACTGTAAGCTACTGTTCTTATGAGTGGGAATCCTGTTAAGACCACAATGAGCAAGCCTGAAAGAGGTGAGAAAAGAACCCAAGGATAACAGCAAAAGACCTACTGAAGACTCTACAAACTACAAAACCTCTGTTCATGTGTCAACTATTAGAAAAACACAAAACAAGAATAGTCTTAATGGAAAGACACTACGAAGGAAGCCGCTGCTGTCCTAAAAAAACAAACAAAAAACATTGTGCCCGCCTTGTTTGCTCAAGATCACCTGGATGTTCCACAATACTTCTGGGAAAATGTTCTATGGACAGATGAGACAAAAGTAGAACTTTTTAGCACAAATGCAAACCGCTATGTTTGGAGGAAAAAGAACACTGCGCACGAGCACAAAAAGCTCATCCTAAGGCTTTATTCAGACGAACGGGAAAAACATCCGTGCAACGTGCGTGATTTGCACGCGCGTTGCACGGACCTATATGTGTCTATGGGGCCGTGCAGACATGTCCGTGATTTTTCATCAGCGTGAGTCCGCTGAAAAAAAGTCACGACATGTCCGTTCTTTCGGCGTTTTGCACGCATCACGCACCCATTGAAGTCAATGGGTGCGTGAAAACCACGCATGCCGCACGAACTGCGTGATTCGCGCAAGAGCTGTCAAAAAGGATGAATGTAAACAGAAAAGCACCACGTGCTTTTCTGTTTACAAACATCCAAACGGAGTGTCTTTGAGATGAGCGAACCCGGACAACCGAACCGAACTTCACCGGGTTCGGCCAAACTCGTTTTGGCCGAACCCGGCAAAAAAATTTCCGGTACGCGACGTCAGGAGACAGTCACTGTCCACGGTGCTGAAAGAGTTAAACTGTTTCAGCACCCTGGACAGTGACTTCCGATCCCAATATACATGAACGTGTAAAAAAAAAAAAAAGAAGAAGTTCTGACTTACCGATAACTCCCGGCTTCTTCCTCCAGTCTGACCTCCCGGGCTGACAATTCAGTCCAAGTGACAGCTCCAGCCAATCACAGGCCAAGCACAGGCTGCAGCGGTCACATGGACTGCGGCGTCACCCAGGGAGGTGGGGCCAGATGTCAAGAGAGGCGCGTCACCAAGGACGCGTAACCAAGGCAACAGCCGGGAGGGAAGTTCTCGGTAAGTACGAACTTTTTCTTTTTTTTTTAACAGGTTGCTTGATATTGTGATCGGCATTCACTGTCGAGGGTGCTGAAAGAGTTAACTGCCGATCAGTTAACTCTTTCAGCACCCTGGACAGTGACTGACGTCGACTAGCCTCATCTCTATGATGGCGGCTGCGTGAAAATCACGCAGCCGCGCATCATACACGGATGACACACGGAGCTGTCAAGTGGTTTTTGCGCGCGCAAAATGCCGCGTTTTTGCGTCCGCAAAAACGCCACGTTCGTGTGGATCCAGCCTAACTGTGACGCATGGTGAAGGGAGCACCATGGTTTGGGGTGGCTTTGTTGCCTCAGGGCATGGACACATTGCGATCATTGAGGGAACAATGAATTCAAAGGTGTATCCAAACATTTTTAGAAGGGAAGCAGTCCATGACCTCAAGCTGAAGATACGTTGGGTGATGCAACAAGACATTGACCCAATGCACACAAGTAAATCAACTAAAGAATGGCTTAAAAATATCTGTGTTTCGGAATGGCCAAGTCAGAGTCCTGCCCTTAACCCCATGGACTTGCTGAGGCATAACCTGAAGAGAACCCTGACGAAGCACCAGCGAAACGCGCGTTGGGTTAAGCAGAGGTCCCCCTCTTGGTCTTGATCTCCTATTTATCTTCTTATACGCAGGTGTAGGTATACTACTTTATATGTCGTTTTTACTTAGATTGTACCTTATATATATTCTCTATACTTATTTATGTGTTCATCTGTGCAAAGCGTACCATGCCTAGTACCTGCTCATTAATATGTACTTATGCACTTTAGCCATATATAGGTTGTGTCAGACCATTTTTACATCTGGGGGGCTACTCTGCTTTTACGTTCGGATTCCGTTTGTGTTCGAGGGTCCATGGCATTTTATTATGTCTAAGTGTTATACGTTGTCTCCATGTGTCTAATTGACTTTAATAAAGATTATTTGTATTTTTTCAAACACCTGGTCGTGACTTGTTTCTTGTTCTGGTTTAGTTTTAATTAGTCACTAGGACCACTAGTATCATTCGGGGTATTATTCGGTTTGATAACCTGAAGAGAGCTATGCACCCAAGGCATCCCAGGAATATTGATGTGAAACACATTTACAGGGAGGAACTGTCCAAAACTCCTCCGTAAAGTTGTGCAAATCTTATTTTCACCTACATTACATATTTGTTGGAGGGGATTGCTGCTAGACAGGGATCTACAGGTTATTACATTTAAGGGTTCCCAAACTTCCTCTGCACTGTGGATATTTACTTAATGTGCTCAATAAAAGTCATGAGCAGTACAACGGTTTGTGTGGTATTGTTTTAGTTAGATCGTGTTTGCCTATAATTGTGACTTTGATAACAATCAGACCACAATTTATTAGTAATTAATGCAGAAATCCAGGTATTCCAAAGGGGTTCACTTACTTTAGCTTGCAACTTTATATTGTAGTAAACCAAATGCACAACACGCAGTAGAAAGAAAAACAGTGCAAGTAAATTAAATGTCAGCATATTCAGCGGCTCAGTCACCAGCCATACACTGTAGTTACATAAACCTATATAAAAAGCGCTAGGTATTTGTAGGACACATATGTACAGGTTTTGCTTGTGCCAAGTTGTACAGGATGGGCCCCGAAAACGAAAACTCTATATCCCTTGTGTGGTTTGTACAGGATAATGGAAGAATTACATACTTACCCGTTACAGAAGATGCTGGAAGCGGTTTCCACCAGTGGCTATACACAGTTGTGCCCGTCTTATGTTCAGGAACACCTTCTGCCACACCACACATTCCATACATCAATTTAAATTTGCTGTTCGGGAACTGTCTGGGGATTAGTTTCATAGACCCTACCCTTCAAGTAACAACGCAGATAAAAGTCGCACACCTTTAGGTCATATGACCATGGAGGCCACAAACTTTCCTCACCTTACGTTCTTTTGTGAATGGCGCATCAACTTGGCACAGGGATGCATGCACCATTTGGCAAGTTGCCCCATCTTGTTGAATGAAACATCACTCACGCTTGTGTTAGAATTGTGATAGTTAACTGTGCATGCAATTGCTAGAAGTTGTTCATGTACACAGATGTGTTCACATTTTCACTAAAGAATATTGGACCCACAATCTACATACCCAAAACCGCACACCAATTGGCGATTTCTGGATCATGAAGCTGTTGGTGCAGCTTGTGTGAATTTTCTTTGTGCCAGTACCTATTGTTCTGAAAATTAACACATCCGGCTAGATGAAAACATGCTTTATCAGATATGATTTATAGCAACTGGTCCAAATGGCAGTGGTTGTCCCTTTTTTTAGGCATTGAATCCTGTTACGCCGCTTCCGCACCAAACCATGTATGTTGCTTTTTGCTGGAATAGGAAGGTCCAGAAATTGACCAGCAAAACAGTCCTGTATTTCTTTGAATAAGCCTGTGCGTATATAGGTATTCACTATCACTATTCTTTGTTGAATCGAATACGGCATGTTGGACACACTCACGCAACACAACTACCCTCCGCAGAGTGCCACCCTACTGGCAGAGAAGGATTCAATGGGCATCATTTTAATTTTGCACTGGTAAAATTAACTCTGACCACTGATTGGTTGCTACGGGCAATAAAGACAGTTTTAGGGTAAGTTCACACGTAGCGTAAATACTGCGGCTTTTCCGCAACGGATTTTGTTGTGGAAAACCCGCAGCGTAGTACAGTAGCAGCAGAGTGGATGAGATTTGAACAAAATCTCATCCACACGCTGCGCACACGGAAAAAACGCTCAGAAATTGACCTGCGGTGTGGTTTCTTAATCCGCAGCATGTCAATTGTATTTGCGTAATCACTGTTTATTTGTTGCAGGTTTTCCCAATTGAATTCAATGGGAGGTAAAACCCGCAACAAATAGCAGAGCTTGCATTTTCTTTGTGGCAGAAAAGCAGCGGTTCCGCCTCAAAAAAAACAACTCAGAAAAGAAAAAATCTTATACTTACCCAGAATTCTATGTTTCTTCGTTCAGGCTGGCCTCCTGGGAGGATGTTTCGTCCGATGTGACCGCTGCAGCAACTCACCGGCTGCATGATGGCAGAGGGACACGTTACCATAACTACGTAAGTATGAATATATTATATTTTGGTGCAGTTTTTCGCAGCGCAAATTCCGTTCTAAAAACTGCACCACAATTTGGTGCAGTTTTTCGGCTAGAATTCCCTGCAGCACACAGGGCGGTTACGCTGTGTGCTTTTACGCAGTATATCCACCCTGTGTGAACATACCCTTACTGTAAGACTGTTTTGATGAATGAGACCCCATAAGCATTAACCCGTTACAAACCACAGAAGAGAAACGGTATCGTTTTTGGGTTCCATCCACCTTTACTTTTTAGATAAGAACATTTTTTTTAGATGGCAGAATATACGTTTTGCATCCCTGGGCAAACACAGGACAGGAAAAGTGTTAAACCTTAGGGCCTGATTTATCAAAACAGTCTTTTCCTATAACAACCAATCACAGAGCAGCTTTAATTTTTCCAGAGCATTCTAAAAAAAAAAGCAACTCTGGTTGCTATGGGCAACAAGGCCAGTTTTTCCTTTATACAGTTTTGATACATGGAGCCCGTTGGCCCGCATTTATTAAAGTGGCTGGGGCAAGCACAGTCCAACAGATTTAGTAACTTTTTTTTAGCTTAGCAGTGCTGTAGATTTCAAAGTCAGGTGCATGGACAGCACAAGATGCGACTAAATGTATTAAGACGTGATTCTTAATAAATAGTTATTTGCATTTACTGCTACCGACTTCTGACGAAGACTGGTGTATGAAACGTCTGTATTAGTACCTCCGGCCCTTAGTGTTTTACCCTGACTTTCATTTCTGAATTTTACAAATGCATTAGTTGCTAAGGTTTTAGGATCTTTAGAAGCCACTTCACTGTCCATGGTACTGACAAGACTCACGGCCTATATTTGGACATTATATCAAGACTCAAATTTTAGCGGGAAGTATAACAACATTTTAAAACATCGTCCTCCTTCTTTCCCTAAAAATTTAATTTATGTTGCCAGCTCAACTGGAGAACGTACAGCTTCAAACTATCTGTACAGATATTCGGTTATTAGGTATCATATTTTCTGTCAGACTGTCAAATAACTGAAGGTTACACCTTAAAAGGGGTTTTCCAGTTTCTGACAACTAATGACCTGTCCACCGGATAGGTCATCAGTACATGATCCGAACGGGGCCCGGGTGTCGGACCACAACATATCAGCTGGTCTGGTGCCTCCGTGCACCGGGCGTACAAGCCAGAAGCAGATAGCTCCGGTCAAGTGAATAGGAGCGGACCTGCAGTTCTGCAGCATGGCCACTATGCGATGTACGGAGCCAACTGCTTCCGGGCTCCGTACATAGCATTATGTGCCACAACATCTGGTGCCCGCAGGCCACCGGAGCGGCTTATCGGTGCGGGGTCCGGGTGTTGGACCCGCACCGATGACATACTGATGACCTATCCAGTCAGTTGTCAGAAGGTGGACAACCCCTTTAAGGGGGTTGCATGGTTTCGAGACCCTTCTAACAATAAAATTGGCAACAGTAGTCGAGACAGCATACATTTTTACAGAATACAAATACAAAAAATGGGAAATGTAACATTACATTCTCTGCTTTCATTAGTGTATGTATACTGAATCTATCTGCAAAAAAGGAACTACAGCTTACATAGATTGATGAGGAAAGTGTAGTATTTCATGTAAGGAAACTTAAAGGGGTTTTTCCATCAGGGACATTTATGGCATATCCAGAGGATATGCCATAAATGTCAGATCGATGCGGGTCCCACCTCTGGGACGAGTACCGATCTCTAGAATGGGGCCCCCTAAACACTGTTCTACATTTCCCGGTTCCTGCTGCCTCCCTGGCCACTTCTTGATTACATGGTTGGAAATTAAGAAAACAGCGTAGCTCGCGGAGTTGCGCTGTTTTCGTAACTCCTATAGAAGTGAATGGCAGTTACAGAAACAGCGTAGCCCGCGAGCTACGCTGTTTTCCTGATTACATGGATGGAAATTATGAAGTGGCCCGGGAGGCAGCGGGAACCGAGAAAGGTAGAACGGGGTTTAGGGGGCCCCGTTCTAGAGACAGGTGCGTGTCCCAGAGACTGTAATTCCGAAACCCTTCCTCAAGTTAGGATGTGAATATCCTCAAATTAAAGCTGAGAGTCTGCACTTTAAGCCCATATTGACACGCAGGATGCACCTGTGATCTATCACATCTAAGTTCATAACTTAGATGTGATAGAATACAGGTGGATCCTGCACTGAACCCATCAGTCCTGTGGACCTGATGGGAACAGGATTTAGCGCTACATACAGCTGCTCTGTATACAGAATACAAAGCAGCTATATATCAAAAAGTAAAAATAATTTTTAAAGAAGACCTCTAGTGGAAACACAACATTCCATGTCTACATTCCCCACTTGACTGTATACCACACTCTACACTTCTTTTATATATTCTGTCCTTACTTATTAAACTGCTACCTTGTCTGTGCTTTAAAAAAGCCTCCATCTTGATTCTTAGATTTCTCCAGCTTTCTCTTCCTCTCTGTATTGCTATCTATCCCATGATGCTTCAGCACAGCATCACATGACCAGCTAAAGTCCATACAATTTCTGCATGCTGTGGGGTAACTGTGATTATCATTCTCTCTATATTCTCCTGAATAAGCTGAGAAACCATAAGTATACAGACAGGGCGGCTGCACTATATTCTTCTACATTATACCTGTGTGACAGGATCCTGTCTAAGTATCAGTGGCAGCTGATGATAGAAGTTTCTGTCCCACCCCTGTGGAAAACTAGTTTGGTACAGAAACTGCTGAAGCCTGTGATGGGTGACACCTAGATCTCCATAGAATCAAGTAGAGAAAGCGTCACCGAGCCTGATTCACACTGCTGCTAAGCAACCATCCCAGTCTAATATATAGAGATAGAAGCAGCAAGAAAAATAACAGGAGACTGACGCATGGAATACCATAATGGTACACATGGGAAAGTTTTGTTTGGCCGGAGTTTCCCTTTAATAAAAAATATTTATAAAGTTGCAACAATCACAGATTGACCTTTTTATTTAAAAAAAAAATGCCTTTCAAATGTGTACATAGCCTATAAGGTGGACTACCCTTTAACAACATATTAATCAGACTTGCCATAAGAATTACATTGGTTGGGGCCTGGGAATCCCCCCACCCCATCATGCTGAGAGACTGACTGACTGAAAGCTGACCATGCAAACATGTCCACTCATGCTCATACTTTCAGTAGTTTAAATGGTGACGTGAACTTATTTGTGCTGCCACCCATTAAAATCAATGACGGGACATGTACGGGGACAATCCCAGCTGTGACAACCCGCTGATGTGACCCTAATGAAATGTTTTATTACCATGTAAAAAAAACAGTGTAGGGAGGGGAATCCTCATTCATTTCCAAATTCTCAATAGATGACACGACAAGTAATGTATAAAAAAACCCCCATTAGACAGACAGTACGATGACACAATTTACAGCAGGTCTGACTAGTATTCGCAGGTGGAGTCCTGGCTGGAGATCCCTGAACAT
The DNA here is from genome assembly GCF_050947455.1 of Rhinoderma darwinii. Classification (NCBI taxonomy): domain Eukaryota; kingdom Metazoa; phylum Chordata; class Amphibia; order Anura; family Rhinodermatidae; genus Rhinoderma; species Rhinoderma darwinii. The sequence continues at coordinate 92,985,831 of NC_134691.1, forward strand.
TCAAGTGACGTGAATGAAGCTACAAAATAACTTTCAGGGTATATTTGCTCAGCTTGCGAGTGATATTTGCTGTAACAAAGTATATTATCAAAAGTTAGTTTGCTAATGTTCGGTCTAACTGTAGCCTTTTATGTAACAAAACAACCAATTTTACTAGAATAATTCAACTCAAGAACCCCGTAGACAGTAGATCTATCTATAAGTACTGTAATGTGATAACCGTCTTCTTCCTCGGTCACATTAATGTAACCATTGCCTGTCATACTTTGTGCAAACAAGATGTCTCTATTGTGCTAGTCATTCTCTGGAGAGAAGGCTGATGTGGCTAAAAGCAATACAGGTTCTTGCGCTAGAAACTTTTCCAATGTATATATATATATATATATATATATATCTTTATGTAACCATATAGCGATTCTGTCCTGGCAGATCTGTAATGTCACCACATCATGTTCTAGACCAGGCCTTCCCCCACATCACAAGCAATCCATAAATGTGCCCATTCATTGATTCAGCGCCTACATTAGTGCTTCAGGAGGGCAGGCAGCTGCGGGATGGATCTCTGGGGGCAATAGGGTCTTGAAAGCACTTCAATAACTCTAATTATTAATACATGGAATAGGGCTGACCAGTGAACGCAGGAGGGTTAACCAGCTGCCATCCTCTTGTGGATGTTACAATGGGAAATGAGGGGATTACCATGAAATGGGTTAGTGCTGATGTAGTGCACCACAGGGAGCTGTAAAACGTGATCCTACCTGTAGTAAAGCAGGGAATAGCAGCACTTTAAAAACTCAAGTACTTATGGAAGCAGTAAGAAGTTACTTGTAGCCTGGAAAGAGTGTGTAAATAATCCAATGTATTACAGATGTGGGGACAATGAATGGGCTGAGTAGTAAGCTAGCAATGAAGCAGTGTTGGCACAGTACCCACATGCTGTCAGCATGGCAAGCGGACAGCAGGTCTGGAGTCAGTCTTGCAGAGTTGGTGACACTTCCTGGTCACGTGTCATAGAGGAAACGCAGGGTATGCCTGTATACACAGCAGAAGTGGTTATAACCCACATGTATACACATCACTTATTACAATTTAGCAACAATTTCTGCCATCTGATATTACAATGAGCTGCATGGATGTGTCAGGTGCCCACAGTGTGTGGGTGTGGTGTGACGCGCAGCTATGTAGAAACATACACCCTGAATATTGTATAGATGAGCTTGTGTGCCGGTACAGTGTAGCCAGTCATACATGTGCACAATGCAGTGCTGGCAGCTACGAGTATATACAGGTGCACTAGTGTAGGAGCACTGGTACCCGCATACAGGTGCGCACAGTAATAAACAGCACACTGTACCGCACATCTGCACTTAACAGCCACCAATGCACTTGACTCACCTGCTGCTGCTATCGCGCCGTCACCCGGACTCGAACTCAGTGACAGCTGCTGCCGGCTCCTCCGCTTTGTTGTATCCCCTCCCTCTCTGTCAAGCTTCAGCGACACGCCCAGCCCACCCAGCCCTTCTGCTAGGTCACATGACCATCAGATACACGCCTACTCGTCTCACACTGCTGGAAGTCTGGGGAAGCCGTCTGGTGTGGGCGGGCCTAGGAGGACGTGTGACGTGTCTGCTGAGTTTCCAAGCTGGAGGGTGAGAGTCTCTGTGTTGTACTGTGGGTGGGCGGTAACCCGCGCGTGTCAGATACCTGTACCTGTGATACACGGACCTGCCCTCAGCTCTACGATCTGGTGTTTACATACGTTGTGCCTCACATGACTGCATTTGTGCTGCGCTGATATTTTGTCCAACATGGTGGGTAGTGATGTCCCAGTGTGCCACCCTCAGATCTCCATAAATACTAGCCAAAGAGTTCCTTAAAGTGCCAACCAGAGCACTCAAAAAGCTGGCTATACGCAGCTATAAGAGGGAGAATCATAAAGCATTTTACACCAAAAAATGGCGTAAAACTCGCCCATACAAGGCACCAAATCTTCGCACTAGACTATTGCAGTTGCATCAGAAATATGTCCAAGTTCGATTAGTCCAATTTTTTTTTTTTACGTTGGAAAAAGGGTGTATGGCTAAATAAAGCGTCAACTAACGCCACATTTATAAAACAGTCAAGAGACATTTTAAGGACTGCGTTGGAGAACGTGTAATAAATATGCTGATGTAGCTTTTCACACCAAATTCACAAACATTTATTTATCTGCTAAAAGCCAAGCGGGAAAGGCAATGTAGTGTTAGGGTATGTTCACATGGCCCATTTTCAGATGTAATTCGGGCGTTTTACGCCTCGAATTACGCCTGAAAAGACGGCTCCATCACGACTGCAAACATCTGCCCATTGCTTGCAATGGGTTTTACAATGTTCTGTTCACACGAGGTGTAATTTTACGCGTCGCTGTCAAAAGACGGCGCCTAAAAAGACGCCCGCGTCAAAGAAGTGCATGTCACTTCTTTGGACGTTTTTGGAGCCGTTTTTCAATGACTCCATTGAAAAACAGCTCCAATTACGTCCGTAATGGACTTAAGTACTTGCAAAAACGTCTGAAATTCAGGCGGTGTTTTCGCCTGAAAACAGCTCCGTAATTTCAGAGATATTTTGCGTTTGTGTGTGAACATACCCTTAGACGCCCTTCACATCACGTTTAGGACCTTCTGTTTGGAGCTGCAATATATCCCACTGTATAGGCATACAGAGGGATATGTTGCTATACAGACTCCTTCCGCTCTCTTGACACAATATAGGGACTCTGACCCTGGGGAAGCTGCTGACATCACTGTCCATATATGGGTAGTGACGTTAAGAGCTTCCCTAGGGTTGGAAACCCCTTGGCAGAGAGGGGACACAGTGTGCTGCACTCACCCCTTGGGCTGTACGATCCTCCAGTGAATGACGAAGCTGCAGGGACAGATCTTCCTCCATTCATCTGCTGCTTGGAGGCTGGGGCAGCCGGAAGTTTGCTCCAGCTGAGCTTGACTGCTTTCTCTCTGCCCTGGGAAGCTGCTGATGTCACTGTCTGTCTATATATGGACAGTGACGTCAAGAGCTTCCCGAGGGCCAATTTCCCCCGTGCAGAGTATCAGGATTCAGAGAGGGGAAGCACTCTGATTCCCGATGCAGTGGCTGCATATGGGCAGTGATGTAACTGGAGCTTCCTGACGCATATAATAGACGTAGGCCTGTGACGTATGTATATCGTATGCGTCGGGAAGCTCTAGTTACGTACACTACCGTTCAAAAGTTTGGGGTCACCCAGACAATTTTGTGTTTTCCATGAAAACTCACACTTATATTTATCAAATGAGCTGCAAAATGACTAGAAAATATAGTCAAGACATTGACAAGGTTAGAAATAATGATTTTTATTTGAAATAATAATTTTCTCCTTCAAACTTTGCTTTCGTCAAAGAATGCTCCATTTGCAGCAATTACAGCATTGCAGACCTTTGGCATTCTAGCTGTTAATTTGCTGAGGTAATCAGGAGAAATTTCACCCCATGCTTCCAGAAGGCCCTCCCACAAGTTGGATTGGCTTGATGGGCACTTCTTGCGTACCATACGGTCAATCTGCTCCCACAACAGCTCTATGGGGTTGAGATCTGGTGACTGCGCTGGCCACTCCATTACAGATAGAATACCAGCTGCCCGCTTCTTCCCTAAATAGTTCCTGCATAATTTGGAGGTGTGATTTGGGTCATTGTCCTGTTGTAGGATGAAATTGGCTCCAATCAAGCGCTGTCCACAGGGTATGGCATGGCGTTGCAAAATGGAGTGATAGCCTTCCTTATTCAAAATCCCTTTTACCTTGTACAAATCTCCCACTTTACCAGCACCAAAGCAACCCCAGACCATCACATTACCTCCACCATGCTTGACAGATGGCGTCAGGCACTCTTCCAGCATCTTTTCAGTTGTTCTGCGTCTCACAAATGTTCTTCTGTGTGATCCAAACACCTCAAACTTCGATTCGTCTGTCCATAACACTTTTTTCCAATTTTCCTCTGTCCAATGTCTGTGTGCTTTTGCCCATATTAATCTTTTCCTTTTATTAGCCAGTCTCAGATATGGCTTTTTCTTTGCCACTCTGCCCTTAAGGCCAGCATCCCGGAGTCGCCTCTTCACTGTAGACGTTGACACTGGCGTTTTGCGGGTACTATTTAATGAAGCTGCCAGTTGAGGACCTGTGAGGCGTCTATTTCTCAAACTAGAGACTCTAATGTACTTGTCTTGTTGCTCAGTTGTGCAGCGGGGCCTCCCACTTCTCTTTCTACTCTGGTTAGAGCCTGTGTGTGCTGTCCTCTGAAGGGAGTAGTACACACCGTTGTAGGAAATCTTCAGTTTCTTGGCAATTTCTCGCATGGAATAGCCTTCATTTCTAAGAACAAGAATAGACTGTCGAGTTTCACATGAAAGCTCTCTTTTTCTAGCCATTTGGAGAGTTTAATCGAACCCACAAATGTAATGCTCCAGATTCTCAACTAGCTCAAAGGAAGGTCAGTTTTATTGCTCCTCTAAACAGCAAAACTGTTTACAGCGGTGCTAACATAATGGCACAAGGGTTTTCAAGTGTTTTCTAATCATCCATTAGCCTTGTAACACAGGTAGCAAACACAATGTACCATTAGAACACTGGAGTGATGGTTGCTGGAAATGGGCCTCTATAAACCTATGTAGATATTGCATTAAAAACCAGACGTTTGCAGCTAGAATAGTCATTTAGCACATTAACAATGCATAGAGTGTATTTCTGATTAATTTAATGTTATATTCATTGAAAAAAAAAATAGCTTTTCTTTAAAAAATAAGGACATTTCTAAGTGACCCTAAACTTTTGAACGGTAGTGGATGTGTCGGGAAACTTTCTCTGTGGCCTTTTAGCAAATTACTTTCATGGGGAAACTCCTGGCAATTTCTATCCACCGAACATTTCTCACGGGGAGGGGTCTCTGGCAACTTGACCCAGCTAGCAACTTGACCCAGCTATCTCAACAGTCTGCTTTCGGGGAGGGTCCTTGGCATCTCCACCCACCATCAACACCCCAGCTGTATCCAGGGAGGCTGCTTGGCAACCCTACTTGCCGTCATTGGCCCATTTCCAGCTTCAGGATCCCTTTTGCTGTTCCAGCTCAGCTTCTTTCACTGCACAATCACGCTGTAACAATGGGCTGGAACAATGAGAAGTGTATGACGCTGATTGGTCACTGATTGGTCAGCGTCATACACTTCTCTGTATAATGCCAAGTTGGTAAAAAGTAAAAACACGCCCAGTTGTCTATTAAGAAACTAATTAGCATAAATCTAAAATTGCTCATAACTTGCTCAAAAATGATTGTTTTTCAAAATAAAAACCACTGCTGTTATCTACAACACAGCGCCGATCAGATTATGTAGGAGATAGGACACTTATAATCTGGTGACAGAGCCTCTTTAAACTGAAAAGATATATGCAAAATATTACTTTAAAGGGGTTTTCTATGAATTTATATATATATCAATGTGATATCAGCAAGGGGTCTGACCACCACAATCAGCAGAACGAAGGGGCCCCTTCACTTTTGTACCAGACATTGTTCATGGGGCCATGCTTGGTACTGATGAGCCCTAAGGCTTCATGCCCACTTCAGTCTTTTTCTTCAGGGTGCTAGCCGTTTTTCTGACGGCTAGCACCCTGACCCATTCATTTCAATGGGGCCATGAACACTTCAGTTTTTTTGACGGTCCCGTTGCTCCGTTCGGACAAAAGTAGAGCATGTCCTACTTTGGTCCGAGATTCCGTGACCGTGAGGCCAATGCAAGTCAATGGGGCCGTCAAAAAAACTGAAGGCACACGGAAGGCATCCGTGTGCTGTCCGTGTGTGATGGAGCTGTTGCTTAGCAACGGCCGGGCGGGCAGAGGCACACATACAGACAGATACTGCACTGCACTAATCGGCAGCCCCTTCTCTCTGTCAGCACTGATAGAGAGAAGAGGCCAGTGGCGTAACTACCGCCGTAGCAGCCGTAGCGACTGCTACGGGGCCCGCGGCATTAGGGGGCCCGTGTCGCCCACCGGCACGGGCCCTCACCATGGCTGGAGGCTCCGCTAGCAGCCGCTATGGCTGCTACAGCGGGACGCCACTGAACACTACGGCAGAGAAGGGAGGTATCTCCCCGCTCTGCCATTAAACAAAAGACATGTATCCCCTATCCACAGTAGAGGGGATACATGTGTGATCGCTGGCAGCGATAGGGAGAACGGGGGACTGGAAGTACCCTGACGTTCTCCATCACAAACCTCGGACTTCCGGGGTCTGTGTCGGCAGCTCCGTAGAAATGAATGGAGCGCCGGTCGCGCTTGTGCGCATGCGTGACCAGCGCTCCTTTCATTTTTATTGAGCTGCCGACACAGACGCCGGAAGTCAGAGGTTAGTCATGGAGAACTTGGGGGGGACTTTCAGTCCCCCGTTCTCCCTATCGCTGCCAGCGATCACACATGTATCCCCTATCCTGCGGATAGGGGATGCCTGTTATTTGTAGGACACACTATAGGCCGCATTCTTTGGGGGGGGGGGGCTGTATGGCGTTCCCTACAGGGGGGGGTGCTGTATGGCGTTCCCTGCAGGAGGGGGCGCTGCATGGCGTTCCCTGCAGGGGGGGGCGCTGTATGGCGTTCCCTGCAGGGGGGGCGCTGTATGGCGTTCCCTGCAGGGGGGGGCGCTGTATGTCGTTCCCTGCAGGGGGGGCGCTGTATGGCGTTCCCTGCAGGGGGGGCGCTGTATGGCGTTCCCTACAGGGGGCGCTGTATGGCGTTCCCTACAGGGGGGCGCTGTATGGCGTTCCCTACAGGGGGGGCTGTATGGCGTTCCCTATAGGGGGGGCTGTATGGCGTTCCCTACAGGGGAGGCTGTATGGCGTTCCCTACAGGGGGGGGCTGTATGGCGTTCTCTACAAGGGGGCTGTATGGCGTTCTCTACAGTGGGGGCTGTATGACGTTATCTACAGTCCCCCTGTAGATAACGCCATACAGTCCCCCTGTAGATAACGCCACACAGTCCCCCCTGTAGATAACGCCACACAGTCCCCCTGTAGATAACACCACACAGTCCCCCCTGTAGATAACGCCACACAGTCCCCCCTGTAGATAACGCCACACAGTCCCCCCTGTAGATAACGCCACACAGTCCCCCCTGTAGATAACGCCACACAGTCCCCCCTGTAGATAACACCACGCAGTCCCCCGTGTAGATAACGTCATACAGCCCCCCTGTAGATAACGACATACAGCCCCCCCTGTAGATAGCGCTATACAGTCCCCCCTGTAGATAACGCCATACAGCCCCCCTGTAGATAACGCCATACAGTCCCCCTCTGTAGATAACGCCATACAGTCCCCCTCTGTAGATAAGGCCATACAGTCCCCTCTGTAGATAACGCCATACAGTCTACAGGGGGGGCTGTATGGCGTTATCTACAGAGCGGGCTGTATGGCGTTATCTACAGGGGGCGCTGTATGGCGTTATCTACAGGGGGCGCTGTATGGCGTTATCTACAGGGGGGGCTGTAAAAAAGGCACTATCTACAAAGGGGGGGGGGTTGTGTGACACCCAGGGGAGGGTGGGCCCCAGTCAAAAGTTTGCTATGGGGCCCAGTCTTTCCTAGTTACGCCCCTGGAAGAGGCTGCTGATCAGTGCTGGAACGCAGCGATATTAAGAAAAATAAGTTCATACGTACCCCGGCCGTTGTCTTGGTGTTGCGTCCCTCCTCTGACATCCAGTCCGACCTCCCTGGATGACGCGCCAGCCCATTTGACCGCTGCAGCCTGTGATTGGCTGCAGCGGTCACATGGTCTGAAACGTCATCTCAGGATGCCGGACTTGAGGAAGAAGCTGGCAATCAGGGAGTTCTGGGTAAGTAGTAACTTTTTTTTTGTTGCAAGTTTTTTTAAATGAACCATTAATCTATATTGTGAGCACCGCACATGGTATTCCCTGTCCAGTGGTAGTCTCTGTACAGGGTGCTGAAAGAGTTAAGGGGCTGCACTGATCGGCAGTAACTCTTTTAGCACCCTGGACAGTGAGTACCGCTGGACAGGGAATAGCATATGTGGCGCTCACAATATAGTGTACATAGTGTAAACGGGTTTCAGTTTCCTCTCGGAAACTGAAACACAGAAGTGTACACGGAGTACACACGGGAAGCACACGGTTCCAATCACGGACACACGGATCCGTGAAAAACGGCTGTGAAAACGGTGATGGAAGTGTGCATGAGGCCTAAGGGTAGACTAAGAAAAATAAATAAACACTTCTTGTCAGGTGAGCTAAACGTCCTGCAAACGAACAGGCTCGTAGACATTTAGTGAAGACAACAGGAGTCTGTCTGCTCTTGGTCACTATCTTTGGCTGGGGACAGGCTATTTCCCACTACAGCAGGTTGTCTCACAACCAGACTGCAGCCCAAGTCCCACACTTTATTCCGAACTTATTGTTTCACACACACATGCACTGGAGGAGGAAGGAGAACGGGGAGACAATATGGATGTCTTTTGGACACATTCTAAGGATTTATTTTTTATTTTTCTGCCTGCAAAATAGGACAGGACAGGATAAAGGTTTTTGATAAATGAGAGTGGTATATCATGGTAAATCAATGTATTCAGGTTGATTAGAGAAGACTGTAATGTGACTACATTTTATAGCTGCAACACATGGACCCCCGCGGTTCTTCTGAACCTAATCTAGATCACCATAGAACCCTATGGTCATCTAAGTTCAGGTCAGTAGAAATGGCGGGTCTGTGGCTGTATTGTGGCCACCTGACACCACATTACTGACAAAAAAACAATTGTCAATTTATTCATACATTTCCAGGAGGAATAACAGTAAAATGGCACAACACAGAGTTCTTTAACCCCTTCAGGACACAGCCTGTTTTGGCCTTGTGGTCGCAGCTGAGTTTTTAAAATTTGACATGTGTTACTTAATATAGTAATAACTTTGGAATGGTTTTACCTATCCTAGCGATTCTGAGAATGTTTTCTCATGACATATTGTACTTTGTGTTAGTGGGAAAAATGTGGTAGATAAATTCAGTATTTATTTGTAAAAAAAATAACCAAAATGTAGACTTTTAGCAGAAATTAAAATTTTTCTAAATTCTGCTTGTAAAACAGATAGTAATACCACACAAAATAGTTACATGTTAACATTTTCCATATGTCTACTTTATGTTGGCATCGGTTTTTGAACGTCCTTTTATTTTTCTAGGACGTTACAAGGCTTAGATCTTTAGCAGCAATTTCTCACATTTCCAAGAAAATTTCCAATTTTTCAAATCTGACATGTGTTACTTTATGTGGTAATAACTTTGGAATGGTTTTACCTATCCTATCGATTCTGAGAATGTTTTCTCATGACATATTGTACTTTATGTTAGTGGGAAAATGTGGTCGATTTATTCAGTATTTATTTGTAAAAATACACCAAAATGTAGACTTCTTTAGCAAAAATTAGCATGTTTCTAAATTTAAATGTATCTGCTTGTAAAACAGATAGTAATACCACACAAAATAGTCACAAGTTAACATTTTCCATATGTCTACTTTATGTTGGCATCGTTTTTTGAACATTCTTTTCTTTTTCTAGGACGTTACAAGGCTTAGATCTTTAGTAGCATTTTCTCACATTTCCAAGAAAATTTCCAAAACCTATTTTTTTTAGGGACCAGTTCAGTTCTGAAGTGGTTTTGAAGGCCTTATATATTAGAAACCCCCATAAGTCACCCAATTTTAAAAACTGCAACCCTCAAAGTTTTGAAAATAGCATTTAGAAAGTTTCTTAACCCTTTAGGTGTTTCACAGGAATTAAAGCAATGAGGATTATAGATTATAGATTTAATTTTTCTTTTTTAGAAAATCTATTTTAATCCATTTTTTTCGGTAACACAGAAGGTTTTACCAGAGAAACTAAACACAACTCAATATTTAATGCCCAGGTTCTGCAGTTTTTAGAAATATCCCACATGTAGCCCTAGTGTGCTACTGGACTGAAGCACAGGCCTCAGAAGCAAAGGAGTACCTAGTGGATTTTGGGGCCTCCTTTTTATTAGAATATATTTTAGGCACCATGTCAGGTTTGAAGAGGTCATGTGAGGCCAAAACAGTCTAAACACCCCCAAAAATGCACCATTTGACAAACTACACCCCTCAAGGAATTTATAGTGGGGAATAGTGAGCAATTTAACCCAACAGGTTTTTTTGCTGAACTTAGTGGAATTAGACCGTAAAAATTAAATTCTAAATTTTTTCCAATAAAACATAGAAATTATCAATTTTTATAAGGCATAAAGGAGAAAAAGCACCCCAACATTTGATAAGCAATTTCTCCTGATTATGGCAATACTCAATATTTGGCAATAAACTGCTGTTTGGACACACGGAGGGCTCAGAAGGGAAAGAGCACCATTTGGCTTTTGGTGCTCAAGTTTTGCTGGAATGGTTTTCGGGTGCCATGTCACATTTGCAAAGCTCCTGAGGCACCAAAACAGAGGAAACCCCCAAAAGTGACCTAATTTGGGAAACTAAAGCCCTCAAGAAATTTATTGGGTATAGTGAGCATTGCTGAATGTAGTGGAATTAGGCCGTGAAAATTAAAATCTATATTTATTTTCTGATAAAATTTAATTTTAGCTCAGATTTTTCAATTTTTATAATAGATAAAGGAGGAAAAGCACTCCAACAATTGTAAAGAAAACTCTTCTGAGCACGGCAATATGTGGTCATAAACTTCTCTTTGGACACACGGCAGGGCTCAGAAGGGAAGAAGCACTATTTTACTTTTGGAGCTCAAGTTTTGCTGGAATTGTTTTCAGGGGTCATGTCACATATGCAAAGCCCCTGTGGGACCAAATAAGTGGAAACCACACAAATCTGAACTCATTTTGGGAAACTACACGCATTAAGGAATCTATCTATGGGTATAGTGAGCATTTAGACGCTACAGGTCTTTTGCAGAATTTCTTAGAATTAGGCCGTGAAAATTAATATCAACATTTTTTCCAATCAAAGGTTTAATTTTTTCATTTTCACAAGGGATAAAGGAGAAAAACAACCCCCCACACTTGTAAGGCAATCTCTCCCGAGTACAGCAATACCCCACATCTTATAAACTCCTGTTTGGACACACGGCAGGGCTCAGAAAGTCAGGAGCAGTATTTGGCATGCAGATTTTGCTGGATTGGTTTTTGGGCACCATGTCGCATTTGCAAAACTCCTGAAGAACCTGTAAAGGATTTGCCAGACACAGCTTCTGTGTCGACGCCCGCGGGTTAATCGGCCTGCATCTGTGCCTAGGTCTGCTGGAGTGACTCGATCTGCTACCACTCAGGCTGGTAGGTTGAGAAGTGGGAGAACCTATCACAGCATTGCCAGACGGTTCTAGCTCCCGCCCTTGGTCTATGCATACCTTCATTTGCTGCTTGTCCTTTGCCTGTGATTCTCCTGTTTCCTGGCTCTGCTGTTCCTGCTATATACAATTGACCAGGGGTGAACCTAGCCCCTCTGCTGCCTGAGGCGAACTATAAAAAGGCGCACCCCCCCACAAACTTCTCATGGCCGATGGTCCGCAGCTTTCAGCTGCATCGCTGGGTCTCCTAAGTGACCCAACAATGCAGCACTAGCAGCAGGGGGCGTCACTAAGGACTTAAAATGTCAGGGGAAATAGCCCCAATACATATGTGTCCGCCCAAGAAAATGTGTGTGTATAGGAGACAGCATAGCATATCTATAGCACTACGACCCTATAAACTATTGATAGGATTACATACAGTGGCTCAGCAGACAGTATCACACACATGATAGGATTAGATACAGTGGCTCAGCAGACAGTATCACACACATGATAGGATTAGATACAGTGGCTCAGCAGACAGTATTACACATTATAGGATTACATACAGTGGCTCAGCAGACAGTATCACGAACGATAGGATTAGATACAGTGGCTCAGCAGACAGTATCACACATGATAGGATTAGAGATAGGGCCCAGCAGACAGTATCACACATGATGGGATTAGATACAGTAGCTCAGCAGACAGTATCACACATGATAGGATTAGATACAGTGGCTCAGCAGACAGTATCACACATGATAGGATTAGATACAGTGGCTCAGCAGGCAGTATCACACATGATAGGATTAGATACAATGGCTCAGCAGACAGTATCACACATGATAGGATTAGATACACTGGCTCCGCAGACAGTATCACACATGATGGAATTAGATACACCGCTCAGCAGACAGTATCACACATGATAGGATTAGATAAGTAGCTCAGCAGACAGTATCACACATGATAGGATTAGATACAGTGGCTCAGCAGACAGTATCACACATGAGGATTAGATACAGTGGCTCAGCAGACAGTATCACACATGATAGGATTAGATACACCGCTCAGCAGACAGTATCACACATGATGGAATTAGATACACCGCTCAGCAGACAGTATCACACATGATAGGATTAGATAAGTAGCTCAGAAGACAGTATCACACATGATAGGATTAGATACAGTGGCTCAGCAGACAGTATCACACATGAGAGGATTAGATACAGTGGCTCAGCAGACAGTATCACACATGATAGGATTAGATACACAGCTCAGCAGACAGTATCACACATGATAGGATTAGATACAGTGGCTCAGCAGACAGTATCACACATGATGGAATTAGATACACCGCTCAGCAGACAGTATCACACATGATAGGATTAGATACAATGGCTCAGCAGACAGTATCACACATGAGGATTAGATACAGTGGCTCAGCAGACAGTATCACCCATGAGAGGATTAGATACAGTGGCTCAGCAGACAGTATCACAAATGATAGGATTAGATACACAGCTCAGCAGATAGTATCACACATGATAGGATTAGATACAGTGGCTCAGCAGACAATATCACACATGAGAGGATTAGATACAGTGGCTCAGCAGACAGTATCACACATGATAGGATTAGATACAGTGGCTCAGCAGACAGTATCACACATGATCGGATTAGATATAGGGCCCAGCAGACAATATCACACATGATAGGATTAGATACAGTAGCTCAGCAGACAGTATCACACAAGATATGATTAGATACAGTGGCCCAGCAGACAGTATCACACATGATCGGATTAGATATAGGGCCCAGCTCGCTGACATTGCGACTCCAGCGCTGGACCCAGGAAAGGTAAGATTAATAATTGTTTTGCTTTTTTATGTGTTACTAATTATTTTTGTGTGTTTGTGTTTTTTTACAGGTTCAGTTGTTGGACTACTTCGGATACGAGGACTACTTCAATGACAGCGTTTTTTTATTCTCAATAAAATGGTTAATGAGGGTTGTGTTTTTTTATTTCAATAAAATATTTTTTCTATGTGCTTGTACTTTTTTTAAACTTTATTATTCCGCCTTAGTAATGGCCGCTGGCTGATTGACAACCTCCATTACTAAGGCGAGGCTTAGTGTATGTGCACACACACTAATTACGTCCGTAATTGACGGACGTATTTCGGCCGCAAGTACCGGACCGAACACAGTGCAGGGAGCCGGGCTCCTAGCATCATAGTTATATACGATGCTAGGAGTCCCTGCCTCTCTGCAGGACAACTGTCCCGTACTGTAATCATGTTTTCAGTACGGGACAGTAGTTCCACGGAGAGGCAGGGACTCCTAGCATCGTACATAAGTATGATGCTAAGAGCGCGGCTCCCTGCACTGTGTTCGGTCCACTACTTGCGGCCAAAATACGTCCGTCAATTACGGACGTAATAAGTGTGTGTGCACATACCCTTAATGTTAGCAGGTGCAGAGGCTAACACTATCCCCCATTATTACCCGGTACCCACCGCCACCAGGGGTACTGGGAAGAGCCGGGTATCAACCAGTACCCGACCATCTGTAGTAAAGGCCAGGCACCGGGGCGGCCGCAGGCTGGTATCATTAGGCTGGGGAAGGCCAAAAACAGTGACCCTTCCCACCCTGGTAATGCTGCCTGCTGCTGTGTTGTATCTGGCCGGTTATGAATATTGGGGTGGGGGGACCCCACATCGTTCTTTCCAATTATTTTTATTTTATTCTTTTTAAATGACGTGGGGTCCCCCCCATTTTTCATAACCAGCCAGATACAATAAAGCAGCAGCAGGCTAGCATTACCAGGGTGGGCAGGGCCACTGTATCTGGCCTTTCCCAGCCTGATAATACCAGCCTGCGGCCGCCCCAGTGGCCGACTATCACTACAGATGGTCAAGTACTGGATCATACCCGGCTCTTCCCAGCACCCCTGGTGGCGGTGTGTACCGGAGTAATAAAGGGGGTTAGTGTTAGCCTCTGCACCGACTAACACTAAGCCCCGCCTTGGCAATGGATGCTGTCAATTAGCCGGCGGCCATTACTAAGGCGGTAGTAATAGTTTAAAAAAAACACAAAGACATAGAAAAAATATTTTATTGAAATAAAAATAAACCGCACAACCCTCATTAACCATTTTATTGATAATAAAAAAAGCCGTCATCGAAGTAGTCCTGGAATCCGACGTCGTCCAACGACCGAACCTGTAAGAAAACACACAAAAAACGATTAGTAACACATGTGTTAGGCTTAGATACAGGGCCCATGTGTGATACGATCTGTGGGACCCTGTATCTAAGCCTACCACAAGGTAGGCTTAGATACAGAGTCCAGCTGACAGTAATCTTATACAGTAATACAGGGCCCATCAGACAGGATCACAAATGGGCCATGTATCTAAGCCTACCATGTGATTGGCTTAGATACAGGGCCCAGCAGACAGCATCACACAATCTCTGATCCTGTATCATGGGCCCTGTATCTAAGCCTGCTACATCATAGGCTTAAAGGACTTGTCCAGTCCCTAAACATTGATGGCCTATCCTCAGGATAGGCCATCAATAGCTGATGTGTCGGGGTCCGTCTCCTGGGACCCGCCAATCAGCTGTCTTGAAGGGGTCGCAGCACTCGTACGAGAGCTGCTTCCCCTTAATTTTCCTTACTCGCTCACACTGTGAATTGCCGACACGGATTCACAGTGTAAACCAGTGACCGGAATGAAGTGACCGGAATGAAGGGGAAGCAGCTGTTGCACGAGTGCTGCGGCCCCTTCAAAACAGCTGATTGGCTGGGAATCGGACCCCACCAATCAGCTTCAGCAGATAGGGATATTAATCTTACCCTCCTCTTCAGCCACGGCGGAAGCTCTGTCTTGACTCTATCCAGGATCACAATGTTGTGCGCGGCGCATAGCGTTGTGACATCAGAACCTCCACTGTGATTCCGGAACCAGGAGGGTAAGTACTGTCAGTTACTATAGTAACAGGGGCCCGCGGCCCGAGTTACTATAGTAACTTTTTATTGATGTGGTGTGGGGGGGGGGCTGCGGGCCCCCCTGGCTTCGGGACCGGTCACAATTGCGACCGCTGCGACCCCTATAGCTACGCCACTGCCTATAATATTGCAACATACACTACGCACAATACTGCTACACAGTCTACACACACAATACCAGTATATACACTATATACTCTACACATCAGTTTTCCCACTATTTACACAAAAGCACAGCAAAAACAGTTTCTAAATTATTGCTGCAAAACTACAATGTGTGAATGTCTTTACAGTATCATATGTACACGAGAATCATATATATCCACATACACAGATTATATATACACATATATATATATATATATATATATATATATATATATATATACATGTAAATAAAACACACACATTTACACACTCATACACACACTTCCCTTCTATGTAGGATCTCTAATGCAGACAGTCTCATATATAGACGAGAATCATATATATCCACACAGATACACACACACACACATTTACACACACCTTCTATGTAGGATCTCTCATGTAGTCTCTTGAAGCAGCAGGGGCTTTACAACATGTCCCATCCCAGGACAGCAGATATAACCAGCTGCAGAAGTAGCTGGTCTGTTAGAAGTATAGGGGGACACCGCACACGAGAGGAGGGGGGCAGAGTAGAGGGAAGCAAGGGGACACAGGAGAGGAGGGGGATACAGGAGAGAAGGGGGGCACAGGAGAGGGAAGCAAGGGGACACAGGGGAGGAGGGTTATACAGGAGAAGGAAGCAAGGGGATACAGGAGACACAGAAGAGGGACACAGGGGAGGACTAGAAACGGAGCTTCCTCTCTGCAGAGCTGAGGCTGTGAACTCTCCCCTCCCCCTCTTCTCTGTTCCGACTGCTTCAGACGAAAGGGAGAGAGAGGGAGAGGAGGTAGTTTGTAATCACAGCAGTCCACCGCTCACCTCATGCGTCTCGTCACTTGTCATCTTGCTTGAGAGAGCGCTCCTCCTGCAGACCTGCTCCTCTCTGGCGGCGCGTGCTGCGTACAGCGTCAGAGAGGAGGAGGAGGAGTGTTCTCACAGACGTGCCCATCATGTGGCACGTCTGCTAAGTAAAATAAGCCCCCTCCCCCCCGTTCGAGTCGGTCCCTGGCGCAAAATGCCGCCCCCCACTTTCGGCTAGGCTGCGCCGCCTGAGGCTGTCAGCTCACCTTGCCTCATGGTAGGTGCGGCACTGCAATTGACCTCTGCTTCATATCAACCCTGGCTTGACTGACTACTATTCTTCTGCTCTGCTTTTGTTACCACACACTCTCCTGGTTTGACTCGGCTCGTCCACTCTCCTGTTGCTCACGGTGTTGCCGTGGGCAACTGCCCCACTTCCCTGCTTCAGTGTACCCTTGCCCTGTGTTGTCTGTCGTGCACATATTGAGTGTAGGGACCGTCGCCCAGTTGTACGCCGTCGCCTAGGACGGGCCGTGCAAGTAGGCAGGGACTGGGTTGCGGGTAGATTAGGGCTCACCTGTCTGTCTCCCTACCCCGCCATTTCAGAACCAGAGTACAGTGGAAGCCCCCAAGAAGTGACCCCATTTTGGAAACTATACCCCTCAAGGCATTTATAATTTTCCTGGACATATCACAGGGCTCAGAAGTGAAGAGCAACATGCGCATTTGAGGTAAATTTTGGTGATTTTCACAGCATTGGCCCACAATTGCAGGGCTCTGAGGTCAAAGAGTAAAACAAACCCCCAAGTAGTGACCCCTATTTTGGAAACGACATTCCTTAGGGCATTTTAATGGGTGTAGTGAGCATTTTGACGCCACAGGTGTTTTTTCATTAGAAATTAATGCGCAGTGGATGATGCAAAGGGAAAATTGCAATTTTCCACTGATATGCCATTTTAGTGCACAATATGTTGTGCCCAGTTTGTGCAACTAAAGACAAATACCTAATAAACTGTTAAGCTGGTTCTTCCGGGTTTGGCGATGCCATATATGTGGATGTAAACTGCTCTTTGGGCACGCTGTAGGGTTCAGAAAGGAAGGATCACCATTTGGCTTTTGGAGCTCAGATTTTGCTTGGTGGTTGTTCTGTTTGGGGTTTTACTGGTATTTCAGTTTATAATGTGGGGGCATATGTAATCTGTGCGGAGTACATCAGGGCATAATAAGAGGGTTTAATAATGTGGTAAATAAATAATAATTCGCAGATGTGTGGCCAGTGTCGCACTGATAAATGGTGCCAGATCTTATCCCCCTTTTGGACATTTTGTGTCGCCATATCCTGAGAGCCAGAACTTTTTTTTCTTTTGGCGACGGAGCGGTGTAAGGATTTTTTTTTTGTGGGACAATCAGTAATTTTTTTTGGTACCATTTTTGGGTACATGCAAGTTTTTGATCACTTTTTATTGTGTTTCTTGAGAGACGTGACCAAAAAACAGCAATTCTGCTATTGTTTTTAATTATTTTTATTTTACTGCGTTCACCGTGCGCTATAAATGACATTTAATTTGCAGGTCGATGCGATTACGACGATGCCATATGTATATAGTTTTTTTTTGGTTTTACAGTGTTTGCACGATAAAATCACTTTAAAAAAAATTATTTTGTTTTTGTGTTGCCATATTCTAAGAGCCATAACTTTTTTATTTTTCCATCAAGAAAGCTGTATGGGGGCTTGTTTTTTGCAGAACGAACTGTAGTTTTTATTGGTCCCACACACTAACACAGAAAAGGTGTAAATCTTGCCATTCCACGTTTTTTCCGTGTAGATTCCACTCCTAATAATAATAATCTTTATTTATATAGCGCCAACATATTCCGCAGCACTTTACTATTCAGAGGTTACATGTACAGAGAATATCAGACATTACATAGTGACAAATCTAATTTACAATTCAAACAAGAGGAGTGAGGATTGTAAGCAAGAGTTTACAATCTAAGGAAATAAGGGCAACACAAAATGTAAAAAGTGCTTGTTAAGTACAATGGTCCAGCCATCTTTTATACACATGGGGTGATACACATAAAGCTGCATGAGTCGGTCACCAGCCAGTATCCGTGTATGATGGACATGAAGTGCATTAGGGTGCAAGGAGTGTGGGGATTCTGCTGAAAGAGGGGGGACAAGTTCTGATGACTAATGTAAAAGGGGGGACAAGAAAGTAGACAGATTAGGGAATTGTATAGGCCGGTCTAAAAATATGTGTTTTTAGGGCACGTTTAAAACTGTGGATGTTGGGAATTAATCTGATTGTCTGGGGTAGTGCATTCCAGAGGACCGGTGCAGCACCAGAAAAATCTTGGAGATGGGAGTGCAGGGTACAGATTATGGAGGATGTCAATCTAAGGTTGTTGGCAGAATGTAGAGCGCGAGTAGGTTTGTAGACAGAGATGAGAGAGGAGATGCATTTTTGCAGCACTGTGGAGAGCTTTGTGGGTGAGAGTAATAAGTAAGATTTTAATTCTGAAGGGGATGGGCAACCAGTGCAGTGACTGGCACAGGGTAGAGGCGTTGGTGTAGCGGTTGGTCAGAAAGATGAGCCTGGCTGCTGCATTCAGGATAGATTGGAGTAGGGAGAGTTTAGTGAGGGGAAGACCGAATAGTAATGAGTTACAGTAGTCAAGATCAAAATCAGAGAGAGAATAAGAGTCTTGGCTGTTTCCACAGTAAGAAAAGGGCGGATTCTGGAGATGTTTTTGAGGTGAAATTGATAGGAGCGTGCAAGTGATTGAATGTGCGAAGTAAAGGAAAGATCGGAGTCAAAAACTTCTAGTTTTGCCTGACAAATACTGACCAAAATTCTGCCGTGTGAAAGTGGCCTTAGGCCTAACTCACACGAACGTGTCCGTTTTGCGTGCGTAAAAAACGCAGCGTTTTTCCTGTGTTGCAGTTCCGTGTGACATCAGTGTATGTTGCTTGTCAGCGTTTTTCAACCATATGTCATGCGTTATTAACTTCAGCAAAATAAAATGAAGGAGGTGGTTTTCTTTTTCTCATCATTTCTTTAGCAACTGTTGCGTGAATCACGCACAGCACACGGATGTGCGTCCGTGATTTTCACTCACCCATTGACTTCAATGGATGCGTGATGCGCAAAAAACGCACATGGGCACACGGACACGCTGCATGAAAATCACTGAATGTCTGAATGACTGTTAATGTCTGAATGACCATTGACTTGCATAGGTCCGTGTGACGTGTGTTATTTTCACGCGCGTAACACGGACGTGAAATACGCTTGTGTGAATTAGGCCTTAGTCTGGCCACAGATTTGGTAGACTATATACTGTACACTGTCAGACAACATTCAGACTGCGTTTTGCTGCATTTTTGGTCAGTTTGAAAACGGCATCATCCAGATTTAGCAAAAATCACGTTCACATTTTGTGTTTGACGACCACACATTTTAGGGCCCATTCACACGAACGTAAATCTCGTCTGTGTGTTGTGCATGGAAATCACGCACAGCACACGGACCCATTGATAGTCTGCGGCGTAAAACTCAATGTCCTATATTGGTGCGTTTTCACGCACCTACGCGCCCATTGAAGTCAATGGGTGAGTGAAAACTACCCACTCCACACGGATGTACATCCGTGTGGGGTGCGTGATTTGTGCATCCATTAAAAAGAAAAAAAAAAGAAGTGCTTTGCGAGTGTGTGAAAAATGCATGCCACTCCCAAAGCCCATTGACGCATAACGCAACACACATGGACCAGATTTACGCGCGGTTCTTACGGGCGTAAATCTGACACGTTCGTGTGAATGTAGCCTTATAGGGTTTGCTGTGTATTTTATTTTATTTTTTTAATTAAACGGCATTTCATACCTGTCATGGTTTTTCTGTAATTTGTTCCCTATTTACTTTAAAGAAAAATAACGGCAGCATTGAAAACCACATATTAAAGGGTTATTCCCAAGATAAATTTCCATGTTCCAAGCCCTATTAATGTAAAAATATATTTTTTTCTAAATACCTCTTTTTCTGTAGTGCAGCGTTTTGAAGTTATGCCATCCCCTGAAGTGCAACTCATTTATTTCGTTGTGTCGGTCATTTCTATGGAAATGACCATCACCGCCGTTTTCTTCTTTCTGTGGCGCCTGCGCACCTTTCCCTTTTCTCCTCAAGCGTGAGCGCGCATAACCTATGTGCTCACCTTTAATGCCGGGACTCCATCCTCCCCCCGCTCTTCACATTATTTCTTCCAGACGTCTTCAGCCATGCGCCGAGTCATAATTATTATCAGATGCCACACACTACGCTTGCTCCCCCCATCTTATCTCTATAAGCTTATATAGAGATCATTTAGAGAGTTTTGGAGCAAGCACATTATGTTGGTATTGTATTATAGCAATCTCGGGAGCGTGCAGATACAGCAAGCAGCGTTGTGAATCTATTACAGCACCGCTTCCTGGTGAAGTGTGATATTTAGTGAAAAAAAAAGAAGAACATCTTAGATTGAAATTGATGAAATAAAAAACAATATTATCATTACAATAAATATTTTAAGTGTAAAATTATTAATATGCAAAATATAAAAATGTAAAAAAAAATTAGGGTCAACTTTGGAATAACCCTTTAGGGTATGTTCACACGGCCGCGTCCGTTACGGCTGAAATTATGGAGCTGTTTTCAGGAGAAAACAGCACCGTAATTTCAGCCGTAATGGCAAATGCAGGCGTCTTTCGCTGCGTCAATTACGGACGTAATTGGAGCTGTTTTTCCATGGAGTCAATGGAAAACGGCTCCATTTATGTCTGAAGAAGTGACAGGCACTTCTTTGACGCGGGCGTCTTTTTTACGCGCCGCCTTTTGACAGCGGTGCGTAAAAAAAATGACCATCGGCACAGAACATCGTAAGGCCCATTCAAATGAATGGGCAGATGTTTGCTGACGCTTTTGAGCCGCATTTTCGGACGTAATTCAGGGCTAAAACGCCTGAATTACGTCCGTAAATAGTGTGTGTGAACCCAGCCTTAAAGCCACGGTTTTCCATCGCAGCAGTTCTAGAAATGTTTCCAAGTATTGTTAATTAATTTTATTCTGGTTTTTACTCTGTGGTTATGACGAAGATCTGAGCGACAACAAAAGGCAAAGTGTGAACATAGCCTCATTGTGCAAGTCTTCTATGATATTACTTTGCAGAAATGTGTGCATTATAAAGTAGGAGAGAGAGTGACATTACATATACACCAGACTACCAGCATGGAATGAGCGCAGTGCAGGCAGTGCAGCTATCAGAGGTTTTAAATAGCTGCTACCAAATTAGCTAGAAAGATGAGTCAGCCTGAGTGCCCCATGCCATTTAAAGTAGGTCATGTTAACATCTAGCATTAGGTGAGCACATTTTAACAGCCCATACTTGCTTTAACCCCTTAATGACCAGCCTATTTTAAACCTTAACGACCAAGCCATTTTTTACGGTTTTCCATCGTCGCATTCCAAGAGCCATAACTTTTTTATTTTTGCGTCAATATAAGGTATAAGGTCTTGTTTTTTGCGGGACAAGTTGTATTTTTTAATAGCACCATTTTGAGGTACATATTATTTATTGATTCACTTTTATAAACTTTTTTTTGGGGGGGGGGGAGAATAGAAAAAAAGCTGAAATTTTGCCACTCTTTTTCGGGTCCTAAATCTACGCCGTTTACCGTGTGGTATAAATAACACAATAACTTTATTCAGCGGGTTGTTGCGATTACAACGATACCAAATTTGTATAGTTTTTGTATGTTTTACTACTTTTACACAGTAAAAACGCTTTTTTTTCAAAATTATTTGTTTTTGTGTCTCCATATTTGAAGAGCCATAACTTTTTTATTGTTCCGCCGCTGCAGTTGTATGAGGGCTTTTTTTTTTGCGGGAAGACTTGTAGTTTTTATTGGTACCAGTTTGGAGTAGATGCGACTTTTTGATCACTTTTTATCACATTTTTTTACGTCCGGATTCACAGAAAACAGCAATTTTCCCATAGTTTTTTATTTAATTTTTTATGGCATTCACCGTGCGGGTAAAATAATGTAATAGATTTATCGTTTTTTTTCCAAACGACTGCAAATGGTCTAGAATAAAATAAACAATCAGTACTTACCTATTCTTTTCCCCGGCGATCCAGCACTGTCGCTTCGGTGGTGCTCCCAGTATTTGTTTACATGCACAGAGCATGTGACAGCATCAGTCCATCAGAGGCCTAAGCGGTCATGTGATGTATTCCTGGAATGAACGCACAGCGACAGGCGCCATGATGCCATGAATACAACACTTCACCGCTGAGTCTATTAATTTGCTGCAGTGGTCACATGCTGCCCATATGTAAACACACCAGGAGGACTACCAGAGCGTCAAAGCTGGATTGTTGGGGATAGAATAGATGAGTACTGATTTTTTTTTTTTTTAATTTAGGACATTTGCAGCCGTTTATAAAAAATGTTAGCAACTCGGATAACCCCTTTAATTTTCTTTCACAGAAGTGGAGAAAGAAAAAAAAAAGACTACAACTATAGCAATTTTATTATAGTCCCTATACCACATACTAAGTTTTTTTCTAGAGGGAATTGTGTCCTGACAATTTAATAAAGTGTTACATGGTGCCCATTCGTATGAATCAAGAACCATGGTATAGATGCCCAGGCCAAGTTTGTGAGAGTGGGAGCGGATCTTACTTACAGCACTCTGATCTAAGGCTGGGTTCACACGAGCACATTAATGTCCGTAATGGACGGACGTATTTCGGCCGGAAGTCCCGGACCAAACTCAGTGCAGGGAGCCGGGCTCCTAGCATCATAGTTATGTACGATGCTAGGAGTCCCTGCCTCTCCGTGGAACTACTGTCCCGTACTGAAAACATAATTACAGTACGGGACAGTTGTCCTGCAGACATAGCTATAACTATGATGCTATGATGCTAGGAGCCCGGCTCCCTGCACTGAGTTCGGTCCGGGACTTCCGGCCGAAATACGTCCGTCCATTACGGACGTTAATGTGCTCGTGTGAACCCAGCCTATTAAAGGAGATTCCTGAACAGAGAAGCCCCCTCTAAGGGTTATTTTCATGAGACAGCCCCTTTAAGTATATTGGTAATAAATATTTGCTAATTATGGCAACAATACAAAGAATTCCCATTATAGCAAGGCCGGTATGAGAGTATAAGAGATCAGTAACCAAATGGATTTCTCTATATCCAGGTTGCAGAACGATCACATGGCAAATCATGCAGAGAATCTAGTGTAAGTCACATTCTGTTTATAACAGGAACATGTAAATGTGGAGGAAGACTCCGTTTCTTAGTCAGAGTCAGTTGCTAAGCAACACTTAGAACAGCATAGAGAAGGAACAATCAAGCCAATTGTGGGAGCCGACCTGATCCGTCACGTGGAGTAGAATTAAATATGAAGATATCACATCTGAATACTTTATTAGCCGATGTGTTTTTTTAACCATATCAAAGAAAATATTACCAATGTATTTTTTTTTCAAAAAAATAAATAAAACATGAAAGCTCTTTTGGATGTATTTGTGTTAAGACATTATGTGGTATTGAAATCCAAAAGTATCCGAGTGAGTAATTTCTGTCATTGTTGTCACGATCTGTGGGTATGTGGACCCACTAGGCCGCGCCGCCGTATCAGTGAGGCAGCTGGCCAAACAACAGAGTACCCAATAATACAAAGTCCCGCACAAGGGTTCCTGAATAGTCCAGACAGTCGCAGTGGCTTGGCACAGATGGTACTTCAGATGGCAGAGGATGCAAAGCATGGCAGATGACACAGGCGTGGTGTAAAACAGCAGACGTGACCAGAGGCACAACACGACTCCAACTTCTGAGGCACAGAACAACGGTAGCACGGGATACTGGTAGCAGGTATGGGAACACTGGGAACAGGATAACACTAAAGGACCATTTGCAAGACTAACACGGGTAAACACAACAATGCTCAGGCAATGAAGGAAGGGGCAGGGCCTTTCTTATAGTCCAGGGTGAGTATGGGCTAATTAATGATTTTCTTCATGTGCGCGCACTGGCCCTTTAAGTGTGCGCACCCTAAGGGACACAGCAGAACGAAACGGAAGTGAGCGCTGGCGTCTCCTGAGGAGGAGATGTGGACCAGCGCTCACGGATTCATGGCTGCAGCTGTCGGGGGTGAGTAATCCCGACGGTACGTGGCCATGGGCATTACAATTGTAATATTGGAATACGGCAACACACTTGCCAACTGATAGCATCTAATGTGTGGCCATATTTCTTTTAGCATCACTGGGATCTGCTAGGCTTGACTTACAAAGGTGTTTTTGTGTGATTTTTCTTTTTGTGTCTAAAACCACAACGGTTACATGTTAGTGGTAAACCAAATCAAAAGTCCATATTAATATTACCATAAACTACTAACAGAGATCGCTCTTAAAGGGATTTTCCAGCCAGTAAAAATTGATGGCCTATCTTCAGGATAGGCCATCAATACCTGATTTATCGGGGTCCGACTCCAGGGACCCCCACCGATCAGCTGTTTTGAAAGGGGTGCAGCGCTCATACGAGCGCTGCTTCCCCTTCATTTCTTCTTGTGCACTGTGAATCTTCGACACGCATTTAGCGGCGATTCACAGTATTGCAGCCTTTTCTACCATTCACTTCAATAGGAGAAAAGGCTGCAATACTGTGAATCGCCGCTAAATGCGTGTCGAAGATTCACAGTGAGCAAGAAGAAATGAAAGGGAAGCAGCGCTCGTACAAGCGCTGCACCTTTCTTCAAAACAGGTAATCGGCGGGGGTCCCGGTAGTCAGACCCCGACTCATCAGCTATTGATGGCTTATCCTGAGGATAGGCCATCAATTTTTACTGGCTGGAAAACCTCTTTAATAGCTCATATAAGCTACAAAAAAACAAAATTCAATGCATATTGTTGAAAATACACAAACACATGCTGAACGGATCATCCTAAATATAAAATGGAGCATGCAGTAATATATACTAGTGACTAGCATACAAATATCATGCCATATATAGTCCAATAGTGCAAAATGTCCCCCAAACTGACCCCAACGTGTGGCGGGGAAGTGGGTTATTATAATCACAGTTATAGTCCAGACATATGGTAAAGACTGGTCACCAATCGGCTGATTGGTAAAAAGAATGGCAGCCACAGCAGGGATCAAAGTAACCATTGTTTTATGCCTATAAGTAACGCAGAAAAATCAAAACGTTTACCCTGAGAGGCAGACACTGAAGCTGAGTCATGTTCCAGTACCCCAACGTGCATTTCACCTTAGCTTCAGCGGGAGCGGCATGTAAGTGAAAGAAAACGATGACGCTCAATTCATATAATTCATCATTGTAGATAGCATTTTAGTGTGTGATTATTGTTGTGATTGTCATGTTATTTTTGTATTTTTTTTAATCACAGTATGTTGAAGTTGTGGTGTTTTTGTGGGATTTTATCTGATTGAATTCAAAGATGGAAAAACAGCAAAGAAAGAAAACAAAAACTGTGTTTGTGGCTTTGAATAGAAATATTTCTGGGAAAATCTGCCCAGAAACACTCCCCCCGCCCTCCCAAATGTGTGGTCCTGGAATTAGCACTGTTGGTAGTTGGTTAAACACATACACAGAATGGAAGAGATGATCTGATGTGGAATACGTGGGTCCCAGTAAAGGACCTGAGTACGAGGATCTACCCATTGAATACACAAACAGAACTAGCTTATCAGTAGTCTAGTTTTATTGCTTTATAAAATCTGTGACTAAGCTTTCTAATTTTGCTTCCAGTAGCAACCAGAATGAGCTCAGGACTATAATACAGGCTATAACACAGGAATAGTAATCAATAGTATAATGTATCAATACTGTTGTGGGGGCACCTGTGGCTTGCAGACATTGTTGTGGGACCATATATATTGTATACTGCATGCATTGTGTTTCAAGCCAAAAGCAGGATTAAATTCAAATTTATTTTCATTATATTTATTTTTTTGTTAAGAAAGTTTGGCAACCTGTATCTACATTTCTTGTGGCTTTTTATTGTCAGCAGATGAATAGAGGCCAACGTCCCAGAATCCTTTAAAAAACGATGGTCGTTCCAGGGTCCTTGTTCTTTTCATTAGCTTCAATGCATAGTAAGGTTATCGACGAGGAACAAGCGAGTTCAGACGCCACCAAGTATATACAGGGGCAAAGGCAGGATTTTTAAAAGGACAAAATTCCCCTCCACCCTTAATTATACTCACTTTGCCATCTTTCTACATGTACTACATCACACACGTTTGCATAGAGTGTTTAGGCTTTGAGTGATAGGACATTCTAGAGCCCCAGGGATATTACTGAAATACTAAGGTTATGTTCACACGCTTAACAAAAAACGGCTGTAAATACGAAGCAGTTTTCAAGGGAAAACAGCCCCTGACTTTCAGCCGTTTTTTAAGCAACTAGCATTTTTTGCTGCGTTTTTGACGGACGTTTTTGGAGCTGTTTTTCTATTGAGTCAATGAAAAACGGCTCCAAAAACGGCTCAAGAAGTGACATGCACTTCTTTTTACAAGGCGTTTTTAAAAACGGCTGCATAAAAAATGCCCCGTGGGAACTGAACGCCGTTTTTCCCATTGAAATTAATGGGCAGATGTTTGGAGGCGTTCAGCCCCCACATTTTTAGCCATTTTTCAGGGCGTTTACGGCCTGAAAAACGTCTGAAAATTGGCCATGTGAACATACCCCAAGGGAAAACAGCTCCTGATTTTCAGAAGGTTTTCGCTGCGTTTTTTACGGCCGTTTTTGGAGCTGTTTTCTATAGAGTCAATGAAAAACGCCTCCAAAAACGTCCCAAGAAGGGACTGTTTTTCCCATTGAAATCAATGGGCAGATGTTTGGAGGCGTTCTGCTTCCGACTTTTCGGCCGTTTTTCGGGCGTTTACGGCCCCAAAAACGGCAGAAAATAGGTCGTGTGAACATTGGAAACAGAAACAATTGAAATTGCTGGCAAAGCAAGGGAACCGTCAGTTCCCTTCCCCGCCATTCAACTTTTTCTGTGATGCAGGCAGCGCGATGACATCATTGCGCCACTTGCGTCGCTCCACTGGATGCAGCCTGGTCAGAAGAGACCAGGCCTGCATCATCGGAGAAGAGGACGGCGCTTGAACGGGGACAGGTAAGTGTGGCACTAACTACAGGGGGTGGCGCTATCTACAGGGGGGCTGTGTGCCGCTTTCTACAAGGGGGCGGTGCTATCTACAGGTTGTGTGTGGCACTATCTACAGGCGGGGTGGCGCTATCTGCAGGCTGGTGGCGATATATACACAGGGGGCTGTTTGGCGCTATCTACAGGGAGGCTGTGTGGCACTATCTACAAGGAGGTGTGTGTGTGATGCTATGTACAGGGGCTGTGTGTGGCGCTATCTACAGGCACTGTGTGGGTGGTGCTTTACTTTACAGTGTTTGAGACAATTATATCCAGTGTATGGTTATTCTTATATTTAGTGGTACACTTTGTGGCACAATGAGAATTTTATCTTTGTATATAGGCGTGGAAATGTTGAAAAACTGAGGAGCCAAAGACATCTGAAAAAATTCTGCAAAAATGGGTCATGGCCGGGTTAAGTCGTCATGAGGTTCGGACCGGATGGAGAAGAAAAGAGGAAAGAAAACTACTAGAATCTGAGAAGACGTCACCTGTGAGTCACTGGAATATAGGGAATCTGTCACCTAGCCTGATATGTTTATTATAGGAAATCCTTGTATTCCACATAATGTCTTTGTGCAGTCCAGGACTGATAGACAAATGGGTGTTACCATTCCCCTTGTCAGGAGGATGTGTCCCTGCAGTGTGATACTGTCAGTGATGGTTGGAGACAGTCAGTATGTAGGGACACAGTCCTTTAACAAGGGGAATCGTAACACCTATTTGTTAATGCTTGCACAAAAATGTAGTGTTAACAATAGTTAAGGTGCGGCAGGGCGGCGGTGGAGAAGGGGGGCCCAAATTTGGGTAACAGCCCAGGGCCAATGGTCTACTTAATCCGCCACTGGGGGTCGGCGCTTTATTGTTCCAATACAGAGCTCCAAATACCCTACTTCCCTTTTCTAATGTCCGCGGTCACTGACCGCCGGCATTCCCCACTTACCGGCAGCCGCGACCGCAGGCCTTTTAGGACTTGCCGGCGTCTCCTCCTCCAGTCACCGACACAGACTGCTCTCTCATTCTGCTGTTACTCCTGGGGTTCCCCGGTTTTAAAGGGCCAGCGCGCACACATGCAACTTAGTCCCTGTCCAATCCCTACACACCGGGGAATTTAAAAACCACCTTGCCTGAGCAATGTTATGTCTACCCTACGTTTGTCTTGCAAATGGCTCCGTAGCTGTATCCCGTATTCTGAATCCTGTTTCCCGTATCCAGTATCTGTGTTCAGTTCTAGTGCTAAAGTCGAGTGTCCGAGACGACTTCACCATCTGAGTCCGGTGTCCTAGCCAAGTCCAGTGTCTGAGATGACTGCACTACTCCAGTGCGGTGTCCTAGCCAAGTACAGTGTCTGAGACGTCTACACTACACCAGTCCGGAGTGCTAGCCACATATTATTACCCTGCACAGGCCTGCTTTCTCCTGTCTGGCATATACCCACTTCTGACCTTCCAGGTACTACTGCATTACTGACCCTTACAGACTCTGTTAATCAGCAGCTGCTACTCTGTCACGGCAGAATGGGCAAGGGGGTCCACATACTTGCAAGTTGTTACACCTTTATAGGACCAATCAGTTACGTTTTACAATTTTGTCTGCCTGCAGCTGCCACTAGATGGAGCTCAATACATAGGGATTTATACAGCTTCTTTTGAACTCAATAAAACAATCAGTATGCAATGAGCTCCTCCTAATGGAGGCATAAATATATTTTACATTTAACTCAATGGGGGGGGGGGGGGATTTATCCAGACTGGCATTTATATGCCAGTCTTAATAGGAAACAAGCTGGACTAAGATGCAACAAATTTAATAAGAGGTCTATCTCTCTTAATAAATGTTTAGCATCTTTGGCTGTCTGTGCGCCATTGAGTGAAATCTACCCTCACCATGTATTGGCTTAATTTACGCCAGTTTTTGGCGTAAGTCATAGTAAATGCGTCAGGCCACAGGTTGCACTTCCCCTTCTGCTAAGCTCCACCAACTTTCGGCGAGTAGCGAGAGCATTGGAAACGGCTCAAAAGTCTACGTTTTTGCGAGTTTTGACCTGTTTGTGACTTTTTTCTTTAGAAAAGTTGCATTAGAAAAGTTGTTAAATTCCCCCCAAGGTTTCTCCTGAATTGCTCAAAGGGGGTTTCCAGGTGCTAGAAACTCCCAAGTTTGACCATAACATACTTGTTGCAGGTTAGTAATCTTCTCAGTGAAATGAACCGAATATAAACCGTATTTTTCGGACTATAAGACGCACTTTTTGTCCTGGAATCTGTGCTGTAATGTTGCGCCGCATCTTATAGCCTGAAGGTACCAGTGTATGAAGACGCATGACACTGAGCTCCTGCTTCAAAGGTACTTGCAGCGCAGTGTTATGGAAGCAGCATGTCCTGTGCGGTGTGTAAAAAAATACTCTGGGATATCTGCTCACTGAACAGTCACATCTTACACACAGACTAATGTCAACCCTCACTGTTCAATGAGCAGATAACCCAGACATTTGCACACACAGCACAGTAAATCTGTGCAGGTGCTGATCTGCAAGGACCTTCTAGCCATGCCCCCTCCTATGTACAGAGCCAAGAGCATATTTAACACCATTAACCCCTGCCTCTCCACATCTCTGATGTCTGGTGAGTTCAAGGGAGAGTAAGCAGTATAGCTGCCAATATCTTGTATTTCTGTGGCTGACATTGTATTGGAGCACTGTGGTTGGCATTGTATAGAGGCACTGTGGTTGGCATTGTTATGGAGCACTGTGGCTGGCATTGTATTGAGGCACTGTGGCTGGCATTGTTATGGGGCTCTGTGGCTGGCATTGTATTGAGGCACTGTGGCGGTCATTGTTATGGAGCACTGTGGCTGGCGTTGTATTGGGACACTGTGGCTGGCATTGTATTGGGGCACTGTGGCTGGCATTGTATTGGGGCACTGTGGTACTGTATCTATACCCTAGTGTCTGAATATTACCCAGGAAATGTACAGTTAAAGGCAAAACTCTTTTTATCCTCTTCTATGTTACAAATTATGGGTGCGTCTTATGGTCCAGTGCGTCCTATAGTCTGAAAAATACGGTACAAGTAGGGAATGTTCCTCTTGCTCCTGGTGGTAAAAATTGTAATGTAGTATACTGTCCCCCTCTATCCCTGTTACATTGATTATTTACCATGAAAAAGGCGGGCCAACACATAAACTTTCTTATTATTTCCCTTCCCCCTCACGAGTGTGAGACGGTCTCTTCAGGGGATTATGCTGATAAAAAATTGCTGTATGCTCCTTGGGGATCCCTGATGTGGCTTCTCAATACCACTTTAAATATCAGCTGTATAGTACTACAATTAACTGCAGCATAATTCATTCCACGATCGAATAAAATAACCAGGTTTACGAGATCTGTAACCACTGTCAGCATTAACCAGGTAAATAATATTCCCAGACCAACCTGTTTTGTCTGTAATTGCTCTGGGCTCCCAAGGTGCGCAGTTTTAGTTTTTGTTTTTACCATATGTCAATGTTGTTGTTGCACAGTCTCCTGAGAATACACATTCACTGTCATTAACCCCTATTGTTTTTCTATGGCTGTTATTGCAAACTATAGTATAGTGCAAGGGTACTCAACTGGCGGACCGTGGTCCGAATCTGACGGCAGCTGTCTGAACCCACAATGTGCAGACCAAGAGGGGAAACATTGGTATCTTCAACTGCGGGCCTACGCGGCTGCAACATTTTCTAAGTTTATCCTCATCTGGCCGGGATGAAAGCCAGTTGTAGACTAGGGTATGGCACAAGGAAAATAAAAGACCCTCCTCTGCTGCAGCATGTCGTGCGCTTATCTGCTGCTGTAGCGAAGGAGTGAAATTCCTTCTATACAATGTGAGTGACCAACAGATCAAGGAAGGAAGGGAAGGAGACTAAAGAAGGGGCTGGACCGAGCCTGCAGGGCTGAAGGGGAAGCCTCCATGACCTCCCTGGTAGGGAAAGGGTTAACAGGTGAGGGAGAGCTGGAGGGAGTTGGAGGGGGTCAGGGAGGAGTCAGGGGGGCCGTTGCTGCTCTTCCCGCTGTTTTCGGCATTGAGCCGGAAGCAGCGGGAGCAGTAGCACAGTAAGAACAAGCTCCCCGTTGCCTGCGCTCTTACTGTATGTCGGAGGCGGTTTTGTTAGAGCAGCTGCGTGCTGCTGCTGTGCACCACGGTCCCGGATGGCTGGAGGAGACCGTGGCTGCATTAGCGAGAATCCCCTCCCCCGGCCCCCTTCCTAGCATGGCGGCGGGGGGGGAGTCGGCAACAACTGCTCCTGTCCGGAGCAGGCAGAGAGCGTTGCCGGGGGTGACGGCGACGCAGGCCGGGTCGACCCGTCCCTCCCGGCGGTCTCGACCTCCAGAGCGCCTCAGTCCTGAGGCAGTCCCGCGGACACGGCGTCGCAGGGGGAGCCCGATCTCGGACGCTGCAGGCCAGGCAGCTGGGGGGACCGCCCCTTCCCAGGCCCTGCGTCCTGGCAGGAATCCCAGGCCGCGACGGGGTCTGGCGGTGAGCAGGGAGTCGCAGGCCGGGCTCCCTGTCACCCCTCCACCATCGGATGGAAGATTCGGAGGACGAGGTACGGCCGCCCCGCCTGGTGATGTTCCGGCCAGGGGGCAGGCTTCTTCAGGATCATCGAGACGGACGCCTAGATCTGCAGCGACGTCGAGGCAACAGGTCCGGTCGGAAGTCTGGGTTCCATCGGTCGGGCGGCAGGTTGCCGGCCCATCGGTCAGCGCGTCATCATCTCCGATCCGAAGATGTCGGTGGGATGGCCAGTCGTCTGCGAGAGATGAGCTCGAGGAAGGTGAACTGGACGTGTATCGTCGAGGTCAGGATGGTCCGGCTGACGGGAACACAGCGCCTGTGCGGCCCGGTGAGTGTGTAACTCCATCATTGTCATATCCAGCGATTTTTATGTCGGGTGTCGGTGGGGGGGCTGCTAGCGTCGCATCGGTTGCCGGTAGTGGCGCGGGCGGGCGCGATGGCGCGGGTCTGGCAGACTTAGTGGGTTGCTTGAGGGAGCTGGTCGGGCGCCTAGATAGGGCGGCGGCGCCGTTAGTTACGGAAGTGTCCCCGGCGGTAGTGTGGGAGGGCCCCAGGGACTTGGGGTTGGTACAGGCGCGGCCCGTGCTGGCGGTTAGGGAGGCGGTCGCGGTGTCGGTACAGACCGAGGCACAAAAGGATGGCGATCGGGTGCGTATTGATGACCGTGCTCGGGGGGAGGTGTACGTTTGTTTCGAAGGTCCGTTGGGGGCGCATTTAAAGCAGGAGGTGCGCGAGCGGATCTGGAAGGATGAATATGTTGAGATTTTTTCTCTCTTGCCGCTCGCTAAATTTAATTTGGATAAGAGCAAGCGGGACGAGAGGAAAAAGGACGAGGAGGAACGGCGGCGGTATAGGCTTATCCCGCAGACGTTCGTTAATTGGTCGCAGGCGTTCGCCATATTGGCTAGTGTGATAGGGGAAAAGGCGCCGGAAAATTGTTCGGCGTTATTTTGTTATTTTGATGCCATTGGGGAGGCTCATAGGGCGTATGGGGGTCAGGCGTGGCTGCGATACGATGAGCAATTCCGTCAGCGGAAAGCGGTTCGGTCGGCGATTCGGTGGGACCAGAAGGATATTGCTCTCTGGTTACGGGTTACGGCTCCGGTTAGGCAGTCCTTTCCCGGGAGCGCCGGCCAGGGAGGCCAGTCTAGCCAGGTTGGACAAAGCGGCGGGGGAAAGGCGGGTTTTTGCTGGCAATTTAATGAAGGCCAGTGTAAGTTCGGGGCCACGTGCAAGTTCAAGCACGTGTGTTCCGAGTGTAATGGTGCATCACACGGGGCGGCAAAATGTCTGCGAAAAAAGAGGTCAGGGAACCACACTCCGCGGCTGGTCAAGGGGGTGTCGCCGGTGAGGGTGGAAAAGATGGCCCCTTATCTAAATGAGTATCCAGATAGGGCGGCGGCGAAGTTGCTTTCCGAAGGGTTTCGTGTTGGTTTTGTTATTCCTCCGCCTCCTTATGAGGTTCCGGTTACGCGGAGGAATTTAGAATCGGCTTACTTGCATGCAAAAGTCGTGTCGGAAAAGTTGTTGAAAGAAGTTTCGTTGGGCCGCATGTCGGGGCCGTTTGTTGAGTCGCCTGTAGAAGATTTAGTTGTGTCCCCGTTGGGTATTGTCCCTAAACGCGAGCCCGGAAAATTTCGTTTGATTCAACATTTATCGTATCCCAAGGGTTCGTCGGTAAATGACGGGATTGATCACGAGTTGTGCTCCGTAGTCTATACCTCGTTCGATAAGGCGGTGGGTTTAGTGCGGGCTGCGGGTCCAGGTGCGCTGCTAGCAAAAACCGACATCGAGGCGGCGTTCAGGTTGTTGCCTGTTCATCCAGAAAGCCAACGGCTGTTGGGTTGTTTTTGGGATGGGGCTTTTTACGTGGATCGGTGCCTTCCGATGGGGTGTTCCCTTTCTTGTGCATACTTCGAGGCGTTTAGTAGCTTCGTAGAGTGGGTAACGAGGGGAGTATCCGGGGTCGACTCGTTGATCCATTACTTAGATGATTTTTTGTGTGTTGGCCCGGGGGGTTCGCCGGTTTGCGGTAATTTGCTTCATGCACTACAGAAGGTGGCGAGGGATTTCGGTATTCCTTTGGCGCCAGAAAAAACGGAGGGCGCGGTAGCGACGATTTGTTTTTTGGGAATTGAAGTAGACTCGGTGGCAATGGAGTGTCGTCTCCCTGCGGATAAGTTGGGTGCTTTGAGGCTGGAGGTACGGCGGGCTTGTAGACTGACGAAAATGACGCTGCGGGAGCTTCAGTCGCTTCTGGGGAAGTTGAATTTCGCCTGCCGGATTATGCCGATGGGGAGGGTGTTTGGTAGGAGGTTGGCGGCGGCAACGGCGGGAGTGCGTGCGCCGCATCATTTTGTTCGGCTCAAGGAGGAGCACCGAGCGGATCTTCAGGTTTGGGATGACTTCTTGGGCCAGTACAATGGTCGCTCACTATGGATGGCCCCAGCGCAGGATACGAGTGATTTGAATATTTTTACGGATGCGGCTGGGGCGGGCGGTTTTGGAGCTTACGGGGGAGGTCCGTGGTGCGCGGGTCAATGGCCGGCTAGTTGGGTGTCCAGTGGACTCACGCGGAATCTGGCCCTGCTCGAGCTGTTTCCCATCGTGGTGGCGGCTACCATTTGGGGGGACAGGCTCAGGGATAAGAAGGTCCGTTTTTACTGCGACAACATGGGGGTGGTGCTGGCCATTAATAATATCACGGCGTCCTCTCCTCCGGTAGTTCAATTGTTGCGACATTTAGTGTTGGTGTGTTTGTCGTTGAACGCGTGGGTGGTGGCGGTGCATGTCCCGGGTGTACGGAACTGTATCGCTGATGCTCTTTCTCGCTCGCAGTGGGACCGGTTTCGGCAATTGGCACCGGGAGCGGAACGGCTCGGTTTGGCTTGTCCGGAGCATCTTTGGGATCTGGTATCGGTCCCGTAGAACAACTGTTACAAAGGTCTTTGGCGCGCTCGACGTGGAGTGCTTATGCTGCTTGTTGGAGGCAGTGGGAGGAGTGGGTAAGAGAGTTGGGTGACGTCAATACGGATAGAGACAGGTTGGTGGCACTTTTGTACTGGTTAGGGGACGCCTGGGAGGCGGGGTTTTCAGTGGCGAAGGTGAACCGGTTCATATCTGCGGTGGCGTTTGGGTTTAAGTTGCGGGGCTTTCAGGATGTATCGAAGGAATTTCTGGTATCGCAGGCCTTGAAGGGGCTGCGCCGAGGTAGGGTGGAGGCGGATAGTAGAAGGCCTGTGTCGTTTACTTTGCTTAGCTCGTTGGGCGGTTCATTAGCATCGGTCTGTCGTTCTTCAGACGAAATGGATTTGTTTCGGTTAGCTTTTTCGTTAGCGTTCTTTGGGGCATTTAGAATAGGTGAGTTGGTATCGCCAAGTACTAAACAGGCAGGGGGGCTGAGATCTGGGGAGGTGAGCCTCTTCGCAGATCGGCTGGAGGTATGGTTGCGTCGGTCAAAAACTGATCAAGTGGGGAAGGGTAAACTGATAGTTTTGTTCGCCCTCCCGGGGTCGGTTATGTGCCCAGTAGAGTGCATGCGGGGTTTTACGCCGAAAAGGGGGTCTCCAGATTTGCCTTTGTTACGTCATGTGGACGGGTCGTTTTTGTCCAGGTTTCAGTTTGGAGCTGTATTTAAAAAATGTTTGGCGGCGGTTGGTGTTGCGGCAGGCTCATATTCATCTCACTCCTTTAGGATTGGCGCAGCAACAGAAGCGGGGCGCTGGGGGTTGGATGATGAGGGGGTGCGGCGTATTGGTCGTTGGGAGTCCAACAGGTTTAAGTCCTATGTCCGCCCCCATATGTTATGAGGTTTGTTGTTAACGCTTTAAAAATGTTATATGGTGGTGCCTAATTGTTTTTTCCGTTTCAGATTCGCCTCCGTGTTTGGTGTGGTTGATGGGTCATTCTTACGTGCACTGGGGGGCTTTGAGGGCGGACGTCCGCCCGGATGGTCGCCAGTTGCGCATTCCGCGACAGGATGCGGTTGTGCATTGGCTGGGATTTAGAGGTATGTCGTGGAGCAGGGTGTTGGCGGAATTCCAGACATATGCTCGGCTTGATAGGGTTCCGGAGGTCTTAGTGCTGCACGTGGGTGGGAATGACTTAGGAGTCCGCCCCTTTCGTGAGTTGGTGCGGGATATCAAACACGATATGTTGTGTTTGTGGGTATCTTATCCCAAGTTAGTGATAGTGTGGTCGGACATAGTCCCAAGAAAACATTGGCGGTTGGCTAGATCGGTGGAGAGAGTCAATAAGGCTCGCATTAAAGTTAATCGGGCGGTGTCCCGTTTTGTGGCAAGGAACGGGGGCATTTGCGTGAGGCATAGGGATTTGGAGTCAGGAGTGGGGAATTTCTGGAGGAGTGACGGGGTTCATCTGACCGAGGTTGGCATTGATTTGTGGAGCTTGGCGATAGCAGAAGGCATTGAAAGGGCGGTGGTGGTGTGGAGGAACTCACAGGCTTAAGGTGGTCAAGGCCTGTTTCGCTGTGGCGGGGGGAGTCCTTGAGGCCAGTCAGTAAAAAATGGTGGGGGGGTCGCATCGGGGGTATGCGTCCCCCAAAAAAGGTACATGGTTGAAGACTTCATCGGGTGTTATCCCTTTGAAGTGGTCTTCTGGTAGAAGGTATATCACTTGAAGGCTTCATCGGGTGTTATCCCTTTGAAGTGGACTTCTAGTGGTCGGTATATCACTTGAGGGCTTCATCGGGTGTTATCCCCTTGAAGTGGACTTCTAGTGGTTGGAGCCATCTGCAGAGGTGAACGGTGCTTCCGAGCTGGTTTACGGCTGGAGGTAATTAGTGGTTTGCAGATGGCTAACTCGGTGTGTTCTTAAAAAAGGAATATCTGAAAGGGCTTCAAGGACTTCCTCTGCTCGGGTTAATGTTAACGTTAAATTGTTATTTACGTTTCTGACCCATGTTGGGTCATGTGAATTATTAGAAGGAATTCTCTGGTGGATTCCTAACTAGTTATCCGAAGGTTTCGGATTTAAATTGTTTTTATAAAACTGTAAAATTAATAAACGGCTGCTGTGGCCATTTCACATCCAACCTCGGTGTCACGTGTCTTTCCTAAAGGTGGGGGTGGGGGGATAGGATGGGGTAAGGGAAGGTTCGTTAACACACGACTCTACTTAGGCAGGTCAAGAAGGGGCTGGACCGAGCCTGCAGGGCTGAAGGGGAAGCCTCCATGACCTCCCTGGTAGGGAAAGGGTTAACAGGTGAGGGAGAGCTGGAGGGAGTTGGAGGGGGTCAGGGAGGAGTCAGGGGGGCCATTGCTGCTCTTCCCGCTGTTTTCGGCATTGAGCCGGAAGCAGCGGGAGCAGTAGCACAGTAAGAACAAGCTCCCACCCTCCCGCCCTTGGTTTGTTACGTGGTGGGTATTTGCGTACGTCCGTATATGAGTGTTGTGTTTTATTTGTGTGCTTATCTAACATGTTTTCCTTTTTTCCTGAGTAGGTCCTATTGTCATGGCAGCTGGCGGGGGGAGTCCTTGAGGCCAGTCAGTAAAAAATGGTGGGGGGGTCGCATCGGGGGTATGCGTCCCCCAAAAAAGGTACATGGTTGAAGACTTCATCGGGTGTTATCCCTTTGAAGTGGTCTTCTGGTAGAAGGTATATCACTTGAAGGCTTCATCGGGTGTTATCCCTTTGAAGTGGACTTCTAGTGGTCGGTATATCACTTGAGGGCTTCATCGGGTGTTATCCCCTTGAAGTGGACTTCTAGTGGTTGGAGCCATCTGCAGAGGTGAACGGTGCTTCCGAGCTGGTTTACGGCTGGAGGTAATTAGTGGTTTGCAGATGGCTAACTCGGTGTGTTCTTAAAAAAGGAATATCTGAAAGGGCTTCAAGGACTTCCTCTGCTCGGGTTAATGTTAACGTTAAATTGTTATTTACGTTTCTGACCCATGTTGGGTCATGTGAATTATTAGAAGGAATTCTCTGGTGGATTCCTAACTAGTTATCCGAAGGTTTCGGATTTAAATTGTTTTTATAAAACTGTAAAATTAATAAACGGCTGCTGTGGCCATTTCACATCCAACCTCGGTGTCACGTGTCTTTCCTAAAGGTGGGGGTGGAGGGATAGGATGGGGTAAGGGAAGGTTCGTTAACACACGACTCTACTTAGGCAGGTCAGGCTATGTTCACACGCTTAACAAAAAACGTCTGTAAATACGGAGCTGTTTTCTAGCATGCAGAAAGAACTATCCAAATTTCCATTGTTGTGTGTATCTCGCTGGTACTTGTGGTTCCACACAGAAATGAAACGGCAGAAATGCAACTGCTTGCTGTGTATATCCTCGTACTTGATGTTCTAAATCCCCAACAAGGGAGAAAAAGGAGATCGTGCACTACCTTTCGGGTTGCAATATTTGGCGTGTTACAAGAGCTTATCTTATGCTTTTATCTATATCTGTTTTTGTAAGTATGGAATAAAGTCGTGGAATTTGTAGTTTCCAAAAGGTAGTGCACTATCTCCTTTTTCTCCCTTGTTGGAGATTTAGAACATCAAGTACGAGGATCTACACAGCAAGCAGTTGCATTTCTGCAGTTTCACTGCTGTGTGGAACCACAAGTACCAGCGAGATACACACACCAGTGGAAATTTGGATCGTTCTTTCTGCATGCTAGCTGGGGGAAGGTCAAACCCTTGATGCACACTTCAGGCTTTACATCCACAACCGTCTGAGCGGTAAAAAACTATCAATTTTTAAACAGGGATTTGTTCAGCTGGGACAACCCCTTTCTACAAAAAGAGTATTCAATAAAAACTTTTCAAAATAGTGAATTTATGAGCGAGTATGTCACCTTGACACTAATTGTAAGATATAATCAATAGTACGGTATTATTGCTACTATTATTATTATTACTATTATTATTACTGTATATTTTCAGGTATTACATTTCAGCAGTATAAATATCAAGTAAATCATTCCACAAGATAAGGTTTTTAAAAATTCATTTTAATGAAGAAATAATTCCATTCCAAAATATAGACACACAGTTATTATAACCACTTCAAAATAGGACATGTCCCATGTAGGTTCCAACACACACACACAAAACAATACTTAACAGCAATACAAAATTTTCCATACAGTACTAGTTTTGTTACAATACCAATGAAAATGGTCAAATTCTTTAGTGTGTCTGTTCTTGCGGTCTTCAAGTTGTCAAGTACAGTAGTTATAGAATTACAAATATCGGTCAGTAACCTCGAGATTTTCAGATTACATTTTTGGTTCAGAAGTCAAAAGGCCTGTTCCAATACAGAGGATTGCTCGCTGTTATCTGCTCTGCATATTACGGAGACTACACTTGAATGACGCAACCTGAGGCTGCCCATATTTACAAGGTCTATCTACAGTAAACTTCATCTGTTTCCTGCACAATGATTTAGCAGCTATTTTGTGAGCTGAACACATGTTCCTGAGAACTCACATTCTAGCTTCTCCAGTTCCAAGCCAACAGAATCAGTAGGATTATCACTCCACTGGTTAATAATAATAAAAACTCATGAATACCCTTTTCAGCCCACAAAATGAGCGCCTCTAGTCTGTGCAGTTGTCAGGAGTACTATAACATGGGAAATAAACCGAACAGAATAAAAAGATACCTTTGCTAACAAATTATTACATGACTCATGCAATCAAAAAAAAGGTAAAAACACAACAGCAAAAGTACCCTAGTAAAGTATCGTAGTGAAGGCCACGCAAATCATATGCAAAACTGTAAATATTCTACATTCTAATTATCTCTCAGTATACATTCTGTGAACACTCAAAAAGCAATATATGGAAGCCAGCCTACTCTATGATGAAAGCCTATTTATGTTTAAATATAGTAGAATGTAGGCTAAAAGAACGGCTTAAAATAATAGTTCAAACCGACAGTGTAGAAATGGCTTATCCTCTATTGCCAAACTCTTCTATGAAAAGCACCCAGTAGATAAACCTCATTTTTATTCCTCATGTGGAAACACCAGTCTCTGTACCTCTACAGTAAATATCCAATCATCTATTTTTTCATGGCACTTTTTCTTAAACTCATTTTGGGTCATCCAAACAAAAAAAAGAAAGAATACTTACGAACAATTATAGAGTAAGAGCTTATTATAAAGAACATCATGCAGTTATTAATATCTAATGTACACTAAAATTCTTATAATCTGGCATCAATGGTACCCAACAGTTGTTAGATTATCAAACCTCTCGATTATTTGACAAAAATGTAAGGGTTGTAAGATCAGCCACCCCATCCCACCCCCCACCTACCCATCACAATAGAATGGAATCAACAATAACAAAAATGCACAAGTACCTGATGCTTTAAAGAGTTCACCTAAATTTACCTTCTGACAAATCATATGGCTGGAAACTTCATCGAATGGCAGAACGAAGGGTGGCACTGTAGATGGCTTTAACTCAATCGCTACTATTGAAATC
This sequence comes from Rhinoderma darwinii, assembly GCF_050947455.1. Lineage (NCBI taxonomy): Eukaryota > Metazoa > Chordata > Amphibia > Anura > Rhinodermatidae > Rhinoderma > Rhinoderma darwinii. The sequence goes on from NC_134691.1 coordinate 93,026,389, forward strand.
AATGGTACCCTATTTTCAGAGTCATGTCAGAAAATCCATGTTTGAAAATCGTCAATGGGTGCTTGAGTCTGTCACCCAAAGCTTGTAAAAGAAAGCACGATTGAGAAGGGTCCCAGCTCTCTTCAGGGTACTGTGGGACAGTGGGAATTGGTGATATCCCAGCACATGAATCTCTACTAGTGGACATGTTAGATGATACATTTTCCTGAAACTCATAAAGGTAGATATCTTCCAACTTGATATGCAAACCCCACATAACCAATTACTCCTAAATCTTAAAATTATTTTATTACATTTTCTTCTGGTCTAGTAAGATTCCATAGCATCAGAGAGTTCTGATGAAAACCAACTCCTGGATGATCTGACACCAAGTTAAAGGAATTTTACTTTTCTTCTTAATCTTCCTATTATAATTTGGACTAATCATACATAAACCATAAGAAAACCACTCCATGAACTAGTATGTAGTGCTAACAAGGCTTATAAAATAATAAACAAACAGACAATACACTCAAACCTCCATCCCCACATCTATCAGCAGCCTCACGATTATTCAATGGAGCACATTTTCTCTTGAGGTATCAGGATTCAGTAATTTAAAGGCTATGGACACCTTTGGACCCAACCTTGTCCCCGAGGCAGCTTTTGGCTATCTGGCGAGGTGGTTGTTGGCCGCTGCATCCAGGCGGAGACTCAGTAGAGATGTGGACTGCTTACGGAAACAGCCAAGCTCGCTGTGGTACGCTGTTTCCTTATGTCCTACAGAAGTGAATGGGAGTTACGGAAACAGCGTAGCATAGCGAGCTAAGCGGTTTCTGTAGCTGTCCATAGCCTTTAAAGTAACGTAGATGCTACTAAATCAAAAAATAAATATTGCAGCACTTTTCTTAGTTTTCATTCACGTCCATCTGACAGGCATCTAGAATGGAACTTTGAGGACACGTTCCATTATAATCATTGCAATCCCGTACCATTATCATTTAAACATAGCAGCATGTCTATCGGTAAAACCTGTAAAAAGATGAACCTTTAAGGGGTTTTCACATCTTAGTCTTCGTTCACATCTGCATCAGGGCTCCGTTCAGAGGTTACATATCCATAGGCTATGCCCTAAATGTCTGATAGATGCGAGTCCCAGATCTGGGACCCGCACCTATATCGAGGACAGGTGTTTCCAGACCCCTGCTTCGCCTGGTGCGGCAGTCCCTGGCCGCAGAATCCATGCGGAGACTAGTGGAGAGAGGGCTTGTGGCTCTACTCCATTGTGCTGTAATGTTGTTACGGAATCAGCCGAGCATCGCTTGCCCGGCTGTTTCCATAACTCCCATGAAACAGAATGGAGAGTTGCACGCAACCCCCTCTCCACTAGTCTCCGCCATGTATCCTGCGGCCAGCGGACCAGGCGAAACAGGGGTTTGGAGACCCCCCGTTCTTGATATAGGTGCGGGTCCTAGAGCTGAAACCAGCATCTATCAGACATTTATGGCAAGTCCTGTGGATATGCCATAAATGTCTAAGATGGGAAAAACCCTTTACGCAGTATAGCATAAGGGTCCTTTCTTAGTCTCACCCATTGCCTCTTTGCTGTTTGATATACTTTGCCCCTATCCTTACCAAACGACCCTGTCTTAAAGCTGTCCAATATTACACCTATATGTCATATAATATTAATTAAATCAAAAAGAGGATCTGTCAGCTCTCCCTCCTGACATGTCTGTTATAGCAAATACTTGCAGTACCCATAAAATAACAATTCTGGAGCATTTTTTCTTAGAACTCTGCATTGTGCCGTACATCTTTGAGTTTTACCATTCCCCTTGTCAATGGGGCATGTCCCTACACAGTCTGAGACCGTTCAGACAATGCTGACAGTATCAGACCTCTGTAAGGATACGCCCTATAGACAAGGGGAATGGTAGTGCCCAGTTATTAATACATTTTCAGGAGGAATAGTAGAGGAATGGAAAAATGAAAAGTTCGAAGAAATGATGTTCCAGAATTGTTATTTTATGGGGAATACAAGTATTTACTAAAACAGACATGTCAGGAGAGGTGATAGGTCCTCTATAACGCATAATACTAAGGCTCGCACATCTGGGCACAAGTTTAGTGTGTCATTAGGCAGAGGAAATCTGAACGTTCTGGGCAGACTAAAACAAACAGGGATGAAGTTAATTCTAAAAAAAAATAATGACCTATGGGGTGGTGGGAAAATTAGGGAATACCCTTAAATAGCTTTGTCGTGAAATACTCCAAAATCTCCATGTTTATTTTTGGTAGAAAAATGCTGGCATGAGTTCAGAACTCCATCCACATACACTTAAATGAATAAAACCTTCCTACTCCTGTGTCTCTCTTCCCAGTTACTCTCTTTACAGTTCCTTTCAGTAAGGCCTCATGCACACAACCGTAGCCATGTGCACGGCCGTGATTTCCGGGCAAGCAAATCGCGGGCTGTGCACATGGCCGCGGCCATTATTTTCAATGAGCCCGGACCGCAGAATACGGCTTTAATAAGGCTTGCCCGTTCTTTCTGCGGTCCGGACTCCGGGGCCATGCACGGACTGTGAAAACCACGGTCGTGTGCATGGCCCCATAGGAATGAATAGGACCGCAATTCTCCCGTGGATTTTCAGGGGAATGGCAGCCGCAAAAGCACGTTCGTGTGCATGGGGCCTAAGTGACGTTCCTATTTACAGGCTTTAGGATCAACAACTCAAGACAGAAAATGGAAAGTCAACTCGTGCTTTTTTTTTACATGACAAATAAGTTCCACTGTGTAAACAGACATTTTATTAGCAAATGATCTATATGAAAGAGTGTTCCTGCCCGTCTCAGTCGTAATCCAGTGCATCCCACCATTAGAGTTGCGGTTTTCCCCCATATTCTCAGTCACACATGCGAGCCCTTGTGCTTTTCACTGCTACCCCTACTCACCCCCAATATGCATGCAAAATGTTTGGCGGCCATAAGGCATTCAGAAAACAATTCCTAGTATATTTGCCGCTTGTACACAGGGCGATATTTTGCTGCATATTCGTGTGTGTAGCTTATCAAGTCAGTAGGATCTTGCCATATCACTGATGCAAAATGGCTGTCTCCCCTATGTCTACGTGACAGGAGAACTTTTACGAGCATGCAGTAACAGTGAATACAAAGGCCTCAAAATAACAAATAAAAAAGCGAAATAAAACATCAAAGAACACAGTTGATCAAACAGCAAAATAGCAAGAAAAAAAGAGACAGAGGCAACAGTAATATGGGAGAGAATGAGTTTCAACTAGTTTTGGGTTTTATGGCACCTGTGGTTAATAATCAGCTTTATCCTTTCAGCTGCTGAAGATGGGCATGCAGTGCCCGGCAGAACCCTGCAGCAGTGAGAGGGTTAATAATGAGTAGCTCCAAACATAGTTCACAGTTCTAATAGCGTCGGTGTGGATTGCAAAAAGCTACATTGTAAATAGTCTGAACATTGTATAATTTATCTATATTTCTTTTAATATGATAGCGTCTATATTGAAAATGAAAAAAATATATATATATTTATATATAGATATATACACTAAAAACTCATATGGCTGATTTGTGAGCTCTTGAGAGGAAACAAATTTATACAGTTAGCCCTGACGTATTATTTTATTTCAATGGGCTTTGTACACATAAATCTGTAGCTTTTCAGAACAAATAAAATGAATATTTAAATCAATGAATCCAAATCTATCCAGTGACTGAAATAGACATAAAGAACTCTATGGAACTGCTGCCTTACTGCCATGACCGGCTACACCAAACGGATGTCCAGGATTGCAGTCCCAAATCAAGTGCAAATCCTGCTGTAGATGAAATAAAGCGCGCTGTCCCTGTGAGCGATCACACCCATGTGCACTGTAGGTGCTGGAGCCGGTACGCTACTGTCCGTTTTTCTAGTCCCCGCAGCACATTGAAGGGGCCATTTTGCACTGCACAGTGGTTACAGATGCAGATGCCTAGATACTGCTACTAGATAAGTGGGTGAGTAGCTTCAAATAGAACTAAGGCACTCAGACATCTAGTAGTATCAGACATCTAGTAGTATCAGACATCTAGTAGTATCAGACATCTAGTAGTATCAGACATCTAGTAGTATCAGACATCTAGTAGTATCAGACATCTAGTAGTATCAGACATCTAGTAGTATCAGACATCTAGTAGTATCAGACATCTAGTAGTATCAGACATCTAGTAGTAACAGACATCTAGTAGTATCAGACATCTAGTAGTATCAGACATCTAGTAGTATCAGACATCTAGTAGTATCAGACATCTAGTAGTAACAGACATCTAGTAGTATCAGACATCTAGTAGTATCAGACATCTAGTAGTATCAGACATCTAGTAGTATCAGACATCTAGTAGTATCAGACATCTAGTAGTATCAGACATCTAGTAGTATCAGACATCTAGTAGTATCAGACATCTAGTAGTAACAGCTGTTCTACACATCATTAGCGTCTATGGTCCACCACCACATGGTGATAGACAGGATCTCCTCTGGTAGTTTGGCCAGTGGCAGAGAAGAAGTTTGTATACACCTGGGTGATATATTCAGTGTCTCTCTACTGTGGATTGGCAAGGTTGCCTGAACTAGTCTGAATACTTGATTCCCCTTCCCGTTGGAAATAAGGGAGATTTCCTTTTTCGAGGCCAGATTGCCTGACAATCTGCACTGGCAGCTCGTATGTTAAATAGATATATGACAATGAATGTATGACGGTATGTGCAAATGGCTATATTTATCATAATGCAAATTATGATTTAGAGTTCAAATGAACGTTTTTTTTCTTGTTTGTAACGTAATAATTAAAACACACACCTACAAACGACACGGCTTAGAACAAATGTACTGTGCTACATTCCGGTGGACTCTGATGGGATTCTTTGTACTAGAAGATGCAGCAGGTGAGGTCAACCTGCGTTTTTCCTGCCGGATCGATGGCTGACATGCTACGTGCATCTTCTCCATACTACTTTTTTTTCTGTAGCAAAAAAAACAAAACATTTGGATTATGAGTGTTATTTCCCCAATAAACATATAGATTCAGCTTTCTGTGGACATTACATAGATAGACTTCTGAACATCTTGCTCCTATAAACGCAGCTTGGGATCTAATTAGGTAAAACATTACACGTTTACTGCGTCCTTTGTTGATGTTCTACTTCAACCTTATTAACCATTGCATCTTCATTCATTGTAATCATCCACCCACAGTAAAATATCTCCCCATTGGGGCTGCGTAGGGGAAAGTCGCTCACACCAAGCAGTCCCATGAGGCGACATGTTTTCGGGTTCGTACAAACACGGACCATTGTCTTGAGACAGCTGCTCCTCTTTGTTTTTTTTCTTCCCACATCTCTCTATTTTTAATAATAAGAGCTCTGAATGAACACACAATATTGAGAAATGCTGCATATTTGTTCCCCAAACTTTTCAGCTAAAATAGGGAGTATTGTAACAAGAATATTATAGTAACTCATTTCTAGAGCTTTCTATTACACTGGATATGTTCCCAGCATGGAGCGATTGCTCAGATCACTTGCGGATGTAAACTAAGCATGGAGTGCCCTCTGCTGTTGAAATGACTGCATTTTCTTCTTCCTCACAGCCGTTCAATACAAACAATAACTATGTAAAAACAAGTCTTATAAGTCCGCAATATATTAATATCATCAATTACATAATCAGGCAGATGTTTTATATAATATGGATTCCCTTCATTCTATCGACAATGTTTCTAAACGGAAAATGCTATCCGCAATAAAGACGGTTAACCATGATTGAAACAATATTGTTTGCATCATGCTGGGGGAGGGGGGCATAATGTGCGAGGATGGACATCTTTGGTTACAATGTAGTCACTAAATGTTGTAAACTTCATAATTTAGTGCTATATATACTGAATATACTTACTTCAGAGGGGAAGGGAAGAGAATAGTGCCTTCAGCCCTGCAAACTGACCTGTGTGAGGAAAGTGTCAGACAACGATATGAGTATATAATCCAATGAAGAATTAATTTCCTTTTATACAGACATACTACAATATTCCTGGCAGGATCCTCACTTCTCTACTCTGCTCTTGGTGACCCTACTGCTTGTTTGTTTTTTTGCCCCCATCAGTGGATCTTTTGTGACTGCAGATGGTTTTACTGTTGGGACCACCCATGATTAGCAATTCCATAGCAAGTGCATACTAACACAAGTGTAGCAATATATGGCACCCAGTGAAATCAATACACATCGACAGCCAAGAGGAAGAATTGCTCTCTTAAAATTCAATCTTTAAAAAAAAAATATGCACCATGTATAAAGGTTTGGGCTGAGATGTTTCTATTTTATTCTTATAGTTCATTTAACCCCTTCCTGCACCATGACGGAACTGTACATTATGGAATGGGGGAGAAGTATTCCTTAGATGCAGTGAGCAATAGCTGAGGGGACCCTATGTCATTCAATCACCCCCCTCGATGAGGGGGGCCTAACGAAGACCCCCAGCTCTGCCGCCTTGGTGCTCCGATTAAGCCCTGCCTTAGAGTCGTTAAAGAGAACCTTTCACCTGCCCATAGATGTGCAGCTGACTGCAGCATGTAATGGGCAGGGCTGCACAAACCCTGGGGCACTTGACATTTTTTTCCTATCTTCCTCCGTTATTTAGATATCGGTGCCATTATATTTGGCGCCCGATATTTAAATAACCCCCTGAACGGTCAATGGGGCGTGTAAAGGCAACGGGGTGTGTAACATCGCTGTGACACTGTCCAATCAGCTACAGACAGTGCCACAGCAAGAGCTGGAGAGAGGAGAGCATGCACACGCCCTCACTCTTCAGCTCTCGGCAGACAAGGACAAGACTGTGTGATCTCTCGCGAGAGATCGCAGTCTTATCCTTGTCTGCCGAGAGCAGAAGAGTGAGTGAGAGCGTGCGGATGCGCGCAGAGCTCCGAGTTGCGCATGCACACGCTCTCCTCCCTGTCTGTAGCTGTCCAGTCTGTAGCTGTAGTGTAACTGTAGCCTTGTGCTCCACATCCATATTGCCTTTGTTTGCCTGCCGTAACATTAAATGAAAATGCAACTAAATTGCTGTACCTATGCTTGTCTTATATTTACAAAAACTGCTACCAGCAGGCAAATCCCTATGTCCCAACTATCATAGATAAATGAACTAACTTTAGTACGCTTATATTAATCAAAAGGACTAACTACATATATTGATTTAAAAGTTATAACATATCCTCCGTTTGGAGAGTAACATTGAGCAGTGCAAGCAAGGCCAAGTGTATATTTAGTCAGTGTTGCCCGGCGGCTGCAGAACGTCGGGCCAGACAGACGGTAATCAGCAGGAAACAACGGAGGTACACATTAAGTTAAAATTGATAGTGTCAGAGCCCCCCCGACATGTTTCGCTGCGCAAGGCAGCGTCCTCAGGGGTTCAGGGGCTAATGATAGCGCGCCGAGAAAACGAGACTGTATTATGCTGCCCGGAAAATGCAGCTGATCACAAACTGACCAATCCTGACCCGTCAAACTAACCGAGCCTCCCATCGAGCATGATCGACACACCAGTGGACCAATCAGTGTGCCACACCAGGAGGCAATCAGTGCATACCGGCACTGTCCAATAGTATACATGGAAGAGGGACAGGCCCCCCATTCCTTCCGACGGACGTCAAAGGCAGCCTATAGGAGAGCAATCACGGTGGAGCGTCAATATGTATCCGCCCAGTGCCCAGGTTCAACCTGCAGAGGCGACAAGCCTTCTTTATTGTGAGAACTGTGAATTTATGGAATAGTCACCGCAGGAGCTGGTCACAGCAGGGACAGTAGATGGATTTAAAAAAAGGCTTAGATAATTTCCTAGAACAAAAAAATATTAGCTCCTATGTGTAGAAATTTTTTACTTCCCCTTTCCCATCCCTTGGTTGAACTTGATGGACATGTGTCTTTTTACAACCGTACAAACTATGTAACTATGTAACTTATAGTGCTCCAAAAGCCAAAGCAGTGCCGATCTCTTTCTTACTTTGAACATTTGTTTATCAATTTGGTATCGCCATAATAGAATTGAGCCGCAGAATAAAGTTAACTAGTAGTTTTACCACCCAGTGAACGCCGTAAAAATGAATGGAGGAATCATTTTTATTCTGTTCCACCTCACTAAATAATTTTGTCAATTTCAGTACATTATGTGGTACAATAAATGGTGGAATTAAAATCTACAACTTTTCCTGCAAAAAAAAACAAGCTATCAAAATGGCCCTTGGAAAAAACTAAAACGAAAAATACTAAAAATGGCCTTGTTCTTAAGGGGTTAAAGCTTAAGATGTCGCTGATGTGGCTCATACATAAGTGTAAAGAGGTTCTTCACCTGTTTGGCTCACACTTATTAACAAGGGAAGTTTCTTAGGCAGAATAGTTGTCATTCTTACAAGCTTGAAAATAACTTGCCAGCTTCATTAAAGGAAGACGATTTTGGGTTAATGTTCTTCTTTAGACCCTTGTGACTTATATCCTCATGTAGAAATCATTTACAGTCATGTTTACCTGGTAGGCTTCATCCTGCAACTTTTGTTTCAGATACTCTTCCATCTTCAGCTCATTTTCAAGTTGTCGCACTGAGTCATTCTCATAGGTTTCATCATCGTGTCTGTTATATGGATCTTCAGGGCCCCTACAATGATGTTCAAAAAAGTATTCACTACAATATAATGTATTTATATTTGAAGAACAGTAAGATTTACCTAATGACCTATGGCAACTGCTTAACGTAGTGGCCCCCTTATATTTTAGGTCTACATAAAAGGAGAACCTGATTTACAGTGCACTTCCATTTACTGTTCACATGGGCTGATTGTAGGACCATGGAAACAGTCCAGCAATGGGGGAAGGTTTTTCATGGTTTTTACATAATTCTTTTGATATAATGTATCGATGTAGGTAAAAGTTATCAGCTGGTAGTAAAGGATTTGATAGAGATTTGGGCACCTGCTGTGTTTAAAACTCATGCTGCACCTTCTTAACTGGGCTCCTCAGGGTAACGGTGGGTTACTCAGAAGCATAATGGTCCTAAATATCAATATAATGCTTGTACAATGAACACTTTGGACCACATTTATCAAGACCTGTAACCTGAGGCTGTCATCTGCGGCCCGCGGTGCACCGTAGCTCCCTCGGGAGAGGAGAGAGCAAGCCGAAGGAGGAGTGCGCTGACGCTCCTTCATGACGTCCCAGAGCAGAGCTTATATTGGCGCTCTGCTCCGGGACTCTTGCTCTGAGGAAGCCCCTGACATCACTGTCTGGGGCTTCTCCAGAGTTCCGGAACAGAGCCTATACTAGTGCTCTGCTCTAGGACTCCGGCTCTGGGGTTGCCCCTGCCATCACATTTCGGTCAAGGAGGATCCCGTGACGTCGCTGTCTATGGACAGTGATGTCAGGGGCTCCTCCAGCAGAGGAATTCCCGGCCTAAGCGTCGGCAACGCTCTGGCTGGGGATTCCACTCCTAGAGGGAGCCCCAATGGCGCTATCTACCGGGAGGTGTGTGTGTGGCACTATCTATAGTGTGTGTGTGTGTGTGTGTGTGTCACTATCTACAGAGGGCACTATGGCCTTATCTACAGAGGGCATTGTGACATTACCTACAGAGGGCACTGTGGCAGTATCTACAGAGGGAACTGTGTCATTATCTATAGAGGGCACTGTGGCATTATCTAGGGGAGGTGTGTGGGATTTCCTACAGAGGGCACTGTGGCATTATCTACGGGTGGGTGTGTGGCATTATCTACAGAGCCCAGTGTGGCATTATCTACAGAGGGCACTGTGGCATTATCTACAGAGGGCACTATGGCATTATCTACAGAGGGCACTATGGCATTATCTAAAAAGGGGCTGTCCAATCTTCATTTTCTTGCATCTGCCAAACGCTGCCAACTGAGCAGCCAGACTGCATTTAGTGACACTTAAACTGGATTGTTAAAATAAGCACGTGGAGTAAACTCGCAAGTTTCCGTTAACTTTAAGCATAGCTGTATTATTATAGTAATGTAGTATTATTGTTATAGTAATGTAGTTTTGCTATAATGTAGTATTGTTATAGTAATGTAGTATTATTGTTATAGTAATGAAGTATTGTTATTGTAATGTAGTTTTGCTATAATGTAGTATTATTATTATTATAGTAATGTAGTATTATTGTTATAGTAATGAAGTATTGTTATTGTAATGTCGTTTTGCTATAATGTAGTATTATTATTATTATAGTAATGTAGTGTTATTATAGTAATTTATTATTATTGTTATAGTAACGTAGTATTGTTATAGTAATGTAGTATTGTTTTTATAGTAATGTAGTATTATTATTATTATAGTAATGTAGTATTATTATTATAGTAATGTAGTATAATTATAGTAATGTAGTTCGAATAACTAATTGATTAACAATACTTTTGGATTGTATCAAATTTGAAAGTAATTCGGCCCATCAATGTAAACATTTTTCTATGTGCGGCCCCTTTATCCAGCCGAGTTTGAGACCCCTGGTGTAGATAAACTCTAAAACTGACATTGTTGTTCATATCAACCAATCAGAGCTCAGATTTATTTTCTTAAATTGCTCTGTAAAAATTAATTAGTTGCTACTTGCAAGAAGACCAGTTTTGATAAATGATGCCTTATAAGCTTCTAAAATATCAGTAAAACCTTGACTTGACTGCATACATATCTGCACGAATATTTCCAGCAGCTGAAGAATTATGGTTGTATGTTGGTTTTCTGGCATGAATCTGAGCAAGGAAAGCTTTCTCTGAGGTTGGGGATGGGACTAGGTCATCAAAGTGGACCCTCCCATACTCTGCATTCACACTGCCTTCTGCTTCATTTCCAACATCTAGAAAAGACAAAAGAGGAGTGTGAGACACATGCTGTTCTCAAAGCAGTGAGCTAGGACTCCTGGCTACATGCAGAAAATCCCTCACCTGCTACATTACAAAAACCTGGATGACAGCATTTCTATGTACTGTATATTATTATGTACAGATGTGTCTTCCCTTAAAGGGTTATTCCAAAATTGATTCATTTTTTTTATTTTTATAATGCATCCTAATCCTAAATTGAATTATAAATCTATACTTGTTGAAAAAAAAAAAAAAAATTCCTTCCCTAACTACCCTTTTTTAAATTTTGATAACTCAGCTAGTGCTGGTTATCTTTTATAAAAGGGGGCGGGAGCGGCTCGATGTCATACAAGCCACTCTGCGCGCTCCCGACGTTGCTAGATAATGTAGTTCTAGCAGCATCGGGAGAACGATCGTCTCAACCAGGCATGGTAAGCGTGGTCGAGATAAACCCCCCCCCCCCCAATTCCGTTTATACTAGCACCTTTACTTTCAAGGCACCCTGGCCACTAATATATCCACACGAGCGGTGGCAGGGCCAGCATCTAATGCGCATGCGCTGATATGTACGTTCACGATTACAATGACATACTCTCCTAAGGACGGAGTAGATATCATTGCTCACGCGCGGCAACAGCTATCGGAAAACAAAGGTGGCCGGATCCCCAGACAACGAGCAGTAAACAAAGAGGGACCGACAGCAACATGGAGCACGGAGATCACGAAAACGACATTGTTTGGATAAAGAAAAGTGTTTACAAAAATTAATAGCTTTAACAGAAGATGGGAATAACCCTTTAACTTATCCCCAAACCTGACACATCCCAAGATGTGTTGTGCATTGTTAAACAAACATGTAAAAAAAACGTATACCTCCGACGGATGCCTCAGACGAATACAATCCGTCAGCCATCCGTTGCCCATAGACACATGTAAAAAAAAAAAAAGTAGACCTTTAACGTGTACGGTTTTTTTTTTTTACCTGATAGCAAAATATTATATTGAATTGATATTATGACAAATTGTGTAAGAACACAATTGAAGAAAAGTTAAGGGTGGACACATCTGTATGTTAAATTCTAATTAGACAGTAGTTATTATTAGCATTATTACCATGTAAGGCCCTGTTCACATTACATTTGTGACGGATGTTTAGCATGTACACCAGGAAAGCTCCCGACGTCTATATAAATACTAAGAATTAGAGATACATCCTGCAGAGGGTGAAAACTGCTAAAAAATGGCAAGTCATATAATGGCCAGTAATAGTGTTATACCTCATGTACAAACACATGACAGATTATTCTTGAAAGTCATGTGAAAAGTTAGGTTTGCTTTAACAATCTTCTCATTTCTTTCTTTCCCCGTAGTTTTGGATATAAGCCTTGCACACTATTGAGGTAAATCTGACTGACCCCTGGTAATGAATATTTATAAAATACTTCACTACATATATCAAGAGTTTTGCCACTTTTCAAAGACTTTCTTGAACAACTTTCCAAATCCTTAACATTTTGGTGAATTGGCTGTGAGTACTTCCTAATGATATTTCTTATGATAGTTTTGTGTTATTTGTGGTATTTTATAAAGAGCCCTACTTATATGCTAGTACTTTGCTCTGCGGTCACATGCAGAGACCTTGTGCAGCTTTCACCTTACGTACATTATGTGCGTTTTAGTCCTTTCTGCTTGAACTATCAAAATGATCTAAACATAGTGATTTGCAAAGCAGCAGCAATGAAAGGCCTCAGTGTATCTTTTCAACTGGAAATAACTATTGACATAGTATCAATTGACTCATAAAATGATGTACTCACAACACATCTAACAAAAAAGCCCTTATTTAACCCGGTTAAAGGTTGGCAAGAAAACATTACAAAACATTTCTAAAAGTTTGCATTCCAATTTAATTTAGACCAAATATCCAAATAACTTAAAGCAGAGGTTTGGGAGATCTTTGAATACATTTTGAATCTATTTAGTCATATTAATAATTTCCTTTTGATTCTGATAAACAATAAATGCAGCCCATATGGTCTCTGAACAATGGCATTTTACTATTAGTAATTTCAAATGCAGAACTGCTGGGGTATTGAGCTAGATTATTAAAGGGTTATTCCCACCTTAGACATTTATGGCATATCCACGTGATGTGCCATAAATGTCTAAGGCCCCATGCACACGATAGTGCTTTTGCGGCCGCAATTCCCCCGAAAATCCACGGGAGAATTGCGACCCCATTCATTCCTATGGGGCCATGCACATGACCGTGGTTTCCAGAAAGAACGGGCATGTCTTATTACGGCCATGTTCTGCGGTCCAGGCTCATAGCAAATAATGGCTGACCCGAAAATCACGGCCGTGCACATGGCTACAGTCGTGTGTATGAGTGGGTATAACCCTTTGAGAGCTATATATTTCTAGACATTCAAACAAAAACTGCATCCCCACCCACTGATGTCACAAATGTAATTCACTGTTTCTTTTTTTATTTTTGATGGACGAATAAACATCTGGACACTGATACCAGGCCATGTTTTACGCTCTATAGACCTAGATTGAATAAAGCATGTCTCCACAGAGGGAAAGGCATAGGTGATGTCTCTTGCTGTAGAGGACTACCAGTGAGAGAAAAGTGAAGAATAAAGGAGGACATTCTGGGAGACGACATGAGAGCGAATATGACTGAAAGGAAGTAGTTGCTGGTTTTAGGAGCACAGTCAAGATTTTATTTTGAGGCTTGATCACATTCTACATTGGGCTGAATGGAGATATGACTATGTACTGCCTCACACACAAGTTACAAATGTGGCAACACAAAAATAAATGTGTTTTTTTTTTTATGTAAAAAACATAAAAACACATACATTTGGTATCGCCGTAATCTTACTGACCCGCACATTTAAGGTAACATGTCATGTATACCATATGGTGAACACTGTAAAAACTAAACCCAAAAAGCAAAACTTAAAAAATTGTGGAATTGCAGTTTTTTTTCCATTTCCCCCCCCCCCCAAATAGAAACTAATAAAGCATTTTCAATATATTATATGTACTCCAAAATAGTGGCAGTACAAAATACAGCTTGTCCCACAAAAAACAAGCCCTCATACAGCTACGTTGACTGAATAATTTAAAAGTTTTGTCTCTCGGGAAATGAGTAATGCAAAAACAGAGAAAAATTTTGATGTGTTCTCAACATTCAAAATAGCGGTGTCCTTTAAGGGTTAATGTCAAAATTATCCCTATGTGCGTCTCCAGTTCTTCAATCTAACCACCAAAACATTTGTACTCTCCAATCCCTTTCTTTTCAAACATTTTTTTTTTTTTTAAATAATAAAAAAATTATAAATTGTCTTCATTTTTTTGTAATTCGTGTTTAACCTGCAGTTTTAAAAATTTTACAACATAGATAACCACTAGCAGCCATAACCTAAAGCCCATACCTCAGTATGCTGCCCTATTCCTCAACTGTGCACATTATTCCATACTTGTGGAAGGCAGGTTTCTTCTGGTATCGAAGAGCTTGCTCAATGCAAACATTCTTACCGGACTTAAGCTCCTTCACTAGAGAAGACATAGTGTTGGTTATGGAATCAGCTGCCACCAACAAGTCGTTCCGCAGATTTCTTCTTGCACCTAAAAGATCAAAGCAATATAATCAGAAGACGTCGATACCTGCAGAGTAAAGCAGGCTCATAAAGCGATCCATACAACTTCTGTACTACTTTGGATAGCCCATAGACAACATAGAGTTTGTAAGAGTCATGTTCTCATGGGTTTCTCCAGGTACTCTAATGTGAATTCCCAAAACACTTTGTAGCGTCCATGGCCGCGGGCCGTCGGGTTTACTCACCTACCGACGCCCGAAGCCATGGATCCATGAGCACTGGTCCCCATCTTTCTAGGAGACGCCAGCGCTCAATTCCGCTCCGTTCGGCTGTGTCCCGTAGGGTGCGCGCGCACGCTCGTGCCCGGCCTTAATAGGAGGAAGTCATCATCATCAACTGCTACGATTTCCTGGTGTATAAGAAGGCCCCTGGCCTTATAATCCTTGCCTGAGCGTTGTTCGTTTTCCCAGTCTGTCTTGAAAATGGTCCCTTAGTGTTTCCGGTTCCTGTTGTTACCCGTGCCTTGTTCCCTGTTCCTGTTTCCCGTGCTGTTCCTTAATATCAAGTCGTGCCACGTCCTGTGACATCTGCCACGTCCGGAGGAATCCGCCACGTCCTGTGTCATCTGTCACGTCCGGAGGTATCCGCCACGTCCTGTGTCATCTGCCACGTCAGGAGGATTCCGCCACATCCTGTGTCATCTGCAACGTCTGGAGGAATCCGCCACATCCTGTATCATCTGCCACGTCTGGAGGAATCCGCCACGTCTGGCGCAACTTGCGGCTCCTGTGTCATCCGCCACGTTTGACGCTATCTGCTGCACCCATCTCCATCTGTGCCAGAGCTGCGGCCGTCTGGACTATCCAGGTACCCTTGTGCGGGACATTGTATTTCTGGGGTGTCCTGTTGTTTGGCCAGCTGCCTCCCCGCTACGGCGGTATGGCCTAGAGGGTCCACTACCCGCTTCGTGACACACTTTAAGGGTTAATCGTCTTCCAACAAAACCAGCCGAAGTATGTGTGTACTTAAGATAAGGGAGCTACAGTAGATTGTGAGCTTCACTCCCATTTGGAATGATGTGAACAAATCTGTGTACAGTGTTGTGTAGCTTGCTGGCACTGTATACTGTAAATGATGGGGAACAGATACATTCAGCTCAACATTTCCATTGTAAATATTTATTAGGGAATCTATCAGACAGCTTAATAAGTATTTTTTTTAGCGGTTTTGCAACAGAGGAGGTGATTGGTCGGAGACACCATTGAATTAGCACACTCTTAAATTAACGAAGACCTGAATCCTTCAGGTCTGCGGGACTGACGGGTTCGGTGAAAGCGGGAGACACGCAGGATCCATCTGTAATCGTTCACATTAAGTTATGAACTTAGATGTGATCAATAGCAGCTCGATCCTGCGTATCAGAGACACGCTGACACTAAACCCATCAGTCCTGCGGAACTGACAGATACAGAATTCAGCGCTAGATACAGCTGCTCTATATACAATATACAAAGCAGCTGTATCTCAAAAATTCTATTTTTTTTTAATAAAAAGTATTTTGAAAGTTGCACCAATCACACAGATATATATAAAAAAAAATGATTTTAAAATGTGTCAGGGCTTAAAAGGAGGAGAAACCTGGCAGACCTAGGGGCCTTCATTAGGTCCCCAAGACTGCCATGACAATTATGGGCAACTCACGATTGGATTATTGAGGGGGCCCCTCCCTCTTTCCGACGGCTTAGATGCCGCGGTCGCTATTGACTGCAGCATCAAAGTGGTTAAACGGCGAGGACTGGAGTTATCTTCCATCCTGGTCATTAGACAAGCGTGTCAGCTGTAATAAACAGCTGACACCCGCAGTATACAGAGCCGGCTCGCTCCATACTTCTCCTTACACATGATGACGTACAGTTACGTCATGACGGGTTAGGAGGTTAATAAATTTCTCGCATCTTACTGCCACTTCTATTCTAAGACTGATATATATGAAACGCCAGTCTTAATAAATTCTCCCTTTTGTGTATCCTCTAAAGAATTTCTACAAAAAAAATAAAAAAATTGACATATACATTAGTAAGTCAGAAGATAAGCCATTTGGTAATAAGGTTTCTTTTACTTACACAGATATTGTAATTTTTCTTTGCGGCGACCAAATTTACAAAAGTGACAACAGGAAGTGGTCCTATTGGTTACCACTTTTATATTAGCTTCTCGGCAACTGAAACTTCCAGTATCTTAAAGCTATTTAAAGAGTTGTTTTTCAGTGTGATAGGCACTGGATTACAATTCATATCTACATTTCAAGTAAAGCATCAAAATTGTGCTTTTCTATAAGTTCCCAAACACGTTCGAGTACAAAGATGATCATTCGCTGTTATGACTTACTCTGAGCAAATGCCTCTTGCACGTCTCCACCAACCCCTGTGAGAGAGTCCTGAGGAGTGTGTGTTGGGGTAGAGCATGCTGATGCGGACCTTATAGGCATTGGGATAGGCCTGCTGATGGTATGACTGGGAGAAGAACGAGGAGAGCCTGCCCCCTGAGTCTGTAAAACAAAGAATATTAAGTAAGAAAATGCCAGTATTTATTTTTTTTGTCAAATGTAAAATTACAAGTTTTATAAAATACTTTCATTTTCAAAACTGCATGGATCGCAGAATTTCAGTCCCCGTTACCGTGGTCCCAGAAGTTCTGTGCTTCTGCTGTAGCTGTGACGCATCATCACAGCCTCAGGTGTAGTGGAGCTGCCTCCTCCCTGTGTGTCGGTGACGTGTATGAAGGGGCTGGCTGCCTTGCTCAGTTTAGACGTTAAGCCAGTCCCTTCTCTGTCTCTGAATCAGCCGTGACGGAGAAGGTGGCTGGCTTAGCTAATGACCTGGGAAAGACTGCCCCTTCCTACGCATCGCCAACACACAGGGAGGGGAAGGAAGCTTCCTGCCACCGGTCACATCTACAGCAAATTAGCTCTCCTTCAGGAGAAGGCAAACCATCACTCTAGAGCCACCTATTGGAGGTAGCTTCCCTCTGAGGCAATGTCCAACCCATAAAAGAGCCTTGAAACACGAGGGTTGGGTGAAAGGCCTTCAACGTAGCGCTCAGGGGGTGTTCTGTACTGACGCGGGGCGGAACCCCCAAAACAGTTGTCTACAGATATGCTTCTCTTCCTTTTAGAGGAGTCTCTGACTTGGCTAAATCCCTAGTTGTGTTTTAAGACTTTTCTTTGGGATGGACATGGACTTACAGGGTAGCTCCTCCAATAGGTGGCACGAGAGAGATGATTTTCTTTCTCCTGGAAGAGAGCTAATTTGCATACTTTTTGCCATGGAGCAAAGCCTGTAAGACTCCATACAAGCTGTTTCTTTAATGAGTACCAGAACCAATTTCCCGAGAGCTACAGCAGAAGAACGGAACCTCTGGAACCACTCTGATCGGGACTGAAATCCAGCGATCCATGCAGTTTTGAAAATGTACGGTAACTATTTTTGTAAGTTTTTATATTTTACATTTGCCATTTAAAAAACGCTTTTTCTTTTATTGGATGCCCGTTTTAACAGCTTGACAGAAGAGAATTAAAGTCTATGTAAACCCTTGCAGTGCAATTTTTTCTTTTAATAAACAGGTTAGTCACGGTGTTTGGTGTAACTTTTTAAATAGTTTTTATTAAAAATTAGTTTTACTCTTTTAGATACAGCTGCTCTTTGTGCTCATCAGTCAGTCCCGCGGATCTGACAGATTCAGTGTCAGCAGCTGCTACGTGTTTCTGACACACAGGATGCACCTGTAATCTATTACGTCTAAGTTCATAACTTAGATGTGATAGATTACAGGTGGATCCTGCATGTCAGAGACACGCAGGAGCCGCTCACACTGAATCCGTCAGGTCCGGACCTGATGGGAGCAGGATTTAGCGCTAGATACAGATGCTGTGTATAGAGAATACACAGAAGCTGTATCTAAAAAAGTAAAAAGAATTTGTAATAAAAACTATTGATAAATTTACACCAAACACACTGACTAACCTGTTATCTATCTATCTATCTATCTATCTATATATATATATATATATATATACAAAAATGCCCTGCAAAGGTTTACATAGTCTTTAAATGTATTCCTATATCATCAAACTTGTATCAAAAAGGGCCCGATTTCGGCTCACAACAATTAGGGTATGTGCACACGTAAACTGCATTTATGTCTGAAATTACGGAGCTGTTTTCAGGAGAAAATTTTGCAAGGCGTCATTGACGGCCGTAATTTAGAGCTGCTCTTCATTGAATTCAATGAAAAACGGCTCAAATTAAATCCAAAGAAGTGTCGTGCACTTCTTTGCCGAGGCAGTCATTTTACGCGTCGTCGTTTGACAGCTGTCAAACGACGATGCGTAAATTACAGGTCGTTGGCACAGTACGTCGGCAAACCCATTCAAATGAATGGGCAGATGTTTGCCGACGTATTGGAGCCGTATTTTCAGGTGTAAATCGAGGCATAATACGCCTCGTTTACGCCTTAAAATAGGTCGTGTGAACCCAGCCTAAGTATGTACAAACTGCCCTCAAAGACATTTGTAGTTGCTTTGCTTAAAGACTCTGATCTGAAATGAACTGATATGAAGCAAATAGCCAGACAAGTCAAGTCGCATTCAGTCATGCAGGTAATGTGTTATTTTGTATGCTCTGACCAGGTTTAGGGTAATGCTAAACAACAAACATTACAACTTATTTCACATCTGTAAGTAGCAGCATGCACAACTACAACTTCTGAACCTTGTTATCAGCTGTGCACCAACAGTCCTACACAATTCAGGTCCATTTTTCACATCATTAGATCATTGTTTGATAGAAATATGACACATATTTATAACATGCAAATACATACGCGGTGAAGGCAGCTGTGAGATCTTCTAAGACACATTAAGACGTGGCAGGTTTGTTGCTGATTTTTGATGCGTAATTACGCACCTAAAATCCATAACAAAGTATCGTACAATACAGGTCAATGGAGTCTTCAAAACCACATTCGCATGGAGCAGAAAATACCTACATGGATTTTAGCACATGGTACGGATTTTCAAATCTGCAGCATATTAAGTGGTTAATTGGCCGCAGATTTTAGCCATCAGTGAATGAGAACACTCCTGTTTATATTAAGCATATAAAAAACCCCAGAAAAGATGATACCGTAGATAAGAATAATAATGTAAGGCTTACCAGAAAAGGTTGTGCAACCTCCAGGCACAACTCTGTACAGCGCTTGTAAGGTGAATAATCATTCAGTGAAGGTGCAACTGCTCTGGTGGGCGCTGCCACTGCAGTAGTAATAAAAGGATTTATTACATATACAACGCATTTCAAGACCACTCCGGTCTCTTCATCAGGTACCCGATGAAGAGACCGGAACAGTCTCGAAATGCGTTGTATATCAAATAAATCTTTTTATACTTTTTAACAACTGCGGTGTCAGTGGTCATTTAAAACCCTGCTTTTGGCTCTTCCTTGTCTCGCTCTGTTTGCACTAAGGCTAGGTTCACAATGTGCAATTTTGTTGCGCTTCAAAATGCCTTTCTCCTGTTTTGGTTGTTGAACTCTTATTAAGATGGGAGTTTATTTACCAAAACATAAAAACGTGTTAAACCGCAACAAAAATGCACAGTTTGAACCCAGCCTAGAAGGCAGAAAAATTCTTGTCAGCTGAGAAGTGGATACAATTGTATCCAGTTCAGGTAATGATGTGAGCTTAAAGGGCTTTTCCCATAATAATCATTTATCACCTACAGCTCAGTGAAAAATATCTGATTGTTGGGGTTTGACTGCTGGGACTTCTGCTGATTCTGAGAATGTGGGTGTCCAAGTGCCCTATGTGAATGGAGTGGTACTGCTTATGCTCGGCCACTGGTCCAGTCACTTTCCATGGGGCTGCCGCAAAAAGAGAGCTGCACAAATCCCTCTGGTAGCTTGATACAATATACTAGTCTAGAGTTGATGCTGTTTAGCTCAAAGCGAATTACTTTTAGACTGAATACAATTGTATCCACTTCTCAGCGGAGAACAGGACCAGGTATGTACAGAGTCTTCTCATTCACTGAAAACAAATATCTTGAAAATAGTGATGATTGGCAACAAACTATATTAGAAAGTTGTAGAACTTTTCATTTATACAGTGATTAATCTTTATGTACATAAAACCACAAAAAACGCTTTAATGGTATTGTTTGGTGTGGTCCAGCATATGCTCGCTATATAGTTTGAGGGGTTTGTGCAATATAAATAGCACCCAGAGAGAATGTGGTGCCCCTCACTATGTTTGAGCAGAATTGTCTGAAAAACAGCAGTAATCTGTTTGTTTTTTTAAATAAAAAGTGGCTTATGTTTTATGTGCCATACTGAAAATGGTGCACAATATGGCGCCATATTTATAACATCTGTTTACCTAAATTTTGTGACAATTGTGTGGCTATGTGTGTTTAACAACTGTGCTGCATTTTTAAACACATTTAGTTACTTTTTAGAAGAGAAATCTGTCAGAAAATGTATGCCAGCTTTTACCACATATTATAGTGGAATATGCAACAAATTTTTGCCGCATGTACCAGAATGAAAAAATAAAACAAATACTTAAAATAAATAGATGACTTCATTTTACAATTCAAACTTTAACCCCTTCACGACAGCCATGCGCTATATACGTTTCAACTGCCGATGCCCCGTCACGAAAATTTTACCTGGACACAGGGGCATCAATGACCCTTGGTCATGAAAGGGTTAATAATCAGGCCTGAAAGATCATCTATATTTTATTTTTGGCATTGTTTTTTTAATTTAGTTTTTATACTGTTCATGTTTAACCTGTTAAATTAATTCTTCAGGTTATTTCGGCCATGTGAACACCTAATATGTGCAGGTTTTTTATCTTACGTTTGCGCAAAAAAAATATTTTTTACGAAATAATCACTTCTTAATTTTCTCTTTGCGGACTTTTAAAAAAAAAAAAATTATAAATTTTTTTCATCCCATGAAGGGATTATGATTTTACAACTTTCAGCAGAAGATATAAATGCTACGCACACTCTAGAAATGTGTGGAGCAGGCTAAGTTGGTGTCCAAAACTGCCTTAAAAATCACAAACAATAAAAATATATATACTTAGCCGTATACATATATATTTAAAAAATAGAAAAAAAAATAGATCAAGCCACTCACCAACTGTAGCAATAAACGTCTTTGATTCAAAGCTCTTGGTCTATAACCACATCTAGCAGACCAAGATCTTTGAATTAAAGAAGTTTATTGCTACAGTCGGTGAGTGCCTCGTTTTTTTTTTTTGTTTTTTTTTAAGTTTCAAGATATCGTGCTGTGCTATTTGATGAGCACCCCGTGGGCAAATGCTTCATCCGACTCCATTTATGAATATATTGCCAATAGAAATACATGCAGGGGTACTACCGTATCTGAATTTTGACAGTGCCAGTACTTTACCTATCTCTCTTTTTGTGTGTGTGTGTGTGTATATATATATATATATATATATATATATATATATATATAGCTGCTCAGACGGCCAAATGAGTCGACAAACACAAGTTCAACGTCCTGAGAGTATAATCCCTTTTCTTCCAACTAGGGGATAGTTCTACCGCCATTTCAAGCACTTCGAACAAACCCGATTTGAAAGAACTGACAATAGAGTAGCACCGCCAGCATACCGTAGAAATTAGAGATGAGTGAATTAATTCTACACTAATAGAATTCGGCCAGAATTTCCCAAAAGTTTGAAAAGGGGAGTCCCCTTTGATCCCGGCTGTATTTAGGAGACTGCTCTAAGAACAGAAGCAGTTAGTAACAGTAACACTCATTAGTCGCTTCTACAGCGCTGCCAAAAGACTTCCATATAGAGTAAAGTACCTGCACCGCCCGCCGTCAAAAGACAGTGGGTAGTCGTTGAGGTGTTAAAAGATGAGATGCGCTATTTATAGGGTCTGCACAAAATCTACAGATAGTAGTGTGACTTTCTATATTTTTGTTGCATGATAGAGAAACTAATGTTAAAGAGAACCTTTCACCCGCCCATACATGTGCAGCTGAGCGCAGAATGTAATGGGCAGGGCTTCACAAACACGGTCTCACTTGAAATTAATTTTCCATTTTTATTTACACATCGGTGCCGTTATATTTGGTGCCCAATATGTAAATAAGCCCCTGAATTGTCAATGGGGCGTTTCTATCTAGCTAAATGACAAAGGGTTGTGATGTCTTCGCTCTGACACTGTCCAGTCAGCTACGGACAGTGTCAGGGTGGCTTGCGCTGTGTTCCCTCCCGCGAGAACACACACCACCGAGCCTCTAACATGTATGGGCCGGCGACACAGGCCCTCTCATGCCCGGGGGCGTCGCTAGCACCGGAGAGGGCCCCAGTGCTAGCGACAGTCACCCCCTCTTGCAGGAATTGTACCTGCGTCTATAGCACGCAGGTACAAATACATGTAGCAGCGCTGGATAGCTGGGCATATTCTGTGCACGACCATTCAGCGCCTTACAATGACGCTGAATGACTTGCCCCGTCAATCAGCGCATTTCAACGACGCTAGTGGCGCGATGACGTCATCGCGCTACTTCCATGCTTGAAAGGCGCTGATTGACGGGGCAAGTCATTCTGCCCTGCCAATCAGTGCCTTTGAATGACACGCCGCTTGAAGAGAGCAGATCTGCATTGCCACCGGACAGTGCGGGAATGGGATCAAGGTGAGTGCGTTATCTACAGTGGGGGCTCCATCTACAGGGGAGGGGGGGCACTATATACAGGGGGGCTATATGTGGTGATGTGGTTACTATATACAGGGGGATCTATATGTGGGGCACTATATACAGGGGGGTCTATATGTGGGGCACTATCTACAGGGGAGGTCTATATGTGGGGATGTGGGGCACTATATACAGGGGGGGTCAATATGTGGGGATGTGGGCCACTATATACAGGGGGGGGTCTATATGTGGGGCACTATATACAGGGGGTCTATGTGTGGGGCACTATCTACGGGGGGGGGTCTAAATGTGGGGATGTGGGCACTATATAAAGGGGAGCTATATGTGGGACACTATATAAAGGGGTGGGCTATATGTAGAGCACTATCTATAGGGGAGCTATTTGTAGGGCACTATCTATATGGGTGGGCTATATGTGGGACACTATATACTGGGGTGGGTTACCTGTGGAGCACTAGCTACAGGTGGGCTATATGTGGGACACTATATACAGGGAGAGCTATATGTGAGGTACTATCTACAGAGGTGGGCTATACGTGGAGCACTATCTATAGGGGAAGCTATATGTAGAGCAGCACGGTGGCTCAGTAGTTAGCACTATTGCCTTGCAGCTCTGGAGTCCATATGTGGGCACTATTTACAGAGGGCTGTATGTGAGGCAATATCTACAGTGACTTCTATGTAGGGCACTATCTACAGAGGCTCTATGGGGGTCACTATCTACAAGGGGCACTGTGGGTGTGTGGGACACAGTGCATGGTACTATTATAATCAGGGACACAGTGTATGGCGCTATTATAGTTAGAGGTGCAGTGTATGGCGCTTTATTATATTTAGAGGTGTTGAGAATTTTAACTTCGTTTATAGGTGCAGAAATATTTTAAAAATGAGAAGCTGAAGACCTCTGAGCGGAAAACTGCAGAAATGGATCGTGGCCGGGAGAAATCCATCATAGAGGTCTGGACCGGAGGATGAAGAAAAGAACTAGAATCTGAGACGTCACCAGTGAGTCACTTAATGTAAATGTTTATTCTGCCCCTAATCCGTACTGTAGTCACTGTATGATCTGCAACAAGATGATGGGTGGTATGATTATTTTTGTGAAACAGCATCTCCCAGAATATCCTTACTATTGTTCGGGCCATGCTGGGAGCTGTAGTTTTATGCCGTACGAACCTATACGGCAGGGGTGGCACTAAATTGAGAAGTATTTGTTCTGGTGTTGTATATATGTACTGAGCTTGGTTCTAGGGCTGTATATATGTACTGATCTTAGTTCTAGGAATGTAAATATGTACTGGGCTTTGTTCTGGTGCTGTATTTATGTATTGAGCTTGGTTCTGGGGATGTATATATGTACTGAGCTTTGTTCTGGTGCTGTATTTATGTATGAGCTTTGTTCTGGTGCTGTATTTATGTACTGATCTTTCTTCTGGTATTGTATATATGTACTGAGCTTGGTTCTAGTGCTGTATTTATGTACTGAGGTTGGTTCTGGTGCTGTATATATGTATGAGCTTGGCTCTAGTGCTGTATTCATGTACTGAGATTGGTGCTGTATATATGTACTGAGCTTTGTTCTGATGCTGTATATATATGTCAGAGCTTGGTTCTAGTGCTGTATTTATGTACTGAGCTTGGTTGTGGTACTGTATATATGTATGAGCTTGGTTCTGGAGCTGTAATTATATAGGATATATTTATAATAACAAAATTGCAGGGCAGATGGAATTGTTCTCAATTCATTGTATATTTCATGGGAACCTCTCAGGTAGTTTTAACCCCTTGAACCGCCACCATGCGGCAATATATGACCTGACAATATTTCCAACTGTATGTATTTTTCAGATGCAGCAAAATCTTTAAAATCCACATATAAAATGGCGCACACTATATGCTAATTACTCATTAAAGGGTCATGGGGCGGTGCCGCTATCCTGAAGAGTTACATAGTCCTGCCTCCAAACCCACCTTTCCAGGTTTGATTGACATCCCCCTGGCTGATACAAGTTTCTCGGATGCGCCATTGCCTTGTGGCACTATATACAAGGGGTGGCTGTGTGGCACTATATACAAGGGGGGGCTGTGTGGCACTGTACACAGGGGGGGCTGTGTGGCACTGTACACAAGGGGGAGCTGTGTGGCACTATACACAAGGGGGAGCTGTGTGGCACTACACAAGGGGGAGCTTTGCGGCATTATATACAAGGGGCTGTGTGGCACTACTAAGGGGGGAATGTGTGGCACTATCTACTAGGGGGCTGTATGGCACTATTTACAAGGAGGAGGGCTGTGGCTCTATCTACAGGGGGCTGTGTGTGGCGCAATCTACAGGGGTCTGTGTGTGGCACTATCTACTAAGGGGGGCTGTGCGGCACTAACTACTAGGGGGCTGTATGGCACTATTTACAAGGAGGAGGGCTGTGGCTCTATCTACAGGGGGCTGTGTGTGGCGCAATCTACACGGGTCTGTGTGTGGTACTATCTACTAATGGGGGCGGTGCGGCACTATCTACTAAGGGGGGGCTGTGTGGCACTATATACAAGGGAGGGGGGCTGTGTGGCACTATATACAAGGGAGGGGGGCTGTGTGGCACTATTTACAGTGGGAGCTGTATAGCGCTATATACAGAGCGGGCTTTATGGCGATATCTACAGGGGGCTGTATGGCACTATCTACAAGGGGAGGTGTGGGGCGCTATCTACAAGTGGAGTGTGACACTGTCTATAGGCGGGGCTGTATAGCACTGTCTACAGGGAGGGCTGTATGGTACATTCTGCAGGGGGGAATATCTATAAGGGGGGCTGTTTGTGGTACCTGGGGGGGCCCCAGTTAAGAGTTTGCTATGGGGCCCAGTCTTTCCTAGTTACGCCCTTGGCCCTGCCCATTACATTCTGCACTCAGCTGCACATGTATGGGCACGTGAAAGGTTCCCTTTAAAGAACAATTGCTAGATATGCAGCCCAATGTTGAACTTTATAAAAATGTAAAAAATGATGAAATAGTAGGAACTGTAGGACCAAAACTTTCAGGCACTTAATACAGGTAAATGAAGAATATGTACTTACATCATTTATTGTAAACCAAAATTAAATTTTAATGATCTAGAACTAGAGATGAGCGAACCGGGACAACCGAACCCGGTTTCGGTCCGAACATCGGGAAAAGTTCGGTTCGCAGCGAATCCGAACTTCACCGTGTTCGGCCGAACACGTTTTGACCGAACCTGGTCAAAAATATTATACAAATCGGCAGCCACTTGTCTCTATCAATCACTGATAGAGAAAAGAGGCTGCTGATTAAAAATAAAATAAAAAGCGTTTCATACGTACCCGGTCGTTGTCTTGGTGTCTTCTTCCTCCAGTCCGACCTTCTTTCCTGACGTGGCAGCCTGTGATTCGCTGCAGAGGCCGCGGCAGCCTGTGATTGGCTGCAGCAGTCACATGGGCTGTAACGTCATCCAGGAATGTCGGGCCGGATGTCGAGAGGGACGCGTCACCAAGGCAACGGCCGGGAGACCGGACTGGAGGAAGCAGAAAGCTCTCGGTAAGTATGAACGTCTTTTTTTTTTTACAGGTTACTCTATATTCTGATCGGAATTCACTGACCCCCAGACGAAGGCTTCCGGGCCGAAACGCGCGTCGGGGTGGACGCCAGACATTTAAACCTGGAGATGGGTAAGAGACATTCTTACACAATGCAATGTTTATTTTCATTGGGATGCACTTTTACTTCTTGTTATTCTCTGTAATTGCGTATGGACTGTTGTCCTAGATATATTGTGTAGAGAAATTACTAAGTGTACACACCTTTGATGCATTTATCTCCTAGCACCTTTTATTGACACACAGTTGGCTGTTTGTACACCATTTTTCTAACATGATTGTTATTTGACATAGGTGTGCTCAGCCTGTCCACACAGTGTCGTTCTGTGATATATGTTCTGGCTGTCCATTTTTTCTTGTGGTATTCATCTCTATGCTTTTATATATGTGTTTATTTTAATTGACTCAATAAACTTTCATTGTTTTAATCCATCTTACGTGTGTCAGACTCCAAGTTATAGGTTTTGTTGTATATTCAGCGGGTTCACCGTTCGCACCATGCTCATCATGGGCCTGTGGCCCGGTTCCCGATAGAGCCCGTATACCATTTTGAAGGGCCATTTATCATGGATTTTCCAGGGAACTGTTTGGTGTCCTCCATTTAGGTATAGTAGTGATCGGAATTCACTGTCAAGGGTGCTGAAACAGTTACTGCCGATCAGTTAACTCTTTCAGCACCCTGGACAGTGACTATTTACTGACGTCGCCTAGCAACGCTGCCGTAATGACGGGTGCACACATGTAGCCACCGGTCATTACGGGGCCTCATGCACACGACCGTAAAAACACCCGTTATTACGGGTCGTAATTACGACCCGAAATAGCGGGTCCATAGAATTCTGTTAGCCACGGGTACCTTGCCGTTTTCTCACGGGAAGGTGCCCGTGCCGTTAAAAAGATAGAACATGTTCTATTTTTTTATTTTACGGGCCGTGCTCCTATACTTTATAATGGGAGCATGGCTCGGAAAAACGATCGGATGCCCGTGGCCGGCCGTGCCCAGCCGTGCTCATCTCCTGAAATACTCTGTGCTGCCTTAAACTCTGTGGACCGGTCAGGATCCTGTTTCTTTTAAATGCTGCTGGGGAACCCGCTCGATCCACTATATAAGGCTGCGCTACTGTGCTTGGGAATAAGTGACGGGGGCAGAAGAGGATGGAGGCGCAGCCTTATATAGTGGATCGAGCGGGTTCCCCAGCAGCATTTAAAAGAAACAGGATCCTGACCTGTCCACAGAGTTTAAGGCAGCACAGAGTATTTCAGGAGATGAGCGTGCAGATCTTGTGCGGGGTGGTGACTTGCCAATCATGTGAAGGTGTTATTGAGGACAGGAGTGGAGGAGAGGTAACAGACTGAGAGCTACGTAATGGTAAGAGCAGAGTTCACAGCAGCACAGAATATTTCAGGAGAGGAGCGTGTGATTGGCTGCAGAGGTCGCTGCAGCCTGTGACTGGCTGCAGAGGCCGCGGCAGCCTGTGATTGGCTGCAGCAGTCACATGGGCTGTAACGTCATCCAGGAATGTCGGGCCGGATGTTGAGAGGGACGCGTCACCAAGGCAACGGCCGGGAGACCGGACTGGAGGAACCAGAAAGCTCTCGGTAAGTATTAACGTCTTTTTTTTTTTACAGGTTACTCTATATTCTGATCGGAATTCACTGACCCCCAGACGAAGGCTTCCGGGCCGAAACGCGCGTCGGGGTGGACGCCAGACATTTAAACCTGGAGATGGGTAAGAGACATTCTTACACAATGCAATGTTTATTTTCATTGGGATGCACTTTTACTTCTTGTTATTCTCTGTAATTGCGTATGGACTGTTGTCCTAGATATATTGTGTAGAGAAATTACTAAGTGTACACACCTTTGATGCATTTATCTCCTAGCACCTTTTATTGACACACAGTTGGCTGTTTGCACACCATCCTGTGATTGGCTGCAGAGGCGGTCACGTGACGTGCGTGACCGCCACTACAGCCTGTGATTGGCTGCAGCGAGCGGCGACATGGATGAAACGTCATCGCTGGAGGCCGGACAGGAGGAATGTAAGTATGAACGTATTTTTTAATTTTTTTTATTACATTAAAATTGTATTTTCCGCGTGCCGAGCATGGTACTGTCAAGGTTGCTGAAAGAGTTAGTGCAGCCCATTAACTCTTTCAGCACCCTGGACAGTACCATGCTCGGCGCACGGAAATTACAGGTTCGGTCAGAATCGAACTTTTTCGTGAAATTCGGCGAACTAGCCGAACCGAACTTTTCATAAGTTCGCTCATCTCTATCTATAACCAATTTCTAACTAACAAAGAACTATTTTGCTTGATGTCTTACAACTAAATGTAAGACATATAAAAGCATGTCAAATTGTTTAATACAACTCAGAAGTGTAAAACCCAAAAACATTTGAGAGATCTTTACAACGGTGTGTTAGGTGCTTGTTAATCTTGATTTTCTACTAATAATATTGCATTTTTCACATCATGCCAACACATTTAAAACATGCTTCCAGTAGTGGCAATATACAGAAGGACTTACTGCCTGTCTCTGCTCTTGTTCCTGTAAAATGTTTATATACAACAGAAAACAGAATATGAAAGATCAATAATACATTTACGACTCCCTAAACTATTAGAGATTGCAAATACACCTGAGAGAGAGATCAGCTTAATTCTACTTTAACAAACTATGAAAAGATCTATCCCTATCCCTCACCTTCAAAAGCTTCATGAGCCCTTCAAGTTGTACCATCAGCTCCCTCCTGCTTTCTTGCAATGCGGACATCCTCTGCTCAAGTTCATCTTTGCGCTGTCTGAAGAATAACAAGAAACAGATTAGACAGCTCCTGATGCATCAACTATCATAGATTCCATTCAACATTATCATTTAAAACCTTCTTGTCCCTTTCCCTTAGTTGGCAAAGTATAGATGTTATATCAAAAAGTTCTGTACAAGTAATGTGCACATATAAATTAATGGAACATAGATCACTGTCATATACAACTACAACAGTTTATCGAACATGGGCAGCTGTTCTGTGATTGCTGTGGAACGGAGTCCACCTTCTACCCATGTCAGCAGATGTACAAACCCTACTGAATCTTTAAGCAGCCATGCACATTGGATAAATGTCAACCGTACCTGTTGGACGTCCAAATAGTCTGAGACCACTATTGAAAATGCTTCTATTGTATATTCTTTTCTAACATAATCCAAAATCTCATAACAAATTATATTATCAGCATTTAGGTGCAAAGTCGAATCTTTTAAATATTTATATTTTTAAATTTCTTAGAAATTTCTTGAATGGTCACTAGCTTTTCAACAAACTTTGCATAAATAGTCCAAGTGAATATAAGATACACAATATAGGTTATTGATGAAAAATGCCCCTTTCTAAACTTATCAGACTCCTTTCCCCACTCCTAACTTCTTACTCACCCTGAGGTTACTGCTTTTTCCGTCTCCTCAAGACGAGACGGACTATCAGCTTGCCGATCAGGTTACAGATGCTAATAGAAGACTATGGAGAAGGGAGGGGCGGTAGCAGAGTAAGAGAGAGGCCGAGAGAGACAAAAAAGCTGTAGCAGCTTTTTAGTAAGGGTCGTATCTCACCCCAGTGCTGGATTTATAGCTACACTGCTCATTACTGCTGTATATTAAATAGTTAGGTACGCTTTAATG
Organism: Rhinoderma darwinii; assembly: GCF_050947455.1. Taxonomy (NCBI): domain Eukaryota; kingdom Metazoa; phylum Chordata; class Amphibia; order Anura; family Rhinodermatidae; genus Rhinoderma; species Rhinoderma darwinii. Next base: position 93,056,967 of record NC_134691.1, read on the forward strand.
ACAGAATGCACTCAAGCTGGCATGGACAGCACAAGGATGTGCAAAACCTGAAAACCTATGTTATTCCAGCAAGATTTGAATATGTTCCAAAGAATGTTTTGCCATGTTACTGAATGACTGGCTTACTCCCTCTTCAAGTTTAGCCAAGACCACAGATCCGTCAAAGTCCCCCTGTCACTATAAACTCTGCATCCTCAGGGGTATTTTATCTATACCCCAGCCCAAGGAACGTCAGCAACATCAGGACTAGGTCAAGAGTGGGATTGGCACCAGCGGAAGATCGCAGCGGGCAAGGCAACTGAGAGCTAAAGACACTTACATTCAGCAGCCAGACATGGGCACGCCACCTGCCTGTGAAGCCCCAAGACTCAAGAACTGAGGTAGATTGATACTAACTAAGTTACAGTTATTATTTGTCTGAGACTCGCAGACCCACTTCTTACCTCTATTGTGGATTTTCTGCAAAATCATGGCTGAAAAACCATCATGTGTACATACACCAAAAACGTGGTCTGTATTTTGGGTGGACAAGGTGGCAATCCATGTCTTTCAGGAATGTTCAATCTTTGTTAGAAAAGTACATAGACCTAGCCAGTAAATGATGCTATTTATGTATTTATTTATTTCTTGTTGCTGCTCAGTGTGGTCTTGAGGTTGCTTTTCACCTAATATTACATCCTAGTATATATCGGTATGGCAATGTGAATATTACTCTGTTTGGTCTGTCTTTCATTCATAAGGCTCTTATACTCTATGTGTGTAATCATCTATTTATTTAGCGTCTTTGGGTACATAGAATTTCCAGTAGTTAGACATAAGCAAAGTGCTCTGTTTTAGCAGAGAATACTAAAAAGAAAGCATGCGGTACTAAACAAAGGTGCCCTAAAGTGCTAAAAATCCATTTATGTAGAGTCGTAACAAATGGAACACTATGTGACATTACTTTTAAATGTATTGCTTACTATACTTGATGTACAGTAGATGTTTATACTGTGGTCTGGTCTTATTTTGTCTGAGGTTTGCCGTTAAAAGACAATCCCGCTGTCAAGATGACTGTTCTGCATGCTCATTAATGACTGTATGGATGGGAACATTATGTAAATGCTCTGCTTAGAAATGATGTTGTGTAGCCACGCCGTGACGGATTTCCTCTTTTGTTACCTGAGCAGTCGGAGTTCTGCCAGAAGAGTAGGATTTTGTTGTGCTTTTTCTGGTGTGGGCTGAGAGGCCTGTTCATGCTCAACTCTCAACCTCTGTATTTCCTGCAATATTTCTCTGAAAACAGAGATGATAAAAATGGTAATGTACCACAAATGGAAGTTTTACAACATTCTGAAAAAAAACAAAAAAAAAACAGCTTTGATTTTCCCTACTCTAGGTTCTCCCTGAAGGTTTTTATGGGATGGATAATGTGATAATGAGAAGACAATTAGTGCGGGATCTCCTCGTCCTTGAATTACAGGGTATTATTGCTAATGGACTGGACTGATCCTTCCCTTTTATTTAATAGTTACAATTACTCATGTCTATCTTTGCATCTATTTTTTTATTGATTCAATGCAATCTTAGTTAAAAAATAAGGCAAATGAGAGCTAACAGACAAACTTTCCTAAGGGATGTTTGATCATTATAATTGCTATTTTGCAATGATAATCACAGTAGTAATATTACATAGCCATGTGTCAGAGATAATAGGTAAATAGTACCCATCCCCGAGTTCATCATTTCCACTACAAACATGTAAACAAACTGACCTTAATTAACAATTGTATAATACACTATATGGACAAAAGTATTGGGACACACATCTTACTCATCGATTTAGGTGTTTTATTCAGTCCCATTGCCACATGTGTATAAAATCATGCGCCTAGACATTCATTCTGTCTTTACAAACATTTGTGAAAGAATGAGTATTTCTAAAAAGCTCAATGAATTCCAGCGTGGTATTGTAATAGGATGCCACAGTTGTAACAAGTCCGTTTCTGATATGTCTCCCCCCCCCTAGATATTCCATGATCAACTGTGAGTAGTATTATCTCAAAGTGGAAGCGTTTAGGAATCACAGCAACTAAGACACCAAGTGGCAGACCACTTGGTAAAGATACAGAGTGGGATCGCCGAGTGCTAAGGCGCATAGTACATAAAAGTCATCAACGCTCTGCTAACTCAATAGCTGCAGAGTTCCAAACCTCCTCTGGCATTAACATCCGCGGAAAAACTGTGTGCCGGAAGCTTCGTAGTATGAGTTTTCATGGCCGCGCAGCTGCATGCAAGCCTTATATGACCAAGCATAATGCCAAGGGTTGGATGAAGTGGTGCAAAGCACGCAGCCACTGGACTATGCAGCAGTGGAAACGTGATTTGTGGAATGATGAATCACGCTTCTCTATCTGGCAGGCTGATGAACGAGCATGTTTTTGACAAATGCCAGGGGAACGTTACCTACCTGACTGCATTGTGCCAACTGTAAAGTTTGGTGGAGGAGGGGTAATGCTTTGGGGTTACTTCTCAGAAGTTGGCCTAGGCCCCTTATTTTTAGCACACCCAGATGTTTTGGACAATTGTATGCTTACAACTTTGTGGGAACAGTTTGCGGAAGGCCCTGTTCTGTTCCAGCATGACTGTGCCCAGTGCACAAAGCAAAGCCCATAAAGGCATGGTTGGGGGAGTTTGGAGTGGAAGAACTTGACTGGTCCACAAAAAGCCCTGTCCTCAACCCCATCGAACTCCTTTGTGATAAACTAAAACGGAGATTGCGAGCCAGGCCCTCTCCTCCAACATCAGTGTCTGACCTCACAAATGCTCTTTTGGATGAATGGCCAAAAATTCCCACAGAAATACTCCAAAATCTTGTAGAAAGTCTTTCCAGATAAGTGGAAGCGGTTTTAGCTGAAAAGGGGGACCAACTCCATATTAATGTCTGGACTTAGAATGGGATGTTCTAAAAAACTCCTGTAGGTAAAATGTTAGGTGTCTCAATACATTTGTCCATATAGTGTATGTATCCTACAGGAACAAGCATTTCCCAACTATTAAGTCCTTAACCCAGTTACAAGTAACATTTCCCTGCAGTGTAATGTCTAATCACTGAAAGTAAATAAAATCCTCTACTGTACCTATTTTTATTTTCCAGCTCTGCAATAAGCTGTCTCTGCTGCTTATTTGCATCGATCGTAAAGGAGATGTCTGGGCCTCTCTGCTGACTCTGCTGTAATAAAACAAAACATTCTGATCAAGAATCTCCCCAGCATTCCTGCTCATAAGCCACACAATGACACCCAATAGGGGAATTGACATTATACTCATATATGCGCTGAATGTATAGAAAAACAAAACCATATTTTTGTCTCAAGCGGTTTTGCTTCAAGAAATGATGTTTTTCCCTGCACATGATCACACCAGCCTATTCTCTTACATGACAAAATAAAATGGTGTCTGTGCGGATGTTAAAGGGATATTCCCATCTTAAGCATTTATTGCATATCCACAGGTTATGCCTTAAATGCCTAATAGGGTGTGGGTCCCTTCTCTGTAGTATTGTTTAGGGATAACAGACCAATATGCAGCATTTCCTATGTTGAGACAAGCCTTTTAAAAAGAGAATACCCCTTTAAGTAAACCACCAACCACTGCTTCCACAAAATTCCCTAAGACTATGCTTTTTAATGTAAATTCGGTGCAATATTAATTATTTGGTTATTTATTTGTATGACATTTTAAAGGGTTTCAAAAGTTATACTTATGCTTTTGAAATGTGCCCACAATGAAACAAACCCTTACAATAGTAAATTACGGTGCCCATACACATCAGAGGAAAGCAAGCTGAACCTGCCGATTCCGGCCAAGTGTGCCTGGGGAAGTCGGGCAGAATAGCTATTGCAGATTAATGGGCATCTTTACTACTTGTGGTAATGAATTAGATTTCATGTATGGAGAAAAAGCATGTTATTCTCCTGGCAGGTTTATTTGAATCCAACTAAAGTCCATCAACAGATATACTGTCCTCCTCTAATATGAAAATTACAGCAGCAACCTAACGTACTGTCGACTTGGTTTTAGTAGTTATACAACTCTACTACCTATGCTGCCATAGTTGATGTGACAATTAAATAAAACGTTGCTAGGTTAAAAGGATCACGTGTTATAAAATTCAAGTAGCTGAATTCGATGTGAAATTAGTTGGGAATTAAAAAATACATATGGTCATCAAGAGGGATCTTATAGTGATGTCCAACTTTGATTGAAAATGCCTATATAATTCATCAATCAAAAACTCATTAGCCCTAATTCCTCAGTTCATTTATTCTCTGTGCAGTGTAATAAAAATATCTGTTTCTACCTGGAAACAACTAGGTTGACTGTTGTTGATAGACAGGGTCGGATTATAGGGGGGACAAAGGGGTGAACCTTCTAGATAACACCAATCCTGGCTGTTTAATCTTTTAGATGCCACAGACAATTGCGACCGCGCCACCTACGTGGTTTTACAGAGAGAAAGTCTCCATCTGTAAGCCCTTCAGTATCTCTTTTGTTGGTCACTTCGCCTCTTAAAAAAGAAAAGCAATAAAAAGTGACAAAAAAGTCGTATGTACCCCAATATGGTACCAATAAGGCCTTATTTACACGGCCGTGTTCGGTCCATGACATACGGACCACATGTCGGTCACAATTTCCGGACCGAACACAGTTCAGGGAGCCGGGCTCCTAACATCGTAGTTATGTATGACGCTAGGTGTTCCTACCTCCCCGCGAGAATACTGTCCCGTACTCCAGCCTATTCCAGCCTTATTCAAACCGTTTCCTACCAGAGGAAGTTTTTGATATTATCTGACAATCATTTGAGTCTATGTATAACTCTATGTTTGTATACATACCATGTACAGAGAGCTAACATGTTAAATTCGTGGTGATGATGTGACAGCCCTGCACCAGTCTCCCAGTACAGGCACTAGAAACACACACAGTGTATATATATATATATATATATCTGTTTGTCGGTAAACATAATGTTTTAGAATGTTGTCTGCTCCAAGCAGAAGACACACCGGAAATTAGGAGACCAACATGACTTCCTCCCTTCTGCCCGTCGTCATCTCGCTTCGATACCACAAACAAAACAACATTGTTTCTATCTCTTTTCTACAGTCCCATAGTGAAGAAATGGTGCAGACTTGAAACATCATGTATATTAATGTATATTAATAAAGATGCCCATACAGATTAGAAAGCAGTTGGTTGATTGCTCATTCAGCTGATCGTTATCTCTCCCTACCCAAATAAGGCTTCATTCACATCCGCGTCAGTCGACTACGCTATTCATCCGGTCAAAACGACGGAACCCTTGCACAACGGAGACAAACAAACCATTGGCACCGGATCCGTCACCATTGAAATCAATGGTGATGGAAACGGAAACCTACGGTTTCAGTTTGTGTCAGTCAGGGTTCTGTTCCGACGGAAAGCCCAGACGGAATGGAGCCCTGACGCAGATGTGAACGCAGCCTGACATGCACATTTGGCTCAGCCGAGTGTTTATGTTTATTTCAATTGAGAGGAGAGAAAAGCCATTGAGGTAATGTTACCTATACAGATAAGTATTCCAAACCTTTATAATGTTCTGCACTCGTTGTAATCTACACCATAGGAAATAGTAGATCGGCACTGATTTTTATTAAAACGTGTACAAAGAATATGTATAAAAAAATATAATAAATATAGAAAAGATAGCAACCTGATTGGTTGCTATAGGCAACACCTCAACTTTTCATTAGCCCTATTTTTTCTTTAATTAACCCCTCAGTACTTTAACGAGTATATAGTATATAACTATAACAGGGGGAAAAGCAATAAATCAGCAAATCTAAATTAAAACTTTAAATAGAAAAAAATGCAGAAAACAAGTGTTAGGTAAGCACCTAGCAGAAATACAACTTGCTTGTTGCTATTCTAGGAGAGATGTACTTACTGTTGAAGTGGTCTCGGCTGCCAGCCTCGCGGCATATCTGGCAATCAATCTATGTTCTTCATCTAGGCGGCTGGGACTGTCAAGCATTCTGTACAAAGAAATTCAGGACAAGCAGAAGATAGGGAAAAATAAAAATGTAAACCTGTAAACATATTGAGCAAATAACCCAAACTGTAAATGACATTTTCACATCCATAATAAGCTACTCCGGTTTCTACAGTAGGCACTGTAGGACTTGGGTTGTCCGAGTACAGATCACGTGAGCCCATGGTGGCCCGAAATGGAGAGACGGCCGTGAAATACAGCACCAGGTAAGTCAATACACATGTCTACGTTACACTACATTACATTTGCAAACAGGGAGGGGGGGGGGGGCAAAACAAAAAACCTGTAGTGTTTTTTTAATATAAAATTATAATAACTTGATATAATTTTATATTATAGTACAATATAGCAGTGGATAGCACTCTATGAGTTCATATGTAACTCTAGTAACGACGGAAGCTTGCATCATATTCCCAGTGGTTAGGATGTGGCAGTGTAATCAACGCTTGTACATTATAAAGCAGGTTAATTCATAATTGGCTGGTAATGATGCCTTGTATTGGTTTTTCTATTATTTTTGAAATTAAACAAATGACTTGCAAAACACGTGATGTTGCCTTGATCTAATAATATAGACAAATACTTCTCATGAGTGGTAGCATGCCCACGCACCGGGCCGCTAGACTGTCAAAATTTTTTATTTTGACCCCTTCAAGACACAGCCTGTTTTGGCCTTAAAGGCAAAGCCGATTTATTTAAATCTGATATGTGTCACATTATTAATAACTCCGGAATGCTTTTACCTATCCAAACGATTCTGAGATTGTTTTCTCGTGACATATTGTACTTTGTTAGTAAAAAAAAATTGGCCGATAAATTGAATATTTATTTGTGAAAAACACCAAAATTGAGAGAAAATTTGCACAAATTAGCGCTTTTCTAAATTTAAACGTATCTGCTTGTAAAATAGATAGTAATACCACACAAAATAGTTACTATTTCACATATCCCATATGTCTACTTTATGTTGGCATTGTTTTTATAAAACATTTTATTTTCCTACGTTACAAGGCTTAGAACTTTAGCAGCAATTTCTCACATATTCAAGAAAATTTCAAAAGGCTATTTTTTCAAGCACCAGTTCAGTTCTGAAGTGGCTTTCAGGGGCCCATACAATACAAACCCCCATAAATGAACCCATTTTAAAAACTGCAACCCTCAATGTATCCGAAACAGCATTAAGAAAGTTTCTTAACCCTTAAGGCGTTTCACAAGAATTAAAGCAAACTAGGGGGGAAATTTATTAATTTCATTTTTTTTTGCAGAAATTCATATTTAATCCTTTTTTTTCCTGTAACACAGAAGGTTTTACCAAAGAAACGCAACTCAATATTTATTGCCCAGATTCTGCAGTTTTTAGAAATATTCCACATGTGGCCCTAGTGTGCTTATGGACTGAAACACAGGCCTCATAAGCAAAGGAGCACCTAGAGGATATTGGGGCCTCCTTTTTATTAGATTATATTTTAGGCACCATGTCAGGTTTGAAGAGGTCTCGTAGGGCCAAAACAGTGGAAACACTCCAAAAACGACACCATATGGCAAACTACACCCCTCAAGGAATTTATCAAGGGGTATAGTGAGCATTTTGACCCAACAAGTTTTTTCCATTTTCACAATAAATAAAGGAGAAAAAGCACCCCAAGATTTGTAAAGAAACCTCTTCTGAGCACAGCAATACCCCATATGTGGTAATAAACTGCTGTTTGGACCCACGACAGGGCTTAGAAGGGAAAGAAAACCATTTGGCTTTTGGAGCTCAAATTTTGCTGGAATGGTTTGCAGCGCCATGTCAAATTTGCAAAGCCCCTGCGACACAAAATCTGTGGAAATCCCACCAAAAGTGATCCCATTTGGGAAACTACACCCCTGAAGGAATTTATCTAGGGGTATAGGGTGCATTTTGACCCCACAGCTTTTTTGCCGAATTTAGTGGAATTACGCCATGAAATTGAAAAGCTAAATTTTTTCCGATGAAACGTGGACATTTTCAATTTTTAAAAGGAATAAAGGAGAAAAAGCACCCCAATATTTGAAAATAAATTTCTCCCGATTACGGCAATACCCCATAAGTGGTCGTAAACTGCTTTTTGACACACTGCAGGGCTCAAAATGGAAGGAGCACCATTTGGAGCTCAAATTTAGCTGGAATAGTTTTCGGGTGCCATGTCACATTTCAAAAGCCCCTGCGGGGCCAAAACAGTAGGAGCCCCCTAAAGGTGCCTCCTTTTGGAAAACTACACACCTTTTGCAGAATTTATTGGAATTAGGCCGTAAAAATTTATATCAAATTTTTTCCACTACAAAGTTTTTCACAATAGATAAAGGAGAAAAAGCCACCCAACATTTCTAAAGCAATTTCTCCAGTGTACGGCAATACCCCACGTGGTCATAACCTGCTATTTGGACACAAAGGAAGGCTCTAAATGGAAGGAGCGCAATTTGGTTTTGGAGTGGAGATTTTACAAAATTTGTTTTCGGACACCATGTTGCATTGAGCTAAGGTACCAGTACAGTGGAAAGTCCTAAAAAATTACCCCATTTTGGAAACTACATCCCTGAAGAAATGTATCTAGGAGCATTTTGACCCAGCAAGTGTTTTGCAGAAATTAGTGCAGAGTGGATGTTGCAGATTGAAAAATGCAATTTTTCCACTGATATGCCATTTCAGTGACCAATATGTTGTGCCCAGCTTGTGCCACTGGAGACACACACTCCATAAATTGTTAAGCGGGTTCTCCAGAGTACAGTAATACCCCATATGTGGTCATAAACTACTATTTGGGCACACTGTCAGGCTCAGAAGGACCGCTATTTGGCTTTTGGAACGTAGATTTTGCTTGGTAGTATTGGTAGTTTTGTTTGGGGATTTACTGGCATTTCAGCTTATAATGTGTGGGCATATGTAAGCTGTGCGGAGTACATCAGGGTATATGTAAGCTGTGTGGAGTACATCAGGGTATATGTAAGCTGGGCGGAGTACATCAGGGTATATGTAAGCTGGGCGGAGTACATCAGGGCATATGTAAGGTGGCCGGAGTAGATCAAGGAATGTGTAAGCTGGGCAGAGTACATCAGGGTATATGTAAGCTGTGCGGAGTACATCAGGGTATATGTATGCTGGGCAGAGTAAAACAGGGTATATGTAAGCTGGGCAGAGTACATCAGGGTATATGTAAAAACTGTGTGGAGTACATCAGGGTATGTGTAAGTTGGGCGGAGTACATCAGGGTATATGTAAGTTGGGCGGAGTACATCAGGGTATATGTAAATTGGGCGGAGTGCATCAGGGCATAATAAGATGATGTAATAATGGGGTGAATGAATAATAAAATGAATAATCCATGGACTGGCTTTGAACCAATCTTGTGCACAGGCCGGGTTTTTTGGGTATTGTACAAAATATCTGCGCTCCAGTATTGCCTAATCTTTGACTTCTTCACTAGCCCTATAAGCCGCACAAGGCCCTAAAGTTTCTTCATCTCCGTTGCATCTATGGGGTCCACCTGTGGGGTCTAGCAAATGATGATGTTGGGTTTTTAGGGAAAAACTACTGGACCTTAAAAAATTTGTCTGGGTCGTCATTTAGCATCATTGCACTTTGAAAGTTAAAACGTGTTATTTTTCCGGTGACGGAGCTGTGTGAGGGATTGTTTTTTGTGAAACGAGCTGTAATTTTTATTGGTTCCATTTTGGGGTACATGCGATTTTTTTTAATCACTATATATCTCATTTTTTGGGAGACGAGCAAACCAAAAAACAGCAATTCTAGCATGTTAACTTTATTCTGGGGGTCGATACGATTACAGGGACACCAAATGTATGTAGTTTTTTTTACGTTTTATTACTTTCCCACAATAACAACACTATTTTCTAAAAAAAAAATCATGTTTTAGTGTCGCCATATTCTGACAGCCATAACTTTTTTATTTTTCAGTTGATATCGTTGTTTTTTTTTGCGTGATGTACTGTAGTTTTTGTGGGTTTTATTTTGGAGTACTTGCAAGTTTTTTGGTTTTTTTTCAATTCTGTTTTTATTTATTTATCATAGGTGCATGACAGCGAAATGACACATTGCACAATTCTGTAAAACATAGATGTGACATGTGAGCACCCATGTAAATTATACAGTGAGTACTTGCAACTTTTGATAACTTTTCCTTAAATTTTTTCTGAGACAAGGTGACCAAAAAAAGAAATTCTGTCTTTGTTATTTATTTAGTTTTTTTACGGTGTTTACTGTGTGGTAAAAATAACATGCTATTTTTAGAGTTCAGGCTGTTCTGTACACGGCGATACCTATTATGTATAGTTTTTTTTCAATTTCCAATTATAAAGTACATGATCAGGGAAACAGGGCGATTATTGTTTTTATTACCTAAAACGTTTTATTTATTTTTCTTAAACATTTTTTTGTTAACTTTTTTTTTTTTCACTTACCTGGGGACTTGAAGATCTGATCTTCTGATCCCCTGGGCAGGACCTAATAGGCTTCCGTACCTGGCCATAGCAACCCGTGATCTTTCCCAGGGGTGTGGGGGGGTACAGAGGGAGCCCCCTCCCCCTGTCCACCACTTCAATGCGGTGGACGCCATTGACCATCGCATTGAAGGGGTTAAACAGCGGCGATCGGCGGTAACTGCGATTGCCGCCTTTGCAGCGGGATGTCTGCTGTATATTACAGCGGACACCCGCTGAAGATGGAGCAAGTACAGCTCCTTTGCGCGCTTCATCTACATGACGGGGCTCGGGACGTCGGATTGCGGTAAGTTACTTGCAATGCCGACGTACCAGACCCATCATTTTGCGGGAAAGGGTTAAGGAGCACATATCTTAGATTTACTGGTAAGTAAAATAAATTATGGAACTACAGATATGCCTATTTTTTGCATACAAGGCATAGATCTTATACCGTGTACGTGCTAAGGCCTATTGCTAGAAACTGTATAGAAGCACATATGTGCACCATGCAATTCTCTGTTGCGTGCCATACGTACAGAGTTATTTTCCTACAAAAGCAATGCTTCTACGGGATAATAGGTCCATAATATGGCATGACATTTTGATTAAATCAGAGTCATAAGGAGATACAGTAAAGCCCCACACACCTCTATGGGTCTATTATGGCTCCGTACAAAACAGTCACTGGGTTGATATGCCTGACCTGAAAAGGACCAATGAAGCAAGGTGCCATCTTAAAGGAGAACACACTCTTTGCCTGATATTCCTTGTTGATAACCAAACCATCTCAGAGGAAAATGGTAGGGCCAGGTCGACGATACATATCTGCTTTTTTTTGTTATTGTTATGCCCAAACTGCGACATGTTGCAGTCTCTGATATACTTCTTTCCAGATGGTGCTTAGATTCTTGCAAAGGGCATTGATGGTGGAAGAGACATGGATTGCTGAAGAGACATGGTTATCATGGGCCATTCTGCTCATGGCAGTAGATCGGGCATATTGTCCTGGTGTGCATTAATGTTCGGAGCGCAAGTATTTTTTAAGAATTGCTGGAAAAAAAATTTTTTTTTCCTTGTGGGAGGATTAAGTCAGGCCTAAGGTGATCTCCCCTGTCAATCTTAGGCCAGGGAGTTTCCCAATCTGGGAGGTTAGATGCGAAAGTTCATACGCAAATTACCCTCCTGTCCGCAATAAAGGCAAAACCCGTAGACGGTCTCCTGAACCTCTCCTCCGAGGACAAAGTGGTTCGGTCCACTAACACATGTTCATCAGAGACGGGTGGTTTAGTGGAGCTAGAAGGTGTAGGTTAATTGTTATTACATATGTGGAAAATGACAAAACCGCCTTTTTTCCTGAGCTCTCTCCCTGAAGCGGATATCTATCCAGGTGGCCAAAGTGATATCATTCAAGGAAAAGGAATATTTTGCCTAGCTAGTTTGTCTTTAATATGGCTCACCAGCCTCTACCAGAAACTAGCCACCAAAGCCAGGGTTCGGAATTTGATAACATATTGCCCAACGAAGGAAGATCTCAGTATATGTGCGCCCAGTATATGTGTGCCCAGGTTCCTCAAACACTCTACGAAAGGTTCTCAGAAAGAGTTGTAGTGAGTGGATGGTGGGGTCATCGCATTCTCTGTGATGGGACGTCCAGACCAAGGTTTTTCCAGAGGGCAAGGAAATAATGTAGGCGATCTTAGCTTGGTCAGGAGGAAATTGTGCAGCACAGAGTTCAAAGTGAATAGAGCATTGGTTAAAAAATCCTTGACCGGAATTGGGATCTCGGTCATATCTCTGAGGAGCAGGAAGATGCGGGATGGGTCCCAGAGCAGGAGATTAAGTGACTACTGGAGTAGGTACAAGTACTGCTGAATGTGAAGCAGATGCCAGCAAAAGAGCATTTTGGCGGGAGTAATTGCATGATTTCTTGATGCCACTTTCCTAGTTTCATAGGTGATAATGATGAAAATAGACACAAGTCCATCAAGCCTAATTTATAATCCTACCATGTTAATCCAGAGGAAGGTGAAAACCCCCATGCGGTGGATGCCAAAAGCCTCATTAGGGGAAAAAAATCCTCCCTGACTCCAAATATGGCAATCCGATAAAAACAATTCCTGGATCAACGTCCCATCTCCAGATTGCCCATACCTTGGAATATTATTGTGCTACGTGATCAGCGATATTGTAAACGCAAGACAGGGTATGGCTTGATTGTACTGTTAAGAGGTGTTCCTTGGAAAGTGGAACCTTGAAACTGTAATCGTTCTGGTGCTAAAACCACATTTAAAAAAATGCATCAGAAAACCACATTCGTTTTTATCACGATGTGTTTATGGATACAGTTGTGGAACAAACGCATAAAATTGTGGTAAAAATGCATGCGGTTAGCTAATGGGTTTTTCATGTCGTTTTAACCGCACCTCAGCCGCAATGTCTGAATATACCCTTATCCTGTATTACCCTATAACTAACTGGCACATACCACCCAAAATTTGCCACCGCCACATTTTTATGCTTTTGTGTTTTCATATGGCCCAACACTTCCCAGAGGTCACTTATGTATGTAAGAAGCAGCGGCCTGCAAGTACTTAGATAAGTATTTGGAAGACAAGAGTCACTCTTGTGATTCTACATTATCCACATCGCAGCAGCTGAGAACTGGCACTAAGTTTTAACTACCGAGTAGTCATAAATGCAGTGAACAGAGGAAAAAAAGTTGACCTATGACATGAACACACTGTAACAAATGTAACTAAAAGCTGCTGTAAGGCCCCTTCTATGTAGGTAAACAGAGTACATTTGATAATAGTCAGCAAGAAAAAAAATTACTTGATAATAAAGGAAATTCAGAGAAAAATCACACTAAAATGTAATATTTCATAAATTCCTGGAAATAAAATAAGCAGGGTCATAAGCCTTATGTACAAAATCCAATTTTCAGTTTTGGTGTAAATCATTGGTTTTCTTTTTCTGGTGTAACTTGTCCTAACCTGCTACCCCCACAGGTCTGTCTTGAGCTTTTCACCATTCCAGAGTACAGTTGACAAAGCAAGTGAAGGGGAAAAAAAAATACATGAATGGCATCTGTTCACTGTGTTCATTTCATGCTCTCATTCATGGTAGTGTGTGGATTCAGTATCCCTATCGGCATCAATATCTAAATCCTAACTAGCTTAAAGGGGTTTTCCGGGACTTTTATATTGATATCTTATCCTTAGCATAAGTAATCAATATCAGATCAGTTGGGGTCCGACTCCCGGCACCCCCACTGGTCAGCTGACTGAAGGGGCCGTGTGGCAACCAACACCGTGTCCTCTTCATAGTTTACCAGGCACAGCGCCGTACACATCTGTAACGGCTGTGCCTGGGATTGCAGCTCAGTCCCATTCATTTGAATAAGACTGGAACTGCAATCCCAGGCACAGCGGGTACGGAAGTGTACGGTGCTGTGAACCTTAAACTGTGAACCGTTAATCAGCTAAGCCAACCCTCTCCCCTGTTACCGCTAATTCAGAGATGGGTTTAGCTCAGTGGATGAACGGTTCACAGCTTACCAGGTGTAGCGCAATACATTTCCGTAGCGGCTGTACTTGGGATTGGAGTTCTGGCAGCCAGCCCGAGACACACAGGGAGGGGCGGCAGGAAACTCCCTGATATTGAAGCCTGTGATGACACATCACAGGTGCAACAGAAGTTCTACTTCCAGGACCAGGCTGACAGGGATTGAAATCCAGCAATTAACGCAGTTTTCAAAAGCAAAGTATTTTAGTACAATTTTTTCATTTTACATTTGCAAAACAATAAACAGTAATCAGACAACTCCTTTAAGGCCATGTACCCATGCAGCAGAAAATTTCAGTTGCAGATTGACCAAAAATGTTTGCAGTCTAAGATGCAGACCTTCTATGTATTTCATTTTTTTCATTGGAATGGGTGAAATCCACTGTCTATCCATCAGAATTCTGTGAGAGTTAGGGCATGCTGCACATTTAAAATTTTGCATAGTTCCCTTGTACGGTTCACAAACAAATTACCTATCTTAATGTTTTTGGAGTTTTGAACAAAACCGGATTACCCATAGGAAACAGACCATACAAACTCCAAGCAGATGTTGACCTTGGTCGGATTCATCCCAGGACTTAGTTGCTAAGTAGCCTCTGTGCTGATTTGTTTAAAGCTGTCAATTTGAGAGGCACAGATATCTGCACACAGATTTCTGACTACAACAAGCCCACTGTATCCTCCAAATTTGGCATATTGAGATAGTCCATGCTAGATGGTTCATCTCATCAATGGAATATACCGAAAAATAGGTTATTTCTGTAAAGGAAATCTTCAAGGGCATCGGTCAGCTCTCCTGACATGTCTAATTTAGTAACTAGTATTCCCTATAAAATAATGAGTCTGCAGCGTCTTGTTTTAGAATTCTGCAAAGTACCGTTCCTCCTTTATTCTTCCTACAATTTTATGAATGAATTGACAACTGGGGTGTAACACATTGGGGGTGTCCCTACACAGTCCGGCACTGTCCACAGTCTCAGGCCCCATGCACATGACCATATTTTTTCCCTCTCGTAAATACTGGCCGTACATACGGGTCATTTGTCACATGTTTTTAACCTGTATTTATGGACCCGTATTTACGGACCCGTAAAAAAAGGGTGGCTAGAAATTATGTCACAATCATGTCCAAACCCCTTAAAAGGGTCACATGATCGCTCAGATGCCATTTTCTCTGCTAATCTTTATTCAAAAGTTGAAATCCCCTGATATCGCCTAGCAACGCTCCCGTAATTACGGGTGCCCCATAGACTTCTATGGGCCTGCCCGTGCCATAATTATGGCCTGAAATAGGACATGTTCTATATTTTTCAACGGCCCGGGCACCTTCCCGTACGCAAACGGGAAAGTACCGTGGCCAATAGAAGTCTATGGGCCCGTAATTATGAGAGTTTTTACGGTCATGTGCATGGGGCCTCAGACTGTGTAGGGACAGATCCTGTTGACTAGGGGAATGGTCACACCCAGTTGTCAATTTATTCATAAGTTTCTATGAGGAATAACAAAGGAACAACATAATTCAGAGCTCTAAGAAAAGATATTACAGATTTAGGATCTTATGCGGAATACGAGTATACATTAAAACAGACAGGGGAGGTGCTCATTAAACTAAATGATTCATACTGGTAGAGTCCATGCCTGCTGTAGCCAAATTAATAAATGAACTACAAAGCTAAAACAATCAAATAAGTATCAGGGTCTCATACATACAGAGAAAAAATGCATAATGTGGAAAACAAAGACACTAAACAACTTACTATCTAGAGCATGATGCAAGCTCAGTCCCATTCTTACAAATACATATCTCTTAAAGTAACTGGGCCACCTGAGAACATGTTGAAGTCATCTGACTTGGCTGACTAGGTTTCACCAACAAGTGACTATTATATGCTTCAACCTCAATTTTGTACACAAAAAGACATTTGCTGAGCCTTAACTAACCGTGAAAGGTTGTTCTGCAGCATATTGGCATATACCCCGATGAGAACATGTTCATCAGCCAGCCTGTCTGCCACATCCAGGCTGTACTGTAACCTAGAAGGATGGTTTAGAAATAGGAAAGGCTTAAATGTAAAAATAAAGAAATTCAATAAAGGAAAAATATATGTACATGCCAGGAAAGTAAACCAGGAGAAAACAAGCAGAGGAAAAGAAATAGAGAGAAAACGGCATGCAGCAAAAGAAACCATCACCTCTAATGAGTATAATAAGATATAGGAAGCATGCACTAGTTCCTACATACCACATTACAATCAAATGCTCAGCCATCTGGGAACTTCAACTACGTAAACTGCTAAGCAGAGCCTACCCTGCCAAAAACATATTTTATCTCCCAGAAAAATCAAAGGACCTCTAAGCCCCTGTTCACATCATGTTTGTCCTGTACGCTCAACGAATACATTTGAAGAGCGCCGCCAGAAATATGCGTAGATGTATGTAAATACAAAAATTGACTTCCATTGTAAAAACCATCTACAGTAAGGTATATGTTTTTGCGGCATCTAGTTGTATTGAAAAGCGTATAGCAACGTATAGTGGCCAAATATATGCCAAAAGGACACTCTTGTGGCATACATATGGCTAATAGAACTCAATGGTCATGTTACAAGTATACATCAAGATCGATGTGAACCTAGTCTAAACAATGTAAAAAAAAGAAGACTATATACCACCGATGCAACATAATCTACATTTCTTATTTACAGTGCTCAAAGCAGGGACACAGTGGACAAATGATTGGTCAGCACAGTATGTGGACAAGTCCACTCTCCTATTAGCCTTCCCCAGAAAAATGGTGCTGTTTGGCTAACAGGGACGTTCAAAGATTATACGGGACTCCTAGATAGGAGTCCGGTATATTCATTAGGGGAGATCTTCCTCTGCCCTTCTCACAGTGATTGACGGGTTGTTTTGTATAAAGATACACAGCAGCTAGCGGTTAATCACGGCCGAGCGGCGTGGGAGAAGTGCTCCCCACATGAATACATCACACTCATGACTATGACTCCAGGGTTTTTTATTTGATTGCTCTTATTAGCCAAACAGCAGAATATTTTTTGTGTCATTTTGGAGAATACGAGATCAAACCTGTCCCCAAAATATACTGCCCTTATATGGGGTGGCATATTCTAAAGACAGGGCCTGTATGGGTATAGGGCCTGTTCACATCACGTTTGCCTTCCATTTGGTCTTTCCGTTTATCTGTTCCTCTGATGCTAGGTTTCCATTTTTTATGACTGAAACAATAGCATAGTCTGCTGCGCTATTCTTTCCGTCAAAAAAAAACGGAAACCTAGCTGAACGGATGCAAACAAACCAATTGAAAGAAAAACAAATACCGTTGAAATCAATGGTATTGAAAACGGAAACTATGCTTTCCGTTTGTCATTCTGTTCATCTGTTCCTCTGACAGAACAGATGAAAGGAAAGACCAAACGGAAGGAAAACGGGATGTGAACAGGCCCTTAAGTGTATTTCTTTTTTTAATTTAAAAGGAGGAAAGTCCAGCGCTGTGTCAAATTTAAAAAGGAAGTATATTCCCAATTTTATTGGAGATGCGATTAAAAAACAAAAGGAGACGCAGTCTCAAGGTGTATGCAGTAGCGGGCTATTTAGCCTGAGCCTACACGTTTCGAGCACACACATCTTTTTGCCATGACTAAGAGCACCGTGTGTGCTCGAAACGCGTAGGCTCAGGCTAAATAGCCCGCTACTGCATACACCTTGAGACTGCATCTCCTTTTGTTTTTTAATCGCATCTCCAATAAAATTGGGAATATACTTCCTTTTTAAATTTGACACAGCGCTGGACTTTCCTCCTCTTTTCTTGCTGTTCCTACCGCTGGCCGTCGCGGGGTTCCATGCGAAGTGTCTGGAGACGCAACTACCGGTGAGCTGGAGGTTTCCTCCTTATCTTCTCTTTTTTTAATTTGTTTGTAAGAAGCAGAGATTGCACAATTCATCCAAGGAAAATGTGTTGAAAACTTGCACATTTTGAGATTTTTCTTTGGCCGAACTTGCAAACATACCAGCCTTTTATGAAAAATAGAAAATGCTAAAAATAAATAGACACAAGTGATTATTATTCACTGTGTTTATAATGCAGTATTCCATGCACTATTGATCTGTTTGTATCCTTCATTTTTCTAGGCTTTGTGGTTTTATTTTTTTACTGCCCACTGGAGCATATGTAAGGCCTCATGCACACGACCATAATATTTATCCGCAATTACAGATCCGTAATTGCGGATAAAAATACTGATCCATTAATTTCTATGGCCCACGGACACCTTCCCGTGTATTTACGGGTAAGTGTCCGGGCCGTAGAAATGACCCGCAAAGCATAGGACATGTCCTATTTTTTTAATTTGCGGACCGTGCTCCTATACTTCATAATGGGAGCACGGCCCGCAAATGCGGTTGACAGTCCGCGACCATCCGTGCCCGTAATCACGGACCATGCACGCGGCTACGGCCATTTGCAGTGGGTGTAGATGTTAGGAGTCTAGCGGGTAAACCTATTTATCTGGATCAGCTGCATGGCATAGCACTAGAAGTGTGTGGATGTGTGTGTGTAGCAATGTGCTTAAATATTCATGCCGCCTGAAGATCATTCAGTATAAGAAGGGACAGTGAATTTCATACACCAGAAATCTTCCAGCTCTCAAAATAATAGCTATGCTTCCTTAGCAGTATGTACATGTATTTTCTAGCCAGGCACCAGAGATCAAATATTGATTGTCATGTCATAAAAAAAATATGAAGCTAACATTACCGTAAAGTGTCTTTAATCTGCATTAACAGATTATATTATCAAACATTGTTGATTATCAGACTTTCATATAAAAACTATAATTAATTTACTTGTAAGGCTAAAAAATGTATAGGAAGACAGCAGAAAAGAAATGATACTACTATCAAGTCTTCTCTGAAAATGATCTCGCTTTTTCTACTCTTTTCATCTCAAAATGTATTATCATTGCCCAGTCTTGTGATGCTCCAGATCATCTTCCGGAATAATTTTAGAATTTCACTCACAAGTCAAAGAGGCAAATTAGGAATTTTTTATTATTTAAATAAAAATAGTTCAGTTCATTACGACAACATAAATAAACATTGGCCATCAACTGTCCAGTCTGACCACAAGTGTCAAAGACCTTGATATTTAAATCCTCCTGTTTTCAATGGTAGAATTGGCTTTGACCAGGTGACAAAAGACGAGTATGACAACAATAGGTGGAGTACCGGATAGTGGAAGACATTGTCTTGTTATGATAATAGAATAACAGTTGGATCTCCTGTTTAATCCCATAGGAAACATCATTGTTGTCAACAACCCTCTTGTCTACAGCAGAGAGAAATTTGAGTACTGCTTGGTCTCACGGTTACCGCTAAATCACATTTACTTATTTTTTGTTAACTACTTGTGTATTCTAGATTATAAAATGTCACGTTTGCCCAGGACTACAAATAAGCGTTTACTTTTTCCTATAGATATATTGCTGCTACTGCTACTTGTCCATGGGCTGTATCTGCTATTGCAGCTCCTCGCTATTGAAGTAAATGGGACTGAGCTACAGTAACAGACACAGCCCATGGACAAGAGTAGCGTTGTTCCCGGACAAAAAAAAACAAAAGAAAGACTAGAAATCCCTTTCCATAAAGATGTGCCATTCACATTAATAGCAGAAATGATAATACTAATGCAGATGAATGTAAATATTAGAAACTTTTTCATTATGGGGATTCAATCAAGTTAATGCTATGAGAATTACACAAAGAGTTTTGTTAATTGACTTTTCTAAGTGATGCAACAATTCAGTAATACAGTTTGCATCATCATTAGTATGGGTTAGTGGGTTTAAAGTACCACTACACGCCTGCATGCTCTAGGGAACCGCATGCTCATTCTAGTACTACAGGTCCATCTCAGACTTACCCTTTGCCTTTAAGCAAAGTTGGAGCAGCCATAGCCAGCTGTCTGCTCTGCTCGGTTTCGGAGGTCTTTTGAGTAGAGCTGGTTAACAAGACAGAACAATGCTGAGGAAAGCTCATAGGAAGCACAAAGAGGTATGACACACAAGTGGCGAATGAACGCTCCAGAATGTAAAGTCATTGGTTCACTGGTTACGGAAAAATGAAATGAAGGCCAAGATATAATTTAATTTACAATGGAATCTAAAAGAAGAAGGCAGGAATGATTGATATCAGTTAGTCAAGCTAAAGTAGTCTGGACAAGGGAGAATCAGTCTGTTTTTTATCCAGGTAATGAAAATCTGTTTAAAGGAATTAGGTAATTTAGGTGCCCGTAAACATGACATTTTTATCGGAGGATCATAAAGATTTTGACGAGATCGACTGACCATCTATCTAGTGTCAGAAACAATCTTCAGACATGTTAGATTTTTAACAGTTAGGCTTCGTTCACATCTGCGTCAGGGTTATGTTCACACATTCCATCTGAGCTTTCCATCAGGGGAACCCATGAACGGAATCATGACTGAAACAAACGGAAACCATAGGTTTGCATCACCATTTGTTTCAATGGTGACAGATCTGGTGCAAATGGTTTCTGTCTGTCTCCGTTGTGTAAGGGTTCCGTCATTTTGATGGAATGAATAGCATAGTAGACAACGGTATTGATTCCGTCAAAGCGATGGAACCCTTACACAACGGAGACAAACGAAAACCATTTGCACTGGATCCGTCACAATTGAAGCAAACGGAAACCTATGGTTTGCATTTGTTTCAGTCAGGGTTCCGTTTATGGGTTCCCCTGACGGAAAGCTCCGACGGAACCCCTGAACTGAGCCCCAACGCAGATGTGAACGAAGCCTGACATCTTGGGGGAAACAAATGTCTAAGTGGCACCAAAGATGGTGTCTGCCAGACACTAATCTCCATCCCTGCATAGAAGTACCATGTCACTCAGCCAAGACAAATGGACATGTTAATGGGGCCGGCAGCTATCTTATGCCTATCGTCAGCTTTAGTCATTTGTGTCCTAATAAATAAAATGAAGCTAAATCAAGATCAGAAGATGGAATAAATTCATTTGTAGACTTGGCTCTTGACTATGCAAGTTGTCATTTTTCTTTATATAGCACCCTTGTATTCTTTACAATATGTGTGCAGTTTAATTATCTTACAAAACAGAAGTAAACCAGAATACAAACAAAAAAAGCAGAAGACAGTATAAGCAGATTGCAACCTGGCCAATATCAAACACAAAAGAAAATACAAGGCTTTATACTGGGTGTATTTACACTGCACACATTTGAAAACAATTGATTTTTTTTAAAATAAAAATTTGTATCAATGTGATTAAAAAGTTGCACCAATTACTTTTTAATAAAAATTATTTTTATTTTTTCAGATATAGCTGCTTGGTATCCTGTACAGAGCAGCTATATCTAGCACTGAAACCTATATCCGTCAGGTCAGCGGCACTGACGGGTTTAGTGACTGCGGGTCATGCAGGATCGAGCGTTTATCGATCACATCTAAATTCATAACTTAGATGTGAGCGATAACAGGTGGATCCTGCGTGTCAGAGACGGTCTCACTGGCCTGACAGATTCAAGTCTCAGCGCTAGATACAGCTGCTGTGTATACAGAATACAAAGCAGCTGTATCTTAAAAAATATAAATAATTTTGAATAGAAATTATTTACAAAGTTGCACTAATCACACTGATAGACATTTCTAAAAAAAAACATTTTCAAAGGTGTTACAAAGCCTTTAGGACAACCCAATGCCATATGGATGTTAGAGAAGGGGTTCCCTCGCTTGAGACCTCCCTCTATGAGCCAGAGCGAAGAGCCACTAAATAAGAGCAGCTCTCGTTGTGGTGGACCCTGCCCATCCATGCATTACATGGTCATCCATTCATTTTGTAATACTTCATTTCTAATGCAGTGGTGGCGGCAACGGAAATGTATGGCTGACCTGATACACTGTGCTATGCATATCGCAGGGCCTAAGGGGGCAATGCACATAACACAGGGATTCTCCCATTGGCGTGACTTACGCATGGAAAACTTAATATTCCCCAACAAGTTTTTGTTTTTATTGTAAATATAAAATCAAGTATACAAGCCACCTGTGACATTATTACAACTCAATCTTTTCTTATGACAAATTACACCTTTTTAATGAATTGTTAATATTATATTCCAATGAAGTAAACACAAGTTCAATAAAATAAAGCAGTCCCGCAAGGCGATAATGCTAGACACACATTTGATGAAATGACAAACTCATAGATCTACCCAAACAGAATCTGGGCATGTCACGCTAGATTGAAAATATAAAATATATAAAAAAAGAATAAATCATGTCACACAAAGTAGATGTATCAATTTGAATATGCTGGCCTATACAAGGGCAGCATATTATAGCTACAGGTCCATACTCCAAGTAGCCAAAATGGAATATAATATTTTGTGTAGTTTTGCTAATAGAAGCCGTGAAGGAATATGGGGGACTCCTAGTTTGAGACCAGACTCATGAGTCTGGTATATTCATGAGGGGAGTCCTCCCCCCGCCCCTTTCTGCGGTGACTGATAGGCGAATGTATATGCACAAATATATATGCACAGCAGCCTGTCAATTACCAGCCGTTTTGGCTACTAGGAGCATGGACCTGTAGCTGTAATATTCTTCCCTCACATCGGGGACCATATTCAGCTGACGGATCTGCTTTAAACTTATTTTTTATATTTTAAAGACTATCAATAATTAGAATACAATAAAGAGTTGGTATGCTTCAAACAAACATATGTCCTTATGGCTATGTTGAGCAAATAACGTCGGGTCTACCCTGTATTAGCTAGAGCCCAGCGTCAAATGCATCTCTTTTAAAGGAGAAAATGATTAATTGAAAATAATGATCAGCACTGACTACAACAGCCACGTGTAATACTTTGTTTAACCTGTAATTGTACTGAAGGAAAAAAATGGAACATTTACAGCAGTTATAGCACCTATATCATCTAATCGCTCCCAGCAGTGACGTCACGATCTGCCACTTGCAGGGGGACTAAAATGCTGAAGATGGCTGCCCAAACTAAACAATCACTTTAAAAAGGGCAAGTGGATAAATGGTCTAGTAAAGCTTTGCCTTCTACTCTCCAGGGTTATTTTTCAACAGCTAAATATTATTGTATAAAAGATACAACTGTATAAGGCCCCATGCACACGAGCGTGCTTTTGCGGCCGCAATTCACCCGAAAATCCACGGGAGAATTGCGGCCCCATTCATTTCTATGGGCCCATGCACACGACCGTGGTTTCCACGGTCCGTGCATGGCCCAGGAGCCCGGACCGCAGAAAGAACGGACATGTCTTATTATGGTCGTGTTCTGTGGTCCAGGCTCATAGAAAATAATGGACGCGGCCATGTGCACGGCTCGCGGGTGACACTCTGCGGCTGGCCGACCCGAATATCACGGCCGTGCACATGGCTACGGTGGTGTGAATGAGGCCTTAGGACACATCTGTTCAACCTATGGTTCACTTAAGCTGGCCATAAACATTAGATAAAAATCAGCCAAAATAGTCGATTTCAAATGGTTTGGCAAAACATTGTCATTGTTTGCAACAACTGAGCGATGACAGGGACCGCTACAGAAAAGAGGGTCAGTCATCTTGGATTCTTTTCAGCCGTACTGTCTGCAGTACGGCACATCTGATCATAGGTTACTTTAGGCATCATTTTACATCAGCAGGTGATTTAATGAAAAGGTGGTAAATGTATGCCCTCTTTGTACGACTGAACAGCCAAATCAGTCTGGCACGCTTTTGGCAGAATTGTTCACATGAACTATCTGGCTCGCCACTGATCAGCTTCATGCAGGACGCTTTTTATCTAATGTATATAGCCAGCTTATGTAAAGCCAAGATAGATGAGACCTGTGTAACTTTTGACTTTCCAAAACATTTAACTAAATTTCATTATTGGTATTGAACCTTTTGGGATTTTGCTGCACTGTGCCTGACTGCAATCTGCTGCATGTACACTACTATGGACATAATATTGGCAGTTTCCAATCAATCTCGGATACCATGTGAGATCAATTAAACATTGGACAATGGACACATAATAACCATGCAGTCTGCCCGTGCTAACCATTTTCTACACGTTATCTATAGTAGCTACTTTTATTATGCAGTAATATAGATGTCACATCAAACAAAAACTGTGGCAGTTTTGCAAATGATTCCTTTTTGTCTCAGGCCAATTGCGCATCCAGAGCTGTTGGTGTAGAGCACAAATTCAGCCTTTGAGTGCAGATCTTTTTATTCCAACTTGCATACATCTGTTTCAGGATTTATGAAGCTTGTTTTTATGATTCATGATGAAAGTGATGACACGCTAATACATTCTGTTTTAAGCAGGCAATGCTTTATTTCACAGTATCTCAGTGGCGGATAGAGAAGCTTTTTGGTTCTTTTTATCCCACCACACCGTAATTGTACTGAATATCCAATATAATCTTTTTAAACACATATTAAAATGGGCATGCAGCATACAGAATTTTCCAAATATTGAAAATAACGTAGAATAAATCATCTTGAACATGTCATACCCTTGTGCTCTTAGAAAACACAAGGTCCGACCATGAAAAAATATTCTCCTTTTAACCAGAATGGAGAATATTGAAATAATATTGAGGGTTTCAGGGTTGAGAGTTGAGATGAGTCACTGATGACATAAAATATTGTCACTACTGGAAACAAGGAATGTTAACATTTGGGAAACTGCCACCCCTGTCTTATCTAGAAGCATCTAACAACACCCAGACGCTAATGGTTTAGTGTACAACCTACTGAACTAATACGGTTAGTAGTTTAGTACTCTCATACTGACCGTGGAATGTTCTGCAGCTGACATACATACATCTTTATCAGAGAATGTTCATCAGTGATGTCACTAGTTACACTTACACTGTTAGGTAACCTGAATGAGTCAAACAGTGGAGTTGATAGTTATGTTACAAGTCAACGTCACAAGTATTTAGTGTGTGGATCCAAAGACTGTTAGGCTCAGTTCACACGTTGCATAAATACTGCAGATTTTCCGCAACGGAATTAGTTGCGTAAAATCTACAGCAAATGGAGTAGCAGCAAAGTGGATGAGATAAAACAAATCTCATCCACACGCTGCGTAATTACTGAGCTGAAAAACACTCAGAAATTTACCTACAGTGCAGAATTTTATTCCGCAGCATGTCAGTTGTATTTGCGTAAACGCTGCTCATTTGTTGTGGGTTTTCCCCATTATATTCAATGGGGAGGTAAAACCCACAACAAATAGAAGTTGTTGCTTTTTTCTGCGGCAGGTTTGACGCGATTCCGCCACAAAAAACGCAACTCAGAATTTTTTTTAAAAATCTTATACTTACCCAGGAGTCTGTGTTTCTTCCTCCAGGCCAGCCTCCTGGGATGACGTTTCATCCCATGTTATCCGCAAAGAAGAGAGAGAAGAGGCAACACTTCCAAAATAAATGGGAATTTTATTCACCCACCAGTGCAACGTTTCAGTCCAACAGGACCTTTCGCAAAGGTTTGAAAAAGGTCCTGTTGGACTGAAATGTTGCACTGGTGGGTGAATAAAATTCCCATTTATTTTGGAAGTGCTGCCTCGTCACTAACTTCATTGTGGATACCATTTGTGGGACTTTGGATCAGGTTCCTTTGAGGCTTTCACCCGTTATTTTGCACTGATCTCCGGTGCTGTGACGATCCTTCTTTTTCTTTTGTTTCATCCTATGTGACCGCTGCAGCCAATCACAGATTGTAGCGGCGGTCACATGGGATGAAACGTCATCCCAAGAGGCCAGCCTGGATGACGTCAGAGGGCCGGCCTCGTGAGATGACGCTTTATCCCATGTGACCGCCGCTGCAGCCAATCACAGGCTGCAGTGGTCTCCTGGGATGAAACGTCATCCCAGGAGGCCGGCCTGCTAGCTAGGCTAAGTGCAGCAGTTTTCCGCAGTGGACATTCCGGGCGAAAAACTGCACCACAGGGCGGGTTACGCTGCGTGCTTTTACACAGCGTATTTGTCCCGTCTGAACTTAGCCTTACTACTAATATAGCTACATACAAACACAACCAGAATGCAAAGTGGAAAATGATTAAGAGCCTCATGGCCTCAAAGCAACAGCAAAACCATGCAGGATGCATTAATGTAGAGCAGTCCAGTCTGTGTTCCTAATTTTAGTGTTCAATTGAATATGAAGTTCTTGTCTGCACTAGTTACTTGCCTTATATAGAACAGATGTCCATAGATTTGTATCTGGAAAACCCACAGCGCTTGTCATATAGGTAACCAACATTAGGTGCCACAAGCATTCCATTACCAAAGCACTGTTCGACTGTATTGAGTCCACTAGTCCCTGGCAATAAATGGATTATATCCTGCTCACGGCTTTATGTATGTATATAGATTTATTAGACAAGACTTTGATACTTACATTTTGTTAGTGAAAGGGCTTCCTGAGGGAACGGAGTGAGAAAATATAGTGTCATTCATGCTGGTAACTGGTCTTGGAGGCCTACAAGAAAAATAAATCTTTAGATTAATATTTTGACGCACGCTGCGCATAACACAGTTTACAACTACCTAATGATGTAATTCTTCAATGTTAGGGTATGTGCACACACACTAATTACGTCCGTAGTTTACGGACGTATTTCGGCCGCAAGTACCGGACCGAACACAGTGCAGGGAGCCGGGCTCCTAGCATCATACTTATGTACGATGCTAGGAGTCCCTGCCTCGCTGCAGGACAACTGTCCCGTACTGTAATCATGTTTTCAGTACGGGACAGTTGTCCTGCAGCGAGGCATGGACTCCTAGCATCGTACATAAGTATGATGCTAGGAGCCCGGCTCCCTGCACTGTGTTCGGTCCGGTACTTGCGGCCGAAATACGTCCGTCAATTACGGACGTAATTAGTGTGTGTGCACATACCCTAAGACGTTCAGTAATAGAATCCATGCTTAAATAACCAGTCCACATAAGTAAAACGTTGCTGCATTGCCTCCATATTAAATTAAAATAAGCAGCTTCAGCTTTTGCTTTATTTTGAGTTAACCGAGGCTCTTGAAAATCTTGAAGTGGTGTTAAGAACTATGTACACCTTTGAAAACGTGTTGTTGTTTTTTTTTTTTATAAAAATGTGTATCAGTGTGATTGGTGCAACTTTATAATTACATTTTATTAAAAAATATTTTTACTTTTTGAGATACAGCTGCTTTGTATCCTGTATACAGAGCAGCAGTATCTTGCGCTGAGACCTGAATCCGTCAGGACAGCGGGACTGACGGCTTCAGTGTCCGTGGGTCTTGCGTGTCTCTGCCAACGAACTTAGATGTAATCGATAACCCGCGCCGCTGACCTGATGAATACAGGATTCAGCGCATTAAACAGCTGCTCCATATACAGGATACAAAGCAGCTGTATCTCAAAAAGTAAAAATACATTTTTAATAAAATGTAATTACAAAGTTGCACCAATCTCACTGATACACATTTTTATTAAAAAAAACAACTGTTTTCAAAAGGTACATAGCCTTTAAAGGGTTGGTATACAAATGATCTTTATGAAGTAAAATCAACTATTGGTCAGGTACTGTACTGTATCTCAGCAGTGGATGTTTGACATCTTGCCCCTGAAAGTCTGCTTAGGGCTCTGTTACTGATGATTAGAAATCCACTAAAAAATGTCCACATTTTAGCATCGTTCATAATGTTATTTCCTTCTTATCTTAAACAGCTTAGGCTATGTTCAGATATGCGTTCATAAGGGAAGCCACAACGCTGTGCAGGATCTGTTGTATGATGGATCCCAATGGTGCCCAACAATCTAATGTGGCCCGTCAGGATTCCATCATTTTGACAACAAGAATAGCGATGTATGCTGGGCTATTCTTGCTGGAACTGCGGAAGTGTGAACATAGCCAAATGTGATCATTAACCTACAAAATACTATTTCTAATTGAATCCATTTAGACAGTATTGAGATGCAAGTCCATTTGCTTATGTACTCCAAGATATTTCTCATATATAATTACACAAATATCTAGAAAGGAAGGTCTTGTGTTATTTCAATAACGTACTACCAATTCCAAAACAAGCACTCATGTTTGGATGAAGACATGAAGGAATAATGGAAGTATATTTGATATGGTGTGCAAGGGTCCTCATTTAATATGCAAGATGTAGAGTAAATGTCAAGGACTACCAAACACAATGATTTGTCTACATACTAATGACAACGGTGGAAGTGATCCTTAGATAGAATGATGGCAGGTCAGTATACTCACCAAGTGTCCCTTTTGATGCCCGAAAGGAACAAAAAGTACAGAATTTTAGGCACATATGACATTTTCCACTTTGAATAGTTTTATTTGTACAAAGCAAATTTGGCTAATGTTATGATTTATTTATGAAGAGTGAATATGAGCTCACACCCAGGTCGGAGGCTGGAATATTCACAGCATACCTCCCGATGCATGGTTTTAAGCTGTGGCAGCCATCAATGGAAAAAATGTTGCCAGCTAGGGTTGTCACGATACCAGAATTTCGATACTTTGTGTAGTCTTGCGATTTTCGATACCAAAACGATACTTTGCCAACAGTAATAGAAAAAAAAAATAAGTTCTTCCATTTTCTGATGTGAGGTATGTAGTGTGATGAATTTTGAATGTGCCTCACTTTAATAGTAATTACCCCCATCATGGGGTTAATTACTATAAATGTGTGGCACATGGAGGTTAAATTCATGCCACCTCGTGCCGTACATTAATAAGTGAAAGAAAGAAGTTTTTATTCTATTTTTTTACAGCATACACATCATAATGACGCAACAAATTTATTGTGCAGGTTATTACGGCTACGCCAAAACCGATTATGTGTATATTTTATGCATTGAGACTTATTTTAATGTTTATTGTAAAAAATGTGTATGTGTGTTTTTTTTATTTAATATTACTTTATGTTTTTACTTTTTTATTTTTAAACTTAATGTACTGGCATATATCTATATACTGATAGTACACAGGCAGTTGTTAGGACATACCCAAGTATACCCTAACAACAAGAAATATGGTAAGACAGACCTAGTGTCCTTGAATAGACCCTGAGCTGTCTGCCCAGAAACGCAGTGCCAACTCAATACATTAAGAGAGAGTTCTCTGTCCATATGAGCTTACAAATTTGCTTATGCACATTAATGAAATTTAACATAATAACATAGTTTGTAAGACCGAAAAAAACAACATACGGCAAAACTTCTATGCGGTTTTACCTCTATGAGGTAAAAGCCAATTTTCCACAGGTAAAATTTCTTCCAGACTCCAATCAGAATAAATCCCTGGATCAAAGACTCATCTCCAGTAATCTAGTAACTATAACTTTTTTATTATTATTATTATTATTATTATTATTATTATCACACTCAAGAAAGGCAACAGACACCTATTGAACTCTTTGAGTGAATTCACTATGACAACTTCCATGGCAGAGAGATTTTTTTTTTCTCACTGCTCTCACAGTAAAGAATCCTCTTCTATGTTTGTGTAGAAACCTTCTTTCCTCTAGATGTAGAGGATGTCTCCTTGTTACAGTTACAATCCTGGCTATAAATAGATCATGAGTTAAATCTCTGACATATTAGAAAGGTATTGGGTCACCCCTCAGCCATCTTTTTTCTGAACTAAATAACCCTAATTTTGATAATTAGAGATGAGCGAACCGGCACAACCGAACCCGGTTTCGGTCCGAACATCGTAAAAAAAGTTTGGTTCGCAGCGAATCCGAACTTCACCAGGTTCGGCCGAACACGTTTTGACCGAACCCGGCTTATGAGTCACTGATTTTCCGGTACGCGACGTCAGGAGATAGTCACTGTCCAGGGTGCTGAAAGAGTTAAGCGATCGGCAGTAACTGTTTCAGCACCCTGGACAGTGACTTCCGATCACAATATACATCAACGTGTAAAAAAAATAGAAGTTCCTACTTACCGATAACTCCCTGCTTCTTCCTCCAGTCCGACCTCCCGGGATGACGATTCAGTCCAAGTGACCGCTGCAGCCAATCACAGGCCAGTCATGTCAGCCAGTCATGGGCTGAAACGTCATCCAGGGATGTCGGGCTGGATGTCAAGAGAGGGACGCGTCACCAAGGCAACGGTGACGCGTCCCTCTCTTGACATCCAGCCCGACATCCCTGGAAGACGCGACAGTCCATGTGACCGCTGCAGCATGCGATTGGCCTGTGATTGGCTGCAGCGGTCACATTGGCTGAAACGTCATCCAGGGATGTCGGGCCGGATGACGAGAGGGACGCGTCACCAAGGCAACGGCCGGGATGCCGGACTGGATAAAGAAGCAGGAAGTTCTCGGTAAGTTTGCTCTATATTGTGATCGAAATTCACTGTCCAGGGTGCTGAAAGAGTTACAGCCGATCAGTTAACTCTTTCAGCACCCTGGACAGTCACTATTTACTGACGTCGCCTAGCAACGCTACCGTAATGCCGGGTGCACACATGTAGCCACCCATCATTACGGGAGCTCCATAGACTTCTATGGGCTGCCCGTGCCGTTATCACGGCCATGATTTTTATGGGCTTTCTTGAATTACAGGTTCGGTCCGAACTAGTTCGGTCCGAATCGAACTTTTTCATGAAATTCGGCGAACCAGCCGAACCGAACCTATCATAAGTTCGCTCATCTCTATTGATAATCCCTAATTCTGTAGTCCACCCATTACATTTATTACTTTGGTTGCCTGACTTAAAACCCGCTTAAGCTCTACTATGTCTTTCTTGTGCACTGGTGACTAAAACTGTACACTATAAATCACTAGTCATGCTGTACATGAAATATTAAGTGGTAGAACTATGTTCTTGTCATGTGCATCTATGCCGCTTGTGATGCACCCTATGATCTTATTTGCCTTGGCAGCAGCTGCCTGACACTGGTTGCTACATTTAAGTTTACGGTCAACTAAAACTCCTAACTTGTCAGTGTATTAGCCTTTGTGTTAATTACTTTACACATTTTAGGGTCATCTGCAAAAATTTTATTTTCAATGTGAAATCCCTCTGCGAACTCATTAATAAATATATTAAAGAGAATAGGGCCCAATATTGACACCTGTGGTATCCCCATTATCAACCCAATCTGAGTATATACCATTAATAACCACTCTCGGTTTTCTATCACTGAGCCAGTTACTTACCCACTTACACGCATTTCCCCCCAGTGCCAGCATTCTCATTTTATGTACCAACCTTTTTCTGCGGCACAGTATCAAATGCTTTGAAAAATCGAGAAATATAGTATGACATCCAACAATTCACTTCGGTTCAGTCTAGAATTTACCTACTCATATAAACTGATCAGATTACTTTGAGAGGACGATCTCAACCCATGCTGATATGGATTTATAAGGTTTTTTTTCTCATTAAGATACTCCAGGACAGCATCTCTTAGAAAACCCTCAAACATTTTACCCACAATAGGAGGTTGAACTTACAGGCTTATAGTTTCCGGGATCACTTTTTGACCCCGTTTTTTATATTGGCACAACATTTGCTGTGCACCAGTACTGTGGAATATACCCTGTCACTATAAAAATCCTTAACTATCAGAAATAATAGTTTCTGTATTACTGTACTTAATTCCCTTAGAACACAGTGGTGTATGTCATCTAGACCCGGTGATCTGTCTATTTTAATCTTTTTAGGGTGGCGCTGCAGTTCTTCCTAGGTTAGACAGGTGACATTTAAAGGAGAGTTTAATTTATCTGTCTGCATCTCATCTGACACCTGTGTTTAATAAATTTCCACCTACATCTAACTTTGTTATTGGTGCCAATGTGCACCGTGACCACTAGATCCTCACCAGCCCCTCCCATTAAGTAATCAACCCGATCCGCGATACTTCAAACTCAAGTGCCAGGAAGACAACACACTGCTTGACAATCTCGATCTTTGTGACAGATTGCCCTATCTGTTCCCCTACTAATTGAATCCCCCCTAGCAGCACTTTCTGGCCTCCCCTGTACTTTTGTTCCTCTCCTTACTCGAGCAGACGATTTCTTAACTGTCAGAGGAAGTGTCTTGGTGCAACAGTGCTACCACTGAACGGACATCTCCCTCATTTACCAACTTGTTGAGGTGTGTTAGATAAGTACTAGCCTTCCTGACACTCTTCCCTCTACCCCGCCTTCTGTCTCCCAACTAGCTGCCTTATTTTCCTGTACCTCCATGCTACCATACTCCCCCGCATCTGCCCCAGCGAGTGGCTGCTTAGCAAGCAGCAAACTTCTTTCCATGTTATCAATGGATCTCAGGGTTGCAAGTTGCTCATTTAGTTTCAGGATCTGGGCTTCAAAACTTGCAACAAGCACACATTTTGCAAAGAAGTATGCACCCTCAAACGGCTGTTCAAGGACTGCAAACATTACACAAAATGTACACTGGATAGCATTGCCGAAAGTAAATAGCAACAAACAGTGAATAAATACCAGCCACCCCTTCTAAACTCTCAGAATTTAAAACCACTTAACCCTTTCATGACCAAGGGTCATTGATGCCCCTGTGTCCAGGTCAAATTTTCCATTTTTAATATGCACTTCTGTAAACGATAATATCTTTGGAACCGCTTTGAATATTACAACTATTTTTACTTTGTTTTTTTACAAGACTTATGAGGCTTTCATTTTCTAGATTAGTTTAATTAATGCAGTGTTTTTAATTTTTATTATGAGCAGACAAATCACTAAAAATGTAAAAAAAAAAAACTTTTTTGTATTTTTTTAAAATATATATTCATTTATTTATATATATATATATATATATATATATATATATATATATATATATATATATATATACACACACACACACACACATACACTGTAGAGCGCTGTAACAATTATACCTCTTCTCTCTCCGTCACCCTGGATCGGTGTGAGGGGAAAGTGAAGAGGGCAATATACACACCTCCGTGAAAAAAATGGCAGACAACCACTAATCAACGGTCAGTTTTTCATAGGTGTTTTGCATCAATGTGTCTCAAAATTTGAATCCATTTTCCGGCCGTCTGACCATTTTTAACTGGCATTTGCCATCCGTTTTTCATGAACGTTAAAAAAATGGATGAATTTGATTTGTTAGGGTTTTTTGTCCCAACCCCCTGAAAACACCACAGTGCCCATGTAGATAGTGATGCAAAACCACTGTACATAGTGCCACATTGCCCACATAGATAGTGCACACTGTAAATAGTGCCACAGTGCCCACATAGTGCCACAGTTCTCACTGTGGATAATGCCCACATAGTGCCACACACAGTGCCCATGTAGATAGCGCCAGTGTCCCCTGTAGATTTTGGTCATAGAGTCAGTTCAGGTTGTGGGTGTCACTATCTACAGTGGGGGTGTATTCCGGGGCTCTCAAAGCCCCGGCCGACATGAGTGCAGTGCTACTCACACTGAAGCAGCACTGCACTCATTAAACCCATTCCAGGCTGTCAAGGTTTATACACGTGCTAACTGCACAGGGCATCTGCAGTTAGAACGTATATAGCCGTATGGCAGTCGTGAATGGGTTAATCTCAAGTCACACACAAGAGAAAACACACTGTAGTTTAAAACACTCTCAGAAGCTTCCACATTCGCTTTCTCAGTTTGATTTAAAGAGGCTCTGTCACCACATTATAAGTGCCCTATCTCCTACATAAGGAGATTGGCGCTATAATGTAGGTGACAACAGTGCTTTTTATTTAATATAACGATCTGTCTTCACCACTTTATTAGCGATTTTAGATTTATGCTAATGAGTTGCTTAATGCCCAAGTGGGCGTATTTTTACTTTAGACCAAGTGGGCGTTGTACAGAGGAGTGTAGGACGCTGACCAATCAGCATCATGCACTCCTCTTCATTCATTTAGGCAGCGCATAGGGATCCTTTTAGATCGCTATGTGCAGTCTTATACTAACACATTAACAATACTGAAGTGTTTAGACAGTGAATAGACATTCCACGGGATGTCTATTCACAATCTCTGCACTTCGTTACTGTTTTTGTGGTAGTTGCAGCAGAGCAAAGCGTAATCTCGCTGTAACCTGTCATTTACCGCGTAATCTCGCGGGATTACGCTTTGCTCTGCTGTAACTACCACAAAAACAGTAACGAAGTGCAGAGATTGTGAATAGACATCCCGTGGAATATCTATTCACTGTCTAAACACTTCAGTATTGTTAATGTGTTAGTATAAGACTGCACATAGCGATCTAAAAGGATCCCTATGCGCTGCCTAAATGAATGGAGAGGAGTGCATGACGCTGATTGGTCAGCGTCATACACTCCTCTGTACAACGCCCACTTGGTCTAAAGTAAAAATACGCCCACTTGGGCATTAAGCAACTCATTAGCATAAATATAAAATAGCTAATAAAGTGGTGAAAATAGATCGTTTTATTAAATAAAAAGCATTACTGTCATCTACATTATAGCGCCGATCTCCTTATGTAGGAGATAGGGCACTTATAATGTGGTGACAGAGACTCTTTAAAGCAGCTTTTTTCCCCACTTATCTGCAGAACATGCTGCAAGTGATTCCTCTGGTTGAAAATGTGATGGCAGATTATTTATTGTTTGACATAGGATTCCCTGTATCTGACCCCCCAAAACGTCTTGAACGGATAGAGCCATGCATCTGTGCAGCCACCTATCTATTTATTCTGCAAGTTGGCCCCCGTTCACCTGACAGGTGCGGGGTCCAAGAGGTGGGACTGAGTGGACAGTGTAGCTCGAAACATAAGGGCAATTTAAAATTAATTTGTCCTCTACAACATTAAGGCTGGGTTCACACGACCATGTTACGTCCGTAATGTACGGAACGTATTTCGGCCGGAAGACCCGGACCGAACACAGTGCAGGGAGCCGGGCTCCTAGCATCATAGTGATGTACGATGCTAGGAGTCCCTGCCTCTGCGTGGAACTACTGTCCCGTACTGTAATCATGATTACAGTACGGGACAGTTGTCCTGCAGCGAGGCAGGGACTCCTAGCATTGTACATCACTATGATGCTAGGAGCCCGGCTCCCTGCACTATGTTCGGTCCGGGTCTTCCGGCCGAAATACGTTCCGTACATTACGGACGTAACATGGTCGTGTGAACCCAGCCTAAAGGGTAACTAAACGTTCAAAAAACTTCTGACATGTCATAGTGACATGTCAGAAGTTTTAATTTTGATCACTAATACGAACCGGCAGAAGTGATCATGTGAGCGCTCAGCCGGTTAGTTTCTGTTTGGCTTTTTCCGGAAAGCCGATCTAGTGTTGTACGGGCCCGTAGACTTTCTATTGAGTCCGTACACACCGCTATATTGAATTCCGGAAAAAGCGGAACAGAAACTAAGCGGCTCAGCGCTCACACGAGCACTTCTGCGGCTTTGTTTTAGCAATTGGTGGGGCTCTAAGTGCTCGGACCCCTATCAATCAAAACTTCTGACATGTCACTATGACATGTCAGAAGTTTGTTGAACGTTTAGTTACCCTTTAATGTGATCTGTTACAAACCTTCATTATACTTCCTATTTTACCCTATGTACTGATTGACTGAAAATGGAATAAAGCATGTTCACAGGGTGTCCGAAAACCGGTCAAAACTAAAAATGTACACATGAAATATTAAACAAATTGCAAGAGGTGACAATTTTCAGGGGGTAGACAAAAGCAGCAGTCATTTGATTACTTAAAACTATGTGAGAAAATGTCACACCTGGCGCAGCCTTCATGTAGTGGAATAGCCTAAAAAGTCATTGGGAGGGCACTTGTCACAGAGAATGCATTCAATAGGGTTGCCTGGTTTGGAAAACTAATTTTTTAAATACTCTATTGGTGAATTCTGAGTTAATAGAAGAGTGTCCTCTTTAAGGATCCTCATCTATAGCCAGAGCAGATAGCAGCTACAAAGAGCATCTTCTACACTGGAGAACCCAATACAATTGTCATATCGGTGAATTAAACAGTTCATTCATTTTAACTATGTTTTACTTCTTCTTTCACGTGGTGGCGCTCCAGCGGAATCAAACACTCACGTCGGGGTTGCCCCCCACATTACAGTTGTTTTTTGTAGGCAATAGCAGCGGGACATACTGTTATCAACTTATCGTCAGGGTACCCTTCTAATAAAAAGGGATTATCCAAAGTGTACAACCGCTTAAAAGGAAAAAGGCTCTATGTCCTCAAAAAGACTATTCTTTTTTGAGGACAAACATTATATCTAGGAATAGAGACAACACAGATCGGCTGCCTGTTCCGTATATTGGACATTTTAATCTGCTACATATTGGAATACAAATTGTACAACTGACTGTGGAACCCGCTCTGAGCAGCTTCAGCCCTAGTCTTTTACTGCTGGAGGCTATAAGTATAGCTTTGGTGACTTTCTATTAGACAAAAAGTATATGGCATTGACTGGGTAATAGAAATCTGGTCCATTTGCTGATATATATTGAATTTACCAACGACAAGGGAATTATACTTCATAACCTATATTATGTTAGTTTTTACTTTATTCCCACTATTATATGGTTATTGTCACTTAGCACAATACATTTTATTCACTTCAGAATTCCAACCTTGAGCATGTTGCTCAACTGCATAAAAGATATGAAATACAAAGGATTTGCATTTGTTTACATACCGAAGGCTAGAACACAATTCACAGCAACCTAAAGATCTCCTATCCTGGAGAAGGCCACAAGATGCTGGCCTTACATACATTTACAGTACACGGGAGGGCCTATATATATATAGGCGATGAGTATGATACTCACACAATATGCGCCAGATTTAGAGGTTTTTCAGGCTGATCAGGAAACATAGGATGCAGAGGCTCGCGGCTGGAAGCACAGCTTAAAGACTTGCTTAGTGCATTCGTGAGCTTCTTTGCAGGGGATTTCTGTGAACAGCAAATACATGTAATGAATAACTAATGCTGTTTAATTAGAAGCTGCCTGTTAAGTACCTTTTTTACAGTGAACTACAACTGGCAGTATAGTCGTCCTAAACTTCTATTCATAAACTTATTTAAACTGTCATGAACTACTCATTGGCTGACATTTATTATGTTTACTTATGATCTTGACAGAAAATTGCACAGGTTAAATAATCACAAAAATTAAGCAAAAAATTGCAACCTTTGTCTTTTTACTCCAAAAAAAGAAATTGGGGAATAGTCAAGTTGTCACCTTCGAAAGCTATTTATTTATTTTTTCTTAAATAAAAATGTCTTTCAGTGTATTTGGTGCAACTTTATAATTAGTTTTTATTAAAAGTTATTTTTACTTTTTGAGATACAGCTGCTATGTATCCTGCATACAGAGCAGCTATATCTAGCGCTGAAACCTGTATTCGTCAGGTCAGCGTCACTTAGGTTCAGAGACGCACAGGACCCGCTTTCACTGAAACAGTCAGTCCCGCGGATACAGCTGCTCTTTATACAGGATACAAAGCAGCTGTATCTCAAAAAGTAAAAAAAAAAATGTTAATAAAAATTAAGTTGCACCAAACAGACTAGTACACATTTTTATTAAAAATAAAATAAAAAATGCTTTCGTAGGTGTACATAGCCTTTAAGAACCATTTATGAAATGTTAAAAAAAGGCATAAATTAGTTCCGCATATGTTCAGGCATAAAAAGAAATGCAAGCAGTCAGACATTTCCAAATACAACAGATTTATTAAGAAGTGTGCACTACCCTCTCCAATTTTATTGGTGAAAAATATGCCTTTTCTAATAGTATGGGGCCAATGTCTTTCTTATTTCTATGCCTGTGTCCTTATCATGACACTATCCTTCCTATAAAGTTGTGTTCTCATTACTCACTCACAACGGCAGAAAAGCCAGTGACCCCATAAGACTCCACACACTTCTATATTTCCTTGTACTGCTTTAAGCCTTCTAATCTGACTACAAGTTTGTGCAATAAAGAAAAAATAAAATAGAAACTAAAATCTTGGTATTTTATATAAGTACAAGGATTAGTGTCCATCGTATAACTAGATGCTATGTGGCAACTTTTATAGCAGCATCAGGTCTTACAAGTTACGTCGACAATTCTTAAAATATTCTACGTATACCAGTGATCGGCATGTATTTTATTGACAATATTTGTCAATTCAATAGATTCAATACAAACCGCAAACGTCTATGAAAATTCCACTTCGCAAAAATTGGTCAAATAGTTCAATATGTCACAAATATTACAAAAACGGCACAAAAAGAAGCTGCAGTTATCCCACATCATCATGTGTACGAATGCAGATACTGCTTTTTCTGCAACCCATCCCCTGTCTATTAAAGAGACCGAAAAAAAACCAGATCAATAATAGGAGTATAAATGAAAATACCAGAAAGTTATTCATAGTTCTACAAGTCCAGTCCACAGTACCAGCACTGCCAACGTAGCCAAACTTCACACACTATGCCATGCTCAATACTTACACGCGTGCCAGTAATAAACTAGCCTCTTCCAGAATCATAAACTAATAATGTCCCTCTCAATTCCCAAATTCATTGTCTGCTGTGCTTTATCTTTCGGGGTTAGTCCACTCTTGTGTTTGCTTTTTGTGTGGTGCAGCTGCAGAACCCAGTGAACCTTCTCTTACCCATGACGTATACTCTTTCATTTGGTGTTGGTTGCTATGGGAACCGCTGGCATGTCCCCTCCAGAAGCAGTCCTGACAGAGCTGGTAATTGTGACACTGCTGGCAGCGATAGCGGAAACCCATCATACTCTCACAGTGGCAATAGGAACACTCGACCGGGTGGAAGACTATGAAAGAAAAGAATAGGCTTTTTACAATAAAAACAGAAATTAAAAAAATATCTCAAGTGATCATTAAAAGAAAAGTATGTGAATCCCTGCACTACTAGTTATAATCACAAAATAGCCTAAGCTATAACCTAATATATAAAGGTCAATGGGTAAGGGGTTAACCTGTTAAAGGGGTATTCCCAGAATCAACATTTACAACCTATCCACTGTGGATAGGTGATAAATGTTCGTAGTCGGAAACCCCTTTAACAGAACAAGTCTGCACAGTATAAATCTCGATTGCAGAAGAAATCTAATAATGTACTTACCATTTTCTACATTCGCCAGTCGATGCAGAAGAGGTAACCAGACAAGACACTGAGGTGGTGGGTCAGACATAAGTGTGTCCAAGAACGAATTTAAGCTAACTTTTTTCTGTGTGGGGGAATAAAAACAACAACAACAAAAAAAACAACAAAAACTCAATATGAACACATTCAGATGGAGAAAATATTCCGGTTGAAATATATGTATGTTGGTGCATTGCTGAACAGCATGGGCGTAACTATAGCAGCTGCTATGGGGCCCAGGCATTGAGGGGGTCCACTCAGATGAAAAACATTGTTCCGTTTTGTAGAAAGTAACAAGTTGCTGAATTCTGTTATCTAGCGCTACTTCGTGGATTCTCTGACATATGGCACTATCACCCATACCCGCACTTATTGCTACTTATGCTGCTTTTCCAGTATCCAGTCACTAGGTGGTGAG
Source organism: Rhinoderma darwinii (assembly GCF_050947455.1). NCBI lineage: Eukaryota > Metazoa > Chordata > Amphibia > Anura > Rhinodermatidae > Rhinoderma > Rhinoderma darwinii. The sequence goes on from NC_134691.1 coordinate 93,096,678, forward strand.
GGCCCTTGTCATTTTGCAATAGGGCCCTACAAATTCTAGTTACGCACCTGCTAAGCAGAACTATTCAATACCTATAATTTATATGTAACACATTAGTATTGGTGAACAGTAAGCTGCAATATTGCTTTTATAGCATTTTTCACTTTTTAGAACCTCTATTTCTACAGTAAAGTGACAATAGTAATTTTCCACCAATGTCACAGTTTATTTATTGTTTTAACTTTTGTTTATTCACTTTTTAGAGGAAAAACTAAAGACACAATATTTGTACAATTGGGTATTACATGGCCATATCACAAGACATTTTGGTTACCCAGCCTCCATACCGAGTCTTCCCTGCCGATCTGTGTCTTTCAATCTTGTGTATGCTATTCCTATATATGGATTACTACACAAGAGGAAGGCATTAATAAACGGAGTTCGGAATGGCCACATAACAGCCTAAATGTACACTGGATACAAGTAATACAAAGTCATCCATTTAATGTTTTCATTAAAGAGGCTCTGTCACCAGATTTCCAAATCCCTATCTCTTATTGCAGGTGATCGGCGCTGCAATGTAGAGAACAGTAAAGTTTTTTTTTTTTTAAAACGAGCATTTTTGGCCAAGTTATGAGCATTTTTATATTTATGCAAATGAGCCTTTCTAATGGACAACTGGGCGTGTTTAATCTTATTTCCAACTGGGCGTGTATTGTGTTTGTCACATCTGGGCGTTTTTACTTCTTTTACTAGCTGGGCGTTGTGAATAGTAGTGTATGATGCTGACGAATCAGCATCATCCACTTCTCTTCGTTACCACCCAGCTTCTAGCAGTGCACAGACACACAGCGTGTTCTCGCGAGATCAAACTGTGATGTCACTTCCTGCCCCAGGTCCTTCATCGCGTCGGACGAGCGAGGACACATCGGCACCAGGCGTCAGAGGCGTCACACGCTGTGTGTCTGTGCACTGCCAGAAGCTGGGTGGTAACGAAGAGAAGTGGATGATGCTGATTCGTCAGCATCATACACTTCTATTCACAACGCCCAGCTAGTTAAACAAGTAAACACACCCAGATGTAACAAACACAATACACGCCCAGTTGGAAATAAGATTAAACACGCCCAGTTGTCCATTAGAAAGGCTCATTTGCATAAATATAAAAATGCTCATAACTTGGCCAAAAATGCTTGTTTTTGAAGAAAAAAAAACCACGTTACTGTTATCTACATTGCAGCGCCGATCACCTGCAATAGGAGATAGGGGTTTGAAAATCTGGTGACAGAGCCTCTTTAAGTGTCAAAAATAGTGTCTTAATAATGCAGCGTGAAGCACATTGGTACTAGAAATACAATTTAACAGTAAAACCCTAAAATATATCAAGCTCAAAATCACATACTGGACAAAATTTTCAATTTTATTTGAGGTCATCCATATAAATAGGTGCTATAACAGTAACACATCATTTGTCATATTATTACTAGGTGGCCAGTTTAAGTGCTTGTTTACATGCCTGTATCTGAGGTCCATGATCCATTCCATACTTTTTTGCCAAAACCAGTAACGAATCCCAGCAGGAGGAAACAGGAAAAAATGTAATGATAAAATATTTTATTCTAAATGAGCCATTCACATTTGTAGACCCACAGGCATGAAATGTGCTTTTTAGCTTTTATTTCATTCTGCTTACCCACAAAACCATTGAACTGTTTTAATAAACGTGTTAATAAATGATTAAATAGAGGCTACAACTGATTCAATTAAAATATTCTCCCTCTATTCGATCTAAAAACGTGCAGATCTCCCTGGGTTCCCATATTAGAAACACAAGCCTCTGGCTACAACCCAGCAATATTTAAGTGCTAAACAAATGTGTAATTTGTGTAACTGAAACCTTGTGAACATTTCTATACAGTAGACACAGAACCAAACTTCACACATTCCAGAAATAAGAGAAAATCATATAAATAAATTCCATCACTTTCACGCTTGGGATTTCCTATGTGACTACAGATTGGAGAGGTTGGTTTTTTAACCTGTTTGATCCCTTGCTTTGTAAAGCTAAGTGGTGCCAAGCTGTCTGTATTCCATTTATCTCCCTCCCTCATTGACATGGCAGTCACCATTTGTCACAATGTATGGCACTTGACTGTAGCTGAGAGTACTGGTGTCAGGGGGGCAACGGCAGAATTTTGTAATAAAATATAATGCTCGCCGCAAATGGGCTAAATCGGTCTTTACAGCCATCTAAAATCAATAGTGTATGGGCAACTTAACCGTGGATAGAAATTAATTCTTAGGCTGCTCTTCACATGTGTTAGATCAAAATCTGGACCAATGGAATTGATTGTATTTGAAATGTAATTTTCTGTGTAACACGCACTGGCTAAAATGATTGATTTGACTATGGAAGTGTTTATATTCATTATTAGACTCAGTTCACACTAGCGTTCATGCCTCCGTTGATGGTTCCATCTGCCATTCCGGCAGGAATAGCACAGTCTGCAGCTCTACTCTTGGATATATATATATATATATATATATTTTACAACAGATCCAAACTGACACTGGGTGGGGGTTCTGGTATATATATATATATATATATATATATATATACATATACCAGAACCCCCACCCAGTGTCAGTTTGGATCTGTTGGATCCATCAGAGTGTCATGGCTTAGATTATAAACAGAAGCCATGACATTAGTATGAACATTATAGCCTTATAGAACAACATAATCGAGACATTGCATTCTTCATACCTGCTGTGAAAAACAAGACCTTGCAGACTGCTCTGTGTAACCAAATGAAGGTCCTTCAAATACAGCGGTTGGCAGTTTCAGCACCTCCCTCAGAAACTGGTCATATCTCTGGTAAACCATTACACCACCAGAATCCGAGATCAATGAGAAAATATCTGGAAGAAGCAGTAAAAAATAGAAAGATTAAAATGAAAAATAAAAAGTGTCAACACTGACCTTCCTAAGGTTATTTGATTTTTTTTTCAGATACAACTCTAAGGTGCTCTTTTGTTGGCATTATTCATTTTCCTATGGCATTATAGTTGTTTTTTGTTTTTTTTTTGCAGTATAACCTTTTATAAGCCTTATTATTCTTTGGTGTATAAAATGACATACTGAAAAAGAAAATGGGACCATTCTTGGTTGCATCTAGAATCTGAATACCAGTACAACCATAACATTTGCTACAACATATCCAGTCTAGGCAATTAGTTGCGAGCTAAATACATAACAGCACAAATCTCACTCCTGTTCTAAAAGTTTGCTACAATGTAACGGTACCGAAAGATCTATCTGTAGGATAGCAAGAAGAAGGGGGCAGATGGAGGATAATAACACATGACTGAAGGGAAGGATCTGACTATACACAGGGTTTGTTAGCAGTCAGTGTCCATTGAAGAGTTGCAAAAGCAACCTTGGTACAAATAGATCTGCATAGGAGCTGTATACACAAAATGGATATTTTCATTTAAGACTACTGGCAAAGTTGCGTAATTTATATAGAACACGTTTTAGTATTTTAATATTGGAATGCAGTCGCATTTATATTAGCTGTAATTAAAAACTAATGCTACAGTATATATGTCCTAGCTCTCCGATAGGTCATCCAAGGGAACCTGTTTAATTTCTCTTTAGCAACTCCCTCACATTCATTAGCTCAGTCCCTTACATGCAATATAAAAGACAGTAGGCAGTACTATTCATTTTCTTTTAAGGTGGCAGTGGGTCCCCTACATGCAGGGCACTTGTGAAGCGGCACAGGTTGCCCATATGTGTGCCCAGTTCTGTTAATCAAATTATGTTGTGGAGAGGTACATCTTCTTGTCACCAAAACCCATATGCATTTTGTAATGCCTACTTCTGGGCTAGACAACATGATTTTCAAGGGAGAATCCCTGTATCATGCAACACCATGTTTAGTCTCACACTAGGCATTACACCAGGGGTCTCAAACTCGGCCGGGTAAGTGGGCCGCATATAGAAAAAATGGGGGGCTGCATTACTTTCAAATTTGATACAATACAAAATTATTGTTAATCAACTAGTTATTTGAACTACTATAACACTATATTACTAGAATAATAATACTACATTACTATAATAATAGCGCTAGGTTTAAAATTTGAGATATTTCTCCACGTGCTTATTTCAACAATCCAGCTTCACAGTTTAAGTGTCGCTAAATGCAGTCCGGCGGCTCAGTTAGCACGCAGTGCCCTCTGTGGATGCTGCCGCAGTGCCCTCTGTGGATGCTGCCGCAGTGCCCTCTGTAGATAATGCAACACACCCCTAGATAAGGCCACAGTGCCCTCTGTAGATAAGGCCACAGTGCCCTCTGTAGATAAGGCCACAGTGCCCTCTGTAGATAAGGCCACAGTGCCCTCTGTAGATAAGGCCACAGTGCCCTCTGTAGATAAGGCCACAGTGCCCTCTGTAGATAAGGCCACAGTGCCCTCTGTAGATAATGCAACATACCCCTAGATAATGCCAGTGTCCTCTTCAGATACTGCCACACACCCACTTGTAGATAATGCCACAGTGCCCTCTGTAGAGGCTGCCACAGTGCCCTCTGTAGAGGCTGCCACTGTGCCCTCTGTAGAGGCTGCCACCGTGCCCTCTGTAGAGGCTGCCACCGTGCCCTCTGTAGAGGCTGCCACCGTGCCCTCTGTAGAGGCTGCCACCGTGCCCTCTGTACATTCTGCCACAGTGCCCTCTGTACATTCTGCCACAGTGCCCTCTGTACATTCTGCCACAGTGCCCTCTGCAGATGCTGCCACAGTGCCCTCTGCAGATGCTGCCACAGTGCCCTCTGCAGATGCTGCCACAGTGCCCTCTGCAGATGCTGCCACAGTGATGTCAGGAGCTTGCCCAGAGCTGGAGTCCCGGAGCAGAGCCGCTTCTGGCACTCTGCCTGGGATTCCAGCTCTGCTCCTGACATCACTGTCCATATATGGACAGAGATGTCAGGAGCAACCCCAGAGCTGGAGTCCCAGGCAGAGCGCTAGTAGGCTCTTCCTGGGACTCCAGCTGTGCTCCTGACATCACTGGGACTCCTGCTCTGGGGAAGCCCCTGACATCATTGTCGATGTATGGACAGCGATGCCAGAGGCTTCCCCAGAGTCCCGGAGCAGAGCCGATAATAGCGCTCTGCCCGGGACTCCGCTCTGGGGAAGACCCTGACACACTGTCCACATATGGGCAGCGATGTCAGGGAATTCCACAGAGTCCCGGAGCAGAGCCTGTACTAGCGCTCTGCCCGGGACTGCGCTCTGGGGAAGACCCTGACACACTGTCTATATATGGACAGAAATGTCAGTGAATTCCAAAGAGTCCCGGAGCAGAGCCGACACCAGCGCTCTGCTCGGGACTCCGGCTCTGGGGAAGCCCCAGACATCGCTGTTCATATGTGGACAGCGATGTCAGGGAATTCCAGAGTCTCGGAGCAGAGCCGATACTAGCGGCTGTGTCCCGCGGGCCGCAGATGACAGCCCCAGGGGCCCCTGCATTACACAGATCAGTTTTGCAGTTGAGCTACTTTAAAGGAACGATATTTCAGGACAAGCAATCTTGAATTTTGAGCAACCTGGGCTCTAAACTGAAGCATAACATCAGTACCAGAATAGTAACATTCTTCTGAACCAAATTCGGCACCAGATTTCAGTATTGGTGTACTATTCTGCTCTCCAGCTTTGTATGATTGGTGGAAGGCGAGACTGTACAACTGGACTTACATCTCAATTTGTCCATGATTTTTCCTCCACATAGCGTGGCCAATGCCATTTTGACGGCAAAAACTGTGATCTTACCATGTCCTTCCCTGTAGAACAAAAATAAATGGTAATAAAAAAAATAATATTAAAATACCACAATTCATACAAAATGTCAGAATAATAAGGCAATTTAATAGAATGATTCTGTAGTGTTTACATTTCAGTAAAATTTTTTTCATTAATATTATTTTTAAAATATTCTAAACATTACAGTATTAGTCTTTCAGTAAAGTGGGCAGCACAAGCTTTGTCCGGTCATCTAACATAGCAAACGCTACAGGGACAGAAGCAGCTTCCATTCATCTGATTGCCAGCGTCTATTGAAACAGGGGAGGTCTTTCGGAGACGACCACTAGCATCGAGGATTGTTAATGACTGTCAGAGTTTAAGCTTAAAAATTTCTGTATTTAAACCAAGTGATAACCATTAAATTAACATTTCCAACATACTGATAGATTACACCATTTACACATAATCTGTATCCATATACTGGAAATATACTTACGGGTCATAGGCTGCCAGCAAGAAGTTTAACAATAAGCCGATGGACTGTTCTACATTTATTTGGTGAGTTGTTGGCATCCGCTTATTGAGCTGGTAAAATATTGTTGATAATACGGCTTCCAGACGTGCCACATTCAGTTCTACATTAGGATCCAGATTGTTTAGTGAATTTTCCCGGAGTGCTTCAATAATATTCCATATATCTACCAAATGCACTGCGTAGAAACACACAATAAATCAGAAAAGTCAAGGAAACTTATTAAAAATATGCTTGCATAAAAAACACTGCCATTACATCTCCGCATTGGACAAGCTATTTTTAGTGAACCAAAGTTATATGAAGTCATTGAAAAAAATTATAGCTAAATTCTGAGGCCCCATTCACATCTGCGTTCGTGATTCCGTTGTTCTGCTCCGTCAACGGAGCAGAACAACAAAAATGACGGAAGTGCAGGCTCCGTTGAACAACGGAGACACCCGTTGCCCTACGGAAGCCATTCACTTGAATAGGTTCTGTCAGGGTATCCGTGAATTTACCAGAAATAATAGCGCAGATTGCTTCGCTATTGTTTCTGGTATTTTCGGCGGATGTAAACAGGGCCTTACCATATTTATGTTCACATGAGTTTCTGCTCACAGCTGTAGTGTTTTCATCAATATCTTACTGGTAGGCCGGTTTCAGACTGATCCATTTTAACATCCATATAATGGCTGCAAGACCTGGACCCCCGTGGTTCTGCTGAACTTAGGACTCTTTCTAAGTCTGGTTCAGTAGAATCCAGGTCTGTATTTCAGCTGTCTAAAACCGGCCAACATTAGGGAATTGCTCATAATGCAGTTACCTTCCATTATAGCTAAACTACCACTTATATCAGCAGTCCCAAACCTTTTTTTAACCAAGGACCAGTCTCATGCAAACCAATTTTTCCACGGACCTGTGTGTGTGTGTGTGTGTGTGTGGGGGGGGGGGGGGGGGGTGGTTCGGGTCAGTTCACACGTTGCGTAAACACTGCAGATTTTCCGCAACGGAGTTTGTTGTGGAAAATCCGCAGTATAATACAGTAGCGGCAAAGTGGATGAGATAGAACAAATCTCATCCACACGCTGCATAATTGTGAGCACAGAAAATGCTCAGAAATTGACATGCGGTGCAGAGTTTTATTCCGCAGCATGTCAATTGTATTTGTGTAAACGCTGCTTATTTGTTGTGAGTTTTCCCCATTGAAATGGGGATGTAAAACCCACAACAAATAGCAGTTGTTGCGTTTATTAGCAAATAGCAGTTGTTGCTATTCATCCCATGTGACCGCCGCAGCCAATCACAGGCTGTAGCGGTGGTCACGTGGGATGACACGTCATCCCTGCAGGCCGGCCTGGATGACGTCAGAGGGCCGGCCTCCTGGGATAACGCTTCATCCCATGTGACCGCCGCTGAAGCCATTCACAGGCTGCATCGGTCTCCTGGGATAAAACGTCATCCCAGGAGGCTGGCCTGCTAGCAGGTCGACTAAATGCTCAGCAGTTTTCTGCAGCGGACATTCCAGGCAAAGAACTGCACCACAATTTGGTGCGGTTTTTCGCCCAGAATTCCCTGCGGCCACCTGGGCAGATACCAGATACCGTGGCCCAGTACCAAATGATCCACGGCCCGGTATTCGTCCGCGGCCCAGTGGTTGGGGTTCACGGACTTAAATAGAAGAAACTTTAAAATGCTACATTTGAACAGTGTTCCACTTTAAGACACATCAAAATATAAAGCAACAGCAGCTCACTCTGTGTAATAAAAGCCTCAATGTCCAAAGAAAGGGATTCACAGTCTGTTTGTCCAGAAATCCCCCTCTGGACTTCCAACGATCCACAGAAAAAGGCAGCAGACAGCATCCAGTCAGGTAAAAAAAAAAGACTTACATGTTTATTCGTACATCCAACACGACATCACTATGTCATGCTTGACGAAGACCCCTGCGTTGGTCGAAACAAAGAAATGTTGTGTTGGATGTACAAATAAACAGTATTTTTTTCATCTGTCTGGATGCTGTCTGCGATCTTTTTCTGTGGATACTTTGGGACATATTCAGACTGTGTGGCACTCCCAGTTGGTGAATTGCAGCTGGGAAGGCAGTTTTCACATCAGTGATCATAAGATGCACAGGCCTTTTTCTGGCTGCAGCAATATCTGGTCGGCAACAGAATTGACTCCTTTTGTGCTTATTTTTTATTTATTTTTAATCATTAGTTTTTATTGAGATTCAGATCTTTTATCAAACAGGTTAATACCAAACATTGGTCCATAAACAAGGACCTTCATCAAATAGTGCATTAGTACATTGGATACATAGCAGATCACACCATTGCAGAAGCACCAACACATAACATTGAAATAACAACAGTGCTGTATCAAAGATTTCAATTACAGACATATCATACAGTATGCCATTACATATAATATTGCGAGTCTATCCACAACTTCCAATTTTTCAAACTTTTACCATGAATAGCAGGATTTTGCAATAAGAGAGACTCATGATGGCAAGTAGTATTTATTCTATTAATTACTTCTGATAGAGAGGGTGATATGAGACTTCCAGGACTTGGCAATGGACAACCTAGTGGCAATGAATATGTGATGTATCACTACACGAAATTCATAGGAAATATCTCCCAACCCAATATCAAGAACTGCCAATTCTGGTTTGTAAGGAATATCTTTCCCAGTGATCCCTTTAATCAATTTATAGACCTCTTTCCACAAACCTTTAATCATCGAGCAATGCCACCACATGTGTATAGTAGATACAATAGATCCACACCCTCTCCAACAGATATTAGACGAACCAAAGAAAAAGTGAGCAAATCTAGATGGAGTCAGGTACCATCTGAGGTGAATTTTCTGTGTGAGTTCCACATGATTAATACATCTAGAATGACGCAGAATCCACCCCGAAGCCTTCACCCACTCCTCCGCGGGAAACTCTTCTCCCAACTCATGCTCCCATCTCAACACATTAGAAGATTTTCTTGCAACCATGTTATTCAGAAGAAGATCATAGCTACAGGAGAGTCCCTTATCGCACCCCTGCCACTGAAAAATAAACCTATTAAATGGCGACAGATGAGTCGGCCCAGCTGGAAACTCTAAAGATTGTAGTAAGTGTCTGATTTGAAGATATTGGTAAAATAAGGTACGGGGAATATCAAACCTGGATGTTAAGTTCTCAAATTACCTCATAATATCTCCATCATAAAAATCTGAAATATTCACCATCCCCGCCATCTTCCAGGGGAACATAGACACATGTGGGACATAAAATTGCACAACCTGAAGCGGAAGATGTTCAAGACTCAAATATACCCAAATGTTTTTGCATATATATGTTTTCCACACCTTCAATGAGTCCGAAGTGGTTTGTAATGTCACCCTGGGCAAGCTGGCACCTACATAGGATGCAGCCATAAGAATTTTTAAGGACGACTGGGAAAACATATCTCCTTCCAACTGGGCCCATAAATTAGTGGCTGGGTATCTCCATAACATGCACAGTTGATCCATAATAGCAGCTACATTATAAGCAACCACGTCTGGGACCCCCAATCCTCCCAATTTAACTTTACGAAATAATACATTTTTAGCTACTCTTGCTCTTTTGCCATTTCAGATAAAGTTAAGAAACTGTTTTTGAATTTGTGAAGCAAGTGACCCAGGTATCAGCAAGGGAATAGTTCTACAAAAGTACAAATATCTGGGAAGTAATAACATTTTGACCAAGTTAATTCTGGCAATCCATGATAACTGGAAAGTATTCAAATGTGCATTCTGACTTCAAACCTTCAATAAGATCCAAATAGTTGTTACTTAATATTTGAGAGACTGAAGAGAATAGCTTTATTCCTAGGTATGGAAGTCCTGATGTAGCCCAAGTCATTTGAAACTCTGACAAGGAGTTTTTAAGTAAAGGGTCTATATTAATGGCTAACATTTTGGATTTAGAAATATTCAATTTATAGTAGGATACTTCCGAGTACAATGAAATAATGGACATTAATTCCGTTAAAGACACAAGAGGAGAGGAACATGTTAATATGACATCATTCGCATATAATCCTATTTTATGCTCTCCCGTTCCTACCCTAATACCTGAGATGTTATTAGAACTACGGATCATTTCTGCAAAGGGTTCCATACATAAAGTAAAAATCAAGGGGGACAAAGGGCATCCCTGTCTAGTCCCATTAGTAACTGATATGTCCCTGGATAAAAGACCAGAAGATAGGACCTTAGCTGACGGTGTGGAATATAAAGAAAGAATGGCCTTTTTAATAATGGAATTAAACCCAAATGTTTCTAACGTACCTTCCAAATATTGCCAGTTCACTCGGTCAAATGCCTTTTCGGCATCCAGGTAGATAAAAAGAGACGCATTGTTGGACTCACCAGCTATTTGTATCAGATCTGGAATTCTACGAGTTCCGTCACTGGCTTGACGTCCTTTTACGAACCCCACCTGGTCCAACGCTACCAAGGAAGGCAAGCAATCATTCAACCTGTTCGCCAGGAGTTTAGCATATAATTTTATATCGCAATTTAAAACAAAAATCGGACGAAAGTTAGCTGGAGAATCTGGACTTTTCCCAGGTTTAGGAAGAGTGACAATAATGGCCTTTAGCATTTCTGGAGGGGGATTCGGACTGGCTGCAAAGCCCTCAAACATATTTTTCAAGTAGGGTAGGAGAATTTCAGCAAATGATCTATAATATTCATTTGGTAGGCCATCAGGCCCGGGAGACTTATTGTGTTTTGACCTAAGAAGTAGTAATCTTATTTCATCAACAGATATGGGAGCATTTAATTGACTAAGTTGCACCTCAGACAATTTACTTTTGTGCTTATTTTTATATTTTACCGAATCCAGTAGACAAATCAAAGATACATTGAAAAAATGTTTTTAATTCTTGGCATAGACTTTGATAACTGTTGAGGCCCTTGTATCACCATGTTCTGGCTGGTGAGGCCCCAGTAGAAAAACTGAGAAGTCCTGGTTTATAACACTGTACAACTGATATTTCACCAGATGCTTGATCACCAACAGGTTAAGGTTAGTAAAACAATGGACAGTGATGTATTTTGGAATTATATGATCTATAGGTGATATAGCCTTTTAATTCTCCCATGTATGAGAATACCAAATATATGCACTATATGTCAGTACAGCCTCAGAAAAGATTCCCTGTTTAGCTTTTAAGCCGGTCTCCCACACATAGCATGTATTTGGCACAGATGTGTACAAAAACTTTTTGATAAAAATGAAAGACAATAATTGGGTTTGGGAAATATACATTCTGCATGATGGTGAAACTTTATTGAATGAGCATGTGACCTCAGGCACGTGGACTATGACAGCAATATCAGCAATGATTGGACCGTCATAGGGATGTGTCGCACAAGGGAACGGTAACTCCCATTTGTAAATATATTCATACATTTTCATGAGGAACAACAGAGGAACAGCACAGTTCAGAGTTCTTAGAAAAGATGCTCCAGAATTGCTATTTTATAATGAAGGCATTTACTAATACAGATGTCAGGACATTGGACACGGCTTTAAAATGACATAGGCCTTAATGACATGAATAATAAGCTATAAGAATAAAACAGCCAATGGGTGCCAGTAATGTGTTTTTCATAATAAGACCTACATACAGAGGAAAAATGGAGAAGTAATCATGACCTAGGCTTTAAAGGGGCCATACGCTAATTGCCCAGTATGACAAATAAAGAAAAATAAAATCTATTTAAAAAAGATAAATCTATTATTTTTGTTCTACCAGCCATTGTACAGGCAGGCAAAGTATTAAAATCCAACATAGCCAGTTGAGTCATAATCAGCTGGAAACGGCAATTGAAGTCCATAGTAGCAGCTGCTGTTGCCTTAATTAAGTACCCCCCATGTCTTGTCATCTCTCTTCCCTATCCTTTCATTTACACGTATAATTGACTAGAGTACAGATCAGTCATACGGTTCATATCACTTACATTATCCCTTCCTAAACCCCAAAACCTTTATAATCATCTACGTCTATCCAGAGTATGGAACTAGTTATCCCCTCACATAGGTCAAAAGCATCAAATAGTACAAGAATGGGTGCTGATCTACTAAAAGGTTTGCCACTAGACACCTGCCAACTCAACTGTTTCCATAATAAGAAAATATTCATATTTACCATTAATTATGTCACATATTCTAGGATTAGAGGCTCCACACACGAGCCGTATATTTAGATACATTGAAAGGATTAGATACGGTCTTTCTGGGAGATTAGAAAATTTTTCCCAAAGCAAAAAGTTAATATGGCCACGTGCATGAGACCTAAGAGCTCTTTAATAACTGTTAAAGGGGTTGTCCGCTTTAATTAATCCCTTTATGTTAGAAGGGTCCCTCCACATTAAGTTGATCACAGGGGTACCTATACCTGGAAGGCTTATTAGGTATTTAGCTAATACTCAAGTTCAATCATAGAATGCTATGCTCACTGTAAGGCCTAATTCACACGAGCGTTGAATACGTCCGTGTTATGGCCGTTAAAACAACCGTCATCATACGCACGCATGTTTTTCAATGGGACCGTGTGAAGGGTCCGTTGAAAAATAGAACCTGTCCTATTATCTTTCATTTTCATGGATCCCTCCATAGGCTCAAGTCTATAGGGATCCGTGAAAACGGGGCCCGCATGGGGGCACCTCGAACGTGAAAACCTCAAGTTTTCACGTCCAAGTTTCCTTACGCTCGTGTGAACCTACCCTAAGAGAAATGTTAATCTAGTATCCCTACTGCCTGACATGAAATGTGAAATAACACCTTCCTTCTTTAGAGGTTGTGCCAAGAAAGACTTTTATGGCAGGAGAATGTTTAATTGACCTTTCATAAAAGTAGCAGGGGCCACTCATGCACAGTCACTTTTCAATGAAATGAACAGGAAAGCACTTATTTACCATCAACAGGAAACATTTATACTGTGTCCGGTCAACCCCTTGCTGATCGAGCACTGGATGCAGTCACATAATGTTGTAGCTGACTGTACTGCGTGTAGGCTCCCACCTTTAATTTTTGAAAGGGTACCTATGGCAGCATATATCAAGACTATCATATGCACATGGGTGAACCATCGTTGGGAATGTCCTCTTTAAATAGTCCACATGTCTGTGAGAGGCTGGAATGTAAGGCTATGTTCACATCTGCGTCAGGGCTAGTCGACTACGGTATTTGTCCCGTCAAAACGACGGTACCCTTGAACAACGGAGACAAACTGAAGCCATTGGCACCGGATCTGTCACCATTGAAATCAATGGTGATGGAAATGGAAACCTGTGGTTTCAGTTTGTGTCAGTCAGGGCTCCGTTCCGACGGAAAGCTCAGACGGAAGGTCGGAACGGAGCCCTGACGTAGATGTGAACGAAGCCTAACCTGTAGTTTGTAGAAAGTGATACTAGGTGTTTAGCATGTTTATTTGTAGCTAATTATCATATCCAAAATATTTCCTAATAACACACACTCTCCATTCATTTGGTGGTTGTTCCCTGTACCCTGCAAGGAAGCGGACTATAGGTTTCGTAAACTACAGAATGATGATGTTGTTCTAAGGCTTTTTACAATGCTAACATTTTACAAGCTTTAGCAGGTTTTAAACGCGGTTGTAAGTTCTTGATAAACAAGTACATTCAGATCTTCCTCCAACTATGCCATTTTCCCTAACATGCCAAGTAGAAAATGTAATGTCAAGTGCACGCGGAATACTACAGAGCCGTAGACACCATGAGCATGTGCCGCTATATGGTGCTCCTTACGGCACCATACTGTGAGATAACCCACTCGAGAAGCAGGAACACAGAGCAATCCTTTAAAGGGAGACTAGCTCCATAATACAGCGTCTGATGGAGCAGGCCACAATTCTCGATTTTTACAGCCCCATATGGCCACAATCTTACAGCTCCAATTCGGAGATTGTACAGATTTGTAATACGGTAGTGTGCAGGAGGCCTAATGGTTAACCGATAACCGCGTCTGTCTGGCAATAAATGTTAAATAGTCCCTGTAATTTGTTGCTGTCTCAATATGTCATAGCTCCAGTATTAAGCTCTAGCGACAATGCTTCTCTTCACTGGATAGTCAGATGTCTTGCTGCACTGAACAAATCCAATAAACCGGTGAAGAGCCAGCGACCGTACTATGCCATATGTAATCTCTATTCTTAACATATAGACCATAAACAAAACTCAGGAATGTATAGAAGGGAGGATTATTATTCTGCCCAGGCTAAACTGTACATTGATATCAACAAAAAACAGCTTCTAATCTAGAAATTCTGATGACTAGTCGGCTTTGACATCACTGGACTTTCCTTTGCCACTGCAGAAAGCAGTTTCTTGCTGAGCTGTTAAGAATCATTGAGGTCTCCCACTCTTCTCAAATCCAACTGATGCCAATATTAATACACCGATGGAGAGCACATTCAGCTCCAATAACCGGGCTTGGAAATAAAAGAAGGACAATTTATTGGCTTAAAAATTACAACCAGTTGTAGTTTTAATGAGAACCTTACCTTTAAGAGGCCTGGGCTACCCTGAGATTTTTTTTGTAGCGCAGTGGATTGATTTTAACTATCGAGTTACAGCTACAGTCCACAAGATGCATGCAACGCAATGAATGTACTGCTTTGGATTGTACCTGTGGATCAATAGTTAGCAACAGTCCGGGCTTCAGGAGCCCCCCGCCCGATGCGGGAAAACTGACATGAAAAGGTGGCGCTTCAGATGAACTACCCCTAACAGCCGACGTAATAAGACTATATGCCGGTTGTTAAAGGGTTAAACATCCCATTTTTAAGGTTCACACTAGTGTCATGGCCCGGTTGATAACTGAGCCATGACAGCTATACCGCAACCTTTTTCAGACAGATCCCAACTTATCCTGATACAATCCATTGACTTTTAATGGCAACAATCAGGTTTTTGTTTTTTATGGCAAGAAGAGTGTTGCAGCGCTGTTCTAGCAGTCCAAAATACTGGAATCCCTGACAGACTGGCAAAACCAGCCAGTATGAACAAACCCTTAGCTGCGGGAGATGTAACAGCCAAAATGAGGGATTTTGCAATTGAATTTGGCATAAAAATCCCCATTAATTTGTGCTGCTAAGATTTTGTGCTGTTATTTGTTTTGGAACAGGTTTCTATGTATTTTTTCATTGTATAATGACAGTAAAGCAGATCAGCTTCTGTGTTTTTTTTCTATGGTATTGCGGTCATTGGCAGTTGTGGTTCACTCTAAGAAGCAGTCCTAGGAAACGTTCTGCTCGTGGTTTTCTGAAACATTTTGTGAATGAAATATACCGAAGCTGCAAAATGAATAAAATGCACAGCGCCTAGCACAGGCCCAGTAAACCCATCTCTTAGAATCTGGAACATTCCATAAGTATACCATTACCATTTTATAGTAGAAGACAACAAATCCCGAAACAAGGATTGAAGTCTGACCAGGATGGAAAATACAAATTCGAAGATATCTTCAATGACTATTAAGGACCACATCATGCATTAAGGAAAACTGTTTCAAGCATTTTATCTGGATTGCACTTTTTTAGAAATGAAGTACAGCACATGTTAAGTGTATATCTCAGGTATCACAATTTCCTGCTGTTTAAAGAGAAAAATAACATGTCATATTTGTTATATGTGTAAAGGATCTGCCAGGAACAGCTTCTGTGTCAACGCCCATAGGTAATCAGTCTGCACCTGCTTCTATGTCTGTGAGACTGACTCCATCTTCCACCACTCAGGATGGCAGGCTTAGGAGTAGGAGAGCCTATCACAGCCTGGCCAGACGGAGCTAGCTCCCACCCTCTGTCTATTTATACCTGCCTTTCCTGTTTCTCCTTGCTTGTGATTCTTCTCGTTAAGTTTCCTGGCCCTGCTGCAGCTTCTTGAACTATTTGTCCCTGCTTCATATCGACCCTGGCTTACTGACTACTCTCCTGCTCTGCGTTTGGTACCTCGTACACTCCTGGTTTGACTCGGCTTGTTCACTACTCTCCTGCTCTGCGTTTGGCACCTCGTACACTCCTGGTTTGACTCGGCTCGTTCACTACTCTTGTTGCTCACGGTGTTGCCGCGGGCAACTGCCCCATTTCCCTTAGCTTCTGTGTTCCCTTGTCTGTTTGTCTGTCGTGCACTTATTGAGCGTAGGGACCGTCGCCCAGTTGTACCCCGTCGCCTAGGGCGGGTCGTTGCAAGTAGGCAGGGACTGAGTGGCGGGTAGATTAGGGCTCACTTGTCTGTTTCCCTACCCCCGTCCATTACAATATGATCCTAAAATCTTTATGGCAAGCCTATGCAATAGCCAACAATACTGCTTCATAAGATTGATAAAGACATATGGGCAGATTTACTAAGACGGACGTTTCCTGCGCCAGTCTTAAATATCTGCTCCGTTGGAGTAAGATGCGATAGATTTATTAAAAGGTGGACGCAATAAAATACCCCAAATCGTCAATAAAGTGTAAAAAAATGGATGCTCACCTAACCGCTCCTCTTCTCCAAGCCGGGTTTCCTGAGGTCGCTGTGAATCATACAGGATACTGATGCCAAGCAGCGTCAGGGACTTATATCCGACGCCAGGGGCGTAACTAGGAAAGACTGGGCCCCATAGCAAACTTTTGACTGGGGCCCCCCCCCTCCCCTGGGTGTCACACAACCCCCCCTTGTAGATAGTGCCTTTTTTACAGCCCCCCCCGTAGATAACACCATACAGCCCCCTGTAGATAACGCCATACAGCCCCCTCTGTAGATAGCGCCATACAGCCCCCTCTGTAGATAACGCCATACAGCCCCCTCTATAGATAACGCCATACAGAGTCCCCCCTATAGATAACGCCATACAGCCCCTTTTGTAGATATCTACAGAGGGGGCTGTATGGCGTTATCTACAGGGGGGACTCTGTATGGCGCTATCTACAGAGGGGGCTGTATGGCGTTATCTACAGAGGGGGCTGTATGGCGTTATCTACAGGGGGGACTCTGTATGGCGTTATCTACAGGGGGGGCTGTATGGCGTTATCTACAGGGGGGGCTGTATGGTGCTATCTACAGGGGGGGGTCTGTATGGCGTTCTCTACAGTGGGGGCTGTATGGCGATCCCTACAGGGGGGCTGTATGGCGTTATCTACAGGGGGGCTGTATGGCGTTCTCTACAGGGGGGGCTGTATGGCGTTCTCTACAGGGGGGGCTGTATGGCGTTCTTTACAGGGGGGGCTGTATGGCGTTCTCTACAGGGGGGGCTGTATGGCGTTCTCTACAGGGGGGGCTGTATGGCGTTCTCTACAGGGGGGGCTGTATGGCGTTCTCTACAGGGGGGGCTGTATGGCGTTCTCTACAGGGGGGGCTGTATGGCGTTCTCTACAGGGGGGGCTGTATGGCGTTCTCTACAGGGGGGCTGTATGGCGTTCTCTACAGGGGGGGCTGTATGGCGTTCTCTACAGGGGGGCTGTATGGCGTTCTCTACAGGGGGGCTGTATGGCGTTCTCTACAGGGGGGCTGTATGGCGTTCTCTACAGGGGGGCTGTATGGCGTTCTCTACAGGGGGGCTGTATGGCGTTCTCTACAGGGGGGCTGTATGGCGTTCTCTACAGGGGGGCTGTATGCCGTTCTCTACAGGGGGGCTGTATGCCGTTCTCTACAGGGGGGGCTGTATGGCGTTCTCTACAGGGGGGGGCTGTGTGGCGTTCTCTACAGGGGGGGCTGTGTGGCGTTCTCTACAGGGGGGGCTGTGTGGCGTTCTCTACAGGGGGGGCTGTGTGGCGTTCTCTACAGGGGGGGCTGTGTGGCGTTCTCTACAGAGGGTGCTGTATGGCGTTCTCTACAGAGGGTGCGGTATGGCGTTATCTACAGAGGGGGCTGTATGGTGTTATCTACAGGGGGGGCTGTATGGCGTTATCTACAGAGGGGGCTGTATGGCGCTAACGCCATACAGCCATCCCTGTAGAGAACGCCATACAGCCCCCCTGTAGAAAACGCCATACAGCCCCCCCTGTAAAGAACGCCATACAGCCCCCCCTGTAGAGAACGCCATACAGCCCCCCTGTAGAGAACGCCATACAGCCCCTCCCCCTGTAGAGAACGCCATACAGCCCATCCCCCTGTAGAGAACGCCATACAGCCACCCCCCCTGTAGAGAACGCCATACAGCCCCCCCTGTAGGGAACGCCATACAGCCCCCCCCCTATAGGGAATGCCATACAGCCCCCCCTGTAGGGAACGCCATACAGCGTCCCCCCTCCCAAAAAAATGCGACCTACAGTGTGTCCTACAAAATACATGTATCCCCTATCCACAGGATAGGGGATACATGTGTGATCGCTGGCAGCGATAGGGAGAACGGGGGACTGAAAGTCCCCCAAGTTCTCCATGACTAACCTCTGACTTCCGGAGTCTGCGCAGCTCAATAAAAATTAAAGGAGCGCTGGTCACGCATGCGCACAAGCGCGACCGGCGCTCCATTCATTTCTACGGAGCTGCAGACACAGACCCCGGAAGTCCGAGGTTTGTGATGGAGAACTTCAGGGGACTTTCAGTCCCCCGTTCTCCCTATCAATGCCAGCGATCACACATGTATCCCCTATCCTGTGTATATCCTGTGGATAGGGGATACATGTCTTTTGTTTATAGGCAGAGCGGGGAGATACCTCCCTGCTCTGCTGTAGTGTTTAGTGGCGTCGCGCTGTAGCAGCCATAGCGGCTGCTAGCGGAGCCTCCGGCCATGGTGTGGGCCCGTGCCGGCGGGCGATATGTGCCCCCTCATGCCGTGGACACCGTAGCAGCCGCTAGGGCTGCTACGGCGGTAGTTACGCCACTGTCCGACGCGTCACTCTACATCATTAGTGCTGCATTGAATACAACGTCCTGATGTTGCCTGGTGTCCGTATGTTGCATGAGGTGTGGCCGATAGTGAGAGCCTTTTTATAGAGTTGTGAGTATACAAAAAAATTTTTAGTCTGATGGGGGTGTAGGCTGACATGGGGGTGTACTTTGATCTGGGGGGCAAGATACGGGGCCAGCACGAGCATCTACCTTGCTACGCACCACAGAGTGAAATCTACGCCAGCCCTACCCCCTTTTCTAAGCCACACCTCATTTTTTTTTTAAAAAGTGCAGAGGGTGCTGTAAAAGACCCAAAGCAAATTGTGACTTTTGGTCCTTTTGGCAAGTTTTCAACGCCAGAAAACTGATGTAGAAAGGTTGATAAATTCCCCCCAAAATGTTTAGGACTCAGGAGGATCAAGATAAGTAAAAGATATACCTACTGATAAACTGTGCCTGTAAAGTATCAGACATCAAATGTAATAATGCCACAGAGTATCGTTATTTCTGGCCCACATAGTTTAATAATCCCCACGGATCATCATCCTGCACTGTCCCTCTGAAGAGGCGCACCCAGGAGATTAACGAAGGATACCGTGTGATGTAATGATACGAACTGGAAGCGCCAGTTATTCAGCAAGCCTGACTCAATCTATCCAGATTAAGATAGCAAATTAAGACATGCAACAATGGTTATAAAAATGTGACTACCTCCTGTAGGGTCCACATCAGTCAGCTGTAAAATGCAAACATTCCTCTACAACAGATATGAGAGCATGAAGTAAATGATATCAACCCAAGATATGTGGCTGTCGCGTTTCACCATTTCACCATTAGATGTCTCTGTGCATACTCCTATAAAATAAAATGGCTAGAATATTTATTGACTAGATTTCTTGGCTATATACCGGAAAGGAAACAATAAGAAAAGTTGCTTGACACAATTCAGAAGTAGCGTCACTGCTGCTTAGTCTATATTAGCCTAGGCACTGGATTTGGCTGGTACCAAGATGTCGATACTGTAGTTATAAACACATTGTACACACAGTAAATTGATCATATGTACCTGCAGGGACAGGATCTAGTCAAAAATGAATTAAATTTTTTTTTCCTTGGTTTGTAAAATACACAGCTGCATTTCTAGTATTAAAAATGGGGGGGGGGGGATAGTACATTTAAAAGGAAACATTATCGTAAAATAACATTCTCTTACACAAATCAAGACAGCGTGGTTGGTAATGACCCCCCAATAATATACGTAATACTCCAATTACACAGCATCTGTATACCTTGCCTGCTTGGTCATAGCCGAATGGTTACATGACTGATTATTTATAAGCCACTGACATGTGATCGGGACTCGTCACATGTTAATCGGAGCATTTTCTAAAGCTGGATTAATACTAAACATGACATTATTACATTAGCCGGATTAGTCCATATGTATAGATGGCTACAAATTATACCCTTGCAGCCTAATATTGCATTTGCATGTCTCAATAATCACCTTCAGACCATATTTCCTAAGCTCAGGGCTGCAAACAAACGTATATGTTTTTTTTAACATAGGAGTCTATAAGCGACGGATGGCCAATGGATGCCTCTGATGGATGCCACCCGTTGCCCATAGACTACCACGTTAAAAAAAGAACTTTTTTTCACTGGATGGCTGTGACATACACATTTTTTAACATGGGACTCTATGGACGACGGAAGGTTGACGGTTGGCATCTGTAGGAGGCATCCTTTTTTTTTTTTTTACATGTTTAATATGTTTTCATTTTGGATCTCTATCAACCAAGAGAAATGCACTTTCACTATCCCCATCCCAAAATAACACACACAATTTATGCTTCAGATTTGTCAGTGTTTCACTGTGGACTGTTTGTAAACTCCATGTGACAGAAATAAAATAAAAATGGGTCAAATATTAGGGCAAAACGGCACATATTTAAATATGTAGTTACATTTGGATCCTAGGACATCAGGAACTAATAATGTGAATTCAGTTAGCATATTTCTATGAGGATTACTTCCCTTTAATAAATATCCTGAGGTGTTGGCTTCATTCTAATTGAATAATGCTGATATGCGCAGAGAATGGATATTACATGTGCACTTAGGAGAGTAAATACGGATTAGACCAGGATATAGGTTCACTAGTTGCTAAGAACGAATATTTACTAATGCATACAATGCTATTAGCGTATTGTGTTACTGTAAATAACAAAAAGATTTAACCAGCGTAATAATGTGTTTAGATTACCTCTGGTTTAACCATTTCACCACCGGTGTATTTTCCCCTGTTAATGACCAGACACATATGAGCAATGTCAGAGCATGCAGAGTTAATGACAAAGCAACAAAATGTCACTAGACAGAAAATGGTTGTAGGCCGAAAGACTAATGTCTCATGCACATGACCGTAAGGGTTTTTACTGGCCGCAAATACGATCTGACGGCTGTGGATACACATCCGTAGCCGTCCGCAGTTGCGGAAGAGACCATAGACTTCTACAAGCGAGTCCGTGCCGCAGTTGCGGACAGGAATGGGACATGTTCTCTAATTTTTGGATCGTTTCTACGACCCGCACACACATCCGTAAATATACGGAAAGATGTCCCTGGCCAAATGAAATGAATGGATCCACAATTTCATCCGTAATTATAGAATCTGTGATTACGGATGAGGCCTTACAATGTGTCCTGCACATATGGATTGCTCATATAAGAAACACTATTCAAGTGGTAAGTGCCGCACATTTATTTCTTCTCAATGTGATTACTTTGGACTACTTTGTGCTGTGCTGGACACCACCTTATATAATTATCACATTCAATTTATTTAAGAAGATATCCCTGTATTTATCTCCAATTCTCTGGTGTGAGTCGCTTACCACAAGAGACAGAGTTAAAAAACTACAAGACAATATGAATTGATATCTGCTCACCTATTGGAGTTGTGCTGGAACAAGCACAACAATGGTACAAATGTAAAGGATGAAGCTGCAGCTGGGTTAGAAGAAAACGGCCGCCTGAATAGGGGAACCGCTGGGACCCGCACCTATCTTTAGAACAGGGCACCCTAAACCCCGTTCTACCTTTCTCGGCTCCCGCTGCCACTTGTAATTTCCGACCACATAATCAAGAAAAAGCTACGCCGTTTTCTAACTCCAATAGAAGTGAATGGCAGTTACGGAAACAGCGTGATCGGACAGCTGTAATCTGACATTTATGGCATATCCTGTGGATATGCCATAAATGTCCCTTATGGGCAAACCCCTTTAAAGTATTTAAAAACTTCTTGCCATTAGACGAATATCTTTTTTCCCAACACAATATTCATAGAGAACAGGTGGGCTTCATGCCCCTCCGAGAAGAACGCAACAACACCACCAGAATGATAAACCTGATCTGTCATGCAACCATTTCTGCTTTACCCAAGTTCCTTCTATCCACATACTCTTATTATGACTTTGATTATGGGTAAATTGGATTTCATGTTCAAAAAGCTTCAACATGTTGGACATGGTACCAACATGGTGAGGTGAATAACTAGCCTTTACTCCTCCCCATCAGCCAAGGTAAAGACAAATGGCCATTTCTCTTCTCCAGTAATTATTTATAATGGGACATGACAGGGATGCGCTCTATGCCCCCTTACATTCACCCCTTCTTGTGTCACGTCCTGGCAAATGTTGACATAACAGGGGTTCCTTTGGGAGGAATTTCCTAACCTAATCTTATAGCAGAATACAAAAATATGCTGCCTTTTCAAATTTTCAAATACATTATCAAAAGTCTGAGGAATTTACCAT
Source organism: Rhinoderma darwinii (assembly GCF_050947455.1). NCBI lineage: Eukaryota > Metazoa > Chordata > Amphibia > Anura > Rhinodermatidae > Rhinoderma > Rhinoderma darwinii. Next base: position 93,119,679 of record NC_134691.1, read on the forward strand.
CAGGCTGCCAGTTAGTGGCCTCTGAGCTGGCAGACTCCTCATTCCGTTGGTCCTGAGATTCGCTAAAATATCTAGAAATTCTTCTCATGAGGGATCTCCCTAGTTTATATTCAGTGAACTACTCTCCTCTTCTCCAACGTATCAAAAGTCATTTGGAGTCGTGGACGAAGGGAACATTCGCTTGGTTTCGGAGGTGCTATATATTTAAAACATTCTCCCCAAAGACGGAGTGCCTTGGTTGGGCTCTTGATATTGGCTAGAGATCGGCTCCTTCAAATCAAATTCTTCCACCAAATTGACTACACTCCATCGAAATTATTTAGAATGGGGAAGCTCTCTTCCCCTACATTCCCGTGTTGTCAGAGGGAGGAGGGTTCCTTCCGCCACATGTTTTGGGAGTGCCCAATTATTTCAGACTTTTGGTCTGAAGTGCTGGAATTTATGGAATCAAAAATTGGACTTCCCCGTATATTAGATCCCAAAGTCTGCTTACTTCTTCTGGTATAAGTTGTTATTAATGCTATAGCTACCAGATCCATTATTATGTTTTTGTTGTTCTATGCAAAATAAGATTATCCTTCTGAACTGGAAGCACCGTAAAGTACCTACGTTACAAGCATGGATCGCATTAATTAATTCCAATCTACATCTCTTTAAGCTCACTTATGAAGCACGCGGATGCCCAGAGAAATGTATGAAAATTTGGCAACCCTGGATAGCTAATCCTCATACTTCCTAATAGCATTAGCACTTACGGGGAGTATCTCCTGTTCGTTCACCTACTCCTCCACTGATCACCTTTTAAGCATTGCATCTCACATTCCATCTTATTTTTATGTAAACCAATTGAAAGCTACTTGTTACATGTTTATTTTATGTTATATAGCTAAAATGCTGTACCTATGTCATTATTATCATGTTTTCAATAACATTTACCTTAAAAAAAAAAAAAAAGAAAAAAAAAAAAACCCATTCTCCCCTCTGTTTCTTCCATCCACGTTTGCAGACCATTTTTCAAAATGTTACTTTCGATGCTAACAAAATGTATTTGGGCAGGGAAACGAGCCTGGATTGCTTGTTCCACCCTTTTCTGGCACAAACATAATGGGGGTATTGGCCTAGACTTTGCATCCTATCATTATGCTTCCCATCTGTTGAGCATCATTGACTGGTGTAGGCATGGGGAAATTAAGGAATGAGTGTCTATGTAAAAGACTTATCTCCCCACACCACTTTCAGTAACACCATGGTTGGGCCTGTGGAATCTCGCACTTACCCCACCCTAGACCCCATTTTGAAGATAGCCTCTACTATTTTTCTTAGAACAGATATCTCCCCTTCTCCGTCCCATTATTTCCAATATTCGGGGAAACCCTTATTCCCCGATATGGAAAATGGCCAATTCCGACATTCGCTGATGAATTTTGGCCCAACACTTCATAAGGGAGAGGAATTGAATGTCCAGCCAAACACTTACATCCGTGTCATAACCTCAATCTCTCAAAAACTTGTAAATCACTGAACTCAGATATTTCTTGAGTTCTCTGTCTTGCCCCTCAGCACGTGCCAAAACTCCTTTTGAGACCATATATGAAGTATCAGGTGTCATCCTTCATGCCTTAAAATCTCTGAACACCTTTAAAAGCTTTTTTTTAAAAAAAATAAATAAATATTATTAAATCAATGTTTTGTGCGATTCTAAACCATTTTTCAATTGACTTATTAAACATTTTCTAGAGTTTTTAGAATACAGCTTCTACTGTATACATAGGTGGTGTATCGTTCTCTATCAGCTGAATCCATCACTGTTACAAAATGTATATCTTTTTTTATGTTTTACTACTTTAACAAAATAAAAAATAATCGATGAAGCTGTGTGAGGGCTTTATTTTTGCAGTGCAAGATGTCGTTTTTTATTACCCTTTTTGGGGTACAGATGTAGCCATCTTTATCTTGACTTTTAACATATTATATACACAGTGGAAAGATCCTTTATCTTGCCTTTTTCAATGACTTTTCAATGGCTTTTGTTGTGTGATATCACGCTGCAGCAAGTTATCACAGTCAAGATAAAGATGGCTACATCAGTTCATGGAACTTTTTCAAACACTTTAACAAAAAAATAAGAGGTAAGGCTGTGTTCACATCACCGTCGCTTTCCACTGAGGGCTCCGTCTGAGGTTTCTGTCGGGTTAACCCCTCAGTGGAAAGGCAAACGGAAACCTCAGCTTCCGTTTCCCTCACCGGTGAACTCAATGGTGACGGAAAACTAGCTAAGGGTTTCCATCTGTCACCATTGTGACAGGGTTCCGTCGTTTTGACGGAATAAATAGCGCAGTCGACTGTGCTATTGGTTGCATCAAGAACAACGGAACCCTGTCACAACGATGACAGACGGCAACCATTAGCTAGGTTTGCCTTTTCGTTGAGGGGTTAACCCGACGGAAACCCCCAACGGAACCCCTCAATGGAAGGGCAAGGGTGTTGTAAACAGACCCTAACACTTCTTTCACCAAAAATTGAATAATTTGTACTGAATGTACATAATATGCAGGGGGTAGCTGAGGATAAAACATAATCTTATATAATTTGTCTCTTGGTGTGGACCACCTGATTACATCTACTCACATGGGTAAGGCTCGGTGCATGGGCTGCTGATATATGATTTGGGTTTATACTATTTAGCCATTTGGTTGGATGTGTATTTTTCGCGATCTATGAGACCAGATGGGTTTGGCTCATATGCCAAGTTACACCCCCTTGATCTGTGAGCTACACAATGCCTATATACCGTTTTTTCTACCTATGTCATTTCTACCTAGGTCATGCTTGATAATTAACTTTTTCATTGATATTACCGGATAGCCTGTTGCTCACTTTTGGTGTATTTGATACATACATGTATTATGCAATGTGCTAACTGTTTTATGGCAGTAATGCCATTTTGTGGAGTGGTCCTCATACAGAACTGTTTTTAGATCCTCAAAATACTTTTATACATTTCCCTTTGTTATATTGTATCCAATAAAATTTATATTTTTCTATTTTTGATTATATATAATGTTTGGACTCCTTTTTTCTCATAGTTGTTTCATGATATATTGGAGTTTGCTATATCCATACTTATTAAAATGTTGGAGGTGATTAATACTATGTTGGCTGCACCTAACCAGTTACTTAACCTGTGTAGCGTCCATGGCCACGGGCTGTCAGGTTTACTCACCTCCCGACGCCCGCTGCCATGGATCCGTGAGCGCTGGTCCCCATCTCCTTCCTAGGAGATGCCAGCGCTCACTTCCGCTCTGGTCTGCTGTGTCCCGTAGGGTGCACGCGCACGCTCATGCCCGGCCTTAAAGGGCCAGCGCGCGCGCGCACAGAGGAAATCATCATCATCATCATCATCAACTGCCATGGTTTCCTGGTCTATAAGAAGGCCCCAGGCCTTCTGATCCTTGCCTGAGCGTTGTTAGTTTTCCCAGTCTGTCTTGCAAATGGTCCCTTAGTGTTTCCCGTTCCTGTTGTTACCCTTGCCCTGTTACCTGTTCCTGTATCCCGTGCTGTTCTTGTCCCTGTGCCTATTAGTATCGGAGTCGTGTCACGTCCTGTCATCTGCCGCGTCCTGAGGAAGTCGCCACATCTGGCGCAACCTGCGGCATCTGTGTCAACCGCCACATCCTGTGTCTTCCGCCAAGTCCGGAGGAATTCGCCACGTCTGGCGCAACCTGCGGCACCTGTGACATCCGCCACGTTTGGCGATACCTGCTGCACCCATCTCCATCAGTGCAACAGCTGCGGTCACTGTCTGGACTATCCAGGTACCCTTGTGCGGGACTTTGTATTCTGGGGTTCCTGTTGTTTGGCCAGCTGCCTCCCTGCTACGGCGGTGCGGCCTAGTGGGTCCACTAACCCGCTACGTGACAACCTGTGAGACTTGTTTTTATATTTTAAAGTTCATATTATAGTGTGTGTTCGTGCAACCACACGTATGGAAGTCAAAATTCAAATAACCGGGATATTATGGACAGAAACCCATGTTATCATCCAGCTCCTTATACCATCTAATATATATAGCCTTAGACTACAATGGTCAGTTATTTAATATTTTCCGTTTGCTATAACATTATATTTTTCCTTCCACACTTGATAGCCGAAAAATAGAAGAATTAGATATTGATAGAACAGAGACTATCACGGATAATAGATCTGGCTGATATTATTGCAAAGTGTCTATCCCCTATCAAAGCACTACATGTTTCTTCACTATTATATTTATGCAGTGAGCCTTTAGGGGCATTGTAGTACAAGTAAAACAGTAATTTTGATAATGCAGGCATACTAGTGAACAATGCACACACATAGTAGTGCTGGCGTAAGCGTGAATGCCAGCCGCCGTTCGCTGCTTGAAGGGGTTGTGGTGATGTGCCGACAAAGGCTTCAGGGGGAAGGAGCTCCCCCCTTCTCTGTGTGTTGATGACGCGGATAAAGGGGATGACTGCCTAGGTCAATTCATTAGCTAAGCCAGCTCCATTCTCGGTCTCTTCTGGAGGAGGGGATGGCTTAGCTGATGAATTGAACCAGGCAGCCAACCCCTTCATCCACGCAACTGACAACCAGAGAGAGGGGGGAGCTCCCCCCCCCCCGTAGCCTGCGTCAGCGCATCACCTAAGCGGTTAAACTTACAGGATCAGCTGTTTCTCGAATACCAGCCATTAGTAGCAGGTGTCTGTTGTAATATAGCGGACACCCACGGAGTATTGAGCGGCCTCAGATGGTGAGCCAGCTTCATGCCTTCTCCCGACTATGACGTTCATGTACGTCAAAAGAAGTGGTTAAATCTTGTCACCATTGAATATGTTTTCAAAGCTCTGCTGAATTAAGATCTCTTGCTCCCAAGTAGAGTTGATCGAAATCGTTTTTTTTTCCTCTTTCTTCTTCCCTCTTCTATCCTCCACTTTCGCCCAGGAGAACCCATTCCTGTTGTCCCTTTCTATCGTATCTGTTATTTTAAGGTTAATCGTTCTTGTGAATTATATTCCACATTTGAGATATGACTTAGACAGTTATTGTATTTTAGGATTAAATTTGGCTCTTTGTTATGATTGTGTTATGGCCTGGGAGCCAGAATGTCCTGCACACATTTTTGTCATTCGTACGTGTTAAATAAAAGAATAAAAAAAAACGAAAGACTATACTGTATCCGTAGCAGTGCAAGTGGGTACTTCTTTCCGGTTCTTCTATTACATAGTAATAAATAACATATATGTCAGACTATTCAATTGATTTGCTTACTCACAATTGCACTTCTTCTGTACAAATCGAATTTTACATGCAGTTCTATACGTAGACAAGCGGATACGATCCAGATCTTGAGCCCCTAGTAGAAAAATAAAGAGACCACATTAAATGGATATAATATATGATAAACTGATGTACATGGGCCTAATTCTGACTTTGGCTGGGTTCACACACACCAAGTTTTTAACACATCATCACTGGAGCATTGTAAACAAAGACCAACAGGGGACAACGGAACCATCAGCAAGGGTTGAAAGGTAAGGAACTCATTGTTTGTTACTTTAAGCAAGATACAACTTATTTGAAGAAAGTATTTAAAGCCGTATGTAAAATTGGCCGACATTTTCTGTACCTTGGTTGTTAAACTGTATTTAACGATCAAGCATAGGACTATTAAAGGGGTAATTTGATGCCAATAAATATGTTCTGTGGTTTGTGAATTTAAAATAAAGTTAGGAAGCTGCGAAGCGTCATCACAGCCGGAGATAGAAGGGAGCTTTCTCCACCCTCCCTTTGCGTCAGTGACATGTATGAAGGCGCTGGCGGTCTCGCTTAGGTCATTAGTTAAGCCTGCCCTCCTCTATGTCTCCGCATCAGGTGGATGTCTTAGAGTATATTATCACATTGCTTTATTTTATATTTGCATACGACAGAAAAAGTGTTTTTTTGGCGTCAGACAATTTATCAGAGCATGCAGTTTTAACAGTGTAATTAGAATAATAAAAAAAAAAGACTAAAAGTTAAACCAGCTGTACTGTATAGTCATCTTTAGATATGACAATATACTTAAGGTCTCATGCACACGAGCATATACAGAATCCATGTTATACTGATCCAGAATAAGCTTCCCGTATTATTCTATGCGGTGTTGTATTATGGACTGTACTCTCACCCAGAAGCAATACTGTGGCACACTGATGTACAACATAAAGCCACACAGATGCAATATGGGTTTGTACCGCGGACCTGAATCAGTTTGTGTGCATCCGTGCTTGGCATGTATTAGGCATAATACTGTATTTGGTAGCCATATGAACTAGTTTCTGCTTGCGCTAATGGTTTTTTATTTTGGGCAAGATTCTTCCTTAAAAAACTTGAAAAAGGTAAAGGCCACTTGATTTTTTTTTCTTTCTTTCCTTTGTTGACGCTCAGAATGTAGCATATTACAGATGCCGTTATTCTGTAATGATGTGGTATTGTCTAAGAGTTTTTGCCTTGCGCTAACAAGAGCGCCTGTAATCAATTAGAAGGAATTTTCTTCCATTTTATGTTATTCCCATCTGGGAATAAAAGTGTAACATAGTGTTACAAAGCTCTAGAGGCACAATGTTTGTTTGTCAAAACTCTTCATATGTAGGCAACAAAGCAGAAGTTAAAAGGGATGGATTGTCAGCTTTTTATAACGCCTTTTTTTCTAGAAGGGTGCTTTGTATATGAGCTGATAAAATGTTGTCTCGCTGTTGGGAACCCCAGGCATCAGATGAAGACTACGGGCAAACTAAGAAGCAAGTGTTAAACTCCCTACAGCATCACCAAGTGAAGTATTACATGGTCCATCTGTAATGCTTGGTCGTGCCGAGTCCTCCAGAGTGAGAGATACTCTTTGCAGCTTCTCTCTGCTCTGGCCAATTGATGAAGGTCCCTAACTAGGGACCCTCTCTGCTACCTCAAGATGACCAAATAGGGTATTCAAAAACTTTTTTTTCAAACCAGAAAAGCCCTTCATCTAGTTAAATGACTCATTTACATATGCTAAGCTCCCCATTTAATTTTTAATCTTCAATGTTTGTCTACTGTCTAAAGTAAAACCACAAACAAGACATATGCCCTTTACTTTTATCAATCATATCTAGATTAAAGGCTATGTACACCTTTGAGGGCATTTTTTTAAAAATTAACAAATAGATGAGTCAGTGTGTTTAGTGTAACTTTATTAGTCTTTATTAACTTATAATTTTACTTTTGTAGATACAGCTGTTCTGTATTCTCTATACAGAACAGCTGTATCGTTCGTTTTACACTGAATCCGTCAGTCCCGCAGACCTGAACGGTTCAGTGTCGGCGGGTCCTTTTATGTGACTAGAGGTGATCGATTACAGGTGGATCATGCGTGTCAATTCATCCGCTAAGACAGCCCCCTTCTAGGTCTCCAATTCAGTCGTGATGGAGAAGGGTTAGGGTTAGCTGACGAATTGAGCCAGGCAGCCAGCCCTTTCATCCATGTCATTGACACAAAGAGAGGAGGGGGGATAGCTCCTTCCCCCTGGAGCCTGGATCCACATGACGGGGACTGAAAATCTGCGATTCGTGCAGGTTTGGAAAATAAAGTAGATTACAAAGTAATAAATAGTTTTTATTCTCGTCAGACAAGCCCTTTAAGCTATGTTCAGACCTTGTTTTGAAACCATAGACTACTATGTACCCAATGTGTGCCAAAATAATGTTTTGGTATTAGTTCAGGTGGTATGTGCTGGCATACCTTTTTTTTTTATTAATGTATTGAAAAACATTGTCAACTACACTTTTCAATACAAGGCAACCCACATTATAGATTTATTTTTTTCTATAGGTTAACTATGCAACTGTTTGTGATACAGTTTTTTATGTGGATTTCCTATGTTCGGAGTATACTAATATTATTTCACATAAAGCCATAAGGGTGATTTGTATGAACTCTTCCATATGAGTTCATTAGCAAACATTTATTATTCCCATTCCTCTATTACCCATATTTTCTGTTCACATTTAGCATATTTGTGAATGTTTTAAGGGCATTTAGAAAGTACACTTGCGAAAATACCATTTTGTTTGCCTTTCCTACAATTTTTCTGGTCCATCATGTTTACAGAAAAATATTTTAATTTTAGTCCCTATTATTTTAAATTATTATTGTTTTTATTTATTTTAAAGCTTCATTTACTTCTAGGGTACTGTACATATTTAAATGCATAACATGTATAAACTACTTCAATGGAACTTTACTCATGGAAAATGCTATCAGTTGGCTTCCGTTAGCCCTTTTGCCGTCAAGCTACCTTGTGGTGGTCAAAGTAGCATAGTCCCACCACAATATTCTACTCAGTAAAAATAGACGATCGGTCATGGATCCGCCAGATACTAAATTCTTGGCACCAGTAAGCAGAGCCTTACATTTTTCCTTTAAAGAATGACCAAAAGTTATATAACTTTCTAATAAAGAATAACCAATAGTTCTATAACTTTCTAATACTACTAATATACTTTATGTTTCCGTCCCTCACATTCTTCATTACATCTAGAAGATGAAAACCTGTCCTGATCTTGTACTACTACTACAGGTAAAAATGGCTTATTAAATGTATCAGAATAAATTCGTGCAGAAGCCTCATCATGTATGACACTAACAATAGGCATCACATTGCACTAGTAGTTGCATTGCCCTAGGCTAAACCAGTTTGGCAGTAGTATGTAATAATCAATAGATTTATTTTAGATGATGACAGACTTGGGAAATCCGAGAATGGTCCACTGGCCACAGCTTTTAGTTTCAATACAGTTAGATAGATATAAGGTTTTCCTACTACTAGTATAATGGTTTCCCTTATGCCATGGCTAGTGTGCTGGACGCTGCTGGTAGAAGTCCATATTATATTTAAAAAAAGCCCATTTATAAATCTATTAAAAGACAACACTGCACATTACAATCTACAGCATTATGCAGACAATTCCTAATAAAATGCACCAGTAAAATACAGGTGAATTTTAAATTTATTTTCCAAAATGTTTTTATTCAACATTTTAGCAAAATTTTGTGTTTAGCATAATAAGGATGGGGAGGGGGAGGGAAAAGGGATCACAATGGCGGTAGAGAAATAGACGCTACCAATGCGGTTCAAGAAACTTTAATGTTAGGAAAGATTATTTTGAGAGTCTATGATCAGCAGGTTGAATCTACAATTTAAAAAAGGAACAGTCTTTAGTAGGAAAACAGCCAAGTGGCCACCCTGTGGCTTTTTTATATACAGATGTACTTGCAAAGGATAGTTTTCTGCTAAGCAACCCAATCATTAGTAAGCAATCCCTTTAAGTCAGTCTAGTACAAATGTAACTACAAAAATGTCAAAGCCAAAGACGCTACTCACGCATTTCTGCAAACAATTGCCTTCTGTCGGCCATGTTATTCCCCCTTTTTCCAGAGTCTTCAATCATTCTGTAAAAACAATATCAAGATGAGGCATGAGTAGAAGAGACAGGGAAAAGTGAGGATATTTATTGCATAATATTAAACTTCTAAAGATTTATTTATTTTTAGAGCGAGAGTCAACGCATTTACATAACAAAAGCTCTCTACATAACAGATTCTAAATTTATTAGGCTATTAAAAAGATTTGGCAATTCAGTTTATGTCAAAATACCAGCATATTCCATGTGTATATAACCAAGTGAAGACGCTAATTACGATAAATTGAGCAATTATCTAAAAACATCACATTATTTATGAGCATCACAGTTTGAGAAGGTCACTGTAACAGCACACTCAGAATTAAACCACAAATATAATACATTACATAATATAAGACTTCATTTTTAAAGCCGACAACCGGCCTAAACTAAAAATATCATAATCACGGGGGGTCCGGAGCGGACATCGATACTGTTTGGCAGGGATCTCACACTGGAGGGACCTGCAAAACTGCCATAGACAGAACATGGTGGTCAACAGTAACTCTCTCCCTAACAAGATTGTGGTTCTGCAGGGTTCTTGCTAAATTCACTAGCGGTAACTTTTTCCCCTCTTTGTTATAGGCAGCTTAGGCAGTCTTCAGTGCAAGGACCCTGCAACAGTAGCAAAGATCTGAGCTTCCTTTAGGCCTGTGAGCGTGAGAAGGGTTAACTTTACTCAAACCTGAATTTTCAGATTTTAGGGTGGATATGTGTTTTATTAACCAGACTATTGTAATACAATAATTTTTTAATTTAAAAAATAATATTGTAGTACTTTTATACAGATATATGCAGATTTCTAACCTTGTTAGCGCAAAATACTGTCATTTAGGGTGCTAGCGCTAAATATACTGCACAGGGATGGTGCATGCACAGGCACTGTGCCCGCAACATGTGTGGCGGGTCTCAGATGTGTATTACAGCTAACGCTCTTCTGCATCAGCGGGGATCAGAGATAACTTTGTTCCTGTTGGTATAACCTCTCAGATGCCATGGTCAGCAGCAACCGCGGCATCTAAGTAGTTAGACAAAACATAAATCATCACTTACGTATTACATAATAAATATCTCCTAATTTTTATTGCCCTCTTGCTTGATTTAAAGACTATCTAAACCTTTGGGGGGCATTTTTTATTTTTAATAAATGTACATATTTATTGATAGCAAACATATTTATAGTTGACTTTTATTAAAAATTGTGTTTACTTTCAAGATGCAGCTTCTATGCATTCACTAAACATAGAAGCTGTATCTCTGCACTTTTAGGAACATCCATCAGAGAACTGCACTGACGGCTCGGCTGTCAGCGCTTACTGTGTGCCTCTGAGCCCTTCTATAAAAGCATCAGAGAGACACAGTAAGCGCTGACAACAGCCATCAGTGCCGTTCAGAGATGCATCTTTTATGTATAGTAAATGCATAGAAGCTGCGTCTCGAATGGTAAACAAATTTTTTAATAAAAGTCAATTACAAATATATTAATCAATAAATATGTACATTTACAAACAAAAATGCCCCCCAAAAGGTTTACATAGCCTTAAGCTTGGGAGCCACTGACTGCCGCTAATGTCCCATTAAGGAAATTACCCAGCATGCTAGTTTTTGTGAAGCTCTCACATTGGCTGTGGAGAGCACTTGGGGTGGTCCTCCCATCTTACTAAAACTCCTTAGGATGGGAGAACCCTTGCCTGCCCGCTTTGGTTTTGGATTACTAGTTTTTTGTAAATTGTTGTACATATGGTGCATGTGCACCCGTTAAATGGTGTATATTTATATTATTATCTGTTGGCGAGGTGGAAGAACTTTGTACCTTTCCAGTTAAGAACTAAGAGTAATGTGTAAGTCACCTGACGTACCTACAAAGACATGGCCACGGCGGCTGGGGTGGCGGGACATGCAAGGTGATGAGTAAAAGAAGAACCAAGTAGTAGTAAATTATTTACCTGATAAAATTCTCCATTCTTTATAATAAAGCTGTGGCCTATATTCACTTTCACCCACAACAAAGTCTCCGTGCTTTTATTGGTTATAGTGTTTAATATATGAACAAGATAAGTCCTATTTGTTCTTTACCAGGAGGACCAAACATAGAAATATTTTTAAAAAAAAGTAGGAAACTAATTTGGGATATTTTGTTTCCGGGGCACTTTCCACTTGGCCTCATTAAAGGGATAGTCTAGCGGATAACATTCCTATTTATCACCTATTTACTTCTCGGAACTCTATGGGAGTTACGGAAGTAGACAAGAGTTGTCACTTACAAATGGTCGGAGTCGATTTTTAACACGTAACAGCTATAAAGTAGACAGATAATAAATGTCATGCACTGGGATTCTTCTAATATCAAACACCTAAGCAGTATTTTTCTAGGTATTCTTGAATGTTAACTGGTTCCCGACCGCTGGCTGTGTTTTTACGGCCAGAGGTCAGGGTCCTTAAAACACGAGCCATAGACTTTTTACAGCGATCGGGCAGCTGAATGTCTTGTCTCCGGCTGTCAGTGACTGCCGGGGACCCTGAGGAGAAGGTAGAAGCAGCTTTCGCAGCTTTTGTCTTCTCCGATGTCCTTTTACACAGCACCCAATGCGCGCTGTGTATAGGAATAGAGACAGCGGCCGCGCCGCTGTCTCTTTTGCTCCCTGTGTTCATGTGACTGGTCACATGATCTCCGGGTGCCGTTACTGACAGACTGCTGCTGGGTCTAACTAGATCCAGCACAGCCCTATTAGTGACAATTGTCCCTATGAGAGGGCTGATTTCCCTGCTGTGCAGCTCCAGTTACAGTGGAAAAGATGGTGTAAAAGAAAGAAAAAAAATATATAAAGTTACCCAATGGTCTTTTTTGACCTTTGAAAGACAGACCATAGTAATAAAAAAATAGTAAAGTGCAAAAAAAATGAATAATAAATACACATAAAATACCCACCCCCAAAAAAAACTTTCCCCCCCGCCAATCATTGTTGTAACGCTAGCGCTGACCCAATTACCCTAATAAAGACATGTAATATATTAAAACTTACGGTAGACAATGGCGATAACAAATAAAAGGTCTATTTTAGGGTAAAACTATGTTATTACCAAAAAAAATAGCTGAAACGTAAAAAAGCTTATTTTTTTTTACTATTATTTTCAAACTTTAAGAATAAAAATTCTAAAATAGCAAGAAGGATGTGTATAGAAACGATAAAAAAAAGAAACCTGCATTGTCTACGTAAAAAAACATTGCAAAAATCACATCGCTAGCCCAACAAATAAAACAGTCATAGCCATTTAACTAACACGTGCTAAAAAGGGCTAAACGGTGTCTGGTCCTGAAGGCTCAAAATAACCCGGTCCTGAACTGGTTAAAAACTCTGAACAACTGCCAAGGATGGAAATGATCTGAAAACCTACTGCAAAATAAAGGAAGAAGATACAATAGACCTAAACATGGGATCTGTGGGCATGGAGGGTTGCGGTTGGCAATGAATATGTAGAAACCATTCAAGTTTAAAGAGGCTCTGTCACCAGATTTTGCAACCCCTATCTCCTATTGCAGCAGATCGGCGCTGCAATGTAGATAAGAGTAACGTTTTTTGTTTTTTTTAAAAACGAGCATTTTTGGCCAAGTTATGACCATTTTTATATTTATGCAAATGAGGCTTTCAAAAGTACAACTGGGCGTGTTTAAAGTTAAAGTACAAGTGGGCGTGTATTGTGTTCGTTACATCGGGGCGTTTTTACTTCTTTTACTAGCTGGGCGTTGTGTATAGAAGCATCATCCACTTCTCTTCACAACGCCCAGCTTCTGGCAGTGCACGGACACAGCGTGTTCTCGAGAGATCACGCTGTGACGTCACTCACTTCCTGCCCCAGGTCCTGCATCGCGTCGGACGAGCGAGGACACATCGGCACCAGAGGCTACATTTGATTCTGCAGCAGAATTGGCGTTTGCAGGTAAGTCGATGTAGCTACTTACCTGCAAACGCTGATGCTGCTGCAGAATCAACTGTAGCCTCTGGTGCGGATGTGGCCGACACGATGCAGGACCTGGGGCAGGAAGTGAGTGACGTCACAGCGTGATCTCTGGAGAACACGCTGTGTCTGTGCACTGCTAGAAGCTGGGCGTTAACGAACAGAAGTGGATGATGCTGATTCGTCAGCATCATACACTTCTATTCACAATGCCGAGCTAGTAAAAACGCCCAGATGTACATACACAATACACGCCCACTTGTACATAACTTTAAACACGCCCAGTTGTACTTTAGAAAGCCTCATTTGCATAAATATAAAAATGGTCATAACTTGGCCAAAAATGCTCGTTTAAAAAAAAAAAAAAACCGTTACTCTTATCTACATTGCAGCGCCGATCTGCTGCAATATGAGATAGGGGTTGCAAAATCTGGTGACAGAGCCTCTTTAAAGTCCACGCTTTGCTTTTGCAGTCCAAAAATAAAGAAGTGCTTAGACAGCATACAAGACTTAAACAGAAAAAATGGGACATAAATATCAAAACCACAAAAAAGGCCATACTCACTAGGTAGGTGGGTGGGTGAAAACCCGTTCCCATCAGGACGCAGACGGGTCAAAGAATGCTGCAGAAGGAGTGTGCATTAAATAGTGATAGCCCCTCCCGTCTGCGTCCTGATGGGAACGGGTTTTCACCCACCCACCTACCTAGTGAGTATGGCCTTTTTTGTAGCATACAAGACTTGCAGCATATAAACAAAACCGTCACCTGGCCCGCCTGGACACGGACTAAACAACAGGTTTCCTCATCTATAATAAACCACGAGTACATTTATTATTATTCTTGTATGGATTCCCAGGCTCTGACCCTCTCTGCAGTTTTGAGGCTCAGTAACAAGCTAACTGGGCTAGAAGTAATGCCCGTACTGGAGTGGCGAACTGAAGTACAAGTCCCACTACCAATTCCATAGAAATCCATGCCAGAACACACATTTAATAAATAGGTTTTCTGAGGAAATCCAGCTTTATTGGATTACTTTATCTTACCCATCTCAACAAACGGAGTGAGATATACACCCCCTCCAGTACTTTTCCTGCTGCGGGCTAATAACAGGATTTATGACTAAAAGAATACATTTTTAGCAGCAAACAGGTAGTAAAATGTGTGAGTGTCAAACAGCCTGAATGAGAGGTGCGTCTTATAGTTCAGAAATACCATATTTATCAGTATACAGATTAAACGTAAAATCAAAGCAGACAGCAAAAACACAGTTAATTACATCATATAAAAAAAATACGAACATGACAACAAAAATGTCCATCTACCTGACGACAGAACAGTCCTGGTTATTCTGAATTCGACATACATTGGCATTTTTGAAGAAGTCCTTATAATCTCCCAACGGAGGAAGCTCAGAATTTGGTATGCTCGATGTACTGTGATTAGAAGTTTTCTTTTCAAATATGGAAGAAATTCTTTAAGGAATCATGTTTCATGCATTCTGATTTGCTGCCGAGGCTTACAGCTAATCCTAGAACTTGGCAAGTATGTATCTATTAATATTACTCGGAGTGCATACAGCTAGCACACCAGATAAGTCTGAGCTCACAGGAAAAAACGAAAAAATGTTTTTAGAGACTGCCAAACTTAATTAAACTTTCCTCATTGCAATAAATTAGTCTTCAAAGCCTATGTCGATAATTCACGGACCACCTAAGTAGACCACACGTGTACAAATTACACAATCCTTTTAATCTAAGATTTATAAAGCCAAAACATTCAGCAAAACTATTGAAATTAACAGGACCAATGTATTATGCGCATTTTCAACACACATTCTATCTTGAAATCATAGGTTTACTTTCTTAATTAGCCGAGAGAAACTGCAGGGAATTAGAATGCCCCAAAGCCCCGTATGTCATTATCAGGTCACTACGGCAGCTAAAGTAACAGATTAAAACCGCAACATTGGGGCAGATTTACTATTGGTGTGGTGCCAGAATTCTAGGCCCGAGTTACACCTTCTTTTTGGCGTAATCATTTGAAATGTGGCAAAAAGAACAGATGTTTGTGACTCGTCTCATAAGAAGGGTGGCTTAGCGGGAAAGGTCTGTTGCTTAAGATGCGACAAATTGCACCAAAATTTTGGCGCAATAAAAGTGTACTACAATAAGCCAACAAAGAGGTGGTACAAAGTGAGACAGAAGTGTCTAAAGGTGCACCAAATTTATCATCCAGCAGTAGCCACTGTGATTAATTTGGAGTCTAATTCTAAGTTGTGTAAAATGAAGATAGTATTAGTAAATCTGCCCCATTATTTTCAAGCAGAAATATGTATGTTCGAAAAAATAGTAGTGACCTAAAAAAAGGAAAACTTAAAAGGGGTTTCCCAAGAGTTAAAAAAAAACAAAAAAAAAACCTCAGAGATTGTTTTCTTGTGACATATTGTACTTTATGTTAGTGAAAAAATTTGGTCGATAAATTCAATATTTATTTGTGAAAAACTTCACATTTTAGCGAAAATTTGCAGACATTTTCATTTTTTAAAATGTAAATGTATTTTATTGTAAAACAGATAGTAATACCGAACAAAATAGTTACTAGTTAACATTTCTCATATGTCTACTTTTATGTTTGCATCGTTTTTTTTCACGTCCTTTTATTTTTCTAGGACGTTACAAGGCTTAGAACTTTAGCAGCAATTTCTCATATTTTCAAGAAAATTTCAATAGGCCATTTATCAGGGCGCGGTTCAGTACTGAAGTGGCTTTGAGGGCCTTATATATTAGAAAGTCCCCATAAATCACCCCATTTTGAAAACTGCACCCCTGAAAGTATTCAAAACCACATTCGGAAAGTATTTTAACCCTTTAGGAGTTTCACAGGAATTATGGCAAAAATTCATTTGTAATAAAAAAAAATCTGTAACACAGAAGGTTTTAGAGGAGAAACGCAACTCAATATTTATTGCCCAGATTCTGCAGATTTTATAAATATCCAACATGTGGCCCTAGTGTCCTAATGGACTTTTTTTTTTAAAATATCCTTTTTATTGTCAGTTTTCACATTTTCTTACAAACATTTCACGTAAGAGTTACATCATGAGTGCGCAGCACTCAACTGTCATGTTGAATTTAATTTAAAAGTTAATCCCATAACATATAAACACACCAACATAGAAAATATGGCATAATTGTCGATCTTCAGATGGACCAAACAAACATGACTCCCCCAACTCCAACACCACCTAGATCATCAATGAGTTTCCACTCATCCTTTCTCCCCTAGCTGGTTCACAGTTGCATCCTCCCTAAAACGCCTGCCAAGAGCTGTGTGCAGTACCACTTTGTGTACTGGAAAGGCCTAACAATTTCCGCTATTTCGGCTGTTGTACATTGCGTTTCTAGTGTCCTAATGGACTTAAACACAGGTCTCAGAAGGAAAGGAGCACCCAGTGGATTTTGGGGCCTCCTTTTTTTAGGAATATATTTTAGGCACCATGTCAGGTTTGAGGAGGTCTTGTAGTACCTAAACAGTCGAAACCCCCCAAAAGTGACAACATTTTGGAAACTACACCCCTCAAGGCATTTTTCTAGGGGTATAGTTAGCATTTTGACCCCAAAGTTTTTTTGCAGAATTTAGTGGAATTAGTCTGTGAAGATGAAAATCACCTATTTTTCTGTGGAAATATGGAATTTTTTAATTTTTACAAGGAATAAAGGAGAAAAAGCACCCCAACATTTGTAAAGCAATTTCTCCCGATTACGGCAATACCCCATATGTGGTCGTAAACTGATATTTGGACCCACAGCAGGACTCAGAAGGGAAGGAGCGCCTTTTGGATTTTGGAGCGCAGATTTTGCTGGATTGGTTTTCAGTGCCATGTCGGGTTTGCAACGCCCCGGAGGGACCAAAACAGTGGAAACCCCCCAAAAGTGACCCTGTTTTGGAAACTACACCCCTCAAGGAATTTTTCTAGGGGTATAGTGATCACTTTGACCCCACAGGATCTTTTTTAGAGCTAAGGTGACCAAAAAACAAAGATTTTGGCGCTTTAAATTCTTTATTTCTTACAGCGTTCACCGTGCGCAATAAATTACGTTTTACTTTATTCTGCGGGTCGGTACGATTACGCCGATACCATATGTGTATAGTTTTTTTTTACGTTTTGCAGCGTTTGCACAATAAAATTACGTTTCTATAAAATAATTTATTTTCTGGGACACGCTATTCTGAGCCGTAACTTTTTTATTTTTTCGTCAAAAAAAGCTGTGGGAGATCTTGTTTTTTGCGGGACGGGTGGTAGTTTTTAATTGGTACTATTTTGGGGTAAATGCGACTTTTTGATCACTTTTTATTCTATATCTTGGGAGGGGTGGTGACCAAAAAATAGCGATGCTGACATAGTTTTCCGTTTATTTTGTTTGCGGTGTTCACCGTGCGGAAAAATTAACAATATAGTTTCATAGTTTGGGTAGTTACGAACACGGTGATACCAAATATGTGTACTTTTTTTTTTTAACGTTTTTATTTTTTCCCTATAATAAATGAGTTATTATAGGAAAACAAAAACTTATTTTTACACTTTAATAAAACATTTTTATTAACTTTTTTTTATTTTTACACTTTATTTTTTTGTTTATTAACTTCTCTTTTACTTTTTACACTTTATTTTTTTGACTTGCAGCTCTGATCGCTGCTAGAATACATTACACTACCTAGGTAGTGTAATCTATTCCAACTGTCAGTGTGACGTCACAGTCGCTCTGACAGTTGGTCTACGAGGATCAGCAGAGGTGGATCCTCATAGGCTTCCATACATGGCAGACCCGGAGGCCGTTGCCTGGCCTCCGGATGCCATCACAAGCATCAGCAGCCCCCACGATTGCATGGGGGCTGCTGATGTGCTACAAACCCCCTACATGCGGAGATCGCAATCAAGCCCCGCATGTAACAGGTTAATTGCCGAAATCAGCGTCGATGAGCCGCTGATCGGCAACACTGGAGTGTCAGCTGTCGGGGACAGCTGATCTCCAAGTTCCCGATGCACACTGTCGCCGACAGTGTGCATCGGGAACGACACAGTGACTTCCTGTCACTCTGACAGGAAGAATATCAGGACCAGCCGAAGGTTCTTCTTTTTGTACCACGGAAGAAAGTGGTCAGTCATAAACTCTACGTACTTTGCAGAGGTAATTTTCACACCGTCAGGGACCCACAAGGGGCCTACCAGCTCTCTCCCCATGATTCCAGCCCAAAACATGACTCCGCCGCCTCCTTGCTGACGTCGCAGGCTTGTTGGGACATGGTGGCCATTCACCAACCATCCACTACTCCATCCATCTGGACCATCCAGGGTTGCACGGCACTCATCAGTAAACAACACAGTTTGAAAATGAGTCTTCATGTATTTCTGAGCCCATTGCAACTGTTTCTGCTTGTGAGCATTGTTTAGGGGTGGCCAAACAATAGCTTTATGCACACTTGCAAACCTCTGGATGATCCTACACCTTGAGGTTCGCGGGACTCCAGAGTCACCAGCGGCTTCAAATACCTGTTTGCTGCTTTGCAATGGCATTTTAGCAGCTGCTCTCCTAATCCTATTAATTTGTCTGGCAGAAACCTTCCTCATTATGCCTTTATCTGAACGAACCCGCCTGTGCTCTGAATCAGCCACAAATCTTTTCACAGTACGATCATCACGCCTAAGTTTTCTTGAAATATCCAATGTTTTCATACCTTGTCCAAGGTATTGCACTATTTCACGCTTTTCGGCAGCAGAGAGATCCTTTTTCCTTCCCATATTGCTTGAAACCTGTGGCCTGCTTAATAATGTGGAACGTCCTTCTTGAGTAGTTTTCCTTTGATTGGGCACACCTGGCAAACTAATTATCACAGGTGTCTGAGATTGATTACAATGATCCAAAGAGCCCTCAGACACAATACGATCCATGAGTTTAATTGAAAAACTAATAAATAAATGTTTGTGACACTTAAATCCAATGTGCATAATAATTTGGAACGCGATGTATATACGCCTCCTTATTCAAAGACTGCAATCTATCTTTACAAAATGTCATAATTTGCATTATGGGAAAATTATGTCTATCACTGAACTCGTATTTTTCCTCAAGTTCTAACATTGTAAGCCCCAACGTGCTTTTTTTATGC
The DNA here is from genome assembly GCF_050947455.1 of Rhinoderma darwinii. Classification (NCBI taxonomy): domain Eukaryota; kingdom Metazoa; phylum Chordata; class Amphibia; order Anura; family Rhinodermatidae; genus Rhinoderma; species Rhinoderma darwinii. The sequence goes on from NC_134691.1 coordinate 93,139,300, forward strand.
GAGCATATTTAAGTGTTGCGTAAAAAGAAAAATCTTCATGTCAATTCTTTGGCGTAAAGCGCGCCAAATGTTCCCATATTAATGGGAAGCCTAATTACATGACCAAATATGTGCAAAAAGCGCTCAGAAAACGCGTAAAGAAACATGTGAATAATGTCACAAAAGGGCCTGTATATTAAAAAGAACTTTACAAAAACGCTAGCATATTTGACACGTTAACACATCGGTTTTTTTAGCACCGTGTGCACATGCCCTAACTTTTGCCAACAACTGCAGCACGTCTGTGTGTCACTCTGCACCGGCTTCTCCCTCCCTTTTCCATAGACTTAATGGGCAGGTATTGAAGACTCATCTCCACTTTCTGCAGTCCGTCTCCTAAGCACTTTATCTAAGGAGGAATTTTGCTTGACAACAGGGGTGGACAGAAGATTATAGGAAGGGAGACACCTAGTGGCAGTTAATTCACACAGAATTTGCATGGATAAAACAACTAAGTTTAAACAGTAAGTAAATTACAAAGTTGATATATATCAGGTATACTATTATAGAAGCATAAGTTGTTTGAAAAGTTAGTGTCCATTTAAAAGTCTTCCACTTTCTTTTCCTTTTGTTAGGCCACCTCGACCCAGTCCATATTCATTAAGTATGCAAGTTTATCGAAAAAAAAAAAAAAGTTGGAGAGAGAGTTCCTTCCATACTTCCAGTATTGCCATTCTGGCTGCTGCTTCAATTAACCCCATAACAACCGGCGTATAGTGTTTCTACGTCGGCTGTTAAAGAGGCTCTATCACCACATTATAAGTGCCCTATCTTCTACTTAATGTGATCGGCGCTGTAATGCAGATTACAGTAGTTTTTTTTATTTAGAAAAACCATCAATTTTGACGGAGTTATAACCTATTTTAGATTTGTGCTAATGACTTTCTTAATGGGCAACTTGGCGTATTTTACTTTTTGACCAAGTGGGCATTGTACAGAGGAGTGTATGACGCTGACCAATCTGTGACCAATCAGCGTCATACACTTCTCTCCATTCATGTAATCAGCACATAGTATCTTGCTAGATCACGATGTGCTGTCACATACTCATACATTAACGTTACTGAAGTGTCTTGAGAGTGAATAGACATTGCTTGCAGCCAGAACGCGATGTCTATTCACAATCCTGACACTTCGGTAACGTTTGTGTGGGACTTACAGCACAGCAAGCGTAATCTCTCGAGATCACGCTGTAAATGACAGTTTATAGCTTGATCTTGCGAGATTACGCTTGCTGTGCTGTAAGTCCCCCACAAACGTTACCGAAGTGTCAGGATTGTGAATAGACATCACGTCCTGGCTGGAAGCGATGTCTATTAACTCTCAAGACACTTCAGTAACGTAAATGTATGAGTATGTGACAGCACATCGTGATCTAGCAAGATTACTATGTGCTGAATAAATGAATGGAGGGTAGTGTATGACGCTGACTGGTCAGCGTCATACACTTCTCTCCACATGCCCACTTGGTCAAAAAGTAAAAACACGCACAGTTGTCTATTAAGGAAGTCATTAGCATAAATCTAAAATAAGTCATGACTCTAAATGAAAAACACTACTGTAATCTACATTACAGCGCCGATCATATTATGTAGAAGATAGGGCACTTATAATGTGGTGACAGAGCCTCTTTAAGGGTAGTTCGTCTGAAGTGCCACTTTTTCACGTCGGCGCTTCAGAAGTAGTTTTCCGGCATCGGACGGGGTGCTACTGAAGCCCGGGCTGTTGCTAACAGTCTTGGGCTACAGGGCATCGATCAGAGACCACTAGCAATGGTCGCCGACCATGTTTAACCCCTCAGATGCAGCGCTCAATAGTGAGCGCTGCATCTGAGTGGTTTTAGAGGGAGGGGGCTCCCTCTCTCACCCCACCGGCATCCCGCAATACAATCGCAGGATGAAGATGGTTTCTATGGCAGCCGGGCGCCTAACAAAGGACCCCAGGTCTGCCTTTAGTAAATGACTGTTAGGCCATCTATCCTGTGGATATGTCATAAATGTCCTTCATGGGAAGACCCCTATAAATTCTGCAGTCGCAATTCAATGAAAACCACGCATGCCACATGGAAGCACTTCCGTGCGAACTGCGTGATTCCCGCAACAGCTGTCAAACTCTGAATGTAAACAGAAAAGCACCACGTGCTTTTCTGTTTACAAACATCCAAACGGAGTATCATAATGATGGCGGCTGCGCGAAAATCACGCAGCCGCGCATCATACGCTGATGACACACGGAGCTGTTATGTGCCTTTTGCGCACGCAAAACGCCGCATTTTTTGCGTGCGCAAAACGCACATGCTCGTGTAAATGAGGCCTTATTCTGATGCAATAGCCTTTTCATGGCGCTGCATCAGAATAAATAAACAAACAGAGCAGGGAGCCGTTAAATCTCCCTGCTCTCAGCTGCCAGAGGTAGCTGAGGGCTTGGGGCGTCCCTGCTCGAACGAGTGAGATCGATATTAGTATCGATCTCACCCGTTTAACCCCTCAGATGCGGCTCTCAATAGCGTGCGCCGCATCTGAGTGGTTTTGGAGAGAGGGAGGGAGCTCCCTCTCTCTCCCACCGACACCCGGCGATAAGATCGCCGAGTGTCTGTGTCTCCGTTGGCAGCTGGGGGCCTAATAAAGGCCCCCAGGTCTGCCTGTAGTGAATGCCTTCTAGGTCATGCCGGAGGCCTGCCCTAGCAGATGCCTGTCTGTTTTAAACGGACAGGCAGTAATACACTGCAATACAGAAGTATTGCAGTGTAATATGCGATCATCCGATCGCTTTTATAATAGAGTCCCCTAGTAGGACTAGTAAAAAAAAAGTTTAATAAAGTTAATAAAAAAAAAAAGAAGAAAAACCCACTTTTTCCCCTTACAAAATGCTTTACTATTAAAAAAACCAAAATAAAGCAAAAAAGTTACACATATTTGGTATTCCCATGTCCGTAACGACCCCGACTATAAAGCTATTACATTATTTAGCCCGCACGGTGAACGCCGTAAAAAATAAAATAAAAAACAAATGGAAAAATTGCTATTTTCTCTGAATCCGGATTTTAAAAAAATGTGATATAAAGTGATCAAAAAGTCGCATCTACTCCAAAATGGTACCAATAAAAACTACAAGTCGTCCCGCAAAAAAAAAGCCATCATACAATTGCATTGGCGAAAAAATAAAAAAGTTATTGCTCTTCAAATATGGAGACACAAAACGAAGGATATTCAATGTACGGATTATTTGTTTCAAATGTTTTCTGTATTTGGAAAATCTTCAATAAAAATTGAATGTTGAAAAAAATAATAATATGGAGACACAAAAACAAATCATTTTGAAAAAAAAGTGTTTTTACTGTAGTAAAACATACAAAATCTATACAAATTTGGTACCGTTGCAAACGTACAACCCGTCGAATAAAGTTTTTGTGTTATTTATACCACACAGTAAACGGCATAGATTAAGGACGCAAAAAAGCGTGGCAAAATTTCAGGTTTTTTTCTATCCGCCTCCCAAAAAAAAAGTTAATAAAAGTTAATCAATCAATATGTACCCCAAAATGGTGCTATTAAAAAATACAACTTGTCCCGCAAAAAACAAGACCGATGGAAAAACTTAAAAAATGGCTTGTCATTAGGGTCCAGAATGCAAGCAGGGGAAGGGGTTAAAAGAACTCTAAACATAAAATGCACACAAAAAATAACCAGGCATTTCTGCTGCTCTCCTTTGATTCTATTTTGTCTCATATTCCAATTAATAGTGAAAAAAAAATCATGTATAATCTTCTCTGTGTTCCAGGAGATCATCAATTTTCGCCCTTCTCACAATCCTTTGTCTTGCTGCAAGACAAGTGGCTGCAGCAGGAGCCCCCTTCGATCTGTCTGTAGTAGGACACACAGATCATCTGTTCACCAGCCGAAAATGGAACAGATCAGCAGAAAATTAACCCTTGTGTTGCCTGCAGTAGTTCTACAGGACTGTCAGTCTGCATCTTCCTCTGCATGTTTCTGAAACAAACTGTCAGCAAATTAAGCTCTTGTTTACTTTTATTATTCATTTCAAGGTTTAATTTCTTTTAAAATAAGAAAATAAAAAAACATACTCTAACACCAAATGAAAAAAAAAGTCATAAAAAAAAGCATGGTACATTTTAAGAATGCTGCCGTTTTCAGAAGCATTTACTGGATTTGTAGAAATAAATATGATTGTGTGCAGTACAATACTGGTGTTTTCTGAAACAAAGATTGCATTGGAATGATTAACCCCATCCCGCAAAATGACGGGTCTGGTACGTCAGTATTGCAAGTAACTTACCGCAATCCGACACACCAGACACGTCCTGTAGATAAAGCGGGCACAGGAGCTGTTCTCGTTTCATCTTCAGTGGGTGTCAGCTGTAATACACAGCCTAGCAATGGCTTTCTGTTTGGCCAGGTACAGAAGCCTGAGGGTATGTTCACACGCTGAGCCAAAAACGTCTGAAAATACGGAGCTGTTTTCAAGGGAAAACAGCACCTGATTTTCAGACGTTTTTTGAGCAACTCACGTTTTTCGTGGCATTTTTCGGGCCGTTTTCGCTCTGTTTTTGGAGCGGTTTTCAATAGAGTCTATGAAGAAACGGCTCCAAAAGCGTCCCAAGAAGTGTCCTGCACTTCTTTTGACGAGGCTGTAATTTTATGCGTCGTCTTTTGACAGCTGTCAAACGACGACGCGTAAATAACAGGTCGTCGGCACAGTACGTCGGCAAACCCATTCAAATGAATGGGCTGATGTTTGCCGACGTATTGGAGCCGTATTTTCAGGCGTAAATCGAGGCATAATACGCCTCGTTTACGCCTGAAAATAGGTCGTGTGAACCCAGCCTCAGGACCTAATAGACTTAACTATCAGGTGAAAAATGACAGTTACAATGCACTGCACTACATAAGTAGTGTAGTGTATTGTACCGGGGATCAGAAGACCATATCTTAAAGACCCCAAGTAAGTGCAAAATATTATTATTTTTTTTTTTTAAATAAATACAAGTTTTAAATAATAAAAACAATAAATCACCATTTCCCTGATCAAGTCCTTTATAATTAGATAAAAATAAAAAAATGAAAAAGAAACTATACCGAATACATATTGCCGCTATCTACAGGGGGAGGGAGGGCGCTAACTACTGGAGGGGTGGCGCTAACTACAGGGGGGTAGCGCTAACTACAGGGGGATGGTGCTATCTACAGGGGGTGTGGCACTATCTACAATGGGAACTGTGGCACTATGTCGCCACTGTGGCACTGGCACTATCAGTGGGCAATGTGCCACTATCTACAGGGGTGTTGCGGCACTATCTATATGGGCACTGTGGTGCTTTCAGGTGGCTGGGACAAAAAACCCCTAACAAATAAAATTCATCCATTTTTTTTAACGGCCAAGAAAAACAGATGGCAAATGGCAGTTAAAAATGGTCAGACGGCTCGGAAATGGATTCAAATTTTGAGACACATTGATGCAAAACAGTCATGAAAAAACTGACCGTTGATCCGCTGTTAACTGCCCTTTTTATAATGTCGGGTGAACATAGCCTCATAGCCCTCTTCACTCTCCACTCACAGCGATCCAGGGTGACGGAGAGAAAAGAAGACTAAGGGTATGTGCACACACACAAAATCAAAAACGTCTGAAAATATAGAGCTGTTTTCAAGGGAAATCAGGTCCTGATTTAAAGACTTTCAAGTCATTCGCGTTTTTCACGGTCGTTTCTGGAGGTGATTTTCTATAGAGTCAATGAAAAACGGCTCAAGAAGTGACATCCACTTCTTTTTCATGGATGTCTTTTTACATGCCGTTTTTTCAAAATGAGGTGTAAAAAAACGTCCCGTCGGAACAGAACGCTGTAGTTCCCATTGGAATCAATTGGCAGATGTTTGTAGGCGTTCTGTTTGCTTTTTTTCCAAGCGTTTTTACGAGGCGTAAACGTGTGAACATACCCTTACTCTTCTCAAGATTGCATGCAACTTAATGAGTTAATTTAGGGTATGTTCACACAGCCTGTTTTTGGCCGTTTTTCGGGCCGTAAATGGCCGAAAAAAACGGCCAAAAAAATCGAAGCAGAACGCCTCCAAACATCTGCCCATTGTTTTTAATGGGAAAAACTGAGTTCTGTTCCGACGGGCCGTTTTTTTACATGGCCGTTTTGAAAAACGGCCACGTAAAAAACGGCCACGAAAGAGAAGTATAGGTCACTTCTTGAGACGTTTTTGGTGCCGTTTTTCATTGAAAACAGCTCCAAAAACGCCCGTAAAAAAAGTCGTGAAAAACGCCATGAAAATCGCAAGTGGCTTAAAAAACGTCTGAAAATCAGGAGCTGTTTTCCTTTGAAAAAAATCTGTATATTCAGACATTTTTAGTCTAGCGTGTGAACATACCCTTAGACTGCAGATGTCACTCAATAGTAAAATTCAGCCAGTAACGCTACAAATAGTCTAGGTGTAGATCTGGCCTAATGCTAGAGACTTTTTGTTGATTTTAACTATTCAGTGACAATTGCAGTCCACAAGATTCCATGCAAATGGGAGGGTATTTTTGAAGCCCTCTACGCCATTTCAGGCTATGTTCGCGTAAAAGCACACAGCGTATGCGCCACGGATGCCGCAGGGAAAGAAAAAACGCACCAAATTGTGGTGCAGTTTTTCGGTCGGAATGTCCGCTGCAGAAACACTGCACGTATAAAAAAAGCAAAACAACACATACATTCCCTCCGACATCCTGCAGACCGGCCTCCTGGGATGATGTTTTATCCCATGTGACCGCTGCAGCCTGTGCTCGGCTGAAACGTCATCTCAGGAAGCTGGCTTGGATGAAGAAACACAGAATTCTGGGTAAGTAGAAGACCTTTTTTTCTGAGTTGCGTTTTTTGCTGCTTTTCCGCCGCATAAAACGAAACATCTGCTATGTATTGCAGGTTTTATTTCCTTATTGAATTCAATGCGGAAAACCCCTCAACAAATAACCAGTGATTACGCAAATCCAATATTCATACTTACCCTGAACTCCCTTCGTTTTCCTCCAGTCCGGCCTCCTGGGATGCCGTTTACAGGCTGCAGTGGTCACATGGGCTGCAGCATCATCCAGGGAGGCCGGACCGAGCGTCACCATGACAAGGGCCAGGGTAATTATGAAAGTTTTTTTTTTTTTCTACGCTGCTCTCCGCAGCGGAGATTCTGCCCAAAAAACTGCACAACCCTCCATTCCTCCTCACATCGCAGCGAGGTGGATTTTGAATAAAGAACTCGGCTGTTTCCGTCTGCCCCAGCTCCATTCAAATCCTCCTCATTGTGATCGTGCAGTGAGGAGGAACAGGGGTCTGGACCTGTTATAGAAATTGGTGGGGCCCTCAGCAATCATACGTCTATCACTTATGTTGTGCATAGGTGATAAACGTTAATTGTGGGAAAACCCATATATAACCACATTCACTTGAATTGTACTGTACATTGTGAAATGTCACATTTTGCTTATTTTGCAAGTGAAATTCCTAGATGTGTGAACCTAGCTCTAGTCTGTCAATCTGAGCAAGCAGCTTTATTTCTGGGGTAACAAGTGCATTAGAATGACCAACACATTTGATGGCTCTAGACATTACTGTATAGCAGCACACTGTGTATGCATTATTCAGGGGCGTAACTAAGTAAGACTGGGCTTCATAGCAAACTTTTGACTGGGCCCCCCCTCCCCTCGGTGCCACACACAGCCCCTCTTGTAGACAGTGCTCCCTGTAGATTGTGCTATACAGCCCCCCTGTAGATTGTGCCATACAGCCCCCTGTAAACAGTGCTATACAGCCCCCCCTGTAGACCGTGTCCCACCCCACTTGTAGATAGTGCCCCCTACTTCTCCCTTGTAGATAGTGCCATACAGCCCCCTGTAGATATCGCCATAAAGCACCCCCCTGTAGATAGCGCCATACAGTTCCCCACGGTTACTGAATAATACCGCCAAAACAAAACCACATAGTATGGGGGTATTATTCAGCCACTGATACTGAATAAAAAACCACTATACAAAGACCAATATTACCACCGTATAGTGACCATATAGTGGTAGATGCCAGTTATACACAGGAGCTCTGCAGACGATATAATTGATTACAGAAAATTTATATCTAGTGACACACAGGTGATATTTTCTCTGATGAGAGTCGTTCACTTTCACTTTTTTTCTCCTTCCTGCCCAGACCACTGTGATGACTTATTCCAGCCACGACTCGTCTCTGCAGAATTTGACACACAGACATGTTGGTTTCTTGCTTTTTCAGCACCCTCCACACCTACATCCCATCCTCCAAACAAACTCGTAATCCACAGTGCCCCAGATGGTAATAATGATCCCTTAGTGCTCGAGACAATAAAAGTGCCCCATCAGTAACCATGCCCCCTTTGTGCCCCCACAGTAATAATGCCCCCTGCAGATAGCGCCACCCATAGCCCCCCGTAGTTAGTGCCACACACAGCCCCCCCTAGAGCCACACAGAGCCCCCTGTAGATGGCGCCACAGTCCTCCCCCCTTGTATATAGTGCCACACAGCCCCCTTAGTAGTGCCACACAGCCCCCTGCCCACCCCCTTAGTAAATAGTGCCACACAGCCCCCTCTTGCATATAGTGCCACACAGCCCCCCTTAGTAGTGCCACACAGTGCCCCTCTTGTATATAGTGGCACACAGCCCCCCTTAGTAGATAGTGCCACACAGCACCTTCTTAGTAGATAGTGCTATACAGCCCCCCTTGTATACAGTATCACAGACCCCCCCCTTGAATATAGTGCCACACAGACCCACTCTCTTGTATACGATACCACACTCCCCCCCCCTTGTATATAGTGCCACATGGCCCCCTCCCCTTAGTGCCCCACAGCCCCCTGTAAATAGGGCCACACAGACCCCTGTAGATTGCACCCCACACAGCCCCCTGTAAATAGCGCCACACACAGCCCCCTGTAGATAGCGCCATAGCACTCCTCCCCTTGTAAATAGTGCGATATAGCCTCCCTGTATAGTGCCACACAGCCCCCCCTTGTGTCTAGTGCCACACCGCACCCACTCCCTTGTGTATAGTGCCACACAGCAATCCCCCCTTGTGTATAGTGATACACAGCAATCCCCCCTTTTTATATAGTGATACACAGCAGCCCCCTACAAAAAAATAATGTTGTACTTACCTTGCCCCGTTTCCACGACGGACGAAGCGCTGCACAGCCTCCGGGATGGACGCTTGCGCAGACCAGCGTGATGGAGTGATGTCATCACGCTGGCCTGCGCAGGGAGTCTTCCCAGCGCCTTATAGGCTGCAGGCTTATAGTGCTCGTTTGTATCTGCATCCTGAGGACGCAGATACAAGTGAATATGGCTGTCGCTAGCACCGGGGCCCCCTCCGGTGCTAGCGACGCCACCTTGCATGAGGAGGCTTATGCCGCCCAGCTCATAAATGTTATGGACCGGGCGGTGTGGGCCGCCACGGCTCCCATAGCAGCTGCGGGCAGGGGGCCCTAAGAGGATGGGCACAGGATGTGAAGGGGAAAAAAACGGTAGATATTCAAAACGGAGTATGTTATAGTAGGCTTTATTTGTAATAGATACTACGCGTTTCAGGACCAGACAGGTCCCTTCCTCTGGTACATACAGTGCTCCACAAGAAACAGGCATCCTAAGCTGCAACGGCTCCCATAGCAGCTGCGGGCAGGGGGCCCTAAGAGGATGGGGGCCCTGGGAAATTGCTCCCCCTCTAACGCCGGTCCTGCATGTAGCTTAGTAAATGGCAGAGTAGGGAGATACCTCCCTGCTCTGCCATAGCATTCAATAGTATATGCGTCCTAAGGACGCAGATACTATTGAATGTGGCGGCGCTACCACTGTAGCAGCCATAGAGGCTGCTAGCGGTGCCACCGGGCAGAGGGGGGGTATGACGACGGGCGGCACAGGCCCCCTTAGCCACGGTCCCCGTAGCAGCCGCTATGGCTGCTACAGCTGTAGTAACGGCACTGGTATTATTACTTTATGAAGCCATGAACAAGTCAGAAATGGGTGGGGGGTTAATAACTGTACAGTGTCTTTTAATATAGTATGGACTATTCGTATAAACACCAGTTTGTTGTTTTTTTTAATAATCCCCTTGCTATGCTTAGTAGCGGATAGAACATAAAGGCTATCTTCGTTGTCTTTCGTAAATTATTCTAGACCGCGTTTCAACTAAACAAATAATGTCAAGTAAAATAACATTTTCATGGGTACTGCTGTACAAAAAGCTGACTTCCAGCTCACAAGAAGGGACCCGTAAATAGCTATGAATAATGCTCCTCTCATCCTCACTGTGCAGGAAACAAGGAAAATGCTTAATTCATGGGAATCAAAAATGCTTTTATGAATTATTTAAGCCTTTTGCAAGTCAATGTGATTTCCACATTCTTTCAAAGATATCCATGCACATGTTGTGCTCCTACACAAGTCTATACAGCAAAAAAATATAATGCAATCAGCAAGGAAGGATGATATAATGTTCACACTCCAATCCTCTGGTACCAGAATGTACAGTGAAGGAAATAAGTATTTGATCCCTTGCTGATTTTGTAAGTTTGCCCACTGTCAAAGACATGAACAGTCTAGAATTTTTAGGCTAGGTTAATTTTACCAGTGAGAGATAGATTATATATAAAAAAAAAAACAAAAAAAAAAGTCGCATAGTCAAAATTATATATATTTATTTGCATTGTGCACAGAGAAATAAGTATTTGATCCCCTACCAACGATTAAGAGTTCAGCCTCCTCCAGACCAGTTACACGCTCCAAATCAACTTGCTGCCTGCATTAAAGACAGCTATCTTACATGGTCACCTGTATAAAAGACTCCTGTCCACAGACTCAATTAATCAGTCTGACTCTAACCTCTACAACATGGGCAAGACCAAAGAGCTTTCTAAGGATGTCAGGGACAAGATCATAGACCTGCACAAGGCTGGAATGGGCTACAAAACCATAAGTAAGACGCTGGGTGAGAAGGAGACAACTGTTGCTGCAATAGTAAGAAAATGGAAAACATACAAAATGACTGTCAATCGTCATCGATCTGGGGCTCCATGCAAAATCTCACCTCGTGGGGTATCCTTGATCCTCAGGAAGGTGAGAGCTCAGCCGAAAACTACACGGGGGGAACTTGTTAATGATCTCAAGGCAGCTGGGACCACAGTCACCAAGAAAACCATTGCTAACACATTACGCCGTAATGGATTAAAATCCTGCAGTGCCCACAAGGTCCCCCTGCTCAAGAAGGCACATGTACAGGCCCGTCTGAAGTCTACAAATGAACATCTGGATGATTCTGAGAGTGATTGGGAGAAGGTGCTGTGGTCAGATGAGACTAAAATTGAGCTCTTTGGCATTAACTCAACTCGCCGTGTTTGGAGGAAGAGAAATGCTGCCTATGACCCAAAGAACACCGTCCCCACTGTCAAGCATGGAGGTGGAAACATTATGTTTTGGGGGTGTTTCTCTGCTAAGGGCACAGGACTACTTCACCACATCAATGGGAGAATGGATGGAGCCATGTACCATCAAATCCTGAGTGACCACCTCCTTCCCTCCACCAGGACATTAAAAATGGCTCGTGGCTGGGTCTTCCAGCACGACAATGACCCGAAACATACAGCCAAGGCAACAAAGGAGTGGCTCAAAAAGAAGCACATTAAGGTCATGGAGTGCCCTAGCCAGTCTCCAGACCTTAATCCCATCGAAAACTTATGGAGGGAGCTGAAGATCCGAGTTGCCAAGCGACAGCCTCGAAATCTTAATGATTTACAAATGATCTGCAAAGAGGAGTGGGCCAAAATTCCATCTAACATGTGTGCAAACCTCATCATCAACTACAAAAAACGTCTGACTGCTGTGCTTGCCAACAAGGGTTTTGCCACCAAGTATTAAGTCTTGTTTGCCAAAGGGATCAAATACTTATTTTTCTGTGCACAATGCAAATAAATATATATAATTTTGACAATGTGATTTTCTTTTTTTTTTTTTTTGTAATATAATCTATCTCTCACTGGTAAAATTAAACCTAGCCTAAAAATTCTAGACTGTTCATGTCTTTGACAGTGGGCAAACTTACAAAATCAGCAAGGGATCAAATATTTCCTTCACTGTACATATGTGGGAGAAGGACGGTCATACTGAGGACATGGCACTCCAGCATCACATACGTGGTGGTTATTCCGTCTTCTAACGACTCGGTATATCCAACCTACCTAAGCACAGCTGAACAGAAAATCATGTAGATCCCACAAATAAGTAGATAAGTAAAGGCAACGCCAATAGAGGATATTACTCCATTGTACGAGTTCACACGTCTTAACAAATTACGTCTAAAATTACGGAGCTGTTTTCAGGCGAAAACAGCTCCTGAATTTCAGACGTTTTTGCAAGTACTCGCGTTTTTCGTGGCGTCTTTTACGGACGTAATTGGAGCTGTTTTTCATTGGAGTCAATGAAAAACGGCTCCAAAAACGTCCCAAGAAGTGTCCTGCACTTCTTTGACGCGGGCGTAATTTTACGCGCCGTCTTTTGACAGCGACGCATAAAATTACACCTCGTCTGCACAGAACATCGTAAGACCCATTGCAAGCAATGGGCAGATGTTTGCAGACGTTTTGGAGCCGTCTTTCAGGCGTAATTCGAGGCGTAAAACGCCTCAATTACGTCTGAAAATAGGTCGTGTGAACATACCCTAATTCTAATCTCATCTACCAATAGTTGCTGCTTGTTGAACAACTTGTGGTGATCATTGGCAACTAAGGAGAATCGTTGCCCTCATCATTAAAATTAACGTCACTGATGGCTTTGGTACGCTTTTAGGCTACACATAGCGTAATGGATGTGGATTTTACCTCCGGATTTCTGCTTGAATATCCACAGAGTATTTCAGTAGCAGCAAAGCGGATGGGATTTTGAAAACCTCATCCACTCGCTGCAGGAGATTTCTGTGTAGAAATTGACCTGCGGTGTAGATTTTTTAATCAGCAGCATGTCAGTTTATGCTGCGGAATGGCTGGATATTTGTTGCGGACTTCTTCCATTGACTTCAACATGGAAGTAAAATCCTGCAACAAATAGCAAATATTGCCATTTTTGTCCTGGAAATGCTGCAAATTCGCAATAGAGAAAAAAAAACCAGCAACAATACAAACTCACATCCCTTTGCGTTCCAATAGCGACGCATCACTGCTCCCTTTCTGGTGTCAGTGCTGCCGGCCTCCTGGGATGATGTTTCACATGCTGCATTGGTCACATGAAACCTTATCCCAGGAGGCTCGCAGCACAGACATCAGCCCTGGGAGGGGTGACGTGTCCATATGAGAGGCTTTCATTATACAATGAATATCTTTTATTTGCTAGAACTGAAAAACCCCTTCTTCTGATCACAAAGCATTGGCTTAGATGTCTTAATTGCCCTGCTATTTCAGAGTTTTGTACTCATAAATTTCATTGAAATGAGCACATTATGTACTCAAACTTTATGGCGTATCATCTGTAATAATTATGGTCTTCAGAGCAGTGTGGGTTGATTACAACCAGAGCAGTCAAGGATAAAAAAAATCAAAAGTGGAACGGTTACCCACAGCAACCAATCAGCATCCAGGTCTCATTTTTCAGAAGCTCTATTTTAAATTATATCTGAAACCTAATTGGTTGCTATGGGTAAAGGTCCTTTTACACGGGCTAACGATCAGATGAACGAATGTTGGTTCCACATCAAAGATCAGCAGACGAACAAGCAAACACTTGTTCATCGCATATTGCATCTTTTACGCAGACACAAAAATGGTCACGAGTCGGTAGCACATCTCCTGTGTAAAGGGAGAAGTGCTGCCAACAAGATGCAAATGCAAGGGGACTATCAACGCATCGACACTCATTTACAGGTGCCAAAAAACCTTAATGGCTCTCCATTTGTATTTGTAGCAGTTTAGATCAGTGGTTCTTAACCTTATTGGAGGTACTGAACCCCACCAGTTTCATATGAGCATTCACCGAACCCTTCTTAATTGGAAAAATAAAATATGATTTTTTCAAATTCAAAACATAGGTATATATTTTACTGGTGCACAAAATGAACCGTGCATCAACATCACTGTGTTCAAAGAACAAAACCATCAAAACATGATTTTCACACAAAAACATAATAATGAATATTTACTGCAAATCAGTGTGACTTCTGCTGTTGCCTTTCAGAGACTAGTTCAGAAATGCGCGGCTTCACCTTGGCAAGTGCCACTCTCATGTCATTTTCGCAACAAAGTCTGTTCCTTTTCTTCCTTTTTATGTCCAGCATCCTCGAAAAGGATTGCTCGCAAAGATATGTTGTAACAAACGGTATGAAAATCTCCAGAGCTTTCTTAGCAATAACAGGGTACGTTACCATTTGTTGACACCAAAACGTTGTTGTTCTGAAGAGTTGCTGTTGAACCTGCTGAATTTCAATGATTTCATCGAGGTATTCATCATTGACATCTGTTGTCTCAACACTAAACGTGAATGGCTGTCTCACCCATGCTGGATATAACTCTCTTGTAGGGAAGTATCCGTCGAGAGACTTTGCAAGCTCATCTAAGTGCGTGGCAATTGCTTGCTTCAGTACCGCGGGTACAGAAATGTCTCCGATTCCAGATACATCTTCGATCTTACTTACACAGTCATCCAGCAGGGGAAAGTTATCGTTCTCTGTTTATCGTTTCCATAACGGTAGCTTTTTTTGAAAAGCCTTCAGGTTTTCTTCCGCTTCGATGATGTTGACTCCACCGCCTGCATCTGTTGATTGAGGTGATTGAGAGCTGCGAAGATATCAGCCATGTACGCTAAAATGAGAATGAATTCAGAATTTTTGAAGCAATCCGCATTACAATGTTGGTGCTCTTGCAAAAACAGGGCTAATTCCACACGCACGGCAAAAACACGATTCAGCACCTGTCCCCGGGATAACCACCGAACGTTAGAATGGTACAGAAGTACCTCGAATTCAGAGCCCATTTCTTTACACAGCTCACTGAAGATGCGGTGCCTCAGAGCACTATTTCGCACATAATTCACGCATTCCACTACAATTTTTAATACTTCAGCCAGTTTTGGAGGCAAGACTTTTGTTGCCAACGCATGCCTGTGCAGAATACAATGCGTAACAATGATGTGTGGTGCATCGGCTTTCACTAGCGCACCAAAACCAGACTTTCTTCCCAGCATGACTGGAGCTCCGTCCGAACAAACTGCAGAAACCATATCCCACGAAAGATTGTTGTCTTTGAAAAAGTCATCCACAAGTTTCTTCACATCGGCTGCCGTAGTTATTTTACAAAATAAAAAAATCTTCCTTTATCACGTCGTCTTTCACATAGCGCACGATAGGCCAAACGATGTAGCGTGATCACCTGCAGTCAATGATGGCCAAACGGAGCGTGTCATCACGAATCATATGAGTTGGATATGTGTCTTGACCTCCGCCGAACTCCTGAGACTGACTCACTGAACCCTTGGGGTTCGATCGAACCTAGGTTAAGAACCACTGGTTTAGATAATTATCCCACTATGTTCTCATATCTGTTCCAGGATGTATTGTATGGAAATAAATATCTCTGTCACAGTGCATGAGATTTGCTCAAAGATTCTGAATTACCATGGATTATAAAAGAACACATTTGAGCACATCATGTGCTTATCTCAATAAACTCTATATATATATATATATATATATATATATATACATATATATATATATATATATATAGGGAAACCCCTTACAGCTCATGTATTATGTCATATTTTAAGTTCATACATTACTAGTAGCATATTTACAGTAGTGAGAGGTCTCTAATGTGTAAGAGACAACAACGCAAACCCAGTATATGTTGCCCTTGGCTGGATCACGTATAAAACACTGGGTTTTGGCGGTGGTGAATATGAGCGAAGAAATGAGCAAAATGATTAACAAAAATAAGCTACTGTTCCGTTATTAGACGTGTGCCGTTTAACCCCATTACTGTCAACCCCTCTGCACAATGCAATGACCTACCACGCTGGCTGTGTCGTGAACGTTCCCCCAAATCAAAGTGGCGAACAGCTAATAGAAATCCATGGTTACTTAATAGCTGTTTTTTTGGATTACAGCCGGAAAACATTTACAAAATGCTGCAATCTGTAAGCATTCTGCAAAGCAAGAGAGACGGCCTGGGGCACAACAATTAATGAACATATTCTGATAACAGCCATGAAATTAGAGCGTCTGAGTCATCATTTATTTGCTCACAGTCCCAACAGCTGAATAACATTGGCTATTATTGTTGTAGAATTCCGTGTGTGTAAACTGAGCAATAGCGGGCAGAGTGGCAGATGGATGGCATCTCCAATAATGTGGCCAAACTAATATTTTCCCAGCAGCTACACACTAATACGTTGACTTGGGAATCGTGAAATAACACTTGACTTTTATTCTGTTCTGCATACGCTGTGCGTATACAAGAGTGGCGACCCACATTATTTGGCAATATCTCATAAATGCAATTTGTATTATTATTGTTTTGTGGTCACACAGAAATTTGATGGATGGACCAGACCTTTTTATATATTCAAAACTCATCTCTGAAATCACAAACAAAACAGTCATTTCTCTGAAGGACTTTGCATTGGAAAACCTTTTGTTCTGCTAATCCTGGTAAGATAAATGTATTTCCCTAGATATTACAGATAATAGAATACATAAATGGCAGGATATGTCAAGGATAGATGTAGATTTGCACATAAAACTATGAAATATCCAATGCTACTATTATTACAGAGGTCACGTGGCATCCTGTAAATTAGGACCCATCTCTGACGTGTACAGTAGTCTCAAAATAGATAAAGCAACATTATAAACTTCAGCGGATTCTAATATAATCTCTTAGACATCATACTAAACTAACGTTCCGTGATTATTTCCTTCTCTTTGCATCTCCTAGACTTTACAGTTTCAATTTGTTTAGCATTGCAACTACAATGTATACTTTGGCAGAGTAAATATATACTTTGTGGTATATTGTACATAGAAACTTAACTAGAAGTTACATGTGAAACAAGTCACCTGTGTGAACCTGGACTTAAAGGGGTTGTCCAAGAAAATAAATAAATATATTTTTTTCCCAGTATCATGGTTTGTTTATATATAAAAATAATAAAAATAAAGCCACATGTGTATAAATTAAAAATGTGTCCATTCACCCTCGGGGTCAGTCCTTCTACAAGCCAGTGGCCATGAATAAGCATTGCAGCCATGAGGCACCCCATACATGGCCAGCACGTATAGAGTACGGAATGCTGTCACGTGACCACTGTACGGTCTACTGTAGAGAGCATTCCATGCAATGGCCATAGAAGACCCATTTAACTACAAACGTTTATAAAAACACAACTGAGCCAGATATCTAGTGACACGCGCGCGCACGCACACGACAAGTACTATATAACCCAATCGAAAATCATACAATTAGTCTTACAAACCAACAGACCTACAGTACGGGCAAACGGACAATACTAATAATGCTAATAATATAGCAGCCAGAATCATTCTTATTAATTAAAATGTAATACAGGAAATAACACTGAAGGATAACTACAGAAATGTGAACATGCAGTACCAAGTCTCCAACCTATTATATCAGACTAAGCTTCCATCTGGATGAGATTCAATGTAGAAATCCTTTAGTCAAACAGGCTGAGAATGCAAGGATTATATGTGTAGGCCATAGAAATCACATGGATTATGTAATGTGGGAAAACTTGGTAATGAGAATTTGCAATATTTATGAATTAGGATAAAGATCAGCACATGACTATAATATTCTACTGTGGATTTAGAAACCTGATGAGACATGAGGTTTGTAGATGAGGTTTAGAAGAATCATTTAAGAAGTCTTAAAAACAAGTTTTTAGACAAGTCAGACTTTACTGTTAGGGTATGTGCACACACACTAATTACGTCCGTAATTGACGGACGTATTTCGGCCGCAAGTCCCGGACCGAACACAGTGCAGGGAGCCGGGCTCCTAGCATCATACTTATGTACGATGCTAGGAGTCCCTGCTACTCCATGGAACTGCTGTCCCGTACTGAAAACATGATTACAGTACGGGACAGTTGTCCTGCAGCGAGGCAGGGACTCCTAGCATCGTACATAAGTATGATGCTAGGAGCCCGGCTCCCTGCACTGTGTTCGGTCCGGGACTTGCGGCCGAAATACGTCCGTCAATTACAGACGTAATTAGTGTGTGTGCACATACCCTTACAGGCGGCGGTGTGAAACCCTAAGGCCTTATTCACACGGACATGTCCGTTTTGAGCGCGCAAAAAAACGCTGCATTTTGCGCGCGCAAAAGTTCCGTGTGTCATCAGCATATGGTGCAATCACGCAGCCGGCATCATGATGACACTCTGGTTTTATGTTTACAAACAGAAAAGCACGTGGTGCTTTCTGTTTTCTTTAATAGTTTTTACTACTGTAGCGCGCATCACCCGGAAGTGCTTCCGTGTGCCGAGCGCGATTTGCATGTACCCATTGACTTCAATGGGTGCGTGCAGCGTGAAACATGGGCAAATATAGGACGTCAGGAGTTTCACGCAGTGCAAATTCACTGACTGTCTGAACGGCCCCATTCATTAACATAGGTTCGTGCGACGCTCGTGAAAATCACGCGTGTAGCACGGACGTATAACACGTTCGTGTGAATAAGGCCTTAGGCAGTTGATACTGCAGCCGTCCACATTAATAAAAAATGGAAGGAGCAGATATGACTAGGGAATACGTACATAAAATATTGAAAAGGAAGGAAATTGGCACCCTAATAATTCTGCTGACCTAGGCCCGGGTCAAAGTTGCATCCAGCATTGTATTTAAAGGGGACATTCATATTAGGACATCGTTTTTCCTGGTCCACTAATTGGCAGTTCTAATAGGACATTAGGTTAGTGAAACTATCTATTTATTGAGTTTGCCGTTTCCCTAATCTATAGGTAAACTGTCCGAGCGATAGAATTCCGTAATGTTAGCTGTATCACTTATGGGAGGCAAAAATACAAGACACTAATTATTGAGTCTCCAGACAGCTTTCCTGAAGACAAGCATGCAGGTGGACGGAGGTAACAGCAGTCATTCACAAACCTTGATGACCTGTCTGACAACACGTCACCTTTAGGTCATACATGCTGTGAAGTTGGGCCAGATTTAATAAGAAAAACTACTAGCGCAATAGTATAGTAATGATATGTGCCCATTCAATAAATTCTCTCTGTTGAGACTAATCGCTCTAAACCAGGACCTCAATCTTTTTCAGTGTAAGGGCATGGCCCCACGTGGCGTATTTCTTCCGCAACTGTCCGAATCAATGCCGCACAGAATCTGCGTTGCAGATTCTGTGGCGGATCTGCCAAAAATGTGCAGTAAATTGATGCGGACTAGCCGTTGCGTATTGAGGTGAAAGTACTTCCCTTCTCTCTATCAGTGCAGGATAGAGAGAAGGGACAGCCCTTTCCCTAGTGAAAGTAAAAGAATTTCATACTTACCGGCCGTTGTCTTGGTGACGCGTCCCTCTTTCGGCATCCAGTCCGACCTCCCTGGATGACGTGGCAGTCCATGTGACCGCTGCAGCCGTCACTTAGACTGAAACGTCATCCTGGGAAGCCGGACTGGAGGAAGAAGCAGGGAGTTCTCGGTAAGTATGAACTTCTTTTTTTTTTACAGGTTGATGTATATTGTGATCGGTAGTCACTGTCCAGGGTGCTGAAACAGTTACTGCCGATCGCTTAACTCTTTCAGCACCCTGGAGAGTGACTATTTACTGACATCGCCTAGCAACGCTCCCGTAATTACGGGTGCACACACGTAGTCACCCGTAATTACGGGAGCCCCATTGACTTCCTCAGTCTGGCTGTAGACCTAGAAATACATAGGTCCAGCCAGAATGAAGAAATGTCATGTTAAAAAACCAATACTTCAATGGAGATTCTAAATTCCGCAATGAAGTCAATAGAGAACTTCCGCAATGAGTCCGCAACCAGTCCGCAATATCCATTGTATGCTGCGGACACCAAATTTTCGCACCGCAGCCTATGCTCCGCAGCGGAATTTTCCGCCTCGTCTAAACGAAGCCTACTAAAAAGAAGTGGAAGGCAATGGAGAAACGGGTCCGCTGCGGATTAACGCTGCAGAGTGTCTACAGCGGAATTCCAGAGCAATTCCGCCACATGGGGCTTTGCCCTAAAGGGAACCTGTTATCTACATTATAGTGTCCTCACTGAGGGCAGCATGATGTAGTGACAGACATGCTGATTTCAGCGGTCTGTCACTTATGTGCTAAAATGCACCCTTTTATGAAAACTTACATTCAGAGCCCAGCATATTAATAAACTGCCGCTTGGTCCGCTCCCTTTTTGATAGCTCCGCCCACTCTGCTGATTGACAGATGCCTCCCTATGAACATTAATAGGGAGACATCTGTAAATCTGATGGCCCCATAAAAATTTTTTTTAACTAAGCTGCTCAACTGATCTGTAGTAGATCTGTGAATGTACAATAACTGGGTCTTCTGGCTTCGTAGTTACATTTTCCAACAGACAAACATCATACCTCTCAACTTTTGAGTATTGCAAAGAGCCAACCGATGCGGCGCACGTTGAGGCAAATAGTTTCCTTTAAGCCACGCCTCTGAACCCGCCCCATTCCCCACCCATACACACACCCAGTTCAGCTCACACAGAATCATGCTCCCATAGCGCTTCCACACAGTATAATGCCAAATAGCTTCCCCCACACAGTATAATGCCCCCATAGCTGCCACCATACAGTATAATGCCCCATAGATGCACCCATAAAGTATAAAGCCAACACAAATGCCCCCATACAGTATAATGCCCAAACAAATTCCCCCATAGAGCATAATGCCCCATAGCTACTCCATACCGAATAATGCCCCTATAGCTTCCCTCATACAGTATAATGCCCCCCTTAGATGCCACCATACAGTATAATGGCCCCACAGCTGCCCCATACAGTATAATGCCCCTATAGCTTCCCCCATACAGTATAATGCCCCATAGATGCCACCGTACAGTACAATGCCCCCTTAGCTGCCCCCATAAAGTATAATGCCGCTTTAGCTGCCCCATACAGTATAATGTCACCTTAGCTGCCCCTAGTGCCAGTGCCCATGTAGATAGTGCCACAGTGCCCATGTGGATAGTGCCCCTATAAACTGCTACAGTGCCCATGAAGATCGTGCCACACCCCCTTGAAGATAGCGCTACCCCCACCCCCTGTAGATCGCACCATTGCGGCTCCCTCTAGCCAACGCTCTGGCCGGGGATTCAGCTCCTGGAAGAGTCACTGACGTCATTGTCCATATATGGTATTTAGCGCTGTGACCGGGGAGTCCTCGACAAGTGGAGGAGCTCCCTCTGCTCCTCCACTCCGTACTAATGCTGAAGCAGGGACCTGACGGTTCAGAGGACGCTGATACAGTTGACACCGGGATATACCACCGGCTGCCCGGGACAGCGGGACTGTCCCGCTGAATCCGGTACTGTTAAGATGTATGCAAACATAGTTATATGTACATTCTCATAAATGTGTAACTAAACAGTCTTTAAACTAGCATATTATCTATAGGCTATTTTCACACGATAAACAAAAAACTGCTGTAAAATACGGAGCTGTTTTCAGCCGTTTTTAAGTGTTTTTTGATGCATTTTTGCGGCCGTTTTTGAAGCTGTTTTTCTATTGACCAAATGAAAAACGGCTCCAAAAACTGCTCAAGAAGTGACATGCACTTCTTCTTACAGGGCGTTTTTTTTTACATGCCGTTTTTTCAAACAACCGTGTAAAAAAACGCTCTGTCGGAACAAAACACAGTTTCAATGGCAGAATTTTGGAGGCGTTAACCTTCCGTTTTTTCAGCCATTTTTCGGGGCGTTCACGGCCCGAAAAACGGCTGAAAATAAGCCGTGTGAACAGCCTTAGGGTCAACGCTAGTTCTTGGAACTTGAATTTTGTTTACAGCAGAGTTCTGCCTAAACATCATGTTTTAATTGCAATATATTTTGCTTTAAACCACAGTATTACACTAGGCATGTCCTCGGTTGTTGTTCTTTTTTCACTTTTGAATCAAGTGATGTCAGTTATATAGTTCTTAGCCTGGTATCAACTGACAATCATATAGTCCTTGCTTTGTAACAAAGTCAGTGACACCCTGAGGGTATGTTCACACGCTGAGCCAAAAACGTCTGAAAATACGGAGCGGTTTTCAAGGGAAAACAGCCCCTGATTTTCAGACGTTTTTTGAGCAACTCGCGTTTTTCGCGGCGTTTTTTACGTCCGTTTTTGGAGCTGTTTTCATTGGAGTCTATGAGAAAACGGCTCCAAAAACATCCAAAGAAGTGTCCTGCACTTCTTTTGACGAGGCTGTATTTTTACGCGTTGTCGTTTGACAGCTGTCAAACGACGACGCGTAAATGACAGGTCGTCTGCACAGTACGTCGGCAAACCCATGCTAATGAATGGGCAGATGTTTGCCGACGTATTGTAGCCCTATTTTCAGACGTAAAACGAGGCATAATACGCCTCGTTTACGTCTGAAAATAGGTCGTGTGAAACCAGCCTTATAATCCAGGTGGCAATAATACTTTTGGGGTAAATTCACACGTAGCGTAAATACTGCAGATTTTCTAGGTCGGATTTCGTTGAGGAAAATCCGCAGCATAATACAGTAGCAGCAAAGTGGATGAGACTTAAAAAAATCTCATCCACACGCTGCGTAAATGATAAGTGGAAAAAAAACTCAGAAATTGACTTGCGGTGCATTTTTTTAAAAATCCACAGCATATCAATTGTGTTTGTGTAATCGCTGCTTTTTTGTTGCGGGTGAACTCAACGGGGTGGTAAAACCTGCAACAAATAGCAGATGTTGCGATTTTTGCAGCAGAAAAGCTGCGATTTCACCACAAAAATCACAACTCACACAAAAAGAATCTTATACTTGCCCAGAATTCTGTGTCTTTGTCCCATTTGACAGCTGCAGCCAATAACAGGCTGCAGTGGTCACATGGGATGAAACGTCATGCCAGGAGGCCGGGCTGCAGGATGGAAGAGAGACGTGTTGCCATGGCTACGTAAGTATGGAACTTTTTATTTTACGTGCAGTTTTCCGCAACGTACACATATCCGTCCTGTGTGACCATAGCCTTACTATTATAACATCTGATTCCAAATGCAAGTAATGCCATGACAGCCACTGTGGTGACCTGTGGTGACCTCAGGAATCTGATCTAGAGCAGGGATGGGGAATGTCCGGCCCACGGGCCGTATAAGGCGAGATCGTTTGGTACGGCCTGACCTCACTCATACCGCTTCATTCGCTACTTGGCTCCGTTCGCCCTACTCACTCACATGTAGGAGCAGGAGAAGGGCGGACGGAGCCAAGTATGGCGGCGGTCTTAGTGAGATCGGTGCGTGCCAGCCCAAGAGTGGACCAGTCCGGTCACCTGAACTGAGTCAGCGACGTGAGGTCAGGTGACTCAGGTCAGGTGACCGGACTGGTCCACTCCCAGGCAGGCACAGTCCAGTCACCTGACCTCATGTCCACTCCTGTCACAGCATGCCCTGACTTCACTCTGACCGCCGCGTCATTCCCTCCTTGGCTCCGTCCGCTCGCCCTACTCACTCACATTTAGGAACAGGAGGAGGGCGGCGTTCTGAGTGAGGCCGGTGCGTGCCGGGCACGAGAGTGGACCAGTCCAG
This sequence comes from Rhinoderma darwinii, assembly GCF_050947455.1. Lineage (NCBI taxonomy): Eukaryota > Metazoa > Chordata > Amphibia > Anura > Rhinodermatidae > Rhinoderma > Rhinoderma darwinii. Next base: position 93,163,156 of record NC_134691.1, read on the forward strand.
CAACCTGACCTGAATCACCTGAGATGAGGTCAGATGACCGGACTGGTCAGCTCTCGAGGCGGCACGCACTGACGTCCTCACTCTGACCGCCGCATCCTCATTCACTAGCAGTGAATGACAGTACTTGGCTCCATCTGCCTTCCTCCTGAACAAAAATTTAGAAACTTAGCGGAGGTCGAAATGTAGCTGTAGTGTAGACATAAGACCTGCCCTAAATACATGAAGTGAGGTCAGGTGACTTAAAGGGTTATTTTTCATCAAGGACATTTATGATATATCCGCAAGATAGGTCTTAAATGTCACATAGATGCGGTCCCACATCTGGATCCCAGATCCATCTCTAGAATGGGGCCCCTTAAACCCCATTCTACCTCTTTACGTCGTGGCTGACTCGTGTGATTTCCGACCATGAAGAAGAAAACCGCGGAGCTACGCTGTTTCAGTTAGTTCCATAGAACTGAATAGTAGTTATGGAAACAGCGTAATGCACATGCTACGCGGTTTCCGTAACTGCCATTCACTACTATGGAAGTTATGTAAAATCTGCAACATTTTTACGCCAGAAAACTAGCGTCAAACTTGTGATATATTCCAGTCATCACCCTCACACTTTCCTTTTACCTAAAATATAAATAATACAGCACTGGGTTCCGGGATTCGAATCCAACCAAGGGCAACAACTGCATGAAGTTTGTATGTGTTTGCTTGGGTTTCCTCCGGGTTCTCCGGATTCCTCCAACGCTCTAAAAACATACTGAAAGGTTTATTGGCTTCCTATGAAAGTGACCCGTGGGTGTGCGTGCGTGCGTACGTGTGTGTAACTTATGGAAATTAGATTGCAGTAAGCCCCAATGGGGACAGTGACTGATATGAATGTTGACAATCTCTACAATCCTGCGGAATATGTCAGCGCTACATAAGCAAGAGAAATAAATAATTGCTGCAATAATTAATCTGAATAATAATATGTTGAAACAATGTACAGCAGCTTCATGTTACAAAATATCGAATATTTAAACAACACAGGAATCATCATATATAGAAGTAGACTCTAATTAAGTTACATTTCCCACTTCTGTAAACTTCTACATAACTCTGAATTCTACAGAAAGACAAGAGTTAAAGGGGTTGTCCAGGCACCGGGTGATTTTTCATACTGATGAACTATCCACACGATAGGTCATCAGTAAATGATCAGCGGGGTCCGAGGTCATCAGTATGAAAAACCGCCCCGTGCCCGGACAACCCCTTTAATACCTCTGCCGTTACAGACATGAGTGATTTGCGCAGTGATCACACTGACCTGACTGTATATTCTCATGCAGCAAACTCCATTTCCACTTTTCTTTGATAAATACAAACAGGGAACGTCTACATGGAAGGAGCACAGAAACCTTCAACTTCAATGGCAAAAAAAAAAAGCGCTTGGTTTTGTCTGGGAGTATGATCACCGCACAGCAATTTAATACACCTTATCATGTGGTCTGTTGCTATAGCAATCCTGAATCCAGCAGCTCCCGTACAGGCAAATGACAAAGGGTCTCGCCCTCCCCTTCCCTCTGGTGCAAGGTAATCCACCATTGCCTCTTCCAAAGAGTCAGACCTACATCACCTTGTGCTCTGCTATGTATAAGAAGTTTGGCCTTGCATTTTTATCTGTTTATCTGTGAAAAGTACTATACCGCGCTACAAAGACACACAATTCACTTATTACCTATGCTACCAGGTCACAATTTACGGTACGGAATTCTCCTCCTCCACTTTGGGTCCTATTAGACGAGCAGATATTCCATCATGAACAAGCGACGAGTAACGATTTGGCGAGTTGTTTGCAATCGAAAGACGGTCTATTACACGTGACAATAATTGCTAAAGATTTTCGCTGATCAGTCGTTACTGCGTCCATTGCTGATTCGCCCATACAGAAATTACACACAAAGATTATTAAGCTTGTAGGTGGTGTGCAAATGACTGTAATCTGCGAACGACTGATTAGATGAGGCGATTTGGCGGCAACGAATGATAATCTTTCACTCAGGTCGATGTGGCCGATCCACAGAAACCCAACAGTTTATCGTTCGTTATTCGATCGCTCCAAACTATTAGACGTGGCGATTCTCTTGCAATTGAACGATTATGCGAAAATTCGGACAATAATCGCTTTGTCTAATACGGTCTTTAGGCTTGGTGAATTGAAATCAAGAGATGTAAACTAAACTTTTCCATTGAGTAGTGATATTACTAGATGCAGATGTAGCAGAGCAGAGTTTGCCATTTGGCTCAAAGAAGTGTGATCTCATAATTTGTTTTTACATGGAACTTTAGGTAAACCAATGCATAGTCTTAAGTAAGAGAATGAACAGGGCCAGAGTCCCAGGGGCACAGAGATTCTTGACGCTTCTTCTTTCCAGGGAAATCTCTCTGCCTGGAGACTTTGTCCTGGGAATCTCCTAAAGTTACTGTACATGAACAATTAACCTGCTACGGATAAAAAAAATCTGCACCACAGGTCAAATTCTGCAGGGGAATTTTCCGGACTAAAATCTGCATCAATTACGTTATGTGTGAACTCATCCTTAGGGCTTATTCAGACGAACGTATAATACGTCCGTGCAACGTGCGTGATTTTCAAGCGCCTCGCACGGACCTATGTTAGTCTATGGGGCCGTGCAGACTGTCCGTCAGTTTCACGCAGCGTGTCCACTGCGCAAAACTCACGACATGTCCTATATTTGTGCGTTGTTCGCGCATCACGCACTCATTGATGTCAATGGGTGCGTGAAAATCATGCGCACCACACGGAAGCACTTCCGTGTGACGCGCGTGATTCGCGCAACAGCTGTCAAACTATGAATGTAAACAGAAAAGCACCACGTGCTTTTCTGTTTACAAACATCCAAATGGAGTGTCATAATGATGGCGGCTGCGAGAAAATCATACGTATGTTGACATCTTTTGCCATGACTAAGAACACCGTACGTGTTTGAAACGCATAGGCTTGGGTATTTACCCGCACTACTCCTTGCCTTGAGACTGCGTCTCTACTTCATTTTTTAACGATTTTGCTAATAAAAGTGGGAACAATCCTTCCTTTTTAAACTTTATTCAGCGCTGGATCATCTCTCCTTTTTTTCTATTTCTTACGTTACTTTAGGGTAAAAATGGGAAAACAGAGTTCTTGTTTTTTTTACATATTACAAAAAAACTTTATTCAAGTATTTTTCTAAACATTTTTAGTCCGCCTAGGGAACTTGAGCAAGCACATGCTAGATCGCTAGTACAATACACTGCAATACTTAAAGGGTAACTAAACTTTCAAAAATGTCATGTCAGGGTACGTTCACACGCTTAGCAAAATACGTGTGAAAATACGGAGCTGTTTTCAAGGGAAAACCGCTCCTGATTTTCAGACTTTTTTTAAGCAAACTCGCGTTTTTCGCTGCGTTTTTTACAGCCGTCTTTGGAGCTGTTTTTCCATAGAGTCAATGAAAACGGCTACAAAAACATCTCAAGAAGTGACATGCACTTCTTTGTCCGTGTAAAAAAACGCCCCGTCGGAACAGAACGCCGTTTTTCCCATTGACATAAATGGGCAGATGTTTGGAGGCATTCTGCTTCAGTTTACGGCCCGGAAAACGTCCTAAAATAAGCCGTGTGAACATATCCTCTTAGTGACATGTCAGAAATTTTTAGAGAAAAGCCGATTACAAACTAAGCGGCTCAGCGCTCACCCAAAACGCTTCTGTTGCTTCATTTCAGCAATCAGTGGCGGTCTCAGTGCTTGGACCCCCACCGATTAAAACTTTTGACATGTCACTATGACATGTCAGAAGTTTTATGAAAGTTTGGTTACCCTTACCAGCTCCTATAAACCCCTTCGCACACCTCGACGTAACTGCACGTCCTGGTGCGGGGGTGAAGTATGGAGCGGGCTCACAATCTGAAAACACTCCATACGCTGCAGGTGTTATCTGTGTTAAAGCTGACACCCTGCATTAACGGCCAGGAACCGCGATTGTGCTGCTACTGGCCATTTAACAACGTAGATGCCGCAGTCAATAGCGACCGCGGCATCTAAGCCATTATAAAAAAGGGAGTGGCCCCCTCCAACCGCTCATCGCCCCCCGCCCCGACCGCAGAGAGCCGATGGTTGTCATGGCACCCAGGTCTGCCTTCTTTCTGTTTCTGTTAAGCCCGGCCTCTGTCAGGGCTTAATAGAAGCCTGTAAAAATGACAATATACTGCAATACATAAGCTGGTTCAAAACCCCTAGGAGAACTATTAAAAAGTGTAAAAAAAAGTTGAATGAAGTTTTCAGTAGTGAAAAAATAAAAAAAAGATATTAAAAAAGTTCAAATAAAACCTTTTCCCATAAAATAAAAAAACAAAAACAAAATTGGTATTGCCGCGTCTATAAAAGTCAGAACTAGTACAATATAAAAAATGTTAACTCGCATGGTGAAAGCTGTGAAAAAATTTAAAACACTAAAATCGCTGTTTATTGGTTACCTTAGCTTTCACAATTTTTTAAATAAAAAGTGATCAAAAAGTTGTACAGTACGTACGAAAAAATAGCAATAAAAACTACTTCTCGTCCCGTATAGAATAAGCCCTCACACTGCTGAAATCGACAAAAAAATGAACAAAAGTTATGGCTCTCAGAATATGGGGGCACAAAACTATTATTTTTTTAAACAAATAGTTTTTTCCTTGTAAAAGTAGTAAAATATAAAAGAAACTATATAAACTTGGTATCACGTAATCTTATTGTGCTGCAGAATTAAGTAAAATTGTCTTTTTTTTGAAAGTACGTTTATACTGAGGGTTTTTTTACATTTGATTTAATTACATATATTTAAGAGAACAGTACTTTCTTTAAGAAAACGTGTCATGTTGAAAATACAGACCTATCTGCGGGCAGCATGTTATAGAACAGGGGGAGCTGAGCAGATTGATTTGTATTTTTGTAGAAATAGATTCAGTGGAACTTGTAATTTATTAATTTAAACCTCTGCTCATTCTGGGCTTAGGAGTCCAGTGGGCGGTCCTAATCACTGATTGACAGCTATCTTTGTATATACACTCAAACAGGGAAGGCTGTCAATCCCTGTGTAGGACTGCCAACTGGACTCCTAAGCCCAGAATGAGCGGAGGTTTAAATGAATAAATTACAAGTTCTACTGAATCTTTTATTACAAAAGTATACATCAACCTACTCCTGATCTATAACATGCTGCCTGCAGATTGGACTGCATTTTCAAGTGACTAGTCCCCTTTAAGGGGCTAATGGCTTTACTAATAATAAAAAAAAAAGGTACCCAATGTGCCGTGATACTTTAAATAGACTTCAAACTAACACATTTTTTTTATGGTGCGTAAATGACCCCCAACATATGCTTCAATAATTAACTCATTGGAAATAATAATTTCAGGAAAAACTAGATTTCACATTATGAGACAATATAGTAGCGAGATTTATCCAATACACAGTAGGCCATAGGTGACAAATGTTTGTCTGTTCGTCTGCAGTTGGGAGGACAGCCACATGGCTTTTACCCAATCTTGGAAATGACAGGAAATTAGTTCTTGCACTTCGGGTCAGATTACTTCCGTGTATTACTGTTTGTAGCAGATGGCTGCAACTCATAAGTGGGTAAACACAAGAAATATTTTATTTTTGTACACAACAACTTTAAAAAAAAACAACAAAAAACTGGGCAGAGGGGACCAATTAGGAAAATCTTGGCGCAGCGTTATTTGTGTCAACATTTACAGAAAATTTCTCTTTGAAGGTTCTCTATCCTTACCAGTGAGTTCTATATACTGTACTTACATATGACTTTTGATCATTTAGAACATTTGATAATCCGGCTCCTGTCTAATCCATTTGATGACGTATTAAAGACATTTTAGATAGTGTGTCTCTTACTTTAAAGAAAAGCTTCATGTTTGGAGCAACTCTTCAGAAAACAGTGGCGTAGCTATAGGGGTCGCAGCGGTCGCAGTTGCCCACGGGCCCCCGTTGCCATACAGCATGTTTCCTAACTAAATCTTCTGTGGTTACGGTCACATGGTACACTTAGTGTACCATGTGACCGTGTTGTCACGTGACCGCTTCCAGACAGAGCAGAAGAGTCGGTGCGGAGGACTCCAGGTAAGCTGCAGTGTAATGTAATGTATTGTGTTGTAATGTAATGTAATGTATTGTGTTGTAATTTAATGTATTGTGTTGTAATGTAATGTAATGTATTGTGTTGTGATGCCTTGTAATGTATCGTGTTGTTTGCGGTGGAGAGGGGTGGGGCGTTAAATCACAGCCCCCCTCCTCCACCGCAAACTGCACAATACAACACAATACAGTATAGTACACATGACTATGAGAGCGGGGCTGCGGCTGTGTAATACAGTCACTGCCCCGCTCCTGAGTCCTGACATGTGCGCGCCGTCAGGATGACGCGATGCGGCCAGCGCTGCACTAATGATCTGTGGCACTGAAGACAGAACATGGCGGGCGCGCTACAAAACACCCCCATGTTCTGTCTTCGGTGCCTGCGCCGCCGCTCCTTAGTGCAGCGCCGGCCGCATCCCCTCATGCTGACCACGCACGCACTTCCTGTCAGGAGCGGGGCAATGGTTGTATTACACAGCCGCAGCCCCGCTCTATAACAGCGGAGATCAGAGAAACCTCTCATCTCCGCCGCTATTCTTCTGAATGCTGTGATCAAAGCTGACTGCAGCATTCAGGGGAAAATGAGAAGGGGGGATGCCCCTGGATCGCATCACAGAGAATTCCTGTGACGCGATTAAGGGACATACCATATATGGGCAGACAGCCCAGGGTCTATTGAAGGACCCCAGGGCTGTCCTACCATATTTCCTGTTGTTAGGGCATACTGAGGTATGTCCTAACAACTGCCTGTGTACTATCAGTCCACAGGCTAATGTACTGGCATATAGCTATAGGCCAGTACATTGAAGTTTAAAAATAAATTAAAAACAAAGTAATGTTAAATAATAAAAATACACATACACCTTTTTTACAATAAACATTAAAATGAGTCTCAATACATAAAACATACACATAATCGGTATTGGCGCGGCCGTAATAACCTGCACAACTATTTTTTTGCATCATTTATGATGTGTACTCTGTAAAAAAATAAAATAAAAATTGCTTTCTATCACTTAGGCCCGCGATTGTGGGCACGGCCGGCCGCCCGCCGACTGCCACCCGCATTTTCGGGCCGTGCTCCCATACAAAGTATGGGAGCACGGCACGCAAAATGCAAAAGAACGGACATGTTGACATGGTTATTTACGGTCGTGTGCATGGGGCCTAATTGTGAGGCACAAGGTGCGATGATGAATTTAACCTCCATGTGCCTCACATTAATAGTAATTAACCCCATCATGTACCTTACATATTAACCCATTATGACTGAGAAACATGATGGGGTTAATAACTATTAATGTGGGGCACATTCAAAATTCATCATCACACCTCGTGCCTCACATTAGAAAACGAAAGAACTTTTTTTTTTTTTATTACTGTTGGCAAAGTAAACGAAGTATCAGTATCGAAGTCCAAACTTTGGTATCGTGACATCTCTACACTGTGGGTCGCGTCCCCCTGGGGGTTCGTGAGTCACTCACTGAGGTCCTGGTTCCAATCAATGCTGGAGCAAGGAGCTGACATCTCCTTGATCCAGCATTCCCTGTGCCCTGAGCGGCTCGACGCAGGCTGGCGGGATGTAGCGACATCATCGCTCCTGCCTGCGCTGAGTCACTCATAGTACACAGGCAAAGGATACACAGGCATAGTACACAGGCATAGTACATAGTACACAGGCATAGTACATAGGCAAAGGATCCTCCACTCGACGTGGGAACGGGGATAGGTAAGTAATTATGCAAATATGGGGACATTATACTGTATGGGGGGCTGATATTGTGGGGGGGGCATTATACTGTATGGGGGGCTGATATGGGGAGCATTATACGGTATGGGGCTGTTATGGGGGGGCAGTATACGTTATGTGGCATTATACTGTGTGGGGGCAGCTATGGGAGCATTAACTGTGTGGGGGCATTATACTATGGGGGCTGTTGGGCAAGGCGTCTGGGCATAGGCGCGCGCAGGGGTCTGATGATGATGGTGGTGCTGGGGAGGGGTAGGGGGGCCCAAGCTGAATTCTTGCACCCGGGCCCATGAGCCTTTAGCTACGCCCCTGTCAGAAAATATTATGATGTTGCCATGATAGAATTCTACAATGAGATGCTTTTATCAGAATCGTTCAGTCATGTTAGCTATGCTAAGGATCAGAATATACTGCAGTAAAAAAAAATAAAAAAAAACAGGCTGACCATTGACAAGATGTAAAAATAGTTACTCATTTTGAGACATGTTCATTAAAATGTCTCACAGCTCATGATAAATGTCTCTAAGGGTATGTTCACACGCCCTATTTACGGACGTAATTCGGGCGTTTTACGCCTCGAATTACGTCCGAAAATACGGCTCCAAACCGCTGGCAAACATCTGCCCATTGAAATCAATGGGGTTACGATGTTCTGTGCACACAGGCTTTTTTTAACGCGCCGCTGTCAAAAGACGGCGCGTAAAAAGGCGCCCGCTCTCGAAAAAGTGCATGTCACTTCTTGAGACGTAATTGGAGCAGTTTTCCATTGACTCCATTGCAAAACAGCTCCAATTACGTCCGTAATTGACGCCGCGAAAAACACGAGTTCGAGCAATTACGTCTGAAATTCAGGAGCTGTTTTCGCCTGAAAACAGCTCCGTAATTTCAGGCGTATTGGACGCTGCCGTGTGAACGTACCCTAATACCGCAGCCTTTTATAAAACAAGCACAAGCTCAGATCTGACTTGTTGTACATGTGTTTTATCTTTTTAAGACAAAATTCTGTCTTTAGAAAGTGATAAATATGTCACACAGGTTTAACTAACAAGTCACACCTCCACCACACAAATTTCAGGGGGTTTCAAAGTGACAATGTTAGGGGTACATACGTGGTGGATTTGTTGCGGATTTGTCATTCGTATTTGCGGGTGGATAATCTGCAGTGGATGACTGTTGCAGGCGAGTGAATGGGATTTTAAAAAGCTCATCCTTGTGCTACTAAACATTTTCCGCACAGAAATAAAAGCTTGCTGTGGATTTATCCAAAACAAATCTGCTACGTGTGTGGGTACACATATTTAGAACGGAGACCCAAAGATACATTTTTTCCACAGCTGTCAATTATCCGTTATGAAAACTTTTGTCTCTAGAAACGTCATTAATGTTTGCCAAAAATTATTGAATTCTTAATTGGTCCTATGTTGTGATAGACCTGCAGTGACATACCCCCTGCATCCGTACATTACTAGTACACTCAGAGTCCACTGTTACTATATTAAGCCATAGTTGCTCTAACCCCAATGATGCCCCCGAAAGGAGTTGCAACCGCCTCAGTCAAAGAAAAAGGCTGAAATAGCCGAAAAATTGGATAAACTGGATAAACTTTACATGCGGATGATTCACCCTCCACTAGCCAATCCAATGCCAAGGATGACTCCGCTCCTGAGCCCCACAGTGAACAAGGGATTAGCTCTCTGGGGGACACCCTAAGAACTGCAAATCTTCAAAGTCCAATCCCCCTTAGACACTATTCATCAGCAAGACCGAGAAAATAGACTCCGCCGCTGTTACCTGCGGTTTGTAAGCTTACCTAAACACTCTGAAGGACGTGACCTCCAGATTTTTGGGGAAAATATCCTGGCGACCACATTTGCCCACAATAACTATTCGGTCCTGTCAGCGGTGGAGTGGGCTGACCGCATTCCTACACAGTCACTCCCTGAAGGGGCACCTTTACTAAATTCCTAAACTAGAGAGATCGGGACACTGCTGCATCTCACAAGGTAGAAAAGCCCAATCCCACTAGATGATGACCGCACCCATGTATATTCGGACTTCTCACTTGGAGTTCAGCGCAAGAGAGCTCAATGCTCCTCTGTTAAAGGGTTTATCCCACTTTTAAAAGTCTAATTTAAAATGATAGAAAAGTACGCAATTCCCCAATTAATTGTGTTTAAAAAAAAAAAATGTTGCTGAAACTATTGGTATAGTTTACTTGCAATGGCGCCACCTGCTGTTTCTTTAGTCATAGTCCGTGCACGTCAACTTAGCAATGCCTTCGCTAGTGGTCACGCATGTGCAGCTTGTAATAGGCAGCGGCGGGATTCTCATTCATTTCAGCGGCGCATTTATCCTACTGTAGTGGGAGGGCAGGAATTGTTTTTGGCTTTCGAAAGTAGAGCATGCGCAGTGGCACAATAAATGACAGTTGGAGAAGATAACACTTTGTATCACAGCTAAATAAACACTTGCGCTCTTCACATTGGTTGATGACATAGGCAAATGCAAAAATCATGGCGACACCTGTGATATACACAGCGGTGACACCAGGAGATCACTACAAACTAGACTGAGGGGAATACCGGGGACCTAGGAATTATTTGGTCAGCCTATGTTACTTATGTCATATATTAACTATCAATGATCTTTTAGATCCTTAGATCATACACTACTTCCGCACAATCAGTACGAGTAATGCAGTTATGTCGGTGCCATTAGCAGCATGCCAGTGTTAGGCCCTGTTCACACAGTTTTTTGCACGCAGAATATTCTGCCTCAAAATTCCGTCTGATTTTGATCTGCTTGCACGCCGTTTGCCGTGTTTTTCGCCCGCGGCCATTGAGAGCTGTGGGCAAAAACGCAGTGAAAAACGCTTTCTCTGCCTCCCATTGATGTCAATGGGAGGTCAGAGACGTCAACAGCCGAAGATAGGGCATGTCGCTTCTTTTTCCTGCGAGACGGTTTTTCCGCTCGTAGGAAAAAAACGCCTCCGCCTCCCATTGCGATCAATGGGAGGCATTTTCGGCTGTTTTCTAGCGCAGTTTCCGCATCAAAAAACTTGTAAAAAAAAACGGTGTGAACAGGGCCTTACATTTGCAGCGTTAGCATTGTATATCACAGCTGTTCACGATCAGTGTTATTTCAACTGATAGTTTGAAAGTTGTACTCCAGTTTTATTGGTACTAGGAACGCTTTTTCCTGGTGGTATATATTTTTATATATGTTTTCTATATGTCAGTGGTATTCCCATGTTGTTCTTTCGTTTGTCTACAGTATATCATAAGTAATGTTTGCCAGCCACTATGTACATTTCCACAGCAGCCAGCAAGGGGGTAGAGGAGGCTGTAGAGTGAGTGATGCAGCAGCTGAGAAGTGTCACTGAAGTAGAGGCACATGCAAAGATTTATGGGTCTTGTAGTAAACAGCCTCTATAGTGCAATCATGCGTGCCTCCTCTGAAGCCATCCCACAATAGCTCAGTCCATTCGGCGCGTCTCGGAGGATAAAACGGAATCCACATAAACACAAAAGAAAGGTACATTTACAGAAAGTAAGACTAGATACAGTTTCTTTGCATTTTTTTTTTTTTTAACAGATTTTGGTAGTAAAATGAGTTGTGGTAAAACCGTTTTAGGAAGCCTTGTTATGTTCTATCCGTTCGCCTTAAAGTCATTGCAGACAATCGCACACATTTCTTCAACAGCCCCCGTGAGGTACATGACTGGCTGCCGTTTAAACAGCTTGACCGAGATCCCTCACCGGAGCTTCAAGAAAATTGTGTCTAATTTATAAAATACTTAAAACCCTGATGAACTATACAGGTTAAACTTCAGAGGGAATTTCATTTTCTGCGGGCAGGTTCAACTACTAGACTAGTTATAAGTACCTCATTTGCCATAACAGGGTGGTGTGCGCCTACTCGTTCTGCTTTCCCACCATCGAGAAGCCCAATTGTCATATATCTCGAACTCCTTCCCCCATAAGGAGGGAAAAAAAATGGGTTCAATAAAAATGGACATTGTGGGTACTCCTATGCCAACTCACCTCACCACAGGAAATCTGGGACAAATATGCCACTAAATTAGGCCTCACTTCTATCTCAGATCCAATGACCCCGGTTTTCAACAACCCTCGATTGCCCTTACTCATAGGCAGGTCTAATATTTTGGGCCTCATTATCATGGAAGCCTACCATCTCATTCAAGCAAATTCTATCCAATCTTTGGCTTCGTTCCTGGGGGCAGGTCCAGTGGTGCATGGTTATCTCATATACTATTTTCCAGATCCATTCTTTAACTGGAAATCTGGCACGGGGTCTCACTTTACATTCCTACTTGGTGTCTCTTGTCTACGTGCTGCTCATAGGAGGGAGCAAACATCTATCCCCTCTTCCATATGTGATGGCATGGGACATAGAGCTTCAGAATGCTTTCTAATCGTATGTTTGACTGAAGACTTTTGCGCAATCCCACAAGATCTCTATATCTTGTTGGCTGCAGGCAAAAAAAAATGATATATTTTACCTGTGGTATAGGACACCTGCAGTCCTACAGAGAGTTTTTGCTGAGTCTTCAGATGTCTGTTAGAGATTTGGAAAGGAGCTGGGCTCTCTGTCTCATTTATGGTGGAACTGCGCCAGGATAAGACCGTTTTGGATACTGATGAATGACTTGTACAACCGGGTCTGCAGCTCCCAGATCATTAGGACGCTATATGTGGCTCTTATCTCCATGCTCCTGGGATCTATCTCAAAATTGAAGAAGGGGCTTTTGCAATTCTTCATTTAAGCAGCTCACCTACTTGTATTTAGGCACTGAAAATTCACAATGACCCCCTTTGTCAGGGAATGGATACATTCAAGAAAATTACACGAGTGGAAGAGTCGATGGCCGCAGATTCTGATTTAAAGGACAAATATTTCAAGATCTGTCAGCCCTAGTTGAGTTACAAGTAATCCAACTCTTTCCGGTCCTGGCTTTCTTCCTATGAATCATAATTATGTGGATGCCCCATGTAGGATCACTCCTCGTTATTGACATACATAACATCTTAAGAATTACTAAAATTACGCACTTAACTGGCTCCTTTTTCTCTTTTTCGTTTGTCACTTTTTTGGTGTTGTGTTCTTCTTCCCTTTCCGTCCTTCCCAAGGTTCTCCCCTGCTCAGATCAGAGTTCCAGCTGGGCTTGCCGTGGTATACTAAATCATTTTCTGTGTATTTGAACATTTATTGTACAGGGAGAGCAGTCTTCGTTATGTACTCTTTCTACAATCTACTGTCTTATTGTTCATGTCCCTGAACTTTAAGTAAAAGATATTGAACCATAAACGATGAACTACCACAACAGCCTATGTGCCTTCACATACTAGTAATCAAATGCCCTTCTGCATCTTTTATGAGCTCCAACTTAAAATTTCTATTCTTTTTAAAAACAGATTTATCAAATCATTAATTTCCCATTATTTTTATACAGCCAAGTTATTCGCAGCTCTTTAAACAGAGTGGGGCAGATGTACTAATACAAGTACATTGCATGAGAAAGAATAGATTTAGTTCTAAATGCAACATGTATTTTAATTAGTTTCTGTAAAATGGGCCGTGTTTTGTCTGTTGTACTAAGTGACTCTGATTTATCAAAGTTATGTGCCACAGACCAGAAAACAACCTGGTGTTGTTCAGTCAATCCATCGCACATTTCACCCTATGCATTATACATGTGAATAGAGTTTTGTACACCCCATCTACATCTATTCTACTGTAAATTGCCACTGATTTGCAGTGAAGAATCCACCCTGCATACCCACTGCAATTCAACAACGTCTGAGCATACCCAATGGTGCACAGTACTTTGAAAAACTGAATGGTGAGTCTGTATTAGGGTATGTTCACACGGCGGGGGTCCGTAACGGCTGAAATTACGGGGATGTTTCAGCCTGAAAACATCCCCGTAATTTCAGCCGTACCGGCATGTGCAGGCGCTTGAACGCCGCGTCAATTACGGCCGTAATTAGCGCTGCTATTCATTGGAGTCAATGAATAGCGGCTCCAATTACGGCCAAAGAAGTGACAGGTCACTTCTTTGACGCGGGCGTCTATTTACGCGCCGTCTTTTGACAGCGGCGCGTAAATATACGCCTCGTGTGAACAGACAAACGTCTGCCCATTGCTTTCAATGGGCAGATGTTTGTCAGCGCTATTGAGGCGCTATTTTCGGGCGTAATTCGGGGCAAAAACGCCCGATTTACGTCCGTAAATAGGCCGTGTGAACATACCCTTAGGGTATGTTCACACGGCTGTAAAATATGGAGCGGTTTTCAAGCGAAAACAGCCTTTGATTTTCAGTCGTTTTATATGCATCAGGAGTTTGTTGATGCGTTTTTTACGTCCGTTTTTGGAACTGTTTTTCTATTTACCCAATGAAAAATGGCTCAAGAAGTGACATTCACTTCTTTTTACGTGGCGTTTTTTTTAAGTGGAAACGAAACGCAGTTTTCCCCATTGAAATCAATCAGCAGATGTTTGGAGGCATTCAGACCCCGTATTTACAGCCGTTTTTCGGGGCATTTATGGCCCAAAAAATGGCTGAAAATAAGCCGTGTCAACATACCCTTAGGGTAAGTCTAGAGGGCGTGGCACGGATACGATGCGGCCAACAACCGCACCGGCAGCAAGTTCGACGCAGCTGTCAAATTACCACGCATTGTTGCAGGTAGAACGGCCCTTTATCTGCAAAATTGTGCGGCCATAAAGGGTGTATTGATTAATGGTTGCACGATTTTTCAGGTAAAAGGGCCGTTTTACCTGCAACAACAAGCAGTTACTAACAGGCTATTTGACAGCCGTGCCATACCAGGTGCCAGTGCGGTTATTGGCCGCATCGTGGCCGGGTCAGTGCTGCTCCGTGTGGCCTTGCCATTACAAAATCTCCCCCTAATGTCCTCACACTGATCCCCTTCCCCAGTGGAATTATAATCTAGTTTCTGTCTCAAAATCTCTTACATTCGAGAGCAGTATAATTCCACTGTGCGTTTTTAGCATGCGTTTTTAGTTTAGGTTGATGAACTCCCATTGAGACAGGAGTTAAATTCAAAAGCAAAAATGCCCTAAACGCAACAGAGTCAACCCAGCTTACTGGCAGCTTGATAAGGAATATTCACACTGTGCAGTTTTGGTGCAGTTTTTGAAGCCAAAGCCAGGAGTGGACCATAAAGGAGGGGAAGTATTCCACTGCACTGTGTGACTATAAAACTTATGTGAAAAACCTGTTTAGACGTCTCCTTCCCCTTAGGCACATTGTTATGAACACATACTCCCTAACGTTCCATTCTGAAAATATACCTGGTATCCAAACAAAGTGCAGCCCACACCAATGAGTGAAACGTAACACGCATATACCTCGTGAACACGTGGGACGGGTAATAAATCCCGGTACTGACTGAAAAGCAAGCTATTTATACTTGTAAGTTAGATAAATACTCGGCCGCCGGGTGCTGAAGCTGCATGTGGCACTACCAGGGAGGGGGGCAGTGAAGCACTACCTGGGAAGAGGGGGCTTTGTGGCACTATCTACAGTGGGCACTAAATTTATGGTGGTACAAACTGGGGGCCTATCTTCTTTATGGGGTATTAAACAAGGCCTAACTTCTATATGAGGGCACAAAGTGACGTTTTCTGCCATTTTCCTGCCCTCCGTGATTTCCCCCACAAAGGGGCCCACTAAGTCTTGGTCGCCCAAGGGCCCACATAAACCTGGAGCCAGCCCTGCCTGGGGGGCACTACCGGGGAGGGGGACTGTGATATTATACTACCACACAACCTATACATGCACTGTAGGACTAAAACCATTTTCACACCGCAGTTATTTGCATTAGTATTTTAAGCTAAAACAGGAGTGGAACATAAAAAGAGAAAAGTATAAGGGTATGTTCACACGGCTTAGCAAAATACGTCTGAAAATACGGAGCGGTTTTCAGCATTTTTCGCGGCGTATTTTACGGACGTTATTGGAGCGGTTTTTCAATGGAGTCAATGAAAAACGCCTCCAAAAACGTCCCAAGAAGTGACATGCACTTCTTTGATGCGGGCGTCTTTTTACGCGCCATATTTAGAAAGCGGCGCGTAAAAATTAAACCTCGTGGGAACAGAATACCGTAAATCCGATTGCAAGCAATGGGCAGATGTTTGGAGGCGCAATGGTGCTGTTTTTGCAGGCGTAATTCGAGGCGTAAACAGCCTGAATTACGTCTGAAACCACTGTGTGTGAACATACCCTTACAGAAAAAAACTGTATAAGGCCTCATTTACACGAACGTGATATACGTCCGTGAGACTCGCGTGCTTTTCACGCGGGTCGCACGGACCTATACAAGTCTATGGGGGCATGCAGACTGTCCGTGAGTTTTGCTCAGCGTGAGTGCGGTGAAAAAAACTCACGACATGTTCTATAATTCTGCGTTTTTCGCGCATCACGCACCCATTGAAGTCAATGGGTGCGTGAAAACCACGAAGGTCGCACGGAAGCACTTCCGTGCGAACTGCGTGATTCGCGCAAGAGCTGTCAAACTGAATGTAAACAGAAAAGCACAATGTGCTTTTCTGTTTACAAACATCCGAACAGAGTGTCTTAGACATGAGCGAACCGAACTTTACCGGGTTCGGCCGAACTCGTTTTGACCGAACCCGGCAGGAGACAGTCACTGTCCAGGGTGCTGAAAGAGTTAAACTGGTTCAGCACCCTGGACAGTGACTTCCGATTCCAATATACGTGAACGTGTCAAAAAAAAAAAAGTTCTGACTTACCGATAACTCTCGGCTTCTTCCTCCAGTCTGACCTCCCGGGATGACAATTCAGTCCAAGTGACAGCTGCAGCCAATCACAAGCCAAGCACAGGCTGCAGCGGTCACATGGACTGCCGCGTCATCCAGGGAGGTGGGGCCAGATGTCAAGAGAGGCGCGTCAGCAAGGACGCGTCACCAAGGCAACGGCCGGGAAGTTCTCGGTAAGTACGAACCTCTTTTTTTTTAAACAGGTTACTCGATATGGTGATCGGAATTCACTGTCGAGGGTGCTAAAAGAGTTACTGCCGATCAGTTAACTCTTTCAGTACCATGGACAGTGACTGACGTCGACTAGCCTTATCTCTATGATGGCGGCTGCGCGAAAATCACGCAGCCACGCATCATACACTGATGACACACGGAGCTGTCAAGTGCCTTTTGTGCGCGCAAAACGCTGCGTTTTTTTGCGCACGCAAAACGCACACGCTCGTGTAAATGAGGCCTTACAACTGAATTTTGGCAAAAAAAATAAAAATGAAATTTGTAAATTTCACCTCTACTTTGCTTTAATTCCTGGAAAACGCCTATGGGGTTAAACATTTTCTGAATGCTGTTTTGGATACTTTGAAGGGTGCCGTTTTCAAAATGGGGTGATTTATGGTCCCTGATAAAATGGCCTTTCGAAATTTTCTTGAAAATATGAGAAATTGCTGCTAAAGTTCTAAGTCTTGTAACATCCTGGAAAAATAAAAGAATGTTCAAAAAACGATGCAAACATAAAGTACACTTATGGGAAATATGAAATAGTAACTATTCTGTGTGGTATTACTGTCTGCCTTACAAGCAGATAAATTTAAATTTAGAAAAATGCTATTTTGTATTTCACACATAAATATTGAATTTATCGGCCAAATTTTTTTTACGAACATAAAGTACAATATGTCACGAGAAAACAATGTCAGAATCGCTTGGATAGGTAAAAGCATTCTAAGTTATTACTACATAAGGTAACATGTCAGATTTGAAAAAGGCTCAAGTCCTGAAGGCCAAAACAGTGCAGATTTGATCAGTATTATGCATTTGTATTTTTTAAGTCAAGACAAGGGAGAGGGGCACATTTTTCATGATCATTTTTCTCTGTTTCACTCCTGGCTTTGGCTTACAATACTGACCAAAATACTGTCGTGTGAAAGTGGTCTCCATGGCACTGACATCCCTACAAAAATGTAGGTCAGTAGCCATTAACTAAGATCTGATCTATTAATATAAACAGATGAAAGACGGATACAATTTAATGGTCCACTAATGGAACTGGTTTCAGAAATACTGCATGTTATGCATATTGGCACAAGAGGAATTAGATGGAAACCAATGTAAATTTTCATTAAAAAAAAATAGAAAAAAAGACCAATAGTCTGGATCCTGATATTTGATAGCACAGAAAAATTTAGCCAATGGCAACAGGATTGGCATCCTGCTATAAATGTACCTTTTTTGTTGAACAAATAAACAAGGTGCACAAATGTGTTGTAAATCCAGATTTAGGCCCCATGCACACGGCCGTGCCCATAATCACGTCCCGCGTATAAAGTTTGGGAACACGGCCCGTAAAATGCAAAAGAACGGACATGTTCCATCATTTACGGAACATTTTTACGGCCTGGACACCCATCCGTAGCGATACGGAAAGGTGTCCGTGGCCAAAAGAACAGAATGGATGCGTAATTGCGGACCGTATTTTTACGGTCGTGTGCATGGGGCCTAAGGCTGGGTCCACACGTAGCGGAAATTCGGCCCATTTTCCGGGCAGTTTTGCACAAGAAAAATACTCCGCGGATTAACGTACCTTTCATGTGAATGAGATTTGTACAAATCTCATCCACATACTGCAGAATTTTTCTGTGCAGAAATTGACATGCGGTGCAGCTTTTAAAATCAGCATGTCAATTTCTGCTGTGGATTTCCCCCCTTGCAATATAGAGGGGTGAAATCCGCAGCATAATCAGCCTTGCTACATGTGCGGATTCGCCCCTGAATTTGCAGCAGATTGTTTTTAAGCGAGTTTGGACCTGCCCTTAAAAAGCTGGTCTCAACAGATTTATTTTTTTTCATTTTTTTGTTTTTAAACTAAAAAGAGGAAACAATCCTGAACAAAAGAAAAGGATCAACTGTAGCTAAATACTTCCCGCTTACCTTGGACTTAATCCCAAATATTACACCTTGTAGACAAGGTCTTCAGAAAATACTTGTTACATTTTTTAAGTGAATTTAGTTGTCTTATTAGTCACTTTGGAATTTTATTAAGCTATGTTGCTGAGCAAGATCATAGAAACCTCAGTCTTACAAAACTGCTAACTTTATAAGAAGAGCTCAGATAGCACTAGTATAAATCAGTGGTATGAAAAAGCTGCAGGCTTTACAGTCCAACCATATGGTCATGTACAATGTTTGAGCCAGAAAACAAATGACTAAAAATAGACAGTGGAGCTGAGAAAAAAAATACTACGTATCTCCATAAGCACTGGACATTAAAAAGAACCTTTCACCTCCCCATACATGTGCAGCTGAGTGCAGTATATAATGGGCAGGGCTGCACAAACCCTGGGGCACTTTACATTTGGCGTCCGATATTTAAATAACCCCCTGAACTGTCAATGGGGTGTGTAATGGCAAAGGGGCGCGTAACATCGTTGTGACACTGTCCAATCAGCTACGGACAGTGTTACAGCAAGAGCTGGAGAGAGGACAGCGTGTGCGCGCGCACGCTCTCACTCTTCAGCTCTCGGCAGACAAGGACAAGACTGATCTCTCGAGAGAGAGATCACACAGTCTTGTACTATTCTGCCAAACTGGCAAGGCGGTGTGTCACTGCTACAGACAGTGCAAGAGCTTGAGAGCGGAAAGCGCATGCGCGCTCTCACTCACTCTTCAGCTCTCGGCAGACAAGTACAAGACTGATCACAGTCTTGTACTTGTCTGCCGAATTGGCAAGGGGACGTGCCACTGCTACGGACAGAGCAAGAGCAAGCGAGGGGAGAGCTCTTGCACGGTTTGTAGCAGTGACACACCCCCTCGCCAGTTCGGCAGACAAGTACAAGACTGTGTGATCACTCGCAAGAGATCACAGTCTTGTCCTTGTCTGCCAAGAGCTGAAGAGTGAGAGCGTGCGCGCACACACACACACACACACACACTTTCCTCACCAGCTCTTGCTGTGACACTGTCCATAGCCGATGGGACAGTGTCGCAGCCATAACTGTTAGAGCCATTAAACCAGTTTTAATTACATCTTTTCATAGTATGGAATTTACATGTAAACTTTCTTCCTGCTGGCGAAGTACGAAACGCAGCGATATTGGGATAACTAAATACTGGATTCCCACAAGACCCATAATTCTAGTAGTAGACAGGATGATTTATCACAAAAAATCCTACTGTCTTCTGTCCGTCTCTCTCTTCTGAGCGTAACCCGGCCTCCTGGGATAACGCTGTAGTCCATGTGTCTTCTGCAGCCTTTGATTGTGTGTTCCTACCCTAAGGGTAAGGTCACATAGAACGTGACTGACTGGCCGCAATGCAGCCAACAACCGCACTGGAACCACTGTCAAATGGCCTGTTAATAGCCACACGTTGTTGTGGGTAAAATGGTCCTTTAACTAGCAAAATCAGGCAGCCATTCATTCATACACCCTTTATAGGTGCAAGATTTTGCAGGTAAAGGGCCGTTTTACCTGCAACAATGCGCGGCCATTAATGCCTTGTTGGCACGGCGGAATTAAGCCTCCCATTAATTTCAATAAGAGTCAGACACTTCTTTTTCCCGCTGGCTGATTTTTTTCCGCTACCGGGAAAAAGAAGCGTCCTGGCAGATTCCGCCCGATCTTCTGGCGGATTCCGCCTGAACCTCCCATTGAAGACAATGGAAAAAATAATTACGCGGCAGATTTTGCAGCAAGAGCCGCCACGCAAAATCCGCCTTGTGAACTGACCTTAACAGGCTATTTAATAGCCATGCCAAACATGGTGTCGGCGTGGTTGTTGGCCGTACCGCGGCCAGATCGGTGCTGCTCCATGTGGCCTTACCCTTAAACTCTTGATCTTTTACCACCTCTGTACTTCAATGGAACAGACCTGAAGCATGTAGGTCGGTTCACATTATTAATTTTACTTAAGAAGCACAATAGAGAGGTCTGAAGCCTGGAAATCAGAGCTCAAGCAGTCATTTGTGATGGACACAACGCTCTCACAAGCAGGCTAGACACCTCTTCTGGCACCTAGCAAACTTATTTATCTGGATTCTCTGAGCTTATAAAACACTCACTGCTGACACGTCACTTATTTGTTAAGATAAGAAAACCTCCAGCTGTTTCCTTTTGTAGATAATAATGGCTTCCCCTTCCTCACATGCAGTCCAGTGATATGAAGCAGGGCTGCCATTCTTCAGCCTCAGAACTGCTAGATTAATGTCGGAGACACTGTCACTCCTACACCTCCTATTTACTTCTCATTATCCAGTCCCAAAACCCCCAATGCAAAAGATTGACAGATATAAGGCTCTTTTACACTTGCCAATCATTGAGCAAACGAGCGTTCACAGAACACTCATTCCCAAGTGTTCACAACACGGCAACTATCAGCCGAAGAACCAGCAAACCAGCTCATTTATCGGCTGATTGTATAGTTTACGCAGCCTAAAATATTATCGTTGTGGGCAGCACATCTCCCTATGTAAACAGGTAGACGTGCTGCCGACATGTTAGAAATGTATGGGGACGAGCGATCGTAGAAATGAGCGCTCATCCCTATACATAGCTTCTTGTGAAAGGAGCAAACGAGACCGTTCAACAAGCCGTCTCGTTGATCGGCGCTCATTTACTCAGCCCACGTCGGGCCGTGTAAGAGGACCCTTACTTATGTGAGCAAAAGGGGTGGAGTGACAATTTTTATATAAACCATTTGAAAAAACGGTTCTATAATAAGTATATATTATATATTGACACAATAGGTCAAACTTATTAATTCTATCCTACATTTAGACAGGATAAAACTAGACGAGACAGGCAGAAACTGCCCAAAATGGAAGCATGCCATTAGTACTTCTGCCATATTTTACAACTCCTCTTAGGCTACAGTCACACGAGCGTATCATATTCACGTGTGTGAAATACCCGCGTAAATCTGGTCCGTGTTGCATCTGTGCTTTGCGAGTGGCATGTGTTTTTCATGCACTCGCAAAGCACATCTTTTTATATTTCACTGTGCATCAGTGTGCTGTGCGTGATTTTCACGCACCCATTAACTTCAATGGGCGCATAGGTGTGTGAAAAGCGCACCAATATGAGACATGCAGTGAGTTTTACACAACGGACACACGCTGCGTGAGCTCCTGCATGTCTGAATGACGCCATTGAAATCAACGGGTCAGTGTGCTGTGCATGATTTTAACGAACTGCAACACGGACAAGTTTTAAGCTTGTCTGAATGAGCCCTTACATGCCTCTTTAAAAAAAAAAAACTTTTTAAAACTGTTGGGAAGGTGCAAAAATAATTTTTATAAAACGTCAATCTCGCCCAATGCATGCTACATACAGTAGTAGTGAACTTTTTTGTTTTTTTTAAAATAAAAAATAAGTCTTCCCACAAAGCGCACACTGCACAATTTTTAATGTTTTGTTTTTTTTCATCGAAATTAGCAATTCTTCAAGCCTTTACTAAATTCCTATTCATCACTCTATATAAATGTGACAATATGACAATATAAATGTGACAATGCTTATAATGACATCTAACCATTGTAAATGTGCCTTTGGAAGGCCTGGGTAAAGTTGCAGTGATCTAGTGGTTCAGTATAGCGGGCACACCAATTTTTAAAAATACGTGCCTCATGTAACGAATTTCAACAAAATGCATGTTAACCCGACTGAGCATATGGTAAGTGAACACAACTCTCAGCTGAGATCTGTGCCAGACAAGATCAACAATGGTTTCATTGTTTTCTCAGAAAGCCCAGCACACTGGAAATGAAGCCAAATACCATCTTATGCCTATTCTAATACACTGACACCTCCTATGCTAAAACCAGAAAATGATCAACCTACAATGTCTACATTAAGCTCGAGGCCGTCCAATGCCCGAACGTTAAATAAAAAGCAAAAACGTCAGCACTCCAGTAGAATTTAGTGAAAAGTGTGGACTTTATTGCAACATTTCAGCTCACTCAGTGGAGCCTGTCTCAAGCAATTTCTCACGCCATTGAGTGAGCTGAAACGTTGCAATAAAGTCCACACTTTTCACTGAATTCTACTGGAGTGCTGATGTTTTTGCTTCTTTTATATATATATATTTGCTCATCAATTAGTTATTTGAACTACTGTAATAATTCTACATTACTGTAATAACAATACATTACTATAATAACTCTATGTTACTATAATAATACTGTTCGGTTTAAACTTTCATGAAATTTGTGAGTTTTCTCCACGTGCTTATTTTAACAATCCAGTTTTCCAGTTTAACCGTCACCGAATGTAGTCTGGCAGCTCAGTTGGCAGCGTTTGTCAGACACAACAATGTCAAGATTGGGCAGCCCCTTTTTAGATAATGCCCCAGTGCCCTCTGTAGATAATGCCACAGTGCCCTCTGTAGATAATGCCACAGTGCCCTCTTTAGATAATGCCCCAGTGCCCTCTGTAGATAATGCCACAGTGCCCTCTGTAGATAATGCCGCAGTGCCCTCTTTAGATAATGCCCCAGTGCCCTCTGTAAATAATGCCGCAGTGCCCTCTTTAGATAATGCCACAGAGCCCTCTGTAGATAATGCCACAGAGCCCTCTGTAGATAATGCCACAGTGCCCTCTGTAGATAATGCCACAGTGCCCTCTGTAGATAATGCCACAGTGCCCTCTGTAGATAATGCCACAGTGCCCTCTGTAGATAATGCCACAGTGCCCTCTGTAGATAATGCCACAGTGCCCTCTGAAGATACTGCCACACACCCACCCATAGATAATGCCACAGTGCCCTCTGTAGGTACTGCCACAGTGCCCTCTGTCGATAATGCCACAGTGCCCTCTGTAGATACTGCCACACACCCACCCGTAGATAATGCCGCAGTGCCGTCTTTAGATAATGCCCCAGTGCCCTCTGTAGATAATGCCCCAGTGCCCTCTGTAGATAATGCCACAGTGCCCTCTGTAGATAATGCCACAGTGCCCTCTGTAGAGAATGCCACAGTGCCCTCTGTAGAGAATGCCACAGTGCCCTCTGTAGTGAATGCCACAGTGCCCTCTGTAAAGAATGCCACAGTGCCCTCTGGAGATAATGCCACACCCCCCGCTAGATAATGCCACAGTGCCCTCTGGAGATAATGCCCCAGTGCCCTCTGGAGATACTTCCACTGTGCCCTCTGTAGATACTGCCACACACCCACACGTAGATAGTGCCACTGTGCCCTCTGTACAAAATGCCATACCCGCCTAGATAATGCCACAGTGCCCTCTCTAAAGAACGACACAGTAGGTAGTGCCACACCCACCCCCGTAGAGAGCTCCATTGGAGCTCCCTCTAGGAGTGGAATCCCCAGCCAGAGCGTTTATTTGTTGTTTTTTTTTAAAAAAGTAACAAAAGGTTTAATGAGGTTACATGCTTATAAAATTAATAAATTCTACTCTATCTCCAGTTTTCAGGTGAAGAGAATAAAAAAGCATTTTATTACGTATATCTTTGGTAAATGTAACGTGATGTCACACTTTCATCTCGACTGGACTTCAGTGCCAAATTTGTCGTCATTAATGACCTGTATTTCATTGAGATTTTCAGGTGAAACACCATACAGGCCGAGCTTACCAAAGAACCATGAAGAGTGGAGAAATTAGGGATGTAGCATTCTAATGCCAATCAAATCCACAGCTCAGCACTAGCAGAAAAAGGATTAACATAGTGAAAGAGCATTTGACCCATCACTAATAAGAAAAACAGCGCTGCAGTCAGACATCTGCCAAGCATGTACGAACACATGCTCCGAAAATGAAGAACAATGCACTGAACACGCTAGACCTGCATCTCCGCAGCCAGCCAGGAAATATCCTTTTTAGAAGAAATGAAAAATGACAAGCTGTCATTAAAAGTTCTGTGTCTCGCCGTTTTGCTTAAAGAAAATGTTACCAGCGAAAGATGATAAAACGTATTGTTCTGCCCCAGCTGTCACTGTATGTAATGGAGACTGATGTAAGCAATTACCTAATCGCTCCTAACCGTTCAGTACTGGTGTAACATGGATATACTGTATTCTGGAAACTTTCAGCTGAACACAATGACTTTATGACATTTATTTAAGTAGTTTGGTTTCCTAAAAAACAGCTTTAGTGGCCGGCAATTTACAGTAGGGGATAAGAACTCAGATTGTAAACTTTCACTTTTCACCCTGTAACATGGGGGATTTTGAGGGGGCTGTAAATGATGTCATATGATCGCTCAGACGCCATTTTTTCTGCTTCTCTTTATTCAAAAATTGAAATCCCCTGACGTCGCCTAGCAACGCTCCCGTAATTACGGGTGCACACACGTAGCCACCCGTAATTACGGGAGCCCAGTAGTCTTCTATGGGCCTGCCCGTGCCATAATTACGGCCTGAAATAGGACATGTTCTATATTTTTCAACGGCCCGGGCACCTTCCCGTACGCAAACGGTAAGGTACTTGTGGCCAATGGAAGTCTATGGGCCCGTAATTAGAGGCGTTTTTACGGTCGTGTGCATGGGGCCTTACAGCTTTCTCCCATTGAAGTGAACAGACTGTAAGGCCTCATTTACACGAGCGTGTGCGTTTTGCGCGCGCAAAAAACGCAGCGTTTTGCGTGTGCAAAAGGCACTTGACAGCTCTGTGTGTCATCCGTGTATGATGCGCGGCTGCATGATTTTCGCGCAGCCGCCATCATAGAGATGAGGCTAGTCGACGTCAGTCACTGTCCATGGTGCTGAAAGAGTTAACTGATCGGCAGTAACTCTTTCAGCACCCTCGACAGTGAATTCCGATCACCATATGGAGTAACCTGTTTAAAAAAAAAAGAGGTTCGTACTTACCGAGAACTTCCCGGCCGTTGCCTTGGTGACGCGTCCTTGGTGACATCTGGCCCCACCTCCCTGGATGACGCGGCAGTCCATGTGACCGCTGCAGCCTGTGCTTGGCCTGTGATTGGCTGCAGCTGTCACTTGGACTGAATTGTCATTGAATTGTCATCCCGGGAGGTCAGACTGGAGGAAGAAGCCGGGAGTTATCGGTAAGTCAGAACTTTTTTTTTTTTTACACGTTCGCGTATATTGGAATCGGAAGTCACTGTCCAGGGTGCTGAACCAGTTTAACTCTTTCAGCACCATGCACAGTGACTGTCTCCTGCCGGGTTCGGTCAAAACGAGTTCGGCCGAACCCGGTAAAGTTCGGTTCGCTCATGTCTAAGACACTCCGTTCGGATGTTTGTAAACAGAAAAGCACGTGGTGCTTTTCTGTTTACATTCAGTTTGACAGCTCTTGCGCGAATCACGCAGTTCGCATGGAAGTGCTTCCGTGCGACCTTCGTGGTTTTCACGCACCCATTGACTTCAATGGGTGCGTGATGCGCGAAAAACGCAGATTTTTAGAACATGTCGTGAGTTTTTTTCAGCGTACTCACGCTGAGCAAAACTCACGGACTGTCTGCATGCCCCCATAGACTTGTATAGGTCCGTGCGACCCGCGTGAAAAGCACGCGAGTCTCACGGACGTATATCACGTTCGTGTAAATGAGGCCTAATACTGTGAACCGCTGCTACAAGTGTGTCCGCGAAACGAGAAAAATGTTGTCAGGCGAAAAACACGGCAAAAAAGTGCAGGCAGGTAAAAATCTGCCTCAACATTCCTTCAGGAATGTTGAGGCCGATTTTTTTCGGCCTGCAAAATACTCCGTGTGAGTTACACGGTGACTTTGGCCACAAAACAGGTCAACCGGCCAAAGATCACTATGTCCCATAGCCTACACTGGAACTAATGAAAGTCAATGTGGTTGCGTTGCGGCCTGCTAGTAACTGCAACACGACAGTTTGGATTTCTTGCAACTGTCATGTCAACTTGCGTGTTGTGACACAACCACATTGACTTTTATTACATGCAATGTAGGCTACGGGACATAGCGTTCTTTGGCCGGTCGACCTGTGTTATGCGTGGCCAAAGTCGCCGTGTAGCAGATAGTTTTTTGTTTTTTTTTACATTACATTAACCCCTTTACGACGAAGGATGGATATATCAGTCCTGTACAGGTGTTAGTGCCCGCAAAAGGACGGATATATCCGTCCTCTGATCGCATGGGTACTGCCAGTGTACCCACACGATCAGCGACAGGAGCACAGCTGTTATACACAGCCTGGCTCCTGACGGAATCGAAGCACGCTCCGATTCCGGCAGTTTCACCCATTAAATGGCGCTGTCAATAGCGACAGCAACATCTAATGTGTTTGACAGAGGGAGGGAGCTCCCTCTGTCACCCCATCGGCGCCCCCGCAAAGAAATCGTGGGGCGCCGTCGGGTTTCCATGGCAGCCGGGGGCCTAGCAAGGCCCCCAGGTCTGCCTTCAGCAAATGCCTGTTAGGCCATGACAGGCAATAATGCTTTGGTATACGAAGTATACCAAAGCATTATATATGCGATCAGCAGATCGCATAGTGAAGTCCCCTGGTGGGACTAAAAAAAAAAGTAAAGCAGTTCAAGTTTGTGAAAAAAATAAAAATACAGTCAAAATAAAATAAAAATAGTATTTAGTAAAAGTGTCAAAACAAATAACACATACACATATATGGTATCCCCGTGATCGTAACGACTTGAACAATAAAATGAACACCTTAATTAAACCGCCGGATGAACGGCGTCCAAAAAAACCGCAAAAAGCAACGTCAAAATTCTCTTTTCTCCCATTCCCCCCATAAAAGACTAAATAAAAGTGATTCTATAAGTCCTATGTACCCCAAAATAGTACTAATGAAAACTGCACCGTGGCCTGCAAAAATCAAGCCCACAAACAGCCACATTGACAATAAAATAAAAAAGTTACGGCTCTTGGAATGCGGCGATGCAAAAAACAGTAATTTTTTTCGAAAAGTGTTTTTAATTGCGCAAACGTAGGAAAACATATAAAACCTTTACATATTTGATATCCCCGTAATCGTGCCGACCCATAGAATAAAGGTAACATGTTATTTACACTGCATAGTAAACGGTGTAAATTTATAACGTGAAAATCAATGCTGGAATAACTGCTTATTTTCAATTCTCTCCTAAAGTTAATATAAGTTAGTCGATATATTATAGTCATCTAAAAATGGTGCAATTCCAAAATATAACTCGTCCCGCAAAAAACAAGCCTTTATACGGCTATGTCGACGGAATAAAAAAAAAAGTTGACCTGGTGAAAAAAGGTCACCTGACCAGAGACCACTCTGAAGATCGGTGATACAGCTGTCTCTAGACAGCTGTATCATGGAGCTCCTTACCGTCGGCACGCATGTGATCGCTGTGACAGCGTTCACATAGCTGAGCTCCTTACCGTCGGCGTACAAACGTTGCTGGGAGGAGCAATGTGATCGCTGTGACATGCTGTCACAGCAATCACATGACCGGAGGCCACACTGAGTGGTCTCCGGGTGAAAGCTCCGTGATATCAGCTATCTCTAGACAGCTGTATCACAGAGCTCCTCACAGTCGGCGCGTAAGTGCTCCTGTTAGGAGCAATATGATCGTTATGACAGGTTGTCACAACGATCACATGACAGGAGACCAGCTAGACACGGAGCTAAATGCTGCCGGGAAGCGGCAAACCTGCTAACTCTGCAGGACGTTCTGGAACGGCCCTGCAGAGTTAATTGCGGACCGCCCGGACGTTTATAGACTATGGGCGGTCCGGAAGTGGTTAAATTAAAAAAAATACACATACACATTTTTTACAAAAAAAATTAAAATAAGTCTCAATACATAAAATATGCACATAGCGCGGCCGTAACAATGCACAACAATATTTTTGCGTCATTTATGATGTGTATGCTATAAATAATTTTCACTTATTAATGTAAGGTACGAGGTTGGATGAATTTAACCTCCTTGTGCCTCACATTAATAGTAATTAACCCCATTATGTACCTTACACATGAACCCAATTTTGTCCATTATGACTGAGAAGCATGATGGGGTTAATTATTATTAATGTGAGGCACATTCAAAATTCATCACACCACATACCTCACATCAGAGAATGGAAGAACTTACTTTTTTTTTAATTATTATTACTGTTGGCAAAGTATAGTTTTGGTATCGAAAATCGCAATACTACACTAAGTATCGGTATCGAAGACCAAATTCTGGTATCGTGACAACCCTACTTCCCACATCTCATTGAATTGTGTGAACTCTTCAGGTGTAAATTGAGAAGTATTGTCCAAGAACACAATATCTTGACCTGCCTAGGTAGAGTCGTGTGTTAACCTTAGACCATACTATCCCCCCCACCCCCACTTAGTAAAGACACATGACACCGAGGTTGGATGTGAAATGGCCACAGCAGCCGTTTATTAATTTCACAGTTTTATAAAAACAATTTAAATCCGAAACATTCGGATAACTAGTTAGGAATCCACCAGAGAATTCCTCCTAATAATTCACATGACCCAACATGGGTCAGAATCATAAATAACAATTAAACGTTAACATTAACCCGAGCAGAGGAAGTCCTTGAAGCCCCTTCAGATGTTCCTTATTAAGAACACACCGAATTAGCCATCTGCAAACCACCAATTACCTCCAGCCGTAAACCAGCTCGGAAGCACCGTTCACCTCTGCAGATGGCTCCAACCACTAGAAGTCCACTTCAAGGGGATAACACCCGATGAAGCCCTCAAGTGATATACCGACCACTAGAAGTCCACTTCAAAGGGATAACACCCGATGAAGCCTTCAAGTGATATACCTTCTACCAGAAGACCACTTCAAAGGGATAACACCCGATGAAGTCTTCAACCATGTACCTTTTTTGGGGGACGCATACACCGATGCGACCCCCCCACCATTTTGTACTGACTGGCCTCAAGGACTCCCCCCGCCACAGCGAAACAGGCCTTGACCCCCTTAAGCCTGTGAGTTCCTCCACACCACCACCGCCCTTTCTATGCCTTCTGCTATCGCCAAGCTCCACAGATCAATGCCAACCTCGGTCAGATGAACCCCGTCACTTCTCCAGAAATTCCCCACTCCTGACTCCAAATCCCTATGCCTTACGCAAATGCCCCCATTCTTTGCCACAAAACGGGACACCGCCCGGTTAACCTTTATGCGAGCCTTATTGACTCTCTCCACCGATCTAGCTAACCGCCAATGCTTTCTTGGGACTATGTCCGACCACACTACCACCAACTTGGGATAAGATACCCACAAACACAACATATCATGTTTGATATCCCGCACCAACTCACGAAAAGGGCGGACTCCTAAGTCATTCCCACCCACGTGCAACACTAAAACCTCCGGAACCCTATCAAGCCGCGCATATGTCTGGAATTCCGCCAACACCCTGTTCCACGACATACCTCTAAAACCCAGCCAATGCACAACCGCATCCTGTCGCGGAATGCGCAACTGGCGACCATCCGGGCGGACGTCCGCCCTCAAAGCCCCCCAGTGCACGTACGAATGACCCATCAACCACACCAGACAAGGAGGCGAATCTGAAACGGAAAAAACAATTAGGCACCACCAATATAACATTTGTAAAGCGTAAACAACCCCAATCATAACATATGGGGGCGGACATAGGACTTAAACCTTTTAGACTCCCAACGCCCAATACGCCTCACCCCTTCATCATCCAACCCCCAGCGCCCCGCTTCCGTTGCTGCGCCAATCCTGAAGGAATGAGATGAATATGACCCTGCCGCAACACCAACTGCCGCCAAACATTTTTTAAATACAGCTCCAAACTGAAACCTGGACAAAAACGACCCGTCCACATGACGTAACAGAGGCAAATCTGGAGACCCCCCGTTTTGCGTAAAACCCCGCATGCACTCTACAGGGCACATGACCGACCCCGGGAGGGCGAACAAAACTATCAGCTTTCCCTTCCCTACTTGGTCAGTTTTTGATCGACGCAACCATACCTCTAGCCGATCTGCAAATAGGCTCACCTCCCCAGATCTCAGCCCCCCTGCCCGTTTTGTACTTGGCGACACCAACTCCCCTATTCTAAATGCTCCAAAAAACGCTAACGAAAAAGCCAATCGAAACAAAACCATTTCATCTGCAGAACGACATACCGATGCTAATGAACCGCCCAAAGAGTTAAGCAAAGCAAACGACACCGGCCTTCTACTATCCGCCTCCACCCTACCTCGACGCAACCCCTTCAAAGCCTGCGATACCAGAAATTCCTTCGATACATCCCGAAAACCCCGCAGCTTAAACCCAAACGCCACCGCAGATATGAACCGGTTCACCTTCGCTACTGAAAACCCCGACTCCCAGGCGTCCCCTAACCAGTACAAAAGTGCCACCAACCTGTCTCTATCCGTATTGACGTCACCCAACTCTCTTAACCACTCCTCCCACTGCCTCCAACAAGCAGCATACGCACTCCACGTCGCGCGCGCCAAAGACCTTTTTAACAGCTGCTCTACGGGACCGATACCAGATCCCACAGATGATCCGGACACGCCAACCCGAGACGTTCCGCTCCCGGTGCCAATTGCCGAAACCGGTCCCACTGCGAGCGAGAAAGAGCATCAGCGATACAATTCTGAACACCCGGGACATGCACCGCCACCACCCACGCGTTCAATGACAAACATACCAACACTAAATGTCGCAACAATTGAACTACCGGAGGAGAGGACGCCGTGATGTTATTAATGGCCAGCACCACCCCCATGTTGTCGCAGTAAAAACGGACCTTCTTATCCCTGAGCCTGTCCCCCCAAATGGTAGCCGCCACCACGATGGGAAACAGCTCGAGCAGGGCCAGATTCCGCGTGAGTCCACTGGACACCCAGCTAGCCGGCCATTGACCCGCGCACCACGGACCTCCCCCATAAGCTCCAAAACCACCCACCCCAGCCGCATCCGTAAAAATATTCAAATCACTCGTATCCTGCGCAGGCGCCATCCATAGCGAGCGACCATTGTACTGGCCCAAGAAGTCATCCCAAACCTGAAGATCAGCTCGGTGCTCCTCCTTGAGCCGCACAAAATGATGCGGCGCGCGCACTCCCGCCGTTGCCGCCGCCAACCTCCTACCAAACACCCTCCCCATCGGCATAATCCGGCAGGCGAAATTCAACTTCCCCAGCAGCGACTGAAGCTCCCTCAGTGCCATTTTCTTCATTCTACAAGCCCGTCGAACCTCCAGCCTCAAAGCCCCCAACTTATCCGCCGGGAGCCGACACTCCATTGCCACCGAGTCAATTTCGATTCCCAAGAAACAAATCGTCGCTACCGGGCCCTCCGTTTTTTCCGGCGCCAAAGGGATCCCAAAATCCCTCGCCACCTTCTGTAGTGCATGAAGCAAATTACCGCAAACCGGCGAACCCCCCGGGCCAACGCACAAAAAATCATCTAAGTAATGGATCAACGAGTCGACCCCGGATACTCCCCTCGTTACCCACTCCACGAAGCTACTAAACGCCTCGAAGTATGCACAAGAAAGAGAACACCCCATCGGAAGGCACCGATCCACGTAAAAGGCCCCATTCCAAAAACAACCCAACAGCCGTTGGCTTTCTGGATGGACCGGCAACAACCTGAACGCCGCCTCGATGTCGGTTTTTGCTAGCAGCGCCCCCGGACCCGCAGCCCGCACTAACCCCACCGCCTTATCGAATGAGGTATAGACTACGGAACACAACTCGTGATCAATCCCGTCATTTACCGACGAACCTTTGGGATACGATAAATGTTGAATCAAACGAAACTTTCCGGGCTCGCGTTTAGGGACAATACCCAAAGGGGACACAACTAAATCTTTTACCGGCGACTCAAGAAATGGCCCCGACATGCGCCCCAACGAAACTTCTTTTAACAACTTTTCCGACACGACTTCCGCATGCAAGTAAGCCGATTTTAAATTCCTCCGCGTAACCGGAACCTCATAAGGAGGCGGAGGAATAACAAAACCAACACAAAACCCTTCATAAAGCAACTTAGCTGCCGCCCTATCCGGATACTCACTTAGATAAGGGGCCATCCTTTCCACCCTCACCGGCGACACCCCCTTGACCAGCCCCGTGCTGGTTCCCTGACCTCTTTTTTTGCATACATTTTGCCGCCCCGTGTGATGCACCATTACACTCGGAGCACACGTGCTTGAACTTGCACGTGGCCCCGAACTTGCACTGACCTTCATTGAATTGCCAGCAAAACCCCGCCTTTCCCCCGCCGCTTTGTCCACTCTGACTAAGCTGGCCTCCCTGGCCACCGCTCCCGGGAAAGGGCTGCCTAACCGGAGCCGTAACCCGTAACCAGAGAGCAATATCCTTCTGGTCCCACCGAATCGCCGGCCGAACCGCCTTCCGCTGACGGAATTGCTCGTCATATCGCAGCCACGCCTGACCCCCATACGCCCTATGAGCCTCCCCAATGGCATCAAAATAACAAAATAACGCCGAACAATTTTCCGGCGCCTTTTCCCCTATCACACTAGCCAATATGGCGAACGCCTGCGACCAATTAACGAACGTCTGCGGGATAAGCCTATACCGCCGCCGTTCCTCCTCGTCCTTTTTACTCTCATCCCGCTTGCTCTTATCCAAATTAAATTTAGCCAGCGGCAAGAGAGAAAAAATGTCAACATATTCGTCTTTCCAGATCCGATCACGCACCTCCTGCTTTAAATGCGCCCCCAACGGACCCTCAAAACAAACATACACCTCCCCCCGAGCACGATCGTCCATACGCACTCGATCGCCGTCCTTCTGTGCCTCGGTCTGTACCGACACCGCGACCGCCTCTCTAACCGCCACCACAGGACGCGCCTGTAACGATCCCACGTCCCTGGGGCCTTCCCAAACTACCGCAGGAGACACTTCCGTTACTACCGGCGCCGCGGCCCTATCCAGGCGCCCCACCAGCTCCCGTAAGCAACCCACTAAGTCTGCCAAACCCGCTCCGTCGCGTCCGCCCGCGCCACTACCGGCCCCCGATGCAATGCTAGCCGCCCCCCCGCCGACACCTGACATAAAAATCGCTGGATAAGACAAAGATGGAGTTATACACTCACCGGGCTGCACAGGCGCTGTGTTCCCGTCAGCCGGACCATCCTGACCTCGACGATACACGTCCAGTTCACCTTCCTCCAGTTCTTCTCTCGCCGACGACTGTCCCTCCCAACGACATCTTCGGAACGGGGATGAGGACGCGCTGACCGATGGGCCGGCAACCTGCCGCCCGACCGCCGGGACCCAGACTTCCGACCGGACCTGTTGCCTTGACGTCGCTGCAGATCTAGGCGTCCGTCTAGACGATCCTGACGAAGCCTGCCCCCTGGCCGGAACATCACCATGCGGGGCGGCCGTACCTTGTTCTCCAAATCTTCCATCTGATGGGGGAGGGGTGACAGGGAGCCCAGCCTGCGACTAACTGCTTACCGCCGGACCCCGTCGCGGCCTGGGATTCCTGCCAGGACGCAGGGCCTGGGAAGGGGCGGTCCTCCCAGCTGCCTGGCCTGCAGCGTCCGGGATCGGGCTCCCTCTGCGACGCCGTGTCCGCGGGACTACCTCCGGACTGAGGCGCTCTGGAGGTCGGGACCGCCGAGAGGGACGGGTCGACCCAGCCTGCGTCGCCGTCACCCCTGGCACCGCTCTCTGCCTGCCCAGCGCAGGAGCAGTTGTTGCCGACTCCCCCCCCGCCGCCATAGCCATGCTCGTAAGGGGGCCGGGGGAGGGGAGCCTGTCCCTTTCAACAGACCCCGAACGCCGTGCCCGACATGGCGAAACGGCGTCCGGGATCCTAGTTATTGCAGCCACGGTCTCCTCTAGCCATCCGGGACCGTGGTGCACAGCAGCGGCACGCAGCCGCTCCAACATAAGGGCTTCTGCCATTACTAAAAGCCGGGCAACGGGGAGCTTACTTGCTTCTATGTTACTCCTCCCGCTGCTTCCGGCTCAATGCCGAGAAACAGCGGGAAGCGCAGTAACGGCCCCCCGTCCCCCTTAACTCCTCCCCGTCCCTCCTTCAGCTCCTACCAACTCTCCCTCACCTAATTAACCCTTTCCCTACCAGGACGGTCATGTCGGCCTCCCTTCACCCTGCTGCGTCCAGCCTCTTCTGGAATGCCATTCCTGGAAAATCTGGCCTTGAGGATTTTAATCACTGTAAATAGTCCCAGAAGTTGGAAAAATAGTCCATAAGTTACCAGGAATTGTACTCCACGTATATCTGTAGGGGTAGGCATGTCTTATATTTCCCTCACCTTTTCAGGATCCACTTCACACCAATGGAGGTTAGAACATGTCCAATGCATGCAGCCTTTGCCATTTTCAGCTTGAACTTTTCCAAGTTCAGTTTGATAAGTTTGTATCATCCTCTGATCATGGTCTGCATTGTTCATTGCAAGATCATTGTTGCAGATTCCAGATCTTCGCCTTTCCCAACTTTTAGTATATCATCTGCCATTGTTTTTACTCCAGAAAGACTTTCCAATGCTTGCACCAATTTCTGCTGTAACACCTCTGGAAGTCTTAGCCATTTATAGCGTTCAAATAGAGAAGAAAATGCTGTCTGTAAACTTGATTCTTTATCCATTTTCACATGGCAGAATCCATTTTTCACATCACATACAAAAAATATTTTAGCCTTTTATAGATCTTGGAAAATATCTTCTATTGTAGGCATTAGATAGTCATTTATTTTCAAAGCCTTGTTCAAAGGCTTAGGATCAATACAGATTTTGTTTTTACCTTTTAAAGGGGAATTCCCATTTTCTTAATCCTATCTAAAGTGGCAGCTAACCTAAATTTAAAGGCTATGTACACCTTTGAAAATGTTTTGTTTTTAAAAAAATGTGTATTATTGTATTTGGTGCAACTTTATAATTACTTTTTATTAAGAATTATTTTTACTTTTTGAGATACAGCGGTTTTTGTATCCTGTAAACAGAGCAGCTGAATTGTGCGTTGAGACCTGAATCCGTTAGGTCAGCGGTACTGACTGGTTCAGTGACAGTGGGTCCTGTGTGTCTTTGAAAAGCAGGATCCACCTGTCATCGATCACATCTAAGTTGTGAACTTCGATGTGGTCGCTAACATCTCGATCACGCATGACCTGCTGATACAGGTTTCAGCTATAGATACAGCTGCTCTGTATACAGGAAACAAAGCAGCTGCATCTCAAAAAGTAAAAACTATTTTTAATAAAGTATTTAGAAAGTTACACCCAAAAAAGTTTTCAAAAGGTGTACATGTTTTTTTTAAGACACCCTGGATCCCCCTCTTTGTTGTGTACTTGTTTTCTAGGGTTATGGCCCCCACTCAGGCCCTGAAGCGGAGACCGCACTTGCACTGTTTTTTCTGATTTCTGTATGGTAGATGATGGCTTGGGTCTCAGGAGCAGCTCCTGGAGCCATTGAATACTGCTGCCTCAAGCAGCTGCCAATTTATGGCTTTCACATTGCGCGGAATCGGGAATGTATTGTATAACCGCAATTCCGCCGTCGCTTTCAGGGTTTTATTTTATTGCGTTCACTGTGCTGTATAAATAACATAATTATGGCGGATTTACATGAACGTGTAATACGTCCGTGCAACACGCGTGCTTTTCACGCGCGTCGCACGGACCTATGCTAGTCTATGGGGCAGTGCAGACTTTGTGATTTTTGCGCAGCGTGAGTCCGCTGCGTAAAACTCACGACAGGTCCTCAATTTCCGCGTTTTTCGCGCATCACGCACCCATTGAAGTCAATGGGTGCCTGAAAATCACGCATGCCACGCGGAGGCACCTCCGTGGGACGCGTGTGATGTGCGCTACAGTAGTCAAACTATGGATGTAAACAGAAAAGAACCACGTGCTTTTCTGTTTACAAACAGAGTGTCATAATGATGCCGGCTGCGCGAAAAGCACGCAGCCGCGCACCATATGATGATGACACACGGAGCTGTCAAGTGCCTTTTGCACGCGCAAAAAACGCCACGTTTTTTGCGCGCGCAAAACGAACACGCTCGTGTAAATCCTCCCTAACTTTATTGCACGGGTCAGTAAGATTACAGCGATACAAAAAGTAGTTTGTTTTTTTTTGTGTATTACTTTCTTTGCAAAATAAAAACACTTTAAATCCCCTCTCCTTTCCTTTCTTCCCTCTTTTGCGCCTTATTACATTTTGATTACCAAATGGCTATAACCCAATGGAGAAACGGCCAATTTGAGTTTTTCCATTTAAGTTTTTTCCTCCCCTCCTTCCAAAAGCCATAACCGCTTTGTTTTTCGTCAACATAGCCGTATGAGGGCTTGTTTTTTGCGGGACAAGTTGTAGTTTGTCATGGCACCATTTATTGTACCGTATAATGTACTGGGAAGCCGAAAAAAATAATATTTGTGGGGTGAAATGCGAAAAAAAAACAGAGATTACGCCATTACTTCCCCTTGGTGACATTTCAGTGATAGTAGGTCGTATGTCACCAAGGGGTTTTCTGAGTTATTTAAAAAAAATTGGCCAATGTTGGAGGGACGCAAAGAAAAAAAAAAAAGTCATTACTTACCTTACAGACCTTAGTCATTCCAGCGCCGTCGCTCCGTTCCTCCCCGCTGCTGTGTATTGACATAGCTGCAGCGATGACGTGCCCATATACCCACGTGATCGCTGCAGCCAAGCAATGGCCTCAGCGATCCTGTGCCCACCGAGACCAGTGATTGACTGCAGCGATTGTGTGGGTATACAAGCATAGCATCGCAGCAAGGTCAATACACAACAGCAGGGAGGAACGGAAGCGGCGACGCTGGAACAACGGGGATCCGTAAGTTGAGCAATAGCTTTTTTTTTTGCATCCCTACTACCGTGGCTAATTTTTTAAACAACTCGTAAAACCCCTTTAACCAGGTTTCACCATCTCAGGAATCTCTAAACTCCAGCCTGATCAATCAACATTCTGTGTACGTTAATCTGTATTTCTTGATAATATGAGGTTCTAAAAGGGCCTTTACGGTCATAAGAATGAAATCGTGCCGATCTTTAAACCGCTGTATATTTCCATTATTTTACTGAAGACTGTGAAAAATAAAACAATCCATATTGGTCGTGTGAGTTGAAACATCAGAATAAAGGTGTGTATATATATATATATATATATATATATATATATATATATATATATATATATATAAAATGTCTTTACCATCATGCTACTTTCTACAGTACACAAATCATAGCAAAATGAGATGAAGGCTCTGTTCACACTTGAATTGGTGTGTAGAATGTGATAGAAAAATAGCTGTATTCAGTAGCTACATTTTTGTTATACACTTTTGGGGGGGAAAACCCAAGTTAACCGTGATCATTTGGATTTGTTGATCCGTCACAGCGTCATGACTTGATCTCATATTCATCAGTCATAACACCTTGTGTGAGCTGTAAACATTTCTGTCAGCTGATGTTTATGTAATAGGCTATCTAGAATCAGGACTAGACAAGTAAAAGAAGAATATTCTGGGAACCTTAAATACATTCCATATTACGGCAATTAGTGGAAATATATAATATATGGCCGTTTACACCACCGAGTGTAGAAAAGTACAAAACTGTTGCTTGAAAACTTCCATACAAGTCAAAGACTACGGACATGATTTTTCATCGCCTTATGTCTTACAACAGGTGCCACAACTACATAGGTTTCAGCCACTGACAGTAAACTCCTTCTAAATGACTCATACAGTAGTGATATCACTTATCTAAAAATATAATAGTACCATAGTTACTCATTCAGACATTTACAAACACTCACTGTATTGGAGGCATTTGTAAGTATACTAAATATTATCACCATGACAAAACATAGCAGAAGTCAACCCAAATCAATTTCTGAAGTATAGAGTGTTCCAAGTTACCAAAGACTCCTACCAGCAGGTATTCTGATATATTAGCTCTCCTTCACTCCAGAAACAATGAAAGGCTTCGTTCACATCTGTGTCAGAGCTCCGTTCATGGGTTCCGTCTAATTTTTCCGTCAGGGGAACCCATGAACGGAAGGAACCCTGACTGAAACAAACCATATATTTCCATTTGCATCACCATTGATTTCAATGGTGACGGATCCGGTGCAAATGGTTTCTGTTTGTTGCCGTTGTGCAAGGTTTTCGTTGTTTAGACGGAAGCAGTACCGCAGTCGACTATGCTATTCATTCCGTCAAGACAACGGAACCCTTGCACAACGGTGACAAACGGAAACCATTTGCACTGGATCCGTCACCACTGAAATCAATGGTGATGAAACGGAAACCTATCGTTTCCGTTTGTTTCAGTCAGGGTTCCTTCCGTTCATGGGTTCCCCCGATGGAAAGTTCCGACGGACCCAATGGAGAAGATGTGAACGAAGAGTAAGTCCTAGATCTCAGACGTGATTGTTAAAAGTAAAAATCTTCCCCAATAGGTAATTCACTTGTAAAAACAAAATACACAATTACAAAAGCACATATAAAAAAATCATGATACTCCCAAAAAGAATTGGATTCAGCTGGTACCTGTCCTGTCCAGTAGTGTGTAATAATAGTTAACCGCATACTAGATCTTGTCACTTTCACTGACTAACACAAATATCTCTCAATTTCCACCGGCCATACTAGAAAGTGCAAGAAAGTTTTAGAACTTACCCTATAGTTTGCACCATGACTTGGAGGGGGGGCAGTCTGTATTTTTTAGCGGTTTACAAAACTCATCCAGAAATAAATGCAGGCTCGATCAAAATTCTTCACAAAAAAATAAAAAAAGAGAGCGCAGCAAGAGCGCTGAAACAGAGACAGACGAACATGGGATTTGGACTGGGTTTTGGCTGGGGATGCAGAATATTCTGCGTCTATCTATAACTTGCCAGTGATTTGGTTTCACATACCAGTGGAGTTCTGAAGACAGATGCCTTTCCAGAGCTGACCAATCCCTGCTCTTGCCTGTACATTCCCCTCGCCTCCCTCCCCCACTTCTCCCTGTCTTCTCTAGGAGATCTAGCTAAATAATCGTTCAGCTGTCTCCAGCCTATCTTACGGGATGAAAGAGGAGCTTTCCCTGATTGTCAGAGGGAGACCTGAAAAAGGAAAACAAGCCCTTTCTATTCATTTGTGAGGACACTAGACAGCAATTTACTCAGATCTTGGTTTTGAAGCACATTCCTATAGAACGCTGGTTACCAGGCATATATTGTCGCCTCTGTCTGTAAACCCAATAAAGAATCAGTGAAACTAAGCAATGGCACAGAGGAATGCCAATAAATCAAGAAGAAGCTTTTATGTGCCTGATTAAGAAGTGTTGCCCTTAACTTACCAACCTAAGGTTAATCAGAATAAACACGTGGTGTCAGGATGATCTTCTTACTCATTTGTTTTCTTTTTGTTTGGTTGATGAACATCCACTTTCCTAACAATTTCTCTCTTTGGGTAACTGGGAAGACTACGAAGTACAGGGAATTTTCAGTTCGGGCCCAACTTACGAACAATTTCCCACTTTAAAAATGTTTCTTAACTGGTGTGCGCGGTCCTCTCTAAAACAAAAAACTGAAAAGTTCTCCTGGCAGGCTTCTTCTGGACCATGACAACCAAGAATGCAAGTAACTGTGTAATGAGCACCCCTGCCTCTGTATAAATAAATACTCCCGCTGTTTGCTATCACAACATCCAGCAGAAGGCACATTTATTTACACAACTAGATGTATCATGACGGCTCTGTGCAAGCAGCAAAGGTGTCATGATCTGGATAAAGCAAGCTCAAGATCACATGTAGTATCTGTTCTTATAGTGGTTTAGAGCGGTCTACCGGTAAATAACAATCCTGGTTGAACATGTGTTTTTTTGTTTGTTTTTCAAACATAATTACAACGTATAATATGTATTAATGCACGAGGCTATCTTTCGGGGGAGGGCGAGTTTGTGTAGGGGAATGCATAGGTTTAAAAGTTTGTGTAACGCACTCCCCCTCCCCACTTGGGTAAATATAGCAGTTTTATTTTACACCCCAAGACACATACCCTAGAACTATTGGTGCCCGATAATCGGTAAAATACTTTCTGTATTAATTCCTCAGGATTTTCCAGATCTCGGCTTGTTGGTGTCCAGTAGAATAGTTATTTACTTCCAGTGGATAAAATTCTGTCCATGGTCATGTGATGGACACACAGGTGCACGGCTCTTTACAGTTACATTATGTGTATCAGAGATCTGTCTTCTAACGATCCCAGCACCTGTGTGTCCATCACATGACCATGGACAGAACTGTATCCACTGGAGTAAACAGTGAAAGTTCCTACTGAATAACAACAAGCAGAGAACTTGAAAACCATAAGGAATGAATACAGAAATTATACAAAAAATAACATTAACTTGTGGAATGTGGACAACCCCTTTAGTTACTGTTTTAATGGTCAGGTTCCAATTATTCTAAAGCTGGCCATACACTTGAGATAGCTCGCAGCCAACTCCCCACACACATGCACACTCGGCTCGGCTGAGCGTGAAAGCCGCTGCCAGACTCCTCTGACAGTGGCTTATCTATTCGCAAACAAAAGGATAAGGCATGTTAAAATTCAACAAGTCCCACCCCACCCTTCCCGAGATGCCACATTAGACATTAGATGGTCAGCCAGTTCCGTCAAAATCGTCAAGTCCTGCCAACATACATCTAATGTGTATGGCCAGCCTAAGACTGCTTTAACAATAAGGCTCTTGGAATAACTGCCCTGAGCCGACTTAGACCTACTGACATATAGGTGGTAATTCTAAAAGTGGCGTAAGTAGAATTAGTAATACCCTAGTGACACTGTTACGAGGGGCACCTGTAAATAGTACATATTTGAAATACCCTCAATCTAAGCATTAGAATGGGATCACACAGTGCTGTTGCAGTGCATTTGCTGAATGAATCTCTTTTTTTTTTTTTTTTTTTTTAAGTCAAAACCTAGATTGAATTCAAAAGGCAGGGAATATGTAAATGTTTCAGAGAAAACGAATTAAGCAAATTCAACGCAACTGCGCAGTGTGGACCAGTCCATTTGTGATTTAGACAAAAACTTAGCTTGCGTGTAAGGGGAATATGTCCCATATTAACTGGAAATGTCCCCTTGTGTTCCTGCTGTCCGTGGATGTGTGGTTTGTGTGCCCCCATCTGTTTCCTCGGTCTATGAATGCGTGTCGGTCCTCTCGGTGCCCATCCTGTCAGTGATTAGCATTAGTTGTGTGGTGGGGGCAGGTTGAAGGGGTAGAAGTGTTAGTCTGGATTCACATGAGCGTGTGCTTTTTGTGCACGCAAAAAACGCGGCGTTTTGCCTGCGCACAAGGCCCTTAACAGCTCCGTGTGGCCTCAGCATATGATGCGCGGCTGCGTGATTTTCGCGCAGCCGCCATCATTATGACATTCCATTTGGATGTTTGTAAACAGAAAAGCACGTGGTGCTTTTCTGTTTTCATTCATCCTTTTGACAGCTGTTGCGCAAATCACACTGTTCGCACGGAAGTGCTTCCGTGTGACATGCATGGTTTTCACGCACCCATTGACTTCAATGGGTGCGTGATGCGCGAAAACCGCTCAAAGAACAGACATGTCGTGACTTTTACGCAGCGGACCAACGCTGCGTAAAAATCACGCACATGTCTGCACAGCCCCATAGACTAATATAGGTCCGTGCGACGCGCGTGAAAATCACGCGCGTTGCACGGACATATATCCCATTCGTCTGAATAAGCCCTTATAGGGAGGTCTTTGGAGCCAGTGGCAGTTTGTTAGTTGCCATTTTTAGTAATAGGAAGCTCCAGGTGGCACAGTGAGGCTGAAAAGCAGGAGAGGGCGCACACAGTTCTGAAGAAAGAATAGACCTGGGTCAGAAGAAGGTAGAGGAATGTATCGGAGGTCTGAAGGAGCTGCATTGGCCAAGATCGGAGGTCTGAAAATGCTGAATATTGTGGCCTGTATCGGAGGTGCCATATACATTCTTATATCCCAGTTGTAGCTTCGGCCCTTTATATATACATTTATTAATCGATAAAATGTGGGGAGAATTAGTCCAGATTATACACAACCAGTATGTAAAGGAGAGCAACTACCTGGTGTAATTCCCTGAGGAAAAACTTTCTGATTTTAATGTAAAAAACAAATTAGCTGTAAAGTTGAACAGTTATATAATTGTGCTTACAGGAAACCAAACTGTTATATCCTAGTGACACAAGCACTAAGGGGTTATGTGAAGAGTGGTTAATGATCACGTGTACTACAAGTTTACTATTAAAGATTGCACCTGCAAAAATGTATTAAAAGTACGGTTGGTTGACCACTAGGGCTAATTAGCTCGCAACAACAATGAAGGCAACCGTCGCGGCATCTGGAAAGTATTCTGTGTGGCAGAAAATGGCTCCACAGTGACCCATGAAGGTACGAGCTAAGTCAGGTGTCCCAAGACATGTTCACAACAGGAGATCAACCTGCATCATTAAAAACAATAGTGCACTAAAGTTCATTAAAACCAAACTTGAATCAAAAAGTGGTCCGATTTGTCTTTACCGTCATGTTAGATGCATACCACAACGGTGTGGCCACTCCTGCCCTAAAGGGTTTCTGCAGGAATCTCTGGAAATGCCCTTTTAGGAGGAGTAGTCCACTCTCAGACCACCCGCCTTTATAAATGGTGGCATAAATAATGCCTATTATTTTATCAATGTCCGCCCCCCACTAACCACTAGAATGAAGTGGCCGAGTGGAGACAACGTTCTAGTGATTTGTGGGGATCACACCGTTCTGACACGGATAACATATTCTAGCGATATGGCATAAATGACGGTGATAAGAACCCATTTAAGTTGCTATCTTGTAGATAATTACATTTTCATACACTTACAGTATGTGCTACGTTAATCTAGGATAAGCAAACATTTACACATTGCAATAGCGAAACTTCGGTCTCAATTTTCTTAATTTTGTACAAAAATCAAGGGGCAAAAAAAAAAACAAAACAAAATACTTTTATGGTTTCTACATTTATATTAGTACCCATCACGTTATGGCTGTTTGTTTTATTGCTTTATGGCGTTTTCAATTTTGCTTCGGCTACTGCTGTTTGTGATAAAATACAAATTCTTCTGCATCAGTTACCATTGCTCAGCAGCTGACAATATAATCTCTCTGCCGCCCCAGCAATACATTCCTACAAACTCCCTCAATCCTCTGTCTGTCTCCGTGAATGTGCAAAGATAACAAATGCTTTCATTTCTTTTAATTGTAGTTGGCAATGTACCCTACAGCTATGCAAAGTCCACACAAAGCCGAAATGTGCAGTGTTTAATAATGCTGCAATCAAAAACAAGAAGATAAAAAGTACAAATAAACGATACAAATGTTATTAGAAATGAATGAAAAAGATATGAGAAATATTATAGTATTTTCCAGCAGGCTATGAAAATGACATCATCCAGGGAACATCTTCAGCTCTTCATAATAAATAAGACCGTCAGACAGAAGTCCAAGACAGATGACAGGAGCAAAAATGTGGTTTCTTGAATTGTATAAATCTCCCAGCCAGTACTAAAGCAAAATGGATTGCCTACAGGCGATCACTCATAACATTACATGTACCATTAAATAACGATTTTCTTGTACTAAATGGAATTGCAGAGAAATAAAGCAATACCTGTTAGAAAATCAAATGATATAAAACACATGAATCCATTTCTCAAAATGAGCGAATATTTTTCTATTAATTCTCCACATCAGATGCATCGGTTTCTTACCGTTTATTAAAAGCATGATCACCGTGAAAAATAAATGTCAGGACCGTCAGCGCTGGATGATGATAAACCACAGGTTCTCCTACTATAACTAGATCTATAACAAGAACGAGAACTACCTATTCAGAAAGCTCACTTTCTAAAAAGAATAAATGACATTATGTATTCACAAGTAAACAAGGGTTGGTTTAACCCCTTAATGACCAGCCTATTTTAAACCTTGATGACCAAGCTACTTTTACGTTTTTCCATCGTCGCATTCCAAGAGCTATAACTTTTTTATTTTTGCATCGACATAGCTAAATAGGGTCTTGTT
The DNA here is from genome assembly GCF_050947455.1 of Rhinoderma darwinii. Lineage (NCBI taxonomy): Eukaryota > Metazoa > Chordata > Amphibia > Anura > Rhinodermatidae > Rhinoderma > Rhinoderma darwinii. Next base: position 93,208,128 of record NC_134691.1, read on the forward strand.
TTTTGCGTGATAAGTTGCATTCTTTAATAGCACCATTTTGGGGTACATCTAATTTATTGATTAACTTTTATTAACTTTTTTGGGGGCGTAATAGAAAAAACCCAGCAATTTCGCCACTTTTTTCTTTGCATCTTTAATTTACGCCGCTTACCGTGAGGCATAAATAACATAATAACGTTATTCAGCGGGTTCTTACGATTGCAACGATACCAAATTTATAGTTTTCTTATGTTTTACTACTTTTACACAGTAAAAATGCATTTTTTTCAAAATTAGCTGTTTTTGTGTCTCCATATTTGAAGAGTCATACCTTTTTTTTTCCGCCAATGCAGCTGTATGAGGGATTTTTTTTTTTGCGGGAAGACTTGTAGTTTCTATTGGTACCATTTTCGAGTACATGCGACGTTTTGATCACTTTTTATCAAATTTTTTTGAAGGCTGGATGAACAGAAGGCAGCAATTCTGGCATTGTTTTTTATTTTATTTTTACAGCATTCGCCGAGTGGGTTAAATAACATAATAGCTTTATAGTTGGGGTCGTTACAGATGCGGCGCTACCAAATATGTGTAACGTTTTTACTTTTATTTCATAATAAAGCATTTTGTAAGTGGAAAACGTGGGTTTTTCATTTTTTTCCACTCATTTATTTATAAATAACTTTATTAAACTTTTTTTTAACTTTTTTACTAGTCCTACTAGGGGACTTCAATATGCGATGGTCTGATCGCATTTATAATACACTGCAAAACGTCTGTATTGCAGTGTATTACTGCCTGTCCGTTTACAACAGACAGGCATCTGCTAGGCCATGCTTCTAGCATGGCCTAGGAGGCATTAACTAGAGGCAGACCTGGGGGCCTTTATTAGGCACCCTGGCTGCCATAGAAGACACTGGCACCCTGCAAACTCATGGCAGGGTGCCAGTGGGGTGAGAGAGGGAGCTTGCTATTGAGCGCCGCATCCAAGGGGTCAGGGGCGTAACTAGGAAAGACTGGGCCCCATAGCAAACTTTTGACTGGGGCCCCCCCTCCCCTGGGTGTCACACAACCCCCCCCTTGTAGATAGTGCCTTTTTTACAGCCCCCCCCCCTGCAGATAACGCCATACAGCCCCCCTGCAGAGAACACCATACAGCCCCCCCTGTAGAGAACACCATACAGCCCCCCCTGTAGGGAACGCCATACAGAGTCCCCCCTCCCAAAAAAATGCGACCTACAGTGTGCCGTACAAGATACACGTATCCCCTCTCCACAGGATCTCCACAGGACAGGGGATACATGTGTGATCTCTGGCAGCGATAGGGAGAACGGGGGACTGAAAGTCCCCCGAAGTTCTCCATCACAAACCTCTGACTTCCGGAGTCTGCGCAGCTAAATAAAAATGAAAGGAGCGCTGGTCACGCATGCGCACAAGCACGACCGGCGCTCCATTCATTTCTACGGAGCTGCCGACACAGACCCCGGAAGTCAGAGGTTTGTGATGGAGAACTTCAGGGGACTTTCAGTCCCCCGTTCTCTTTATCAGTGCCAGCGATCACACATGTATCCCCTGTCCTGTGGAGATCCTGTCCTATGGGATATGTGTCCTGTGGAGAGGGGGGGGGGGATACATGTCCTGTGGAGAGGGGTTACATGTCCTGTGGAGAGGGGGGGATACATGTCTTTTGCTCTATTTTGCGCCTTCAGGACCAGACACCGTTTAGCCATTTTTAGCACGTGTTTTTATTTGTTGGGCTAACGACGTGATTTTTGCGACGTTTTTTCCGTAGACAATGCAGGTTTCATTTTTTATCGTTTTTATACACACCTTTTTTGCTATTTTAGAATTTTTATTCATAAACTTTGAAAATAATAGTAAAAAAATAAGCTTTTTTACATTTCAGCTATTTTTTTTTTGGTAATAACATAGTTTTACCCTAAAATAGACCTTTTATTTGTGATCGTCATTGTCTACCGTAAATTTTAATATATTACATGTCTATATTAGGGTAATTGGGTCAGCGCTAGCGTTACAACAATGATTGGCGGGGGAATGTTTTTTTTTTGGGGGTGGGTATTTTATGTGTATTTATTATTTCAATTTTTTTTGCACTTTACTTTATTCTTTTTTTATTATTATGGTCTGTCCCCCAAAGGTCAAAAAAGACCTTTGGGGAACTTTATATATTTTTTTTCTTGCTTTTACACCATGGTTTTCCACTGTAACTGGAGCTGCACAGCAGGATATGCACAGCAGCCCCAGTTACAGGGGAAATCAGCCCTCTTATAGTGACGATTGTCACTAATATGGCTGTGCTGGGTCTAGTAAGACCCAGCAGCAGTCTGCCACTAACGGCACCCGGCGATCATGTGACCAGTCACATGATCACCGGGAGGAATAGAGACAGCGCCGCTGCTGATGTCTCTATTCCTTTACACAGCGTTCATTGAGCGCTGTGTAAAAGAGATCAGAGAAGACAGAAGCAGCGAAAGCTGCTTCTATCCTCTCCTCAGGGTCCCCGGCAGTCACTGACAGTTGGAGACCCGACATTCAGCTGCCCGATCGCGCGGGCAGCAAGTTAAAACCCGAGCCGTAGAAAGTCTATGGCTCGGGTTTTAAGGACCCGTCCCTGACCGCTGGCCGTAAAAATACAGCCAGCGGTCGGGAACCAGTTAATGGCAGAGCGGGGAGATACCTCCCTGCTCTGCCGTAGTGTTCAGTGGCGTCCCGCTGTAGCAGCCATAGCGGCTGCTAGCAGAGCCTCCGGCCATGGTGGGGGCCCGTGACGGCGGGCGACACGGGCCCCCTCGTGCTGCGGGCCCCGTAGCAGCCGCTACTGCTGCTACGGCGGTAGTTACGCCACTGCAAGGGGTTAAACTGGTGGATTTCAATCTGCCTGCTTGAGCAGCAATGCCCAAAGTTCTCAGCTACCTCTGGTAGCTGAGACGGGGGAGTTTTAACTCCTCCCGGCGCCGCAGATTTATTCTGATGCAGCGCTGTGAAAAGGCATATGTATCAGAATAAAGCCCGTTAGTGGTTGGCGAAAAGGTGTATTGGCGGTCACTAATGGGTTAAAACAAGGATTTGTTAATGGCTGCGTGGTGTTGCAGGCAAACAGTCGTTTTATGTGCAAAACCGGGCGGCCACTAACAATCGATTGGAAAACCGCGTTGATTTGGAGTAAAACCCCATGTTGGGGTGGTTTTTGGTTACTACGTCTGGGCTTACCCTTAAGGGTATGTTCACACGAGGGCGTCCGTTACGGCTGAAATTACGGGGATGTTTCAGCCTGAAAACATCCCCGTAATTTCTGCCGTACCGGCATGTGCAGGCGCTTGAACGCCGCGTCCATTACGGGCGTAATTAGCGCTGCTATTCATTGGAGTCAATGAATAACGGCTCCAATTACGCCCAAAGAAGTGACAGGTCACTTCTTTGGCGCGGGCGTCTATTTACGCGCAGTCATTTGACAGCGGCGCTTAAATTACGCCTCGTGTGAACAGACAAACGTCTGCCCATTGCTTTCAATGGGCAGATGTTTGTCAGCGCTATTGAGGCGCTATTTTCGGACGTCATTTGGGGCAAAAACGCCCAAATTACGTCCGTAAATAGACCGTGTGAACATACCCTAATAATTATCATAACTGAAGTGTCAAGTCAGCATGGTGTCACGTTTAGGTGGGTTCTAATATGAGACCAATACGACACCAATAATATTAAAGAAAATGTAATACCTAAAATTATTTGTACTAATTAAGAGTAAATATTAAAACATTTTCTTTTTTTCCGAATTTGTATTTTCTGATCATATATGTTTTATTCCAATTCCTTTACATGATTGCGTGGGAAGCAATCTTGCCGGGGCTGCTGCTGAGCTATAAACAGCAGTTTAGATATCTACTTTACAACAACCACATGGACATAAGAAACATCAGTCAGAAAACGACCTATTTACGTCTATGGGAGAGTGTTCTGGGCATGCTCTGTAACCTGTGCAAGCTGCCCCCAATGCTATCTGCCTCCAGCTTTATAGGAGAGGGGTTAGCTTTCATTTTATTCCTACCTCTGATGATCATCCTGGCTGTGACAGATAAAAACGGACTACTGCAGTACAGAAAGTGTCAGCCTATTGTGAGGGTATGTGCACACGCCGTAAATGTCCCGAAAAACGGCAGAAAAATCGGAAGCAGAACGCCTCCAAACATCTGCCCATTTATTTCAATGGGAAATACTGCGTTCTGTTCCGACGGGATGTTTTTTTATGCTTCGTTTTCCAAAAACGGCATGTAAAAAGACGCCCGTGAGAAGAAGTACATGTCACGTCTTGGGATATTTTTGGAGCCGTTTTTCATTGTCTCTATAGAAAAACAGCTCCAAAAACGTCCGTCAAAAATGCAGCGAAAAACGCAAGTTTGATTAAAAAACGCCTGAAAATCAGGAACCGTTTTCCCTTAAAAAATATAGATAATGACATAAAAAAGAAAACAAAAAATATATGTACGACATAAAACTTAATTTAAACAATAGGTCATGCTCTGACATTAGATTCCTTTTACGATACATCAATTAAAACCTGCACAAATCTTTATGTACCAGTAACAGTAAACGTGTTCATCATTAATCTAAATTAACAGCCATAAACATGTTGACCGGGAAATGAATGCAGCCTTCTAATACCTTTGCCTTTACCTTGAGGGTATGTGCACACGCTAGCTTCCTTTTACGTCTGAAAAGACAGACTGTTTTCATGAGAAAACAGCTCTATCGTTTCAGACGTAAATGCTCCTCCTCGCATTTTGCGAGGCGTCTTTGACGCCCGTAATCTTGAGCTGTTCTTCATTGACTTCAATGAGAAACGGCTCAAATTACGTCCAAAGAAGTGTCCTGCACTTCTTTGACGAGGCAGTCATTTTACGCGTCGTCGTTTGACAGCTGTCAATTACTGGTCGTCTGCACAGTACGTCGGCAAACCCATTCAAATGAATGGGCAGATGTTTGCCGACATATTGGAGCCGTATTTTCAGGCGTAAATCGAGGCATAATACGCCTCGTTTACGCCTGAAAATAGGTCGTGTGAACCCAGCCTGAAAAAGGAACAGATTTACTGATCTACTGGTCATGAAATCTTTCAAGTGGTTATACAACAAGTTATAGTGTTGGAAGTTGAATCCACCACTAAATGAACATGAATATGGTTTGCAACAGTTACTCTTGGCATGTTCATTGCAAATATCTTAGGCTCTGTTCACATTACCATCACAGCTTCCAGTCTTCCATGATGAATATGGCCCCTTTCACATCACGTTCAGGAGATCTGCACCTCGTAAGCCATTTTTGATCAAAAGAAGGATTGGATTTGGACACAAAATATAGGGAAAACACTCCCTAACATTTCCTTAGGAAATATATACGCTCCCCACTACACCAAAATCCAATCCACCTTTTGATCAAAAAAGGTATCTAGTGCAGCGCCCCCAAACTTGATGCACGTTACTCATTTAGTTCTGTGGAATTGGAAAAGACAAGCTAGCCTTCGCTCCCCAACCCCATCACCGTGCCTTTCACGACCATGATCATGTCGCCAGGTCATCGGTTATCCTTCTTTGCACCACTTTAGTAGGTACTAAACACTGCATACTGGGAACACCCCACAAGACCTGCCATTTCGGAGATGCTCTGACCCGGTCACAATTTCACCCTTGTAAAAGTCACTCAGACCCTTACGTTTGTCCATTTTCCCGGCTTCCAGCACACCAACTTCAAGAACTGACCGTTCACTTACTGCCGAATATAACCCACCTAATGGCAGGTGCAAATGTTATTTACTTCCCCTGGCAGTGGTTTCAATGTGATGGCTGAATAAACGGTGTATATACATATACACTATATGACCAACAGTGGACATCTAACCATTACACCCATATAAGCTTGATGAATCTATAGAAAATCTATAGAATCTATAGAAAAACAGCTCCAAAAACAGCCGTAAAAAACGTGAGTTTGAATAAAAAATAGCTGAAAACCAGGAGCGGTTTTCCCTTGAAAACAGCTCCGTACTTTCAGACGTTTTTTATTTTGTGTGTGCACATACCCTTACTGGATATGAGATCATTAGCTCCAGACCATTATCCCTTCTCCACCAAATTTTCAGTAGGCACTATGCATTCCAATAGGTAGCGTTCTCCTGGCATCTGCCAAACCAAAATTCACCATCAGAGTGCCAGATAGTGAAACTTGATTCATCACTTGAGAGAACACTTTTTTACTTCTCCAGAGTCCACTGATGGTGCACTTTAAAACAGTCCAGCCGACACATGGCATTGGGCATGGTAAACTTAGGTTTGAGTGCAGCTGCTTGAACATGGAAACCCATTTCATGAAGCTCCCGACAAAATTCTTGTACTGATGTCATTTCCGGAGGCAGTTTGGAACTCTGCAGTGAGGGATGTAACAGAGCATAGGTGTAAGAGGACCTTAAGAAGATGAGCTTATCTAATCACCCCTCTAATCCTAATTAGGCTGTTTATTTACTCCATGACCCAAATGTTTACTAACTTCCGGATCACGGATTTAACCCCTTAATGACCGGGCCTGAAAAGACCTTAATGACCAGCTCAATTTTTCTGTTTTTGCCTCTCTGCGTTTCAGCAGCCATAACTTTTTTATTTTTTCATTGACGTGGCTGTATGGGGCCTTGTTTTATGCGAGAGAAATAGTATATTTTTTTTTCCCACAGTTTGGGGGTAAAAAATATTTTTTTTATGGCGTGAATATAGGAAAAAGTGATTATCGGAATAGTTTTTTTTGGTTTATTTTTTATCCCGTTCACGTTTCACGCTAAATAACCCATTAGATTCATTCTTCAGGTTATTACGGTCGTGTAGATACCTAATATGCGTAGGTTTTTTGTTTTTATTTAGTGTAGGGGCAATAAAATGTATTTAATGCAAAATAAAGACTCTTTTTGGGACTTTTTTTATTTATTTATTTGGTTACTTTTTTTTGTTTTTTAATCCCATCAAGGGATAACTTTATTTGTAACTTTATTTTTTACTTGTAATGTATTAGCATACTTCTGTACGCTAATACATTACACTGTGTCACTATGACACAGGCTGCTGATCGGGCAGCACATAGTGTGCCCGAACTGCAGGCACATGGAACAGACAGCCCTGGGGTCCTTTGTAGGTCCCCAGGGCTGACTGCAGAAAGATTCCACCTTTGTTTGATCACATCACTGGAATCCCGGTGATGCGATCAAAGAGGGGAATTCCCTTTGATCATGCCGCGGTCACGGACGGTAATCAAAGGGTTAAACAGCTGGGGTCCGAATGTTTGCCGACCCCAGCTGTGTTCAGGAGGTTTCTCTAGTATCAGGAGCTGTTAGTAACAGCTCCTGCTTAGAGGATGAGCGCCCACACGAGCGCTCATCAGCCGACGCCAAAAGACGTCTCTGTAGACTAAGCACCCGCACCGCCTGACGTCAAAAGACAGTGGGCGGTCGGGAAGGTGTTAAATAAGTCGCACCAAGTACTTCCACCACACACAAACATTGATATAGTTTAGTCATATTACACTGTCCCTAACCTTTTCGTACCCATTAGCAAGAAATCCGCTGACCGCTTCTTTTGCAATACCCGTTTCACATCACGGAGATAGCGATACGGATTATCACTAGAGAGGAATGTCTAATACATTTCTGACGGATGGAAAAGCTTTTTCTCAAGTCAGAAAATACATTTTCATCCACTGACGATCGCCATAAATGAATGTTTCTAACTAGCTTAACTAAAATAAATCCGTATTATGTAACGCATTATATTAAGTTTAGGGATTTACGATGAATGATTATGGTTAGGCTGTGTTCACACGTTACGGTCAATTTGTTTTGTTTTGTGGCAAAATAATGGCAAAACACAGCTGTTTTGTCGCAATTTTTTTTAAATTGTGCCCAAAAAGTTCCACTTGACTGCGACGCCTGAACAGTGCCTTGTTTGTATAGGAGGTACGGAAAACGATATAGCTATATAATAGTTAATTAAATTTTCATGTTAAATCAGTGAGTGGATTCCTGTCGTTTTGGCGTTTCTTTAACACACGCACCTGTGAACACAGACACGTATGTTGTATATATGAACTCCTCAGAGCTTACAGAGTACATTTTGTTTGCATAAGCGGTCTGCTTGAGTGTGAATTTTAGTCACAAAGTTTCATTTTCATGCAATTTTTGTTTATAATCGCTGTTTGATGTAAAGTGGTGTGAAGGTGGTAGTGTGTATAAATTATTAAGTTATGTAATTATATACGGTATGCTGGGCGCTTTAAAAAATGTACATTTTGGTAGCATAGTAGCAATTTGCCATGTGCAGTATATATTTTTTACACATTTGTGGATAATGGCCAAGTATAGCATTTAGTTCTGTTTCACAGTTTTTGAGAACACAAACTCTTGTTGATGTAGACGTATGTGCGACATATAAACTTTACACACCTTGATCAATTATTTTTTTTAATGTTTTTGTGTTTAAACCTCTGTTTCAATGTGCGTTTTGGGTCCTGTTCACACAGAGTTTTTTTGCAAGCAGAAAAATGTGCCTCAAAATTCCGTCTGGAATTTTGAAGCGGATTTTGACCTGCCTGCATGACGTTTGCAGCGTTTTTCAGCCGCGGCCATTGAGTTTCGCAGGCAAAAAACACAGCGAAAAACGCTTTCTCTGCCTCCCATTGATGTCCCATGAGGTCAGAGATGGAAATGCCCGAAGAAAGGGCATGTCGCTTTTTTTTTCCTGTGAGCGTTTTTTTCCGTTCACTGAAAAAAACGTCTCCGCCTCCCATTCAAATCAATGGGGGGCGATTCCGGACCGTTTTTGCTATGGTTTCCTCAGCAAAAACCGTGGCAAAAAACTCAGTGTGAACAGGACTTTAGGCACAAATGTATGTCATAATAAATTTTTTATAAAACATAAATTCCGGTTTGTCACAAAGTTACGCCAAAACAACTGCAATCGTCAGTTTGTCTGTTTTCAATAAATACTTAGGGCTTGGGGTGCATTCAGTTTTTAAGGTGTGTGTCATCCCAGTAATTTATAGGCTGTTACTTTTTTTAGATTTCCAGCAAACCAGATTTTTGGTCTTTTGAATTGTCTGGATTTTATGAAGATACAGTGAAGGAAATAAGTATTTGATCCCTTGCTGATTTTGTAAGTTTGCCCACTGTCAAAGTCATGAACAGTCTAGAATTTTTAGGCTAGGTTAATTTTACCAGTGAGAGATAGATTATATAAAAAAAAAAACTGAAAATCACATAGTCAAAATTATATATATTTATTTGCATTGTGCACAGAGAAATAAGTATTTGATCCCCTACCAACCATTAAGAGTTCAGCCTCCTCCAAACCAGTTACACGCTCCAAATCAACTTGGTGCCTGCATTAAAGACAGCTGTCTTACATGGTCACCTGTATAAAAGACTCCTGTCCACAGACTCAATGAATCAGTCTGACTCTAACCTCTACAACATGGGCAAGACCAAAGAGCTTTCTAAGAATGTCAGGGACAAGATCATAGACCTGTACAAGGCTGGAATGGGCTACAAAACCATAAGTAAGACGCTGGGTGAGAAGGAGACAACTGTTGCTGCAATAGTAAGAAAATGGAAGACATACAAAATGACTGTCAATCGACATCGATCTGGGGCTCCATGCAAAATCTCACCTCGTGGGGTATCCTTGATCCTGAGGAAGGTGAGAGCTCAGCCGAAAACTACATGGGGGGAACTTGTTAATGATCTCAAGGCAGCTCGGACCACAGTCTCCAAGAAAACCATTGGTAACACATTACGCCGTAATGGATTAAAATCCTGCAGTGCCCGCAAGGTCCCCCTGCTCAAGAAGGCACATGTACAGGCCCGTCTGAAGTTTGCAAATGAACATCTGAATGATTCCGAGAGTGATTGGGAGAAGCTGCTGTGGTCAGATGAGACTAAAATTTAGCTCTTTGGCATTAACTCAACTCGCCGTGTTTGGAGGAAAATAAATGCTGCCTATGACCCAAAGAACACCGTCCCCACTGTCAAGCATGGAGGTGGAAACATTGTGTTTTGGGGGTGTTTCTCTGCTAAGGGCACAGGACTACTTTACCGCATCAGTGGGAGAATGTATGGAGCCATGTACCGTCAAATCCTGAGTGACAACCTCCTTCCCTCCACCAGAACATTAAAAATGGCTCGTGGCTGGGTCTTCCAGCACGACAATGACCTGAAACATACAGCCAGGGCAACAAAGGAGTGGCACAAAAAGAAGCACACTAAGGTCATGGAGTGGCCTAGCCAGTCTCCAGAACTTAATCCCATCGAAAACTTATGGAGGGAGCTGAAGATCCGAGTTGCCAAGCGACAGCCTCGAAATCTTAATGATTTACAGATGATCTGCAAAGAGGAGTGGGCCAAAATTCCATCTAACATGTGTGCAAACCTCATCATCAACTACAAAAAACGTCTGACTGCTGTGCTTGCCAACAAGGGTTTTGCCACCAAGTATTAAGTCTGGTTTGCCAAAGGGATCAAATACTTATTTCTCTGTGCACAATGCAAATAAATATATATAATTTTGACTATGTGATTTTTTTTTTTTTTTTATATAATCTATCTCTTACTGGTAAAATGAACCTAGCCTAAAAATTCTAGACTGTTCATGTCTTTGACAGTGGGCAAACTTACAAAATCAGCAAGGGATCAAATACTTATTTCCTTCACTGTATGTACATTTAGGCCTCATTCACACGACAGTGAAAATAATGGCCATTAAAAACTGATCAACTGCCAGTTTTTCATGGCCATTTTGCATCAGTTTGTCTCAAAATTTTCATCCATTTCCAGTCCGTCTGTCCGTTTTTAATGGTAGTTTGATATCCATTTTTCATGGCCATTAAAAAACTGCTGAATTTCATTTGTGAGGCTTTTTTGTCCCAACCCCCTGAAAACACCCAAAGGAGAGTCATTGTCATGATTGATTCACAGCCCCCCTGTAGAGGATGCCACACAGATCCCCTGTATATGCCACACAGACCCCCTGTATATGGTGCCAGACTCCCTGATGATGGCACACAGACCCCCTGTAGATGATGGCACACAACCCCCCCCCCTCCCCTGTAGTAATCTTCCGGGACGGTCTCTGTAAATTCAGGACAGTTCCGAAAAATTTGCTACAGTTGACAATGCCCCCTGTACTAGTGCCACACTGTAGTGAGCGCAACAATACCCGACATTTAATTCCGCCTGAATGCCTACACACTCAACGATGCAGCATCGTCTATTTCACGTGTGGTCTCTAGTCTCACAGGTTCTGCGAAGGTGGCATGACGTCATATCGTTGCCTTCGCAAAACCCGTGAGACTAGAGACCACACCTGTAGAGGACGGCTTTGCATTGGTGAGTGTGTCATTGTGACGCCGATAGCCAGCAAGGGAACCAACACTTCCCTTGCCTCTTGAACCCCCATGTCACAGATCCATTTTTAACGGTTGTTACATGTATTGACAGCCGTTAAAAACGGATCCATTGACTTCTATGAGGGCCGTCTGGCTGTGAAAACGGCCAAAAATAGGACATGTCCTATTTTTTTGACAGCCAATATTCACGGGCCATTAAAAAAACGGCAGTGTGAATACACCCACAACATCATTGTTCTGAAAACAGCCGTTCAAAAATCGGACGTCACACCGCCGTTTTTCACTGTCGTGTGAATGTAGCCTTTCACACGAGCGTATCAGATTCACGTGCGGGAATCTGGTCCGTTATGCATCAGTGTGCTTTGCGAGGGGCATACGTTATTCACGCACTCTCAAAGCACATCTTTTTTTTATTATTATTAATTTCAGTTGAATTGATGTGTAAATCACGCACCGCACATGGATGTGCATTGACTTCAATGGGCGATAGGTGCGTGAAAACCGCACCAATATAGGACATGCAGTGAGTTTTACGCAACAGACACTCGCTGCGTGAAAACTCCTGCATGTGTGAACGACCCCATTGAAATCAATGGATCCGTGTGCTGCGCGTGATTTCCCTGCGCAGCACACGGACGTTATTCACGTTCGTCTGAATGAGCCCTTAGACTTGTTGAACTTTTATTTTTAGGATGTATGGTTCTTCTAATCTTCTGCTTGGGTCACACTTTTAGCCACAAATATAAATTTGTATGCATTTTTTACACACACAGGGTGGCACCGTCACCGACAAGTGCCAGTGTCTACTTTCAGAAAATATATACAGTAGGTATGGGGGTTTTGTATGATTTTTATTTTTTCATTTAGGTTTTATTTGTACATCTCGAAAAAAGCGAAAATTGTCCTGCAAAACCGCCAAAAACCCTGGCAGCGAAAGGGTTAAAGTGGCCATTACAGTCCGTTTTGCACTTGAGTGTTGTTAGTTTTCTTAAATTTGGAAGTAATAATTAGTCCATTGTACCAAAGTGAATACACCGATTAATTTGTTCTGGACTGTAAGAAGATACATGAAAAAATAGGACAGTCCACACTTTGTATTACCTTACAACTCAAACAATGAGATGAAGTTAATGTAAACTCGCGGCATGATGCTGCCAATTCTCCAAGCAGTTTGCTACATCAGGGATCCTGCCAACGTGATTCATAATGTACAATTCAATACGCTTTGATTAGCATGAAGTACTTATTTCCTGTGGCAACATTTTATGCGTTTTTTAATAGAATGGCTAAAACTGTTAACAGTAACACAATGTTTAATAGCAGGATCCATTGTCAGCCCATTAAAAATTGTAGCACCATTCACATTCAGCAAGAATGGCCGCAGTTGTGTCATGACAGACAGCTAAAAGTAAAAAAAACTATTTTGATAGGGCTGGAAAGGCGCCTTAGCCCTACAAGTAAACGTACACGTTACCTGAACCAAAATATGGTGCAAGGATACCACTCAAACATCAAACTTGGTCCGCCGTGTTTTAGGTTACTAACACTAACATATTTTTAAATAATCACTATTAAAAGCGAAGTCTTAAAGGCGTTCTGCGAGTTATTTAAAAAATTGGCCACGGGATGCAAAAAAAAAAAAGCCGTTGCTCAACTCACGGATCCCCATCGTTCCAGCACTGACGCACCGTTCTTTCCCGCAACTGTGTTTTGACATACAGTGGATATAAAAAGTCTACACACCCGTTAAAATGGCAGGTTATTGTGATGTTACAAAATCAGTCCAAGATGAATAATTTCAGAACTTTTTCCACCTTTAGGCCCTGTTCACACTGAGTTTTTTTGCAGGCAGAAAATTCTGTCTCAAAGTTCCGTCCGGTCGGAGACGTAAACGCCCGAATATAGGGCATGTCGCTTCTTCTTCCCGCGAGGGAAGGGGAGGCATTTTCGGACGTTTTTTGGCGCGTTTTACGACACAGTTTTCGTGTCAAAAAATTCAGTGTGAACAGAACAGAATTCTTAATGTGACCCATAATCTCACAAACAAACAAATCATTTAGAGGGGAAAAATAAAAATAACAAAACTACAATAATGTGATTTGGGATGATAATCATATAATTGGGGATGTGGTTGTGTTCAGAATTAGCCAATCACATTTAAACTCATGTTAAATAGTAGTCAGTACACAACTGCCATTATTTAACCCCTTCCCGCTCCTTGACGTACTATTAGGTCATGATGAGTGCATCGTTCGCGCTCCATGACCTAATATTACGTCACGGGAGAATAGGCCATTTTGGCCATTGTCCCGGCACATACAGAAGCTGTGACAACTGCTGTCTCGTACAGCAGTTGCCGCAGCTCCTTCAGCGGGGACCGATCGCAGTGTTCCCGCTGATTAAACCCTTAGAAGCCGCGTTCAATTGCGGCTTCTTAGGGGTTAAAACACCAGGACCCACTATGCTTGCTGTAAGTGAGTAGCTGACCGCTCTAATACACTGCGCTATGCATGTAGTGCAGTGTATTAGAATTGTGATCAGGACCTCCTGCCTTCAAGTCCCCTAGTGGGACTAAATAAAAAAGTTCAAAAGAAAGTTGTGTAAAAATAAAAGCTTTAAAGTAATAAAAATAAAAATCCCCCTTTTTCCCTTATCAGTCCTTTATTATTAAAAATATAAATAAACTTTACATAATTGGTATCGCCATGTCCATAATGGCCTGAACTACAGAAGTATTTTGTTATTTATCTCGTGCGGTGAACACCATAAAAGAAAATTAGAATAAACCGTACCAGAATCGCAATTTTTTGGTCACTTCACCTGCCAAAACATGGAATAAAAAGAGATCAAAAAGTCGCATGTACCTAAAAATGATGGTTCTTGATGGAACAATAAAAAAGTAATGGCTCTTAGGCCAGATTCACACGAGTGTGTGCGTGCGCAAAAGGTCCATAAAAGCTCCGTGTGTCGTGCGCGGTTTTCACGCACCCATTGACTTCAATAGGTGGGTGATGCGTGAAAAACTGGCAAATATAGGACATGTCGTGAGTTTTACGCAGCGGACACACACGCTGCGTGAAAATCACTGACAGTCTGAACGGCCCCATTGACTAACATAGGTCCAAGCGAGGCGCGTGAAAATCACGCGCGTTGCACGGACGTATTATACGTTCGTCTGAATAAGCCCTTAGAATAAGGCAACTCCAAAAGTAAATGATTTTTTATAAAAAAGTATTTTATTGTGCAAACGCCATAAGACATAAAAAAACAAAACGTATGGTATCACCATAATCGTATCGACCCGCAGAATAAAGTGAATGTCATTTATAGCGCACGGTGAATGCTGTAGAAAAAAAAGGAGTAAAAAACAGTAGTAAAATTGCTGTTTTTTAGTCACCACGTCTCATATAAAATAGAATAAAAACGGATGAAAAAGTCGCAGTGTAAACGAATTCCTCATGGGGTCTAGTTTCCAAAATGGGGTCACTTTTAAAGGGTTTCCCCTGTACTGGTACCTCGGAAGCTCTGCACATGCGACATGGCGCCCAGAAACCAATCCAGCAAAATCTACATGTCAAATAGAACTCCTGCCTTCTGAGCCCTGCCGTTTGTGCAACCAGCAGTTTATGACCACATATGGGGTATTGCCATAATCGGGAGAAATTGCTTTACAAATGTTGGGGTGCTTTTTCTTCTTTATTCCTTGTAAAAATCAAAAAATTTTACTTTTTAATCGGAAATTGTGATTTTCAATGCACAGCCTAATGACACACGAGCGTGTTTGGTCCGTGATATATACGGTCCGGACGTTGGCCGCATTTCCCGGACCGAACACACTGCAAGGAGCCGGGCTCCTATCATCATAGATATCTATGCTAGGTTCACTGCCTCGCTGCGGGACAACCGTAATCATGTTTTCAGTGAGGCAGTGACACCTAGCGTCATAGAGAACTATGATGCTAGGAGCCCGGCTCCCAGCAGTGTGTTCGGTTCGGGAAATGTGGGCAACGTACGAACTGTATATCACGAACCAAACACAGCTAAAGTGGCATTATACTGTATGGTGGCAGCTAAATAGATATTATGTTGTATGGGGACATCTATGTTGGCGTTATACTGTATGGGGGATTTGTACGGGCATTATACTGTATGGGGCATCTGTGTTGGCTTTATACTGTATGGGTGCATCTATGGGGGGTATTGTACGGTGTGGGGGGGCAGCTATTTGGCATTATACTGTGTGGGAGGCACGATGGGGTAATACTTCAAAGTTGGGAGGTATGCTACCAGGATATACCCTCTTTAGTCCACTCACTTCAGTATATATGCATGCATTTATGTAGTGGTGGACATAGACAGGAGAGGGCCCTCGTGCAAGAACATTTTGTCGGCCCCTTGCTCTCCATTAGCTCATCAAAGAACACCCCCGCTGTCATGTCTTTCTAACAATAACTCAATAATTCTGACCCACTGTCAATAGCTAGGTCCATAAATGCAATCTAATAGTCAGTAAAAAGCTGCTTTTAAAGGGGGCAGTGGGCCCAACTATCTACTGGGCCCCTGTGCAGCTGCACAGGTTGCACCAATGGTATGTCTGCCCCTACATTTATGGGTGTGAACTGTATGTGTAGGCAATGAACCCATCTTCTGTTTGTCATTATGAAGTCCTAATTTCACTTTTTTATTTGACTACATGGCACCTACATTTTAAAGGACAATGTAATGAAACAACAACAAAAAAATTCAAAAATAAAAATCGATACTTATAGACAAGACCTTTAATTTCCCTACAGCTCAATAAAGCTGCTTTGTGATGGCACAGTGACATCAAATACCAAAAACCGGATTCAAGATTGTTGTTGAGATTACAGAGCTGTACTTCAGGGTACTCTGTGATAGCTAGGGTAGAGCTACCAACAGCCCTCAATGTATGTATATACAGAGGAAACCTAAATGCTCCCTATATATTTTTTTAGTTGAATTATTTACATCTCTTCATCACAGCTGTACTTGGTCCAAGGAGACTAAAGGTTCTAAGAAAAGATGACAAAAAGAGAGATCCCCAAAACACGTACCAGAGAACAATAGATGCTGTATACTGAGAGTGATGGAAGTGGGAGAATTGTCTCACAGTGATTGGCTACCAGATCAGATAAAGGCAGGGTGAGGAGAAACCGAACATACAGACACATCCTTGTAGGATCTGACGGTGACCATGTGACAAAGATGTGAACCCTTTGGGTAAGGCCACACGGAGCGGCCCTGACACAGTCGCAACGTGGCTAACAACCGCGCCAACAGCATGTTCGGTGCGGCTGTCAAACAGCCTGTATTAGTGGCCGCATGTTAACGCGGGTAAACCATCCCTTTATCTGCAAAATCGTGCGGCCATGAATGAATACACCCTTTATGACCGCACGATTTTGCAAATTACAACAACTTACCCCCTATTCATTCTCTATGGCAGCGCCATAAAAAGCCGAACACTGCACTCCGCTATCTCCGGCGCTCCCATAGAGAATTAATGGAGTGGCAGTGCGCATGAGCATGTAACTGGAATACTCCTTAACAAGGTTTTTGACAGCCGCTCCTACATAGTGCCAGCGCGGTTGTTGGCCGTGTTGCGACCATGTCAGGGCCGCTCCATGTGGCCTTAACCTTTGGGAGCCATTATATTTGCCAATAAGTAGCGAAAGCAGTAAAGGTCTGGAGCACAAGTGACTGAGCTCACAGGAGAAAGTTTGCACAGTGACTACACATAAGGATTCAGGAGCACAGTAAAGATTTGGTTGGGAGCGTGCTATACCTGGTCATAGAGTAGTAAATGTCTGTTATTAGTATAGATTGAATTGTGTTGACAAGTTCACAATAACTACAATGGCTTCTATAAGCTTTGCTAGAAATAGTCATTAACACAAAAAATATTCATGAAGTTTAAACAGTAAATCTAATTTAACACACAATTACAGATGGCACATGAAGCATTTAGAGGTAAGTGTACAAATTACACTCAATATATGTTTTAATGCTTGAAGTCACACATTTTTATTCTGTGCACTAAAATTACCATTTTGACAGACTTTATGAATTGCAAACAATAATTAAGCTTTGAACACACAAAAAAAAAATGAAAATAATGAGAAAAATATTTGACAGTACCCAACAGTTATATTCAGTAATTTTCTGTGTGTTCATTAAAGGGAAGAAGATCAGACACATTAACAAGTGTCTGCATTGCCTATACTTCACTGGGGCTAATACTTCGTTTTTTCTGCGTGCAATGCGTGGGAATAAGTACAATGCTACTCATCCTCGCAGATGGTTTTTTCCGCAACGTTGACAAAAATCCAGGTGGACTTTTCTTTGGTGAATGTGAACAGGATTACAGAAACCCCATTTGCATGCATTGAAGGCGGACTGTCATTGGATTTAACATATTTTGGCGTGATAATCGCACCAAAATCCCTGTGAATAGGAAATCCTGAACGTGTGATCGGAACCGAATAGTTCTTAAAGGGAACATGTAATTTACAATATTACTTCCACGCTTATGGAAGGCAGCATAATGGAGTGGCAGACCCGAGGAATTCAGAAGTCTATCAATTATTGGCTTAAAGTGTTTCTGAGATCTTACACGCAGAGCCCGAGCAGCGCCGCCCAAGAGGAGTCCAGTGTATTTATGAGCTGCCTCTAGCTCCGCCCACTCTCTGCTGATTGACAGACGTCTCCCTTTTATGCCGGGTTCCCACATAGCGTAAACGCTGCAGAATTTCTGAAACTGAATTCTGTGCGGAAATCCCGCAGCATTTACAGTAGCAGCAATATGGATGACATTTAGTAAATCTCATGCCCATGCTGCAGAAAAAAACCGCAGAATAAACGTTAATAAATTGACCTGTGGTGCGGAATTTAATTTCGCAGTATATCAAGTTATGCTGCGTTTTTTTTGATTTTCTGTTGCGGGTTTTCCCCCTTGAATTCAATGGGGATGCAAAACCTGCAACAGAAAGCCAAGAGTTGCGATTTTTGCAACGTATTCGCCGCAATTACGCCGCGAAAATCGTAACTCCGGAAAACAAAACAAAAAAAAAATCATACTTACCCAAAACGCCATCCATCTTCCTGCAGTCCGGCCTCCTGGGATGACTTTTCATCCCATGTAACCGCTGCAGCCAAATCACAGGCTGCAGCATCAAATGGCCTGCAACATCATCGTAGGAGGCCGGACTATGCGCAGAGAGACGAGGGAGGGGGTAAGTATGAGCTCTTTCTTCCACAGCGTAGGTTCTGTTCGAAGAACCGCACCACAATGTGGTGAGATTTCTCGGACGGAATGTACTGCGGGTATCAGGTCGGACACGCTGCGTGATTTTTAAGCAGCGCATCCGACCCGTGGTAACCCGGCCTTTTTGTGCAAAGGGAGAAACCTGGCAATCCGTAAAGTAAGCGGAGCTAGCGAAGAGTGGCTGTAGCTAGCAGCAGCTCATGTATATACGCCTGAATTTCTAGCATCACTGTCGAGTTCTCAAAAACGACTTCACTGTCTCAGTGAGGGCAGCATAATGTGGACGACAGGTTCCCTTTAGGCTGGGTTCACACGACCTATTTTCAGGCGTAAACGAGGCGTATTATGCCTCGATTTACGCCTGAAAATACGACTCCAATACGTCGGCAAACATCTGCCCATTCATTTGAATGGGTTTGCCGACGTACTGTGCCGACGACCTGTAATTAACGCGTCGTCGTTTGACAGCTGTCAAAAGACGACGCGTAAAATTACAGCCTTGTCAAAAGAAGTGCAGGACACTTCTTGGGACGTTTTTGGAGCCGTTTTCTCATAGACTCTATTGAAAACAGCTCCAAAAACGGCCGAAAAAACGGGGCGAAAACGGCGCGAAAAACTCAGCGAAAAACGTGAGTTGCTCAAAAAACGTCTGAAAATCAGGTGCTGTTTTCCCTTGAAAACAGCTCCGTATTTTCAGACGTTTTTGGCTCAGCGTGTGAACATACCCTTAAATGTAAACAGGAAAAAAAAATTGAAGTACCAAACTTGGCTTTCGATGCCAAAATATAGAGAATTAAACTCACAGGTACAGATTTCTATATCAGTCCCAGATTTTCTAAGGCTCTGTTCACATCGTGTTCGCACTTTGAACTGGCATTGGTCATGCATAGCCCCCCATGTATGCTATGCGGTAGGGATGCACGATGCATCGAAACTTCGATACGGTTTCGATACTCTGCATCCCCAAACGGTTCGATACCGCTATTTCCTGTATTTCGATACTTAGCTGCGCAGCCGCACAGCTAAGTATAGTAATACATGAATGTATGAGAGCGGGGCAGTGGCCGTGTAATACAGCCACAGCCCCG
This sequence comes from Rhinoderma darwinii, assembly GCF_050947455.1. Classification (NCBI taxonomy): domain Eukaryota; kingdom Metazoa; phylum Chordata; class Amphibia; order Anura; family Rhinodermatidae; genus Rhinoderma; species Rhinoderma darwinii. Next base: position 93,227,928 of record NC_134691.1, read on the forward strand.
CTCCTGAATCCTGATAACAAGTGCGCGGGGTCAGGATGATGTGATGCGGCCGGCGCTGCACTAATGAGCGGCGGCACGGAAGACAGAACATGGCGGGCGCACTACAAAACACCCCCATGTTCTGTCTTCAGTGCCTAAACCTCTGCTCATTAGTGCAGCGCCGGCCGCATCACCTCATGCTGACCGCGCACGCACTAACTGTCAGGAGCGGGGCAATGGCTGTATTACACAGCCGCAGCCCCGCTCTATAACGGCGGAGATCAGAGAAACCTCTCATCTCCGCCGCTATTCCCCTGAATGCTGCGATCACAGCGGACTGTAGTATTCAGGAGAAAATGAGAAGGGGGATGCCCCTGGATCGCGTCACAGGGAATTCCTGTGACGCGATCGAGGGCCATACCATATATGGGCAGACAGCTCAGGGTCTATTGAAGGACCCCAGGGCTGTCTTACCATATTTCCTGTTGTTAGGGCATACTGAGGTATGTCCTAACAACTGCCTGTGTACTATCAGTACACAGGCTAATGTACTGGCACATATGATATATGTCAGTACATTAAAGTTTAAAAATAAAAGTAAAAACAAAGTAATGTTAAATTTAAAAAAAAAATACACATGCACCTTTTTTACAATAAACATTAAAGTAAGTCTCAATACATAAAATATTCACACATTCAGTATTGGCGCGGCCGTAATAACCTGCACAACAATTTTTTTTGCATCATTTATGATGTGTACGCTGTAAAAAAAAAAAAATAAACACTGCCTTCTTTCACTTATTAATGTGAGGCGCGAGGTGTGATGAATTTAACCTCCATGTTCTTCACATTAATGGTAATTAACCCCATCATGTACCTCACACATTAACCCATTATGACTGAGAAACATGATGAGATTAATTACTATTAATGTGCGGCACATTCAAAATTCATCATCACACGTCGCGCCTCACATCAGAAAAACGGAAGAACTTTTTTTTTTATTACTGTTGGCAAAGTATCGAAATTGGTATCGAAATCGCAATACTAAACTAAGTATCGGTATCAAAGTCCAAATTCTGGTATCGTGACATCCCTACTATGCAGTATTCATTTTTTCTTTCTGGGGTGCCCTCTGCATAGGAAAGCATAGCAGAATACACTTTCCTATACAGTTAAATAAAAGTAGATCAACGTATATCAGTCTGGCATCCGTTAGGTCTATAGTGCTCTATAGATAACATTCACAGTAGCAGAATCCGTGCCAAAATCCTCATTAAATCCTGAATGTTTGAACATGGGCATTCGTCTGATGCACAAAGTGAAGAAATTATCTGTAAGTTACAAAGCCTGGAGATGTCATTCTTGAAACATACACTAGGCAGTAGTTAGATAATTAAGAAACTTAGATTTTATTTACCAATGTAACTTTAGGCTCTGTTCACACTTGCGTTCAAACTATTCTATCCAGTCATAAAAAATGGACACCTGACAATCCCATTATAAGTCAATGGAGATAAAAAATAAAAGCGATATTAAACAAATAAGAACGGAACCATTATATCAGTCATGAATGTGAAAAGTCTGGTATTTCTTTTTAGAAGTAAACAAAGTCTATGTATATTTAATTAACCTTCCTCCAATAAATTATGAATGCTAAATTATTTATAACACTCAATGGCAATTGTCATTAGATAATCCTCTTGCCCTATTTTGAAAGCGGTCATAGTATCTGCCATTACTACCTCTTGGGGTAGGGCATTCTATAGTTTGACTACTCTAACTGTAAAGAACCCTTTGCTATATTAATGTCTGAAATACCTTTCCTTCACACATAAATAATGCCCCTGGTCCTTTGTACAATTCTTTGAATGAATATAGGGTTGGGCGATCAATCAAATTAATTTGATTAATTCGCCCTCAAGGGTTCTCACGATTCTGTTCGATTCTGTAGTGGCGCCGTCGCAGCGAGCTGCAAGGGGAAGCTCCGCCCCACCGCCTCGTCACTGCCTGGTCTGCCCAGCCCTGTCTTTGCTTCCCCATGGAACTGCTGTTCTGTCTGTACTGAACAAAATGATACAGTACGGAACAGCAGTTCCGTGGGGAAGCAGAGACTCCTAGTATATAGCCACACCGCCCCGCTGTAGATAGCTCCCCCTTGCATATCCCACCCCCCCTTGTAGATCGCACCCCCCTGCCTTGTAGATTGCGCAGCTGTAACTCCCACTAGGAGCTGAATCCCCGGCCAAAGCATGGGCAATCTCTGGCCGGGTATTGAGCTCCTAGTGGCAGTAACAGCAGCGTGATTTACAAGGAAGTGGGGGCGAGATCTACAAGGGAGGGAGGTTGCAATCTACAAGGGAGGGAGGGGGGTTGCAATCTACAAGGGAGGGAGGGGGGTTGCAATTTACAAGGGAGGGGGGTTGCAATCTACAAGGGAGGGGGGTTGCAATCTACAAGGGAAGGGGGTTGCAATCTACATGGGAGGGCGGTTGCAATCTACAAGGGAGGGGGTGTTGCAATCTACAAGGGAGGGGGTGTTGCAATCTACAAGGGAGGGAGGGGGGTTGCAATCTACAAGGGAGGGAGGGGGGTTGCAATCTACAAGGGAGGGAGGGGGGTTGCAATTTACAAGGGAGGGGGGTTGCAATCTACAAGGGAGGGGGGTTGCAATCTACAAGGGAGGGGGGTTGCAATCTACAAGGGAAGGGGGTTGCAATCTACAAGGGAAGGGGGTTGCAATCTACAAGGGAAGGGGGTTGCAATCTACAAGGGAAGGGGGTTGCAATCTACAAGGGAAGGGGGTTGCAATCTACATGGGAGGGCGTGTTGCAATCTACAAGGGAGGGGGTGTTGCAATCTACAAGGGAGGGGGGTTGCAATCTACAAGGGAGGGGGGTTGCAATCTACAAGGGAGGGGGGTTGCAATCTACAAGGGAGGGGGGTTGCAATCTACAAGGGAGGGGGGTTGCAATCTACAAGGGAGGGGGGTTGCAATCTACAAGGGAGGGGGGTTGCAATCTACAAGGGAGGGGGGTTGCAATCTACAAGGGAGGGGGGTTGCAATCTACAAGGGAGGGGGGTTGCAATCTACAAGGGAGGGGAGTTGCAATCTACAAGGGAGGGGAGTTGCAATCTACAAGGGAGGGGGGTTGCAATCTACAAGGGAGGGGGGTGTTGCAATCTACAAGGGAGGGGGGGTTGCAATCTACAAGGGAGGCGGGTTGCAATCTACAAGGGAGGCGGGTTGCAATCTACAAGGGAGGGGGGTTGCAATCTACAAGGGAGGGGGGTTGCAATCTACAAGGGAGGGGGGTTGCAATCTACAAGGGAGGGGGGTTGCAATCTACAAGGGAGGGGGGTTGCAATCTACAAGGGAGGGGGGTTGCAATCTACAAGGGAGGGGGGTTGCAATCTACAAGGGAGGGGGGTGTTGCAATCTACAAGGGAGGGGGGGTTGCAATCTACAAGGGAGGGGGGTTGCAATCTGCTAGGGGGTGTGGCACTGTCTACATGGGCACTGTGGCACTTTATTGGGGGGGGGGTGGCACTATGTGGGCAGTCATTACATGTGGCACGGATGTGGGCCCTGCACGTGGGCACCGTGGTACTGCACTATCTACATGGGCACTGTGGTGTTTTCAGGGGATCGGGACAAAAAACCCTGACAAATGAAATTCTTTTTTTTAATTATTATTATTATTATTAATAACGGCCATGAAAAACCGATGGACGGATTGGAAATGGATGAGAATTTGGAGACACTGATGCAAAATGGACATGACAAACTGACAAATTATGATCTAGATTTTATTTTTTGGCAAAATCGCCCAGTCCTAAATGAATAAATCATCAGTCAGTTCCTCGTATTGACCACACATTTATTCAAGCTATTTAATAAGCTCTAAGGCATACACTTTTGTAAAAAAAAAAGTTGTTGCCCCACCGAAACGAAGTTCTTATGCAGACATATGAGCCCCAGATACCAAATTAACACAGATGGACATGACTTATATTTACAGGTGATTTTATTATTACTACTACTTCTACTATTATTTTAGAAGGAAATACTGTTCAAGGATATGTACACCTTGGCAAACTGGTTTTCTGTTGCGCCAACTAATTTAAAAATCAAAATACACAAGCACAATGGCTATAGCGTTAAAAGAAGAGAGGGGGAAAGAGAAAGCATGCTTCACAGGGAACGCCAACTAAGCTCTAAACTTGCAGATCCGCCAGCAGGTAAGTCAGAAAAAGCAAGTTTTGAAAATAAAAAGAAGAAATAAAAACATTAATTCAACAACATAGTGGAAATGGATCGCTCCAGGTACACAGATACATATCTTAATCATTTTTTCCTTCGAGTCTGCTAAGAACATTTGTCCCACTGAGCCTATGTACCAGTCTGGTAAGAATAACAGGCAGAAAGTTAAAACATGTAAATTCAAATTAAATATTTTATAAATCAGCATATGTATAAGAAGTTAACATTGCTGCTGGAGGCTTAGTTAGTACATATTCCTTTCATTTAAGTGTATAGAAATTACTTTGCATAGATCATTTCAAGCATGTTGCCTTTCTCATCTGAATAGGACCGTTGACAAAGGACTAACTAGAAGCACACAGCCTGGGACATGAGTACAGAGAAAACATTTGCTTTCGTGTGGACTATTCAGAATGTCAACAAAGTACAGAATCTGCCTTCATCCTGGCTTGTTCTGATCATGGTCCTACGCTTCTCATGTCTTCCTGCCCACCCTCCTGCTATTATCAGGGCTTCATTACAAGGAGTGCATATCATTCCATCAAGACAAGATACAACACAAATCACGGACAATTCCTCATACCAGAGAATACTATTTCTTAGATGAATGCATATGATGACTGTCCCATATTTCCATGGAAACTGCTGAGGCCATTAGGCTACATTCACACGAGCGTATCAGATTCACGTGCATTAAAAACCACGCGTGAATGTGGTCTGCTATGCATCACTGTGCTTTGCGAGTGGCATGCGTTATTAACACACTCGCAAAGCACATCTATTTTTTTTTTTTTGTAAATTCTTTATTTATTTAAGGGTTTTCCAACAAAGGAAAAGGAAGGATACAGAGATAAAAAAAAAAGGGAAGGTGTATCAGATCTTCACAATGCGAAACATCTATTCCTATAATAATGCATCTCAAACAATATAATCAGGTGTAATAATGTGTTTTGAGAAATCAATAATGTGTTGATCTTAAAGAATATGGCATTAACCCCTTCCCTCTTTGGCCGCTTTTGACCTTCCTGACAGAGCCTCATTTTTCAAATCTGACATGTTTCACTTTATGTGGTAATAACTCCGGAATGCTTTTACCTATCCAAGTGATTCTGAGATTGTTTTCTCGTGACACATTGGACTTTATGTTACTGGCAAAATTTGCCTGATACATTCAGTATTTAATTGTGAAAAACACAAAAATTTTGCGAAAAATTGCAAAAATTAGCATTTTTCTCAATTTAAATGTATCTGCTTGTAAGACAGGCAGTTATACCACACAAAAATGTTGCTAACTAACATCCCCCATATGTCTACTTTAGATTGGCATCGTTTTTTGAACATGATTTTATTTTTCTAGGACGTTAAAAGGCTTAGAACTTTAGCAGCAATTTCTCACATTTTCAAGAAAATTTCAAAATGCTATTTTTACAGGGGCCAGTTCAGTTGTGAAGTGGCTTTGAGGTCCTTAGATATTAGAAACCCCCAATAAGTCACCCCATTTTAAAAACTGCACCCCTCAAAGTATTCAAAACAGCATTTAGAAAGTTTCTTAACCCTTTAGACATTGCGCAGGAATTAAGGCAAAGTAGAGGTGAAATTTACAAAGTTCATTATTTTTTTCCAGAAATTCATTTTGAATCCATTTTTTTTGTACCACAGAATGTTTTACCCAAGAAATGCAACACAATATTTATTGCCCAGGTTCTGCAGTTTTAGGAAATATCCCACATGTGGCTCTAGTGCGCTACTGGACTGAAACACAGGCCTCAGAAGCAAAGGAGCACCTGGTGGATTTTGGGTCTCCTTTTTATTAGAATATATTTTAGGCACCATGTCAGGTTTGACCAGGTCTTGTGGAACTAAAACAGTGGAAACCCCCCAAAAGTGACCCCATTTTGGAAACTACACCCCTCGAGGAATTTATCTAGGGGTGTAGCAAGCATTTTGACCGGCCAGTTTTTTTGCAAAAATTTTTGGAACTAGGCCATGAAAATGAAAATCTACATTTTTTCAAATAAAATGTAGGTTTAGCTAATTTTTTTTCATTTCCAAAAGAACTAAAGTAGAAAAAGCACCACAACATTTGTAGAGCAATTTCTCCCGAGTAAAACAATACCCCACATGTGGTAATAAACGGTTATTTGGACACACAGCAGGGCTTAGAATGGAAAGAGCGCCATTTGGCTCTTGGAGCTCAAATTTAGCAGGAATGGTTTGCGGAGGCCATGTCGCATTTGCAAAGCCCCCTAGGGGACAAAACAGTGGAAACCCCCAACAAGTGACCCCATTTTGGAAACTATACCCCTTGAGGAAATTATCTAGGGGTATAGTGAGCATTTTGACTCCACAGGTTTTTTGCAGAAATTTTTGGAAGTAGGCTGTGAAAATGAAAATCTACATTTTTTCAAATAAAATGTAGGTTTAGGTATTTTTTTTTCATTTCCACAAGGACTGAAGGAGAAAAAGCACCATAAAATTAGTAAAGCAACTTCTCCCGAGTAAAACAATACCCCACATGTGGTCACAAACATCTGTTTGGACACACGGTAGGGCTCAGAATGGAACTAGCACCATTTGGATTTTGGATAGTGTCTGGGCGCCATGTCACATTTGCTGAGCCCCTGTAGTACTAGTACAGTGGAAACACCCCAAAATTGACTCCATTTGGGAAACTGCACCCCCTGAGGAATCATCTAGGGGTATAGTGAAAATTTTGATCCCAAAGGTTTTTTGCTGAATTAATTAGAATTAAGCTATGAAAATGAAAAATAATTTTTTTTTCCAACAAGATGTAGTTTTAGATCAACATTTTTCATTTTTACAAGGAATAGAGAAGAAAAAGCACCCCAACATTTGTAAAGTAATTTCTCCCGAGTACGGTAACACCCTATATGTGGTTATAATCGGCTGTTTACGTATATGGGAGCATTCAGAAGAAAAGGAGCGGTATTTATCTTTTGGAGTGTAGATTTTTCTGGAATGGTTTGCGGACGCCATGTTGCATTTGCAAAACCCCTGATGTACCAAACAAAAGTGACCCCGTTTTAGAAACTACACCCCTAAAGGCATTTATCAAGGGCTGTAGTGAGAATTTAGACTCCACAGGTGTTTTTCAGAAACGAATACGCAGTGGATTGTGCAAAGTGAAAATTGAAATTTTTCCACTGATCTGCCTATTCATCGCACAATATGTTGTGCCCCTAGAGAATTTTACCCCATAAATTGTTAAGCGGGTTCTCCCGGGTATGGTAATGCCTTACTTGTGGACATAAATTGCTGTTTGGGCACGCTGTAGGGCTAAGAAGGAATAGACCGCCATTTTGAGCATGGATTTTGCTTGGTAGTTTTGTTTGAGTTTTGCTGGTATTTCCGTTTATAATGTGGTGGCACAAGTAATCTGTGCGGAGTATATCAGGGGTATATGTAATCTGTGCGGAGAACATCAGGGCATAATAAGAGGGTATAATAATGGGGTAAATAATACAATTATCCATAGGTGTGTGTTACGCTGTGAAGCGATCCGTTATGCGCAGGCCGGTGTCACACTGATAAACGGTTTTCTTTCTTATCCCCCTTCTGTAACGCTCTGCACCTTTTGGGGACTTTTTCTCCTTCGTAGTTTGGGAAATATTACTGGGAAAGTTTTGCGCTGGTATAATACGGGCACTCACTTCCAGCGGATGTGCTAGGTCCATTCCCTTTCCTAGTTCCTAAATACTAGGGCCCTGAAACTGAAGGAATGTTCCCCTCCAGCCTGCGCATTGAGATGTTTTTTCATCACCGCATTACTAGTGCCGTAACTTTTTTGTTTTTCAGTTGATTGAGTGGTGTGCGGGCTTGTTTTTTGCGAGACGGGCTGTAGATTTTATTGGTACCATTTAGAACACATCCGACTTTTTGATCACTTTTTATTTCATTTTTTGGTAAAGGAAATTACCAAAAACAAGCAATTCTGGAATAGTTTTTTATTGGTTTTTTTTATCGGCATCCACAGTGCGCCCTAAATTACATGTTAGCTTTATTCTGCGGGTCGATACGATTACGGCGATACCAAATTTATATAGTTTTTTTTATGTATTGCAGCTTTTGCACAATAAAATCACTTTTTTTATAAAATCATTTGTTTTCTGTGTCGCCATATTCTAAGACCCATAACGTTATTATTTTTGCGTGCACAAAGCGGTGTCAGGGATTATTTTTTGCGGCACGGATTGTCGTTTTTTATTAGTACTATTTTGGAGTAAATGTGACTTTTTGATCACTTTTTATAGCATTTTTTGGAAGGAGATGTGACCTAAAAACAAATATTCTGGCGTTGTTTTTCATGTTTTTTTTTTACGGTGTTCACCGTGCGGGATAAATTACATAATTGTTTTGTAGTTTGGGTCGTTACGTACGCGGCGATACCAATTATGTATAGTTTTTTTTATGTATTGCGGCTTTTGCACAATAAAATCACTTTTTTTATAAAATCATTTGTTTTCTGTGTCGCCATATTCTAAGACCCATAACTTTTTTATTTTTGCGTGCACAAAGCGGTGTCAGGGATTATTTTTTGCGGGACGGATTGTCGTTTTTATTAGTACTATTTTGGAGTAAATGTGACTTTTTGATCACTTTTTATAGCATTTTTTGGAAGGAGATGTGACCTAAAAACAAAGATTCTGGCGCTGTTTTTCATGTTTTTTTTTTACGCCGTTCACCGTGCGGGATAAATTACATAATAGTTTTGTAGTTTGGGTCGTTACGGACGCGGCGATACTAATTATGTATAGTTTTTTAAATTTTTACGGGTTTTCCCATAATAAAAGACTTACTATGGGAAAAAAGTCAGTTTAGCTTTATTTTTATTTGAAATGTGAGTGTTTTTATTGTTTTACCACATTTTTATTAACTTTTTTTTACTTTTCTGACTTGTCCCACTAGGGGACATGAGGGCCTGATGCCCCGATCGCTACTCTAATACACTGCACTACATACGTAGCGCAGTGTATTAGCGCTGTCAGTTATTCACTGACAGCAAGCCTATGAGGACACGCCGCAGGCGGGTCCTCATCGGCTCCCGTACAAGGCAGACTCGGACGCCATTTTCTGGCGTCCGATTGCCACAGCAACCCAGCGATTGCATCACTGGGTTGCCGGTAGGGTGAAAACCTATCAGATGCTGCGCTCTATTGAGCGCAACATCTGAGGGGTTAATCTGCCGGATCGGAGAATAGCTCCGGTCCTGGCAGTTACAGGAGGGTGCCAGCTGTATAATACAGCTGTCAACCCGCGGTGATGGTGCCGGCTCTGCTTCTGAGCCCGCACCATCACTGCGCCGTACATGTACGGCGCTTTGCGGGAAGCACCTCCCGACAGCGCCGTACATGTACGGCGCATGTCGGGAAGGGGTTAAATCCCTTGAACCTATATATGGAAGATCTGGTGAGTAGATGGCTTGTCTCAAGAACAAGAGCTGATGAAGATGTAGATGGGGGATCAAGCTGTGGTCTTAGGTAATAATTAGGATATATCTACAGATTTATAAAATTGTCCCATATATGTTGGAATTTGTCTAGGTCAGGGGTGGGCAAACTTTTTGACTCGCGGGCCACAATGGGTTCTAAAATTTGACAGAGGGGCCGGGCCAGGAGCATTTGGAGGGAGTGTTTGGGCCGGATATACTAAAGCATTAAATGTAGTGTGTGCAAACCTCATAGCACAGTAAGAACACTACAACCCAATTTATTAACTGTCTTTCAAATGTGAAAAATAGCCCTTATCAGTTAATAAATTTGTCTCAAGGAATATGCAAGATATGGCATTTACATACTATTTCGCAGATACTGGGAGGAGGAAATGTAAATAGATTAAAATAACATACGCACTGTGATTTATCAAGAAAAAAGTTCTGTTGACTCTGTAAATTAGCTGCCAACCTCTGAGCAGTAGCCGCCCGTTCTTGTGTTGACTGCTTGCTAGCATAGTTTGCATGCTTCGTGGCAAAGTGACGGCTGATATTGTACTCTTTGAAAACCGAAGGGCTTAATGGTGACGTGAAACGAAGTGAAAATTAAAGTGAAATAAAGAGAAATACGCGCCACATTAACCCCTTAATGACCGGGCCATTTTGCACGTTAATGACCAAGGATTATTTTTTGTTTTTTCATGGTCGCATTCCAAGAGTCGTAACTCTTTTTTTATTCCGTCGACATAGCCGTATAAGGGCTTGTTTTTTGCGGGCCGAGTTGTATTTTGTAATTGTACCATTTTTAGATGCTTATAACATATTGATTAACTTTTATTAACTTTATTTTAGGAGAGAATTGAAAATAAGCAGCTATTCCAGCATTAATTTTCACGTTATAAATTTACGCCGTTTACTATGCAGCGTAAATAACATGTTAACTTTATTCTATGGGTCGGCACGATTACAGGGATACCAAATGTGTAAAGGTTTTATATGTTTTTTCTACGTTTGCACAATAAAAACCCTTTTAGAAAAAAATTACTTGTTTTTGCATCGCCGCATTCCAAGAGGCGTAATTTTTTTATTTTTCCGTCGATGTGGCCGTACGTGGGATTGATTTTTGCGGGACAATGTGTAGTTTTCATTAGTACTATTTTGGGGTACATAGGACTTATAGATGAACTTTTATTTTATTTTTTATGGGGGGAATGGGAGAAAAGAGAGAATTTTGCCGTTGTTTTTTGCGTTTTCTTTGGACGCCGTTCATCCGGCGGTTTAATTAATGTGTTCATTTTATTGGTCAAGTTGTTACGATCGCGGGGATACCATATATGTGTATGTGTGATTTGTTTTGACCGTTTTATTAAATAAAACCACTTTTTGGGGCAAAAAAGTAGTTTTATTTGACTTTGACTGTAATTTTTTTTATTTTTTTTTCACAAACTTTATTTAACTGTTTTACTTTTTTTTTTTTAGTCCCACCAGGGGACTTCACTATGCGATGTGCCGATCGCATATATAATGCTTTGGTATACTTCGTATACCAAAGCATTATTGCCTGTCAGTGTAAAACTGACAGGCAACCTGTTAGGTCATGCCTCTGGCATCGCCTAACAGGCAGATGCTGAAGACAGACCTGGGGGTCTTTGTTAGACCCCCGGCTGTCATGGAAACCCGACGGCGACCCGCGATTTGTTTGCGGGGGCGCCGATCGGGAGACAGAGGGAGTTCCCCCCTCTGTCAAACACATTAAATGCCGCTGTCACTGTTGACAGCGGCATTTAATGGGTTAAACTGCCGGAATCGGCGCGTGCTTCGATTCCGGCAGTTGCAGCAGGAGCCAGGCTGTGTATAACAGCCGTGCTCCTGCCGCTGATCGCGTGGGTAAACTGTCAGTACCCGCGCGATCACAGGACGGATATATCCGTCCTCCTGCGCGAACTAGCAGCTGCTGAGGACGGATATATCCGTCCTTCGGCGTTAAGGGGTTAACAACGGTCAATGTGTTTTGAGTGCGCCATCTATTGGGAAAACGTGGGCATTGCAGGGAAAGGGGAAAAAAAAGGAGGTTTTTACTATTATTTGGACAAGTTCGGCGGGCCGGATTAAAAAGCCTAACGGGCCGTATGTGGCCCGCGGGCCGTAGTTTGCCCATGTCTGGTCTAGGTCTTGGTTTATTTCTCTTAACCATTGTAGGGGGCTATTAAGGTCTTTGCTGCACTTATAAGATGTGGCAAAGTAGAGTTGCGATTTATATATTGATACGACACGTCTAAATAGAGTAGGATTAATTCTGGAGTAAGGGTAATGTCTTTGGCTAGAAATTTTCTTAAAATGACTTGGACCTTTTGCCAAAATGGGAGTATTAGGGGACATTTAAACCATATATGCAAAAGCGTGCCTTTTTCTGTTCCACATCTCCAACAAGTAGGAGAGTAAGACGGATCAATTTTATTCAGAACCTCCGGAGTTTTATACCACCTTGCTATGATCTTATAGTTAAGTTCCTGGATTCTTGTTGAGATTGAGAAGGATTGAAAGTGGTTTAACCCGTTAGTGACCGCCAATACGCCTTTTAACGGCGGCCACTAACGGGCTTTATTCTGATGCATGTGCCTTTTTACGGCACTGAATCAGGATGAGTAAACAGAGCAGGGAGCCGTCAAATCTCCCTGCTCTCGGCTGCCAGAGGCAGCGGAGGGCTGGGAGCGTCCCTGCTCTTCCGTGTGAGATCGATATAAGTATCGATCTCACATGTTTAACCCCTCAGATTCGGTGCGCAATAGCGAGCACCGCATCTGAGTGGTTTTGGAGAGAGGGACGGAGCTCCCTCTCTCTCCCACCGACACCCGGCGATACGATCGCCGAGTGTCAGTGTCTTCTATGGCAGCCGGCATGACCTAGCAGATGCCTGTCCGTTTTAAACGGACAGGCAGTAATACACTGCAATACAAAAGTATTGCAGTGTATTATAATAGCGATCGGAGAATCGCATATTATAGTCCCCTAGTGGGACTAGTAAAAAAGTAAAAAAAAAGTTTAATAAAGTTGATTAAAAAAAAAATGTGAAAAAAAATGAAAAACCCAGCTTTTCCCCTTACAAAATGCTTTACTATTAAAAAACCAAATGAAATTAGAAAAGTTACGCATATTTGGTATCGCCGCGTCCGTAACGACCCCCACTATAAATCTATTACATTATTTAACCCACACGGTGAACGCCGTAAAAAATGTAATAAAAAACTTTGGAAAAATTGCTGTTTTCTGTGAATCCTGACTTAAAAAAAGTGTTATAAAAAGTGATCAAACCGTCGCATCTACTCCAAAATGGTACCAATAAAAACGACAAGTCTTCCCGCAAAAACAAAGCCCTCATACAACTGCATCGGCGAAAAAATAAAAACGTTACGGCTTCAAATATGGAGACACAAAAACAAATAATTTTGAAAAAAAAAGCGTTTTTACTGTGTAAAAGTAGTAAAACATACAAAATCTATACAAATTTCTTGGTATCGTTGCAATCGTAACAACCTGCTGAATAAAGTTATTGTGTTATTTATATCACACGGTAAACGGCGTAGACTTAAGACGTGAAAAAGCGTGGCGAAATTTCAGGGTTTTTTCTATTCCCCCCCCCCCAAAAAAAGTTAATAAAAGTTAATCAATAAATAATATGTACCTCAAAATGGTGCTATTAAAAAATACAACTTGTCCCGCAAAAAACAAGACCTTATACAGCTATGTCGACGCAAAAATAAAAGAGTTATAGCTCTTGGAATGCGACGATGGAAAAACTTAAAAAATGGCTTGGTCATTAAGGTCTAAAATAGGCTGGTCATTAAGGGGTTAAGATTAGTTTGGTTTGTTCTGCTGAGAATTTAGTATCGAAGTCTTTCTCCCATTTTGAGATATAGGAAGGTGGATCGGAGGTTAGTAATAAGGACTTATATAATTTCGAAATCATACTCTTGCTCGGTTTTGGATGGGGACCGAATTTTGACAATAAATTGTATGCTGTAGAGTCGGTAATCTCTGGTGAAAACAGTCTGACTGCTTCCAGGATCGTTTTGGAGTCTTGATCACTTAAGTTTGAGTCTTTGAACTCGGGCAGATCCGTTAGTTGGTTTACAATTTTGTAGTTTTTAATTAAAATGTTTTACCGCTAATGTAGCTAATGTTGGGTTATCAGAAATGGTCTGTTTCAAGGATCTGAATTTGTTTGGTATGAGAAATGAGAAAGGCGTAAGGTTGCAGATATTCGGGACCATCAATTTTTTCCTGTTAAGTTTGTGCCAAGTCCGTAAAGTGAAATTTGTCAGAGAATTTCCAATTGTGTTGTATTGAATTCTATTGTGGGGGGTGATCCACATATATCTTTCAAATTTTTGGTCAAGCATATGCAGTTCTATGTCTGTCCATAATTTGCGTTTTGGGTAAAAGTATAGTTCTAGGACTGTTAATATGGGTTCCGTCTCTATACTTCTCAAAGTCAGGTAGTCCAATCCCTCCCATTTTCCTAGGTTTAGTCAGGGTGTCATATTTGACTAATTCCCTTAGAATGCCAAATAAACTTTGTTGTTATTTAAGGTTTTTAAAAAAAGAGAGTGGGGAATGTTAATGGGTAGGGTCTGTAGAAAGTAGGACTTTTGGTAGAATTATCATTTTCACAAGATTATTTCTTCCGAAGCACATCTTTTTTTTATTATTATTAATATAATGGTGGTTTCTCTTGGCTCAAATACCCACAAAATCTCTCTCAGACCGGAGCAGGCAAAACTAAAATTGGGTATGATCCAACAAATACCCTAAATAACATATATAAAGTACAGTGAAGTTTACCGCTCAGACGGCACTGGTAACAGTACAATATCATTCAGTATGGGCTCTCTCCCAGAAAAATGCAGTGGACAGTCCGCAATCCAATGAGGGTGTGGATGGTAATTCTTATCCTTGTAGTTCCACCGAGCTCCTTATCGTCTCTCTCCACATTCAAAGAACTCCTGGTAGGAAAAGGATCTTATGTCTCTAATAGATGGAAAAAGGAAGACACATAGTGCAACACCCTCTGCAAAAAGATTGCTCCACGCCAAGTTTAATCCATACTCACAGAAGTAACAAGAAATAAAAAGCATCAAGGTAAGTAAAAATCTTTAAAATTTCTAGGCGGCACGCCAAACACTCTCGCCCGACCCTGGGTTTCGCCCTTCCGGCTTCCTCTGGGGCATCATTATTTTCAAATCACAGATGTGCATCCGTGTGCGGTGCGTGGTTTTCACGCACCCATTGACTTCAATGGGCGATAGGTGCGGGAAAAATGCACAGATATAGGACATGCAGTGAGTTTTACACAACGGACACTCTGCATGAAAACACCTGCATGTGTGAATGGCCCCATTGAAATCAATGGCTCAGTGTGCTGTGTGTGATTTTCACACGCTCGTCTGAATGAGCCCTTACTGTAGAACATAAACATTCAATGTTTGTACTAATGTGAGTGACTACAATCTGTGTACGGTGCAGCAGGGAATAACTTGGCTATACAAATAACTGGAAATAAATGCACAAAATATTGCTATGGACAAGTAGGCTCCATGCACACGACAGTATTTTTCATCAGTAATTACGGACCCATTCATTTCTATTGGCCACGGACACCTTTCAGTAATTTTACTGATGGATGTCCGTGCTGAAAAAAATGATAGGACCTGTCCTATTCTGGTCAGTTAGGCCCCATGCACACGAACGTGCTTTTGCGGCCAAAATTCCCCCGAAAATCCACGGGAGAATTGCGGCACCATTCATTTCTATGGGCCCATGGACACGACGTCGTTTCCACGGTCCGTGCATCGCCCAGGAGCCTTGACATGTCTTTTTACGGCCTTGTTCTGCGGTCCAGGTTCATATAAAATAACGTGCGGGTGACACTCCGCGGCCGTCCAACCCGAAAATCACGGCCGTGCACATGGCTACGGTCGTGTGCATGAGGCCTAATTACGGCAAGGACTCTCCCATAGAAGTCTATGGGAGCTTCCGTAAATACGGATGGCTACGGATGTGCATCCGTATACCGTCCGTACTTACGGAGACGTTGCTAGGCAACATGTTGATGACATCATTTGCCAACTCCCTCTTTTTGTACGGATCCGTATTTACGGACAGTATTTTGGGATAGATGAAAATACGGTCATGTGCATTGGGCCGTAATGGCAATTTTCTCATAAATAAGCAAAAGAGACCATCAATAAAATCATTATTGAGTTTGATCATTCATACATATGCAGTATACTTACTTTGATTATGCAAGCTTTTAGTGGACCATGCACATGACCTCAGTAATAAGAATGATGCTCCTGCTATGGACCAGAACGTCCATCACTTTCTGGAGAAGCAGGGAATTCACTGCGCTCATGAATATGTCAAACTCAATTCCTGCTTGAGACACCCAGCAGACATGCTATTAGTGCATCAGCATTTGTCATGCAATTTTTTTGGCCAGTGTAAGACTATGTTCACACGGCATATGTTCAGAATGAAAAAATATGAGGAAAAAATACTTTATGAAATTCAGGTGTTTTTGGAGCAGATTTTCAAAGCGTTTTTGTAGTGTATTTTGAGCTGCATTTTCAAAACGCTTCTTGGAGCGTCAAAGGGAAAAATCAGCTTGTGACATATCACTTCTTCTTTACAAAACTTATTTTTACAGGGAGTTTTTTTAATTCAGCTGTGTATAAATACGCCTCTTATGAACTACACAGAATGTTTTCCAATCAATTCAATGGAAATCTGTTTGTACGCGCATTTCAAAGCAAAATACAAACATTTTACGCTCCGAAATAGGCATGTAAATATCAGGTGTGAACATGGCCTTACATTGGTATGCAAGTTTATTTCACAAAACAGTGCACTATGCCTAATCAAGCAGCTCTGTTGTGTGCGGATTACTTCATGGAGGCTTGTGCCGGAGACAGGTCGGCGTTAAGGAATATAATATAAATTATTGGGGATCAAATGCATGTAAGGGATTTAAAGACTTGAATGAATGATGAATCAATCAGTTTTATACACTAATGTATAGACCAACCTGTTGTAAATTGCAAGCCATCGATAGAACAGATGGTGTTGAGCAAAACTGTATGTTAAATTGGAGTAATATGGCTTTCATCCTAGGTGCCAGATAGTATGCAATAAATCCTTAGTGCCACTAGTATACAATTGTATCTGTACCTCTCCACAGCTAGGGAGCCAGCACGTGCAGGGACCTGTGAGCGACCGATTGGCAACAGTGGTATAGACTATTTGAAAATAACTATATGTAAATTTCCAATGTGTCTTGGATGTGGATTATTGCTGGACCATCTATTAGCGGGCCTATGTAATCTTTAGGTATAAAATTTTTTAAAAAAAAGACCCACAAAAAGAATCAAGGTTTAAAGAGCTACCGACACTTACTTGGACATTTACTTGTTAGATTGAGCCACCCAGATGTGACTGCCTTAACCCCCTGGTGACCTCTGATATATACGCCGTTGTCACCAAGAACTCTGCGAAATCCAACAGTGACGTCGCAGCATTAGTGTCACCGTGTCCAATGACAAGGTGACCAGGAAAAGATGGCTGCTGCTCCTGACAGCAGGCCATCTGTACTCATCACTCAGATGGCCATCTCGGTCCCCCTCGAATCGACGATCGCTGCGATTGGCTGGTCAATCCCAGCAATTTTTGTTGAAATTATGTTAATGTGAAATGATGATGACTGTTGTGGTCTAGGACAGCATCTATCCCTACCGAGCGTCAAGAAGGAGGTGGCGGTGATGACACCTCTGTGATCGTTCTCCAAAAGCAAAATGGCGTTCCTTCCTTTCTGAACCCTGCCGTGTGCCTAAACAGCCGTTTATGACCACATATAGGGTATTGCTGTACAGCGGAGAAATTGCTTTACAAATGTTATGGTGAAAAATATTGAGCTAAAACTAAATTTTATTGGTAAAATGTAGATTTTTATTTTTACTGCCCAATTCTAATAAATTCAGCAAAAAAAACATGTGGGGTCAAAATGTTCACTATACCCCTAGACAAATTCCTTGAGGGATGTATTTTCAAAAAAGGGTTAACCTCTGGTGGGATGTTACTAGTGTTTTGGTTCCTCAGGGTCTTTGCAAATGTGACATGGTGATAGCAAATCATTCCAGCAGAATTTGCACTTAAAAAGCTAAATGGCGCTCCTGAGTCCTGCCCAGGGTCCAAACAGTAGTTTATGACCACAAATGGGGTATTGCTATACTCTGGAGAACTTGCTTCACAAATGTTGGGGTACTTTTTCTACTGTATTCCTTGTGAAAATAAGGTGATATTGGTGCTAAATCTAAAATTTTATTGGAAAAAAATTACGTTTTCATTTTCTTGGCTCAATTATAATAAAATCTATGAAAGACCTGTCTGTTCAGGATGCGGACTGTACCCCTATAGAAAATCCTTGGGGGATTTTTTTCCAAAATGTGGTATTTTTAAGTGTTTCTTATGTTTTGTCACCTTAAGGACTCTGCTAACCTATGTGCACGGAAAACATCCTAATAAAAAGAAAACCCTTAAAATCCACAAGGTGCTCCTTCAATTCTGAGGCCTGTATTTTAGTCATGTAGCACACTAGGGCCACATATGGGATATTTCTAAAAACTGCAGATTTAGGGAAATAAATATTAAGTTGCGTTTCTCTTTAACACATGCTGTGTTACAGAAAAAAGGGATTAAAATTGACTATCTGCAACAACAAAAAATAATGATATTTTAAAGTTTTTACTAGCTTTTATTCCTGTGAAATGCCCTTTAGGGTTATGAAACTTCCAAAATGCTGTTTTGAACACTTTAAGGGGTGCACGTTTTAAAATGTTGAGATTTATATGGGGTTTCTAACATATAGACCCCTTAAAGCTACTTCAGAATTGAATTGGTCCCTGAACAAAATAGGTTTTGCAAGTTTTCTTTAAAATGTGAAAAACGACTGTTAAACTTGCAAGCCTCCTAACATCCCCAAAAAAAATACAAACAGGATGTTAACATTTTTTGTCATCATAAAGTAGTCATTTGCTAAATGTTAATTAGTAACTATTTAGTTTGGTATTACAATCTGTATTACAAGTGGAGAAAATAACATTTGGAAAAAAAGCACATTTTGCTAACTTTCGATAAATTTTGGTGTTTTTCCCCAAACAGTGAATGTTTCAACCAAATTTTACCACTAACAAAATGTACAGAGTTTTACGGGAAAATATTTTCAAAATCACTTGGGTAAGTAAAAGCATTCTAAAGTTATTCCCTCATAAATTGACAGATTCAGATTTGAAAAAAATGGGGCTGTGTCCACAAGGCCAAAACGGTCTGTGTTCTTAAGGGATTAACCCATATTACATGGCTTTTATTGTAATTAATGGCAAACCCTTCAATACATAGTCATGCACATTCTGCCGGTATGGAAGCCATTCTTTTAAGGGGTTTCTGCTTTGGAATATAGAGGGAGGTCCCAAATGGGAGACCCCCTCCTCTATAGCATTCATACGCCCAAATAGAGCATATTGAGTGGGGTTGTTACAATGAGACAACCCCTATAAAACACATATACTATTTAAAGGGGTTAACTCATGAAGACAACCTCTTATCAGATTGGAGTCAGGCTAGTTAATCGTTGGGTCGGATTTAATCTGAAAACCCCTTGTTGATCAGCTGTTATGGTCGAGGTAAGGTGCAGCCAGCCATACATTTTAATGGATGAGGCGGTTCTGCCAGAGTGAGAGAAACTAGTTTATTGCATCTCTCCACTCCAGATCATAGGGGGGGGGGGTGGTTTAGAGCTAGTGATCCTTCTCCCTCTATGATGTCCACATGCCATAACAGATCTTATGGAAAGGTATTATCTTCAGGAGACATCCCCTTTAAAACATTGTTTCCTAGTTACAAACGGAGTAGCTTTGTAAAGCACTGTGTTACTTAACTTATAGTCTGTACTACAGCCAATAAGTGCATTCACGTTGCCATTGGACAAAGTAAAAAAGTTTGCTGACAGACACGTTCACGTCCTAGCTAAGCTCCCTTATTACAGTGAAAGAGTTTGCTTTTCCTACTCAACGGTACCTTTCTCAAGCTTGAGAAAGATCCCATTGAGTAAGAATTAATATATAAATATATATATTACTAGTGACGTTTATTCAATAAAAACCCATATATATTTGATTTGTTATCCCTGTAACCATAACAACCCGTCCAATTTTTTATGATTAATGAAGGGACCACAAAATAAAATAAAATTTTTCTGCATTTTGCATAATAAAAATGAGATAATCACAACAACTTATGTGTACATCAAAACAAACCTACAATATTTAACCTCGTCCATCACCTATTATAATGTGTACAGAAGTATATTACTGTCAGAAAAGGAAGACATCCCCACAACAGCTTTGCAGGATTGAAGGACAAAGTAATCTGTTACACCAAACTTGAAATATGCAGCAAGTCCCCGGCTGGCATGGATTACACTTGTAATGAAGTCTCACAGGTATTGCCTTTTAAGTGATTACAAATTATATTTCTTTGTTCCTTTATTTATGAATTAGTAGGAGGTTATCCCCCTTTACAATGAACATAATAAGCTCCCAGAAAGAGCATTGACATTGAAATTTTAATGAGACACTACAGTGAATTTTTTTATGTATTTACACAAGGTTTTTTCAAGCGGATTTTGACACGAAATCCATTTCAAAATCTCATGTACCCGAATAGTATGGCTTTTTTTTTTTTTTTTAATTACTTTTTCCATAAGAATGTGCCCTGAAAGCCTGTAGATCAAATGACAGAAAGGTGACCATCGGTTATGTGTAATGTGGTGGGCAACTTGCTAAAAGGAGCAGTATACCCTTTTGCATACATAATGATTTAGGCACTATGTGGGGAGTCATGGGAGGCAGAAAACGAATCTTAGCAATGAAAGCAGGAACCTCGAGATAATGACCAAGAACAAAAACATGGCTGCTGAACTCACTATTAGTGGATTTCAAAACAAATAAGACCAAGGGATTAGATGTGAACATGTAAGGCTTCGTTCACATCTGTGTTGGGACTCCGTTCATGGGTTCCGTCGGACATTTCTTTCAGGGGAACCCATGAACGGAATCCAAACTGCAACAACATCACCATTGATTTCAATGGTGACGGATCCGATGCAAATGGTTTCTGTTTGTCACCGTTGTTTAAGGGTCCCGCCGTTTTGAAGGAATCAATACCATAGTCCACTGCGCTATTCATTCCGTCAAAACGACGGAACCCTTAAACAACGGTGACAAACAGAAACCATTTGCACCGGATCCATCACCATTGAAATCAATGGTGATGCAAATGAAAACCTATGGTTTCCGTTTGTTTCAGTTTGGATTCCGTTCATGGGTTCCCGACGAATTGTTCCGATGGAACCCATGAACCGAGTCCTAACGTAGATGTGAACGAAGCCTAAGAAGGAACTTTCTGGAGAAATTATACACTAATACTTACATTATTCAATAACAACAAACATGATGTGTGCAACTATGCCAATGCCTAAAAGAATGCTAGATTTATATTGTAGGCTCATGTATTATTGTGAAATTGCTTAGATAGCAGTCCTGTACATCCTTATGCTCAAAACTGTTTTCTCCACAAACTATGTGGAATTACTATGTGGAATTTCTTGTCCGCCAGCATGAAAACCCCTCTCAGGTACTTTGGATTTGCTATAAAACTTTTCTAAATTGAAGTTCTAAGTCCCTCAGGTTATAAATAAAACAAAGATAATTTTAATGCCCATAAACACAGGTTGCAAGAATAAAATAGGTTAGGTTTTTATATTTTCTATAATATACACATAAAGGGTTAAACTAGTGGCTGTTCGAATCCCACACTATATACAGCTTACAGAAGCAGATATATATTTACCTTCCATCCAGCTGAAAAGGACATTTGGGAGGAGCATTGAGAGCTGATGTCCAGCCAATCAACACCACTGGGTTAGTCAATGCTGATTGGCTGAAAGCAGCAAACAGACGGATCTACTCACGATGCCCCTCCTAAATGTCCTTTTCAGCTGAATGTCAGGCACAGTGGAAGTCTAGGATTTGTCAGTATAACAAGCTGCCATAGGTAACGGCAGCATGTTATACCTCCAGGTCCCATGAAAAACACTACGATCTATTGTGACGTTTGCTTAATAACTCTTTGCAAAGAACATGCCGGATTCACGGCTCCTCCTGTTCTCCTCATTTATAAGACTGTATATTGCAGATGCTGTCACTCCATAGAGGGCAGGAGGAGGGGGAGAAAGGTCTGTCGTAGTAACCTTTTGGGCCAGAAGGTAAAATATGTGACCCTTAACTAGGGCATCATATAGTATTGACAGACCCGCTAACTGTATCTTGTGGCAGAAACTGTAAAGGGGTTTTCCCAAAATTGTAACATGATCAAGATCTGTCTTTTTAGCTTTACAAATTTCTATCCATTAACAGAACCCAAGGAATCCCTTTTTTTTTAAAAAAGGGCAACATGTTTTGCAACTTACACAGATGGTCTTGAGAAGCCATAGACAACAATAGAAAGAGAAGCACTGAGAATAACCACCAAAATAAGCAAAAGTCGCTTTGGGACAAATCAATGTCCTAAATTAAAAGACCAAAAGAAAGAAAAAGAAAAGCAGCAGCACCAGTTATAGATGACTAAAAACTGTTTTTTTTAATCACGTTGGCTCTCATATCGTGCAAATAAAAGAAAAACATGTAAATCACTCATTTCAATGCTAATTTAAATGACCATATTTTAGCTTGGTATTTCCTTATGAATCTATTTTTCCAAAAATGGGAAAGAATCTAAGCAGCTGAAAGAAGAAAAACTTTATGGCCTCTTTCACACATTTATTTTGCTTCAATAAAAATGTAAGGCCTCATGCACACGACCGTAGCCATGTGCACGGCCGTGATTTTCGGGTCGGCCGGCTGCGGACTGTCAGCCGCGAGCCACCCGCAAATCACGGGACATGCACATGGCCGGGGCCATTATTTTCAATGAAAAACTACAGTCGTGTGCATGGCCCCATAGAAATGAATGGGGCCGCAATTCTCCCGTGGATTTTCGGGGGAATTGCGGCAGCAAAAGCACGTTCGTGTGCATGGGGCCTAAGGGATGGCCACTTGTCCTGGACTCTTGCACGGTCTTCTGACTTAGAGGGTTAGGTAATAAGTTAGGGGCCAGAGGGCTTGCAGGCACTAAGTAGTGAAGTTTCCCCACGGTTTTTGGCGCATACATTTAATAGTAGAATTTCTGTACCCAACATGGTGGCCAGAAGCTTGGTTACAGTCTTCAAATAAACAGGTTCAATTTGTGTGCAGGGTAAATTTTATTGCTGGAAAAACATAAAAGTAAGAACATAAAAAGATAAAACAAACAATCTGAAGTGTCAAACATAATACAACAATATAATGCAGAGCATATCAGTAGTTTCCATAATAGCTGAGAATTTCATGTATGTAGTCGTGATGCTGTAACAACACACGTATGAACTATTTCCAAATACAATTAGGCCCCGTATCAGGAATAAAGGTCGTTTTACACGGGCCAATTATCAGGCAAACGAGCATTCACAGAACGCACGTTCCCGATCATTGCCCTGTGTAAACGGGGCGAATATCAGCCGAGCAGACGCTTATGCAGCCTAAAATATTATCGCTGTCGGCAGAACATCTCCCGGTGTAAACAGGGAGACGTCCTGCCGACATGATAGAAATGAATGGGGACGAGCGAACGTAGTAATGAATGCTCGTCCCCATACATAGATCTTTGTGACAGGAGAAAACGAGCGTAGATTAACGAGCGGTCTCGTTGATCAGTGCTCGTTGTTATGGCCAAAACGGTCGGTGTAAAAGGAGGCTAACTCTCTCAGCAAATGACCTATCAGAAAACACACAGGCTGCCAGCAGTGTGTTGTGTTCACATCTGTGTTGGAGACTCCGTTCCAGAGCTGGACTAAATAGCTCATCGGGCGCTGTTGTTGTCCATCATGCTACAGATCCGTCACTGCCGTTATTATCTTTGTTCTGCTCCTATGAGAGAGCAGAACAGAAGAAATATAAACGCAGATGTGAACAAAACCCTAGCCTGTCACAAAAGTGAGCCAAGTAGCAATATTTACTGGCACAGAAATAAAAACTGCTTACATTAATAGCGACCACATTACCTACATATTAGAATTGATTATAAAAACCGTTTAAGAAAATAAAAACAAAGTTCATAGTATGACAAATAAGATCATTAATCTAATACAAATATGCAAAATAAAAAAAATATAAAACTATACAGGATAGAAGTGTATTCCCATCTCGGTAATTATGGCATAGCCACAGGCATGACATCAGCGTCCGATAGATGTTGGTCCCACCTCTGGGACCCGCACCTAACTCAAATGGGGACCCCTGACCAGCGTCCTACCTTCTGCCACAGTCACTGTGCTCCAGCCACTTCGTTATGAGGTGGCAGGGTTTTCTGGAAACAGCCGGACGCGTTTTGCTATACGGTTTCCCGAACTCTAATAGAAGTGAATAGGAAAGTGAATATGAGTGCTCTGGAGTGTTCCAGAAACAGCGAAGTTCGCTGTGCTACGCGGTTTCCATAACTCTCATTCCCTTTTATGGGAATCTAGTAACCGCGTAGCAAAACCCGCTGAGCAGTTTCCGGGAAAAACCGGCCACCTCTTACGTAAGAAGCCGGCGCCCATCGGCAGTTGATAGGATGGACAGCCCCGTTTTAGAGATAGGTGCTGGTCCCAGGGATTGGACATTTATAGCATATCTGTTCCTGCATTTGATAGGGCCACCGTTCAGATGGATATATGTTTCGAGTGCCGGGTTCTCTGTGTGGATCCTAGAGGATCCCACAGAGCTGACATTGCGTTAGATCATGGGGAGACAAACCTTTCAAGTGTGCGGGCAGGGCGGGGCAGCGCATACGTTTAATGGAAGCTTGTGACAGATGCCATATAGTGATATCCATCACCCATCGGCCCAATGAACAAAATCTATTTATTTTTTCAGGATCTGGCGGGATGGAAAAGCATCTACTATGCTACTCTATCTTCAATAAAAAATAAAAAAAAAGGTATACTAACGTATACCAGCCCGACAGGGGCCAATAGGACACTCTTTTGGCCCCTGCCAGTCTAATGCATGTACATCGGGAGCTTTCAGATGTCCATGCCAAACGGAGGGCATAAATGTGATGCCCACAGGGCCTTACATGGTAGTCTCGCCAAAATAGAAAATCCTGGCAGAATCAAAACAAAGATGCTGTACAGAGCTGGGCAACATAATGAAACGAAAAAATAACTATTGAGCTCTAATAGCATCACCTGGTGAGAATTCAGACACATATAGCTACGTTCCTGTATTTTTTATTTTTTTTTATAAGCCTGGAGAATGCCTTTTAGGTTTTAGATTAGCTTAGTCCAGGGTCAACCAAACAAAAATTCTGTGCAGGACCTGAAATAAGCAGTTTGTGCACAATAATTACCATTGTATCGGAAATTAAAGTGTAAGTGCAACTTTGAACATCTTTTGACCCATCACTAAAATGTTGCCTGGGCAGGGCGGCCATGAGGACAGTATGGCTAGTACTGCCCCCAGGGGCCTGGCCACAAAGAAAAAAAAATAGGGGCCCGCTGCTACCACTCAATAACTTAAGAAATCTTAAACAGGGCGTCACGTTGGGTATGTGGACCCACTGGGCCGTACCGCCTTGATGGTATGGCAGCTGGCCAACAGGACACAGTCTATAGTTCATATTGTGTACCTGTGGTAGCTCAGACAGTAGCAAGACAGGCTTGGCTGGGACTAAGCAGCAGGCAGGCGCAAAGCGTGGCGCAGCAGGACAGGCGTGGTACACAGCACAGCACAACTTCAGCTCAACACGGCACTTGACCAGGATAAAACGGGATACAGGTTACAGGAACGATGAACACTGGGAACTGGAAAACATTTAGGAGACCATTTGCATAAACATACGAGGATAACGACAACAAGGCTCAGGTATGGCAAGAAGGGTCACAGCCCTTCTTATAGTCCAGTGTGCTCTGGATCCTTGTCTGGACTGAGCTCGCGAGCGCACCCTGGTGGTCACTGTGGAACAGGGCGGCTGCATGTGCAGACAATTCTGGAGAGAAGGGCGTCGACCGGATGGAAGGAGTTCGTGGTCGGCGACCACAGACGTTACACAGGGCCCCAGTGGTAGATGGGCCCTTCAATGTAATGGGGCTCATTACTTTTTCCAAAGTAACTTCTGCTGGGGCCTTACTCACAAGGGCCTTGACGCTGACCAGCATCAGCTCATACAAATCCTGACGCTGGACTGTGTAAGCAAGGACCCAGCGTCAGGAGCTTGAGGCGGGACCCAGGATCGGTAAGTAGATAGGGGTCTGGTCTTTGGTATGACATTTTATTTTGGGGTGGTTCGATGTCTGAATTAATTTTGTGTTTTAATCTTGTGTATGAATTCATATTGGAATCTTTTCTTTGGTCTGAATTAATTTTGGGGTATGCGGTTTAAAAATATTATGGAATCTGGTCTGGGGTCTGAATTAATTTTGCCATCTGGTCGGGATCTGAATTCATTTAAGGGCATGCGGTTTGAATTTTGGAATCTGGTCTGGGATCTCCGCAGGTGAAAAGGGTGCCACGTATGAAAAGGAGGAGAGACTTTGACCAGGCATGCCGGGGTGGTGGGAGTTGTTAGAGCCTGCAGGAGCCAAATGCTGCAAACAGCACTGCAATTGCGAGTGACTATTCTCCATACAGGCAACAGCATAAGTGCAATGATTGAGATTACACTGCACACAAGACCCAAGAGATTACAAGAATGAAATGGCTGCAGCACTTGCTAGAACGTTTTGTCCCTTCATCTTCAGTTGACTTTCTATATAGATTTTAATATCTCCAAGAGCAGTTGATAGCAATCCCACTGAGATCATTGGTACTGCACAGCCTCATGCACACGATAGTGTGCATTTCGGCCTGTAATATCTTCTAACGTGTCTCAAACAAATGTCTGATGAAGTTGAAGGCTACACATGCACTTTGAAGCAGTTCTGCAAAGAAGAGTGGGCTATTATTATTAAGTAGCAACTTGAAAGACTTAGGCCTCATGCACACGACCGTAGCCATGCATGTATCGATCTCACCCGTTTAATCCCTCAGATGCGGTGCACAATAGCGTGCACCGCATCTGAGTGGTTTTGGAGAGAGGGAGGGAGCTCCCTCTCATCCCACCGACACCCGGCGATAAGATCGCAGAGTGTCTGTGTCTCTATTGGCAGCCGGGGGCCTAATAAAGGCCCCCAGGTCTGCCTGGAGCGAATGCCTGCTAGATCATGCCGCAGGCATGACCTAGCAGATGCCTGTCCGTTTTAAACGGACAGGCAGTAATACACTGCAATACAAAAGTATTTCAGTGTATTATAATAGCGATCGGAGAATCGCATATTATAGTCCCCTAATGGGACTAGTAAAAAAGTTAAAAAAAAGTTGAATAAAGTTAATTAAAAAAAAAATGTGAAAAAAAAATGAAAAACCCACCTTTTCCCCTTACAAAATGCTTTACTATTAAAAAAACAAAATAAAGTTAAAAAATTACACATATTTGGTATCGCCGCGTCCGTAACGAGCCCGACTATAAAGTAATTACAATATTTAACCCGCACGGTGAACGCCGTAAAAAATGTAATGAAAAACTATGGAAAAATTGCTGTTTTCTGTGAATCCTGACTTAAAAAAAATGTGATAAGTGATCAAAAAGTCGCATCTACTCCAAAATGGTACCAATAAAAACTACACGTCTTCCCGCAAAAAAAAGCCCTCATACAACCGCATCGGCGAAAAAATAAAAACGTTACGGCTCTTCAAATATGGAGACACAAAAACAAATAATTTTTTTTAAAAAAGCGTTTTTACTGTGTAAAAGTAGCAAAACATTCAAAAACGATACAAATTTGGTATCGTTGCAATCGTAACAACCCGCTGAATAAAGTTATTGTGTTATTTATATCACACGGTAAACGTCGTTGATTTAAGACACGAAAAAGAGTGGCGAAATTTCAGGTTTTTTTCTATTCCCCCCCCAAAAAAAGTTAATAAAAGTTAATCAATAAATAATATGTACCTCAAAATGGTGCTATTAAAAAATACAACTTGTCCCGCAAAAAACAAGGCCTTATACAGCTATGTCGACGAAAAAATAAAAAGGTTATAGCTCTTGGAATGC
This sequence comes from Rhinoderma darwinii, assembly GCF_050947455.1. Taxonomy (NCBI): domain Eukaryota; kingdom Metazoa; phylum Chordata; class Amphibia; order Anura; family Rhinodermatidae; genus Rhinoderma; species Rhinoderma darwinii. The sequence continues at coordinate 93,255,938 of NC_134691.1, forward strand.
GACGATGGAAAAACGTAAAAAATGGCTTGGTCATTAAGGTTTAAAATAGGCTTGTCATTAAGGGGTTAAAGATCAGCAGCCATTCAGTGTGACAAGTATGCAATAGCAAGAGACATCTGGGAGGGTTATAGGTTTTGACTGCACTGCATTATTCAAAAGAAGCTCTGGTTTGGAGTCACTTTAACTATTACATTAGGGAATTGCATTATAATCAGTCGCTAAAGTAATATTGTGATGAGAATTTCTTCCTTTACAAATGGGATTGAGATAGATAATAAAACAAAACAACCCCCCCCCCCCTTTGCCAAGGCTCCATTCTGTGAACGTCACCAAAATAAAAGCAGACGCAATCACTGTCTACACATTGCAACTGCCACTGTGAGAATGACATTCACAGAATACAGACTGCAAAATAGTGTTTGCTGTCTGCATTAAAGTAGCTGGAATTTGTTTTCCCCAATGCTGCCCTGCTTTACTACTAGTTACTCCTGCCAGGAAAATTAGGCCTTGCAGCTGTATTGAGGATACATTGAAGCAGAGCCAGTATGGTTTGTGAAACTCCAAATAAGGCCGGATTCACACGAGCGTGTGCGTTTTGCGCGTGCAAAAGTTCCATAAAAGCTCCGTGTGTCAGCAACATATGATGCGTGATTTTCGCGCAGCCGCCATCATTATGACTTTCTATTTGTATGTTTGTAAACAGAAAAGCACGTGGTGCTTTTCTGTTTTCATTCATAGCTTTGACTACTGTAGCGCACATCACGCGCGGCACAAGGTTGTGCTTCCGTGTGCCGTGCGCGGTTTTCACACACCCATTGACTTCAATGGGTGCGTGATGCGCGAAAAACGGCCAAATATAAGACATGTCGTGAGTTTTACGCAGCACTGCGTGAAAATCACTGACAGTCTGAACGGCTCCATTGACTAACATAGGTCCGTGTGACGCGCGTGAAAATCACGCGCGTAGCACGGACGTATTATACGTTTGTCTGAATAAGCCCTAATACTACATTTCAAGTCAAGTCAAGACAGGAAAAGATGAGAACATTAATTAGTCTTTCAGCAGTATCAGTGGAGAGATTGGGATGGAAATGAGAGATGTCCTTAGAGGTTATTCACACGAACGGCATAATTGGCCGTGTTATAGGAATTTTTTATCACGGATGCAAATTGGGCGTAAAAAACACGGCAGTTTTTCACAGCCGATTTGACACCCGTTCATGTGAATAAGCCCTTAAACGGGTTTTGCAACATAGTTTTTGTAATTTTATATTCCTTAATATCTGTTAACTATGTTCAGACTATGTTCCCCACATGTTTTTACGGCTCATTTCCTTCATTATATGCTCCCTGCGTGGTGTATTATCCAGTTTGTTGACCTAGCTCTTTTGTTATGAACGTCCGTTTCCTGTTCTGAATAAACACTACAAATCCCATGATTCCAAGCGATTCTCCCAAAACCTCTCCATCTAAATCGGAAGGCGGAGTAAGAGTAGATTGTAACACCCCTTAGCAGTGAGTACAGTCACGTCACTTATGACGTAACCGTCCATTCTGATAGCCGGAAACCGGAAGTTACAGCATGTACGTGGCTGAGAAGGAAGTTCGGATTTTGGGTTAGCGAGGCGTCACGTGACCAAAGAAGAAATATACCGATACGAACATCTGATGAAACGCAGGTACATTGAAAAAATATTTGATTGTACATGTTTAGTTTGGCAGAAGAGGATTTATTGGTTCCGGAAAACCCCTTTAAAGAGAACCTTTCACCTCCCATAGATGTGCAGCTGAGTGCAGCATGTAATGGGGAGGGCTGCACAAACCCTGGGGCACTTTACATTTTTTTTCTACCCTCCTCCGTTATTTAGATATTGGTGCCATTATATTTAAATAACCCACTGAACTGACAATGGGGCGTGTTACTATGGCTGTGACACTGTCCAATCAGATACGGACAGTGTTACAGCAAGAGCGAGGATAGCGGAGAGAGTGTGCGCGCGAACGCTCTCACTCTTCAGCTTTCAAGACCAGTCTTCTGCTGAACTGGCAAGGGGGCGTGTCACTGCCACGGACAGTGTATGAGCTGTGGAGAGGAGCGCGCGCAAGCGTGCTCTCATCTCTTCAGCTCTTGCGAGAGATCAGTTTTGTACTTTGTCTGCCGAACTAGCAAGGGGCCGTGTCTCCTCTACGGACAATGCGCGCGCTCCCTAGCTCTTATACTGTCCGTAGCAGTGACACGCCCCCTTGCCAGTTCGGCAGAAGACTGATCTTGAAAGCTGAAGAGTGAGAGCGTGCGCGTGCACAGTCTCTCCTCTATCTTGATGTAACACTGTCCATATCTGATTGGACAGTGTCACAGCCATAGTAACACGCCCCCTTGCCAGTACACGCCCCATTGACAGTTCAGGGGGTTATTTAAATATCGGGCGCCAAATATAACGGCACCAATAACTAAATAACGGAGGAGGGTAGAAAAAAACATGTAAAGTGCCCCAGGGTTTGTGCAGCCCTCCCCATTACATGCTGCACATGTATGGAGAGGTGAAAGGTTCTCTTTAAGATGAAGATGGAATAATTTGGAAAGTGATTGAATGTTTGTGATAAGAGAAAGTTTTAAGTCAAATATGACTGCAAGAAAGTGGACTTGTAGCTGAGGGGAGATTGTGGAGCTGCACATGGAAACAAAAATGTCAGGTTTAGGCAATGATTGTAAGGGTATGTTCACACGAGGGCGTCCGTAACGGCTGAAATTACGGGGATGTTTCAGCCTGAAAACATCCCCGTAATTTCAGCCGTAACGGCATGTGCAGGCGCTTGAACGCCGCGTCAATTACGGCCGTAATTAGCGCTGCTATTCATTGGAGTCAATGAATAACGGCTCCAATTACGGCCAAAGAAGTGACAGGTCACTTCTTTGACGCGGGCGTCTATTTACGCGCCGTCATTTGACAGCGGCGCGTAAATTACGCCTCGTGTGAACAGACAAACGTCTGCCCATTGCTTTCAATGGGCAGATGTTTGTCAGCGCTATTGAGGCGCTATTTTCGGACGTAATTCGGGGCAAAAACGCCCGATTTACGTCCGTAAATAGGCCGTGTGAACATACCCTAAGTAGTGGAAAATAAGGACTTCAATTCTGGAAAACTTAAAAGTTTGAGGTAAAGAAAAGATCTATTAGAGTAGACTGCTGACAGATACTCACTGGTGTTATTCAGCACTGCAAGAGAGATTTTACGGAAAGTGGTGTATAGTTTGTCATCATAAGCATATAGATGGTACTGGAATCTGCAAAACAGGGGGGGACCCAGCACTAAGCCCTGAGGAACCCCAAATGAGGGGAAGTGGAGTAGAGGAAAGGAACAATGTTTTGATTTGTTTTGGAACCTCATTTCAATTTGGAGTCACTCTGAACTGACAGAATTTTATGGTATTAGAATAAAGACATTCACGTAATCGAAAATTACTGTAGGCCACATAAACCGACAACATGTAAGCCTATTTCTTCCTACAGCGTAGCGAACATCACTTATATATCAAAGAACATTTTAACTTCACAATTTGAGGCAGTTAATTGGAATCCTGTCATCACACACAAGCGGAGCTGGAATGCTAAAACTTAATTATTCATCTGTTATTTTCAGACCTCCTCTCATACATACCTATAAAGTACATTACATGCACATACCATCCAATTGTAAAAATCACTGGATGCTTTCAGTATACTCACACACATATTGCATAGGTTTCTAAATGTATTTTACATGTGTATTAATGAAATGTATAATACGTTTCCAAGCCATGTGCATATAATGATGCTAAATCAAAACCACATGAACAGTCAGCCAAACAACAGCCACCTAATGATGACACGGATCAAAGTAACATTGAGAGAGGCACAAGTTAGGCTCTGTACACGCTCCAATTGGGCCCTGACGTACACGCTAAACGCGTTCATACAGCTCCATTAGCCTTTTGGCCTCCGTTGGGCCGGCATACGTCAGTATACCTTTTTTTTTTAGGGAAGAATAGTGTAGTCATTTACGATTTTCTATCCAGAGGGATCCTGCAAAAAAATGCGTACTGTGCTGTATACGTTTTTCTAATATGGGAGTCTGTGGGGGAGATCACACAGTTTTTTACGAGTTTTTGGACACGAAAACCGTGCCGCAAAATGCGCCAAAACACTTCCGGAAATGCGTCCCATTGATTTCAATGGGAGGTGGAGGCATTTTTTCCCCGCGAGCGGAGAAACCAGCTCGCGGGAAAAAGAAGGGACATGCCCTATCTTCAGGCGTTTATGCCTCTGACCTCCCATTGACATCAATTGAAGGCAGAGAAAGTGTATTTAGCAGCATTTTATGCCCGCGGCGCTGAATGGCACGAAAAACAGCGAAAATCAGCGTGTAGGCAGAGGAAAACTTGCCTCAAAATTCCAAACGGAATTTTGAGGCAGATTTTGCCCTGCCTACATGCCGATTTTCGCGGCCATTGAGCGCCACGGGCAAAAAACGCAGCGAAATACGCTTTCTCTGACCTCCCATTGACATCAATGGGAGGCAGAGACATAAACGCACGAAGATAGGGCATGTCGCTTTTTTTTTTCCGCGAGACGGTTTTTCTGCTCATAGAAAAAAAAACGCCTCCACCTCCCATTGAAATCAATGGGAGGCTTTTTCAGACGTTTTTTTACGCGTTTTCCGCGTCAAAAAACTCTGTGTACTGGCCCTGAGAGTATGTGCACACGGCTTATTTTCGGGCGTTTTACAGGCCGCAAATGGCTGATAAATCAGAAGCAGAACACCTCCAAACATCTACCCAGTGATTTCAATGGGAAAAACTGTGTTCTGTTCCGACGGGCCGTTTTTTTACGCGGCCGTGTAAATAAACGGCCGCAAAAAAGAAGTGCATGTCACTTCTTGAGCCGTTTTTCATTGACTCTATAGAAAAAAACAGCTCCAAAAACAGCTGTAAAAAATGCGAGTTGCTAAAAAAAAAAAAAAAAAAAAAGACTGAAAATCAGGACCTGCTTTCCCTTGAAAACAGCTCCGTATTTTCAGACGTTTTTTGCTAAGCGTGTGAACAGACCCTAAGGGTATGTGCACACTGCTTATTTTCAGCCGTTTTTTGGGGCTGTAAACGGCACAAAAAAATCGGTAGCAGAACACCTCCATACATCTGCCCATTGATTTAAATGTGAAAAACCGCATTCTGTTCCGACGGGGCGTTTTTTTACACGGTCGTTTTGAAAAACGCCAGTGAAAAAGAAGTGCATGTCACTTCTTGAGCCGTTTTTTCATTGACTATAGAAAAACAGCTCCAAAAAACAGCCGTAAAAAACGCCACGAAAAATGCGAGTTTGAATAAAAAACGTCTGAAAATCATATTTTCAGACGTTTTTTGGTAAGCGTGTGAACACAGCCTAAGGCCGGATTCACACGAGCGTGTGTGCTTTGTGCACGCAAAAAACGCCGCGTTTTGAGTGCGCAAAAGGCACTTAGCAGCTCCGTGTGTCATCTTTGTATGATGCGCGGCTGCGTGATTTTTCGCGCAGCCGCCATCATTATGACACTCCATTTGGATGTTTGTAAACAGAAAAGCATGTGGTGCTTTTCTGTTTTCATTCATAGTTTTACAGCTGTTGAGCGAAACACGCTCGTCCCACGGAAGTGTTTCCGTGTGGTGCGCGTGATTTTCACGCACCCATTGACTTCAATGGGTGCGTGATGCGCGAAATACGCACAAAGAACGGACATGTCGTGAGTTTTTCGCAGCGGACTCACGCTGCGTAAAAATGACGCAACTGTCTGATTGGCCCCATAGACTAATATAGGTCAGTGCGACGTGCGTGAAAATCACGAGCGTTACACGGATGTATATCCCGTTCGTCTGAATAAGCCCTAAGGGTGACATATGCCACTATATGGTAAACGTTACAGGTATATCCATTTAACATATATGTCATGGGATTTTCAATAGCCTTTTATGACATATATGTTAAATGGATACCATTACAGTCTATGGGCGGCATATTCATTAAATAGGTGCCTAACAGTGGCATCCACCACCCATAGACTATAATGTCATCCGTTTAGCGTATACGTCATGAACAGAGTCATGACAGTTCATGACGTATACATTTAACGTATATCAATAAACAGATGCCACTGTTAAGGCAGTCTACATTTAACCTATAGGTCAGGACCTTTTGCGGTGTATATGTTAGACATTGGCCAAAACCATGATGTGCACAGAGCCTTAGCCCTTATGCACACGACAGGGTTTCCAGGCCGCGTGACGGCCGTTCAAAAACCGGCCGTCACACGGCTGCAGTAGGAACAATAGACCCCAAATGGGGCTATTCACATGACCGATCTTTTGACGGCCCGGGAAACCCAGCCGTCCAAAAATGGGACATGTCCTCTTTTCGGCCGTTCTCCCGGCTCCCATAGAAGTCTATGGGGCCGGGTAATACACGGCCATCACTTGAATGTGCTCCAAGTGACGGCCATGTCTTCCGTCGCTCGCTCGTTCTCCTTCTCACAGTGCAAAGTGCATGTGAGGAGGAGAGTATTTTTTTTCTCCCAGTAGGAGCGGAATCACCAATCCCCAGCCACAGCTTCGGCAAGGCTGTGGCCGGGGATTGGGGATTCCGCTCCAGCAGAAGTCCCTGACTTCAGTGTGTTCATATATGGACAAAGTGACGTCAGGGACTTCTGAAGTGGAATCCCCGGCGATGAAGTTAGGGCGGGTTCACATCAGCGTTAGGTTCCGTTCATCGGTTGCGTCAGACCTTTCCATCAGGGGAACCCATCAATGGAAAGGCAAATGGAAACCATAGCTTCAGTTTGCATTACCATTGATTTCAATCGTAATGCTGCCGTTGCAAATGGTTTCCGTTTGTCTCCGTTCCGCAAGGTTTCCGGGTTTTTTCACGGAATCAATAGCGTAGCTTGACAAAGGCTGCATTGAGCAGCTGAAATGTTGCATCCCTTGCACATATCGGTGAATAAAAAACATTTTTTACATCTTCAATTTGGAGTGCTGCCTCTTTTCCTTGATTTGTCTATGTTTGAGGGATTTACAAGTCGGATCCCTGGAGGCTGGCAACCAATTGACCCTTGTGAGGTCTGGCTCTGCTGTGCTGCTCTTCAAGTTTGGATGTGAACAGTCCCTTATCCGTCCATAACCAAAGTTGTTATAGCACTTCATTTGTGGCACAATATCTTTTGGCTGTCTTGTTTAGAGGAAAGTCTACTTACAAACATAAGCAAAAGTGTAACAAATATTGTTACAATTCTTTTATTCTGCAAACAGGAATTCAAATGTAAAGGTAATGTTTATGCGAAGGAATTTTGCAGACGGAATCCGCCACGGATTCCACCGCAAAATTCCGCCTCCCATTCATTTCAATGGGTGTCGGACACTTTTTTCCCTGCTAGCTGATTTTTTCAGCTAGTGGGAAAAAGAAGCGTCCTGCTCGATCTTCGGCGGATTCTGCCCGAACCTCCCATTAATGTCAATGGGAGGAAGGAATCTTCCTGCCATTGGCAGCAATAGTTCCGTGGTGGATTTTGGCAAAATCCGCCGTGCGAACTAGACCTATGAGTCCCAATATTTAATATGAATGTGCACAAAACTATTTTCTGACCTAGAGACGTGACACTTGCAATTCATTATCCCTACAATTGTAGAGTTCAAAAACAATTTGCCAAAATTGATCATAAGGGGCTATGCCAAAATTCAGTTGTGCTAATGTTTGCTACTATCAGAACAATCTACCTTGGGAAAGTCACGCAGTATAAGGGTATGTTCACACGCAGTGGTAAAATACGTCTGAAATTACGGAGCTGTTTTTGCCTGAAAACCGCTCCTGATTTTCAGACGTTTTTGTAACTAATCACGTTTTTCACTGCGTATTTTACGGACGTTATTGAAGTCAATGAAAAATAGCTCCAAAAACATCCCAAGAAGTGACATGCACTTTTTTTACGCGGGCGTCTTTTTACGCGCCGTCTTTTGACAGCGACACATAAAAATACACCTCATTGGAACAGAACATCGTAAAACCCATTGAAAGCAATGGCCAGATGTTTGTAGGCGTATTAGAGCAGTTTTTTCAGGCGTAATTCGAGCCGTAAAACGCCCGAATTATGTCTGAAAATAGGCCGTGTGAACATACCCTAAGGGTATGTGCACACGTAGTGTTTTCAGGCATATTTCTAAGCATTTACGCCTCGAAAAACGCCTGAAAATACGGAAGCAGTTTTTTACGCCTCGTTTTCCAAAAACAGCACGTAAAAAGACGCCCACAAAAAGAAGTGCATGTCACTTTTTGGGACGTTTTTGGAGTCGTTTTTCATGGACTATAGAAAAACAGCTCCAAAAACGGCCATAAAAAACACCACGAAAGTCGCAAATGTGACTTCAAAATGCCTAAAAATCAGGAGCTGAAAACAGCTCCGTATTTTCAGACAGTTTTTAGTAAGCGAGTGAACATACCCTAACTGATTTCTACTGATTTTGAGAACAAAACGTAGTGGTTTCTACATATCTACCCTTTGCTTCTATAGCGCATCACAATATTTCTTGCTATAGAAAGAAATATGCTCATATATACTATATATGAGTTTGATATTTCCACTGGACACCCAAATCACAATGGCTGCTCCGATGCTACCTTTAACTGAACAACTCTCTGCACTTCCCAACTTAGGCCCCTTTTACACCCTTTTTCGATATTAAAAAAATTTATCCAAACGAGATGTCTACTTTTGGCATATATTTGATAGGTAAAGATCTGGATTTTTTTTGTTGATGTATGGAGCAACCTAAGCATGCTACACTATTCCATAAAGCAAAAACACTATATGCTGCAGTATATGTTTTTATCGTACAATAAAAGGCACACGTATGCCACTATATGCCACACAGTTTCATACATGTTCTTTCGTGGAAGAAAACCAAAACCTTTGACTCAACTGTATAGTTATAAACATGATGTGAAAAGGGAATTGAAAGTATTTTCCAGGCTTTAAAAAACATTATGAATGTCTTAAATATAAAAAAAAAGTATTTATTCACCTTTTAAACCACCTTCCGCCGTTACCACATCAATGATTGCATGGTACATCACCCATCTTTGTTTACACCACTGCGACAATGACATGTCATCAGGACACGTGACCATGGCAGCCAATCACTGTCCTGCAGCGGTGACGTCAGTCATATTTTATTTTTGAACAGCTTTCACGAGCCTGGAAAATCTCATTAAAGGGGTATTACCATCTTAGATATTTATGGCATGTCAACAGGATATGCCATAAATGTCTGATAGATGCGGGTCTCAGCTCTGGGAACCGCACCTATACTGAGAACGTGGGTCACCATATCCCTATTTCGTCTGATGTGTCGGAGGTTGGCCGCAGATTCCAGATGGGGGCTAGTGGAGAAAGGCCATCTGTTTCCATTCTACTCTACGGGAGTTATGGAAATAGCCGAGCAGCGCTTTTGATGGCATTTTTTTATTTAGTGTCATTGAGTATATGCATTTTTTATTGAAAATATGAAGTCCTACAGAGAAACCTATGAGAAAAACGCCATAGCTGAAACATACTGTGTTTTGAAAAAAACATCACTGACCCAAAAAACAGCACAAAAACACCACAAACAGAAATGCTTTGCATGTAGCCTTTTCAATAATTCACAATAAAATTTAGATTGACATCTGCCGCAATGCGTTTTACCTAAAAATATGCAGTTAAAAATGCCACTGAAAACGCCATTAAAAAAGCAGAAAAATGCTGAGTGTGAATCCAGCCTAAAGGACCTTTTCTTTTTCAGAAATAGCGCCACATCTAACCAATGGCCATGTGTGGTATTGCAACTCATCCCAATTCATGCAAAAATGGCTGAACTGCAATATGAGAGACAGCCTATGTACAGACTTATCACTGTTTTTGGAGAGAAAAAAATGGTACCCTACCTAATCCTGTATAATCCTTTTTGGGGTGTGGGAATGGGATTAGTTCTCACAGATATAGACCATTCATACAGCTGTGAGAATGAAGACTATCTTCTATCAAAACCGACTTGATAAGACTTTTAGTACAAATGATTTGTTTCGTAACACAAACACAGCTCAACCCCAATTTGTGAACATCTCACGTCTCACACCTTTACTGACGTTATTATGAATACAACACCGGCTTGTACCGCACTATTCGGTGTAATGAACAAAACTGCATTGTCTGCTCAAAGTCATGTCCGTGTGAAAAAAGCATACTTCAGGGATGAAGTCTCATTATACACAAGTACATACAGTAATTGTGCGAGTAGCATGACAAGACATTATACACTGCCCACTAGCGCTCCTGTTCTCTTATATGACAGGTGATACCTCCACCCCCACCAAAGCATTGAGCCCAGGATGCCACTGCAACATCAGCACTTACCATTGCTTCTCCAGTGTAGATAGCCGCCGATAAGAAGCAGAAAGAGAGCAGGATGGTAATCCTGGTTATACAAGCAGCGATATCAGAAAATGCCAACACAAACTCCTATACAAATCTATACACGAGATTGCAGAGGAACAGGAGCTGCCGCTGATGTAATACACACCACCCATTCTCATTTTTACACTGACGTCACCTGCATTTAGCCCAGTGTGATGCCAGTAGTAGGAGACTACACGTACATAGCCTCATAGGCAATACTGTAGAGTGACTGCACTTCCATAGCCTCATGAGCGTCATATACACATCCATCCACAATACAATCATTAAATATGTACCATCATATACATAGGAGCTGGCCTAATAGTCAATACTGGGGGGTGATTAGACACAGTACACAGCCATGACCATCCTACATTGTTTACATAAATGTGCAGTTCAATTTAGAATATAAAAATTACACAAATGTACAAAAAGGTGTATGAACAGAATGAATTAGAAAGACATACATTCACCAACTCACATAACGTAATATAGTGATTACACCTCTATACCTACACATTCATAATACAAGTGTATATAGTGCATAGCCATATAGAGTAAACACAGTGTATAGTGATATGTACACACATCTATAGTACAATGATTACACAGTGTATAGTGATATGTACACACATTATAGTACAATGATTACACACAGTGTATAGTGATATGTACACACATCTATAGTACAAGGATTACACACCGTGTATAGTGATATGTACACACATCTATAGTACAATGATTACACAGTGTATAGTGATATGTACACACATTATAGTACAATGATTACACACAGTGTATAGTGATATGTACACACATCTATAGTACAAGGATTACACACAGTGTATAGTGATATGTACACACATCTATAATACAATGATTACACACAGTGTATAGTGATATGTACACACATCTATAGTACAATGATTACACACAGTGTATGGTGATATACAATGATTACACACAGTGTATAGTGATATGTACACACATCTATAGTACAATGATTACACAGTGTATAGTGATATGTACACACATCTATAGTACAATGATTACACAGTGTATAGTGATATGTACACACATCTATAGTACAATGATTACACACAGTGTATAGTGATATGTACACACATCTATAGTACAATGATTACACACAGTGTATAGTGATATGTACACACATCTATAGTACAAGGATTACACACAGTGTATAGTGATATGTACACACATCTATAATACAATGATTACACACAGTGTATAGTGATATGTACACACATCTATAGTACAATGATTACACACAGTGTATAGTGATATGTACACACATCTATAGTACAATGATTACACACAGTGTATAGTGATATGTACACACATCTATAATACAATTATTACACACAGTGTATAGTGATATGTACACACATCTATAATACAATGATTACACAGTGTATAGTGATATGTACACACATCTATAATACAATGATTACACACAGTGTATAGTGATATGTACACACATCTATAATACAATGATTACACACAGTGTATAGTGATATGTACACACATCTATAGTACAATGATTACACACAGTGTATGGTGATATGTACACACATCTATAATACAATGATTACACAGTGTATAGTGATATGTACACACATCTATAATACAATGATTACACAGTGTATAGTGATATGTACACACATCTATAGTACAATGATTACACACAGTGTATAGTGATACATACACACATCTATAGTACAATGATTACACACAGTGTATGGTGATATACAATGATTACACACAGTGTATAGTGATATGTACACACATCTATAGTACAATGATTACACACAGTGTATGGGGATATGTACACACATCTATAGTACAATGATTACACACAGTGTATAGTGATATGTACACACATCTATAGTACAATGATTACACACAGTGTATAGTGATATGTACACACATTATAGTACAATGATTACACACAGTGTATAGTGATATGTACACACATCTATAGTACAAGGATTACACACAGTGTATGGTGATATGTACACACATCTATAGTACAATGATTACACACAGTGTATGGTGATATGTACACACATCTATAATACAATGATTACACACAGTGTATGGTGATATGTACACACATCTATAGTATAATGATTACACACAGTGTATAGTGATATGTACACACATCTATAATACAATGATTACACACAGTGTATGGTGATATGTACACACATCTATAGTATAATGATTACACACAGTGTATAGTGATATGTACACACATTATAGTACAATGATTACACACAGTGTATAGTGATATGTACACACATCTATAGTATAATGATTACACACAGTGTATAGTGATATGTACACACATCTATAATACAATTATTACACACAGTGTATGGTGATATGTACACACATCTATAGTACAATGATTACACACAGTGTATAGTGACGTGTACACACATCTATAATACAATTATTACACACAGTGTATAGTGATATGTACACACATCTATAGTACAATGATTACACACAGTGTATAGTGATATGTACACACATCTATAGTACAATGATTACACACAGTGTATAGTGATATGTACACACATCTATAGTACAATGATTACACACAGTGTATAGTGATATGTACACACATCTATAGTACAATGATTACACACAGTGTATAGTGATATGTACACACATCTATAGTACAATGATTACACATAGTGTATGGTGATATACAATGATTACACACAGTGTATAGTGACGTGTACACATCTATAGTACAATGATTACACACAGTGTATAGTGATATGTACACACATCTATAATACAATTATTACACACAGTGTATAGTGATATGTACACACATCTATAGTACAATGTTTAGTGTATAGTGATATGTACACACATCTATAGTACAATGATTACACACAGTGTATAGTGACGTGTACACATCTATAGTACAATGATTACACACAGTGTATAGTGATATGTACACACATCTATAATACAATTATTACACACAGTGTATAGTGATATGTACACACATCTATAGTACAATGTTTACAGTGTATAGTGATATGTACACACATCTATAGTACAATGATTACACACAGTGTATAGTGATATGTACACACATCTATAATACAATTATTACACACAGGACCAGGCAGGGCACAGCAGGGTGAGCCCCCACACTGTATGTCTGACACATTATAGAGCATGGTGAGCCCCCACACTGTATGTCTGACACATTATAGAGCATGGTGAGCCCCCATACTGTATGTCTGACACATTATAGAGCAGGGTGAGCCCCCATACTGTATGTCTGACCTTATAGAGCAGGGTGAGCCCCCATACTGTATGTCTGACACATTATAGAGCAGGGTGAGCCCCCATACTGTATGTCTGACACATTATAGAGCATGGTGAGCCCCCATACTGTATGTCTGACACATTATAGAGCAGGGTGAGCCCCCATACTGTATGTCTGACATTATAGAGCAGGGTGAGCCCCCACACTGTATGTCTGACACATTATAGAGCAGGGTGAGTCACACAGTGCAGCATGATCCGCAGGCTAGGATGGGCTGTGGAATAATGTCTATATACGGTCTGGATAATAAAGGATGTCATGCTGGAGTTTAACACTAGGCTTGCAGGGCACCGGCAGTTCCAGGGGGGCATTGGGAGGACATGGAGCAGGGGGCACAAGTCCCTGTCCTCACATACTCCCAAGTGTAACACTGACCCCCGGACTCATCATGGCTGCATTATTTACCTCATTAGATCGGGATGCCCTGCACAGGGCGTGCGGTGGCCATAACCTACACTGCACGCATAGTATAGCGGCTGCAGGGGGTGAGTAACCCTACACCACCATGACAATAAGGCAATGTATGAGCGGCCATTCTCACACACCGAAGATGCTGCAGACGTGAGGAGGTGCTGGAGGCAGCAAGTACCACCGAGCGGCTCCCAACCCCCCGCCCGCTCTGCGCTGTGCACCTGTGAGGTAATGTGCAGGAAGGTCACCGTGTAATGTGCGCTCCTTACCGCTCAGGGGACGCCGCAGACCCCGCTCCCGGAACATGCTGTGCACGTCTGGAGAGGACACTCAGGCTTCACGCCTCCTAATCCAATTGTCAGGGCTCGGAACCAGCAGCGCCGCCAATGCTGCTGCTCTTCTCTGTTTACTTTGCCTATTGCATCGCCCTCCCCGCTGCGGTCTCTGCGTCTCCCAAGCCGGCTGCCAGAGTACGTCATACTATGTGTAGCCTCACCTTGCTATTCACCAACGCGTCTTACGCACAGTGCGCTGCCGTCTGCAGGCTGCTCTGCCTTCTCCTCGCCACCCAATGGAGAGTGCCGCCGCTGCTGGTGCTCGGGATACTGGAGCATGAGAGCATCTTTGTGGTGTCTTGTCAGCTGAGAATCACTCCAGAGGATTCCCCGGCATCACAGTATACACGCTGCTCTGCCACCACATGTGTCTCTGTTCATTCATGTAACAATAGAGCAGTATATTCCATTTTTTTGGGAGCTAAGGTGACCAAAAAACAGCCATTTTGGTGTTTTAAAAAAAAAAAAAAAATGACGGTGTCATCAACTCTGCAGGATAAATAATGTTATATCATAGTATTTCTGACTTTTACAGACGCAGTTTATTTTTTTTTGAAGTATTTTTTACGTTATTTTGGGGGAAGAATGAATTTTTTTAACTTTTTATTATTTTTTGTACATTACTAAAAAAGTATGTACCGTACTTATATATTGCAGTATATTGTGATATTTACTGGCTCCTAGTAAGGCCTGCCTCAGAACTTTTCACAATTGGCACCCCACAAGTGCCACTGTATCAACAATTGGCACCCCGCAAGTGCATTGTGGAGGGCTGAAGAAGTGATAGAAGGAACTCACCCACCCTTTCTGACATCTTAGATATCACTGTTAACCACAGTATCTAAGGGGTTAATTGGTCAGGACCAAAGTTATCTCCGATCCCGGCCACTTACAGCCGAAACACTCTGTGTATGGAGCAGGCTCAGCCCGTAGGTCTGCTCCATATTACCCCCACCAACTATTACGTATAGTTACGTCAAATGTCGGTAAGAGGCTAATGGAGAGATCATATAATGAATTCATCAAATGCAATTAGGCAATTAGTCTATGAGCATGGGAGATTATTAGAGATGAGCGAACTTCCCAAAATTAGTTTTGGGTCCAATACGTATGATTCGGCCATCCAATTCTACTTGGTCCGAATAAATTTGCCACGAATTGAAAGTGCCCAGATTGCCCTGAAAACTCGTGTCTGATGTTCTGATGTCTTCTAGGACTGAATCCAACCCCTTTCAAGCTCTTAATGCCAAGCCAGCATTAGTAATGTCATAATGACAGCAACGTATATGGGCAGAGGGGGGATATACCCAGTGCACAAGGCTGCTTGGGAACCCAGCCCAAAGTAATGTCATGCTTTTTCTAATCTGTAAAACGGCAGCCCTGCGATTCATGCGCCACAAACCCTGAACATTTAGCCAAATCTGAAACATTTGGGAAATTCAGACTGAATGTGATTCATGTAGATGTAATTAGTTCATCTCCAGTTATTTATATATAATTTTTTGAAGTTAAAGCCACTCTCCAGGCTCCCCCTTACTGAGGATTATATGGCTC
The DNA here is from genome assembly GCF_050947455.1 of Rhinoderma darwinii. NCBI lineage: Eukaryota > Metazoa > Chordata > Amphibia > Anura > Rhinodermatidae > Rhinoderma > Rhinoderma darwinii. Next base: position 93,272,107 of record NC_134691.1, read on the forward strand.
AGTATATGTTTGGTAATTACCTGATAAGTTTCTTTTTTTCGCTGGTGGTTTAGTACTATGTACATTATATTTAATCTGCCCCTGCTATAATGGAAATCAGCTCTCCGTGCATTGAATTCTAGGTGCGCTAGTGCTGGATTGTGTTGATACACAGCAGCTAATCAGAATACGCAGATCTGCAGTGGGGAGGAGACAGACCAGCAGCGTGAACCAATAATCCAGGAGGGAGGTGGAGTCCAGACTACATCAGACTCTCTGTAGGCTCTGTAGCTAAGCTGTAGTCACAGATCACGACTCTGCTCTAACGGAGCTGAGCTAAAAAGCAGTCCAGCAAAGAACATTGAGGAAAATAAAAAGGATGAAAGTATCACCTATAGGTACTGATTACGTATCATTTGCAAGCTCATGACTAAACAGTCACTTTAACTTTCAGATGATTTATCTTACATTCTCTCCTATAATGTGCAATGCAAAATACCAAAAGTCTGGCTGAGACAAGAAAGGGCTTACCATATGTATAGAGTGGCAAGGGAATTATAAAAATGCCCTAACACATAAAAGTCATACAAACTCGCTGATTTTGGCAGCCTTTGATGACTTTATGTGTATCGATGCGTCCCGACCCTCCCCTGAAAGCAGATGGGAGGAAAGAGGTATAGGGCATGTTGGATTTCAACATGTCAGATCGTTTGTTCCAGCGGGCGGGGCTAATGTCGGCTTTCCTGGTGGTGTACAATAGTAGGAAATTTAAAGGGTAACTAAACGTCCGAGCACTGTGTCGAATGCTTAGTTACACTTTAAGGCTACTTTACTGTTGGTCTATCTGAATATTGCCGCTTGATATTTTGAGAATAAGTATATATTACCTGTCTTTTCTGTCTGTACTGGTCAGCTGTCCTTGTCTCTTCTCGACAGGTCATGGCCTACTGATAACTGATTAGGACGCCTTTTCCTGATGAGGAAATGTAGGGATTTGAGTCTCCATGGAGCAGTGACTTGTGCTCTTAGTTTCCAGGCCTTGAGGATAAGGCCCTTTTCACACTGCGTATATGGTCTCTGTTTGACGTATACTCCGGGAACAACTCCAGACGTATATGTTAAACTGCGGCTGTGATGGATAACTAACTAATAGGCTATTATAGGATATGTTTAAAAGACATGTGCCACAGTCCTGGGGTATGTGGACCTACTAGGCCGCTCCGCCGTAGCGGAGAGGCAGCTGACCAAACAACAGTCTATGCAAAAAGTCCTTAGCACAAGGGTACCTGTAAGAGTCCAGACAGACAAGAGGGGTAGTAGAGGCCTCGGCACAGATGGTACTAGGTGTGGTAGATGACACAGATGTGGCAGATGACACCAGACATGACAGATGATACCAGACATGGCAGATGGGAGAGGATTTGGCATTTGGCGTTCCACCAAGGGTTGTCCCTCCAAACAACCCTAGGTGCTGAAGTTTGCTGAAGTTTCCCGGCTTTTGTGGTCATTTAAGCACAAAATGGCCTTTGTGGCCACAATACAGACACAGACCTGAGGAGCATCTGCGCAGTTTCCCCTGATCGGACAACTTGATTCTGTCCACCTGCATTAGCTTTTTAGGTGGAACAACTGGAGAAGGCAGCAAGCGTCACTTCAACGTGGGTGCCAGTCTATAGGGTCGTCACTCCCGACTAATCTCCTGAGCATGTTCCTGGATCCTCAAGTTGATCCGGGTCGTCAACAGGATAAGCACGTCCAGGGTGGACGTATATCCCGTTCGTCTGAATAAGCCCTAAGGGTTTACACAAATCCAAAGTGATAATATTAAAAGCAATAAAAATGAAAAGCAAATCTTCCCTGGTTACTTGTATTATATAAGGACTATTTGTGTCTATTTTTTTTCCTATTTTTATTGTTTCCCCTATTTCTATCCATTTGAGAAAAGGTTTGTGTTAACAAATTCTGAAGGTATAAGATGAACATGCCGACATCTACACTTTCATTCATCCCTTCCAGTCTAACTAAATAATATAATTCTTATTGGCACCACATTTTAAATCTTTTGGCTTGTGGCTAAAATGAAAGAACATGTTTCTAACCTGTCAGTTTGAGATTAAATGAGTTGCTCTGATGTCTTTCTATAAAATGACGGGACATGCGATATTTAATAGATGTATTCCCTATGGTGCTTTTATGCTCTAGAAATCTGATTTTTAATTTTCTCTTTTAGTTCAGTCCACAAAACTCAAGCTGTAGAAACAGAAATCTCTGTATGGCTTAATGGGATGTTACTCTGTTTAAAAAATGAATACGAATTTACTGATTTTCTTTAATGTTATCTTAATTGACATGCAAGATGACAAAGCAAGGTAAAATGTAATATAGTTACATCCTGCACAAAAAATAATGTGCCTGAAAATAATAGACATGTGCCTCAGTGCGCTTGACTATGAAGCCTTATTGTCTATTTAGAAATTGCATGTCTTACTGTATTATATAGCTAATTGATTTCCATTAAAATCAATGGAAACACTGAGAAGAATTTGCATTGCTAGAATATGGGCTGTCATGTGGAATCCCCACCTCAGGGTAGGAGTTCCTTTTCCCTTGTGTACTATGCAAAGAAGACACATGATTATGGGAAAACCATAAATAAGATAACAGATTTATTTCAAATAACATAATTTAAATCACAAACAATCTTTTACATGTTTATATATCTATATTTTCAATTTTGTTTTCATTTTTTTGACTTTTATTAATAATTTTATTAACATAATTACATGGCTAATTATTTAAAAGAACATCCAATGGATCTGCAATGGACAATTTAGGGGGAGGAGGGGGGTGTTACAGACTCCTTGCACTTAATTGAAATATTAATGCAAATAAGGAATATATACCAAACAACCATAACATTAAAACTAGATGGTAAAGTGAATAACTTTGATTATCTTGTTTCAATGGCATCTGTCAAAGGGTGGGATACAGGGGCATAGCTAAAGGCTGTAACATCCACGGACGTGGCCCGTCGTGGTTACTCACCCCTCGACTGCCGCGGTCTAGGACTTGTAAGTGCTGGCTCGCATCTCCTCCCCAGGAGACACCAGCACTCACTTCCGCTCCGCTCTGCAGTATCCCGTAGGGTGTGTGCGCATGCTCGTGCCCGGCCTTAAAGGGCCAGCGCGCACACATGCAATTATGGTTCTAAATTAGCCCTAATCATCCTGGACTATAAAAGGGCCCCTGCCCTTTCACTCCTTGCCTGAGTGTTGTTTGTATTCCTCTGTTAGTCTTGCAAATGGTAACTTTGTCGTATCCTGTTCCCGTGCCCTGCTACCTGTATCCTGTATCCCGTGCTGTATTTGTTCCTGTGCCCTCTATAGTGTTGGAGTTAGGTTCTGCCGTCTACCACGTCTGCGGTGTTACACCACGTCTGGTGTCATCTGCCACGTTTTGCATCACCTGCCGCCATGGTCCCATCTGTGCCTAAGCCGTTGCTACTGTCTGGACTATTACAGGTACCCTTGTGCTTGGACTTTTTATTGACTTGGTACTCTGTTGTTCGGCCAGCTGCTACGGCGGTATTGCCCAGTGGGTCCACATACCCACAGATCATGACAAAGGCCCATGGGCCCCGATGCAAAAGTCCGTCTTGGGCCCCCTATCTTCTAATGGCCGATGGCCCGCAGCTTTCAGCTGCAATGATGGGTCTCCTAAGTGACCCAACAATGCAGCACTAGCAGCCATGGGCGTCGCTAAGGTCTTAATAAGTTAGGGGCAATAGCCCCAATACATATGCCCCCCCCAAAAAAGTGCATGTATGTTTGTGTATGTATATACATATATATATATATATATACTGGGGTGGTGGAGATACATAGACGATGTCTTCCTCATCTGGACGGACACTGTAGCAAATTTGGAGTCTTTTCATCAGTTCCTTAATCAGATTGATCATAATATCCGATTTACTATGACCTATTCCAATGAAATGGTACAGTTTTTGGATGTCAATGTAATACTGAGGGACAATGTCCTAACCACTAGGTTATATACGAAGGATACAGATCGTAACACCCTTTTACAATTTGAGAGCTGTCATCCTAAGAACATGATACGGTCTCTGCCATTAAGTCAGATGATGAGAGCAAAACGGATTGTGGATGATCCGAATGATTTAGATACGTCCCTAGACCTCATGATTTCCAATTTTGCTCAAAGGGGATACCCTAAACATTTATTATATACTCACAAAATGAAGATCAAGAGTATCCCGAGGGAAACATTGACTAAACCATGTAAGCGCATTAAAAGCAAAAGATTACCATTCATATCTACATATAATGTGTTGAGCGGTAGTGTATCCAGCATTTTGAATAGACACTGGCCTATCATTAAAAATAGCTATAACCATATTTGTGAACTTAACAATCCGCCCTTAATTTCTTACCGTAGATCTAAGAATCTGCGGGACAATCTTGTCAGAACCAGAGTTGGTGTACAACAGCTAAAAGGGACACAAGCGTTATTAAAGTCTTTAAAGGCATGGTGTCGCCCCAAAAACATGTTTTTTTTTTAAAATTTAAACATTTAGTGTGTGGGTGATTAAACATTGTTCAAATTTTTTTTATTTTTTTCGCGAGTCAGGAAATATTATAAATTTTTTCAAATTTTTCAAAATTTATAATACTACCCATTTTTGGTCACTAGATGGAGCTGTTTGGAGCTAGTTCCCAAAATTGCAGCATTGCAACATTGGGTTAAAAGCTATCGCTCTAGTGAGCGCTCAGCATCCCCCCCTCCTTTATCCTGGCTAGTGCCGGGATAAACGAGGGGTTTGAAAGGTTTAACCTGCTACACTGTGTGTCGCCATTTTTTGAGGTAACTCACAGTGTAGTAGGTTTGCATGCAGTAGTAAACACACACAAACACTAACATACATTGAAATCGCTTACCTGCTCCTGCCGCCGCGGCCCGTCCGCTCCCTTTGCTGCCGCTGTCCCATGTGCACTTGTCCGGAAGCCGCGACCGGAAGTAGTAATATCACTGTCCGGCCGCGACTTCCGGTCCACAGGAAAATGGCGCCGGACGGCGCCAATTTCGAATAGGACTGTGTGGGAGCGGCGCATGCGCAGTTCCCACACAGACGCCGTACACGGCAGTCAATGGGACGGGAGCCGTTCGCAGTCCCTATGGGACTGTGGCTGCCGTATTCCATGTCTGTGTGTGTCGTTAATCGACACACACAGAAATGGAACAAAAAATGGCAGCCCCCATAGGGAAGAAAAAGTGTGGAAAAAAGAAACAGTAAAACACAAACACACAAATGAAAATAAACGTTTATATTAAGGCACTAACATCTTTAACATATAAATAAAATATTTGTGATGACACTGTTCCTTTAAGACCAGGAAATTTCCCATGCCATAGATGCATCAACTGCAATCTTATGCAGAGGGGTAATATTTTTGATCATCCTGTGACACATAAGTCATTTAAGATTAAACATCATGTAACCTGTGATACAGAGTGGGTTATCTATGTACTTTGGTGCCCCTGCCATTTATTGTATGTAGGGGAAACTACATGTGATTTTAAAACGAGGTTGAATAACCATCGGTACTCAATAAGAAAAAAGAAATGTGACTTACCTGTTGCAAAACATTTCACTGATCATGGCCATACTGAAAAGGATCTGAAATTTATGATCCTTGACCATATCCCTTTATCTTATAAGGGTGGTGATCGACATAGGGCACTACATAAATGTGAACTTAAATGGATTTTCCAATTGAATTCCTTGCGACCTAATGGTCTTAACGTTGAATTTAATGTATCTAGAATTGCTCCCTGAGTCTGTTACCTTCTGTTGTGTCTCGACTTCTGGTGATGTTCTCCTCTTTAAAAAGAAAATGTGTGATACATGAATCTGACATGTTTTTAATAAAAAAATTCTTCTATTGTAGATAAACATGGGACTGCAGGACCACTTCAGATCGACTTCATTGATATTATGATAAACCAATATTAGCTATATCTGCGATGTAGAGGTGGTTGAAGTATTCTCTTGCTCAAGGTGTCTGTTTCTCAGCATATTTGATATTTTATTAGTTTCTTCCTTTCCCATGACTGGGTTGTATTTACGGCACATCTTTTCTTTTTTTCTTTTTCTTTTTATGATTTTAAAATATTGTGAGTCAGTTACACGTGTTATAGGCGATATGGTTGGGACCGCGTACACGATGTTGTGTGCGTTTCTTTCCACGAACCTGAATGACGGAGACCGCCGTACACGGAATGTGATCGGGATCCCGTCTTCCTCGTGTGGATTCTATTGGTTATTTTCTTATATATTACCATGAATGAGCTTTTGACACTCTAATTTTGATGTGCGGTAAATTGCCTATTTCCATGCAGGTATTACATTTGGGTATATTTACCCTGTATGTGCTGTGTAAAGACAAGATGAGCAATATTCTTATTTGATTTATATTTCCTACCTATATTATACGCAATGGTCTTTTCGGAGGATCGATATGCTTAACTCTTGAAGCGATATGTCATTTCCGGGTTATACTGATCGACCAAACTGAATGCTGAGAGGACTCTGTTTACTAACGATCGGTATCCTAGTTACTATAGCGAGACGTCATATCCGGTCCGGACTGATCCGACGCATGCGCAGTGGAGCCGGACAGACACGGGCTGTGAATGACAAGTGTTATACGTCTAACAACAATACCTGCATTCTGATTGGTTAAGTGGTCGTGCAGTCTCCGTATTTCACCCAGCTGGTGAATATTGCGATTTATGGAATTTTGTATTTTCTTGCATAAGTAATGTATGTTTTATGTTGTTTTTAACATCAACTTATTGTTTTCACTATATGTATCGACTTATGTCACTTCGATACTCTTTCTTTGTTTATATCACGTTGTTTTAAGATGTATATATCAACCTCATTTTCTTAATGAGATTGACGACACTGATTGGATACACACTATTTAAATCACTGAACTTGTATGTATCACTATGCTTGAGAAAGGTCCCAAGGTGGGACGGAAACGTTGCATTGCCATGTTGGCACAATAAATTTCACCTTTTTTTCACCTTGATCGTTGGAGTGCTGCTGAATTTTCTTCTTGGATATACGTATGGTCTTTGGATCGGGACTATCAGCTGGCACCCTCCATTACTGGAACCTGCACATTGAATTAGAGTGCTGCCGTTTTTCTACTAGTGTGTATATATATATATATATATATATATTTATGACAGCATATCTGTAGCACTTCGACCCTACGGCCCTAACTATGGCTATTGGGCCCAGCTTGCTGACATTGCGGCTCCAGCGCTGGACCCAGGAAAGGTAAGTATAATAATTGCTTTGCTTTATTATCTGTTACTAATTTAATAGTCTAATAGTTTTTTTACAGGTTCGGTTGTTGGACTACGAATTCGAGAACTACTTCGATGACGGCGTTTTTTTTATTCTCAATAAAATGGTTAATGAGGGTTGTGTGTTTTTTTTTTATTTCAATAAAATATTTTTTCTATGTCCTTGTATTTTTTTAAACTTTATTACTACCGCTCTTAGTAATGGCCGCCGGCTGATAGACAGCATCCATTACTATTAAGTGTGGCTTGACGTTAGCCGGTGAAAAGGCTAACACTAACCCCCATTATTACCCCGTTAATCACCACCACCAGGGGTACCGGGAATAGCCAGTTGCGATCCAGTACAGACCATCTGTAACAATGGTCGGGCACTGGGGCGGCGGTAGGCATGTATAATTAGACTGGGAAAGGCCCGAACCCTTGGCCTTTCCCACCCTGGTAATGCTAGCCTGTTGCTGCTATGTTGTATCTTACTGATTATGAAAAGTGGGGCAATGACCCCATATTGCTTTTTCTAATTAATTTAAAAAAAAATTATATATATATATATATATATATATATTTTTTTTTTTTATAACCAGCCAGATACAACATAGAAAGCATCAGGCTAGCATTACCATAGTGGGAAGGACCACTGTTTTTGGGCTTGAACCGGCTAATACTACCAGCCTGCGGCCGACCCTTTTTCGCCGGGTAATACTAAGCCCTGCCTTAGTAATGGACGCTGTCAATCACCTAGCAGCCAATACTAAGGCGGTAGTAATAAAGTTTAAAACAAATACAAAGACATAGAAAAAATATTTTATTTAAACAAAAATAACCCTCACAACCCTTGTTAACTATTTTATTGAAAATAACAAAAGCCGCCATCGAAGTAGTCCTCGAATCCGATGTAGTCCAACATCCAAACCTGTAAAAAAAAGCACAAACACAAAAAAAAAACATTAGTAACCCATGTGGTAGGCTGTAAGTATATAAGTATAAAATGTGTGATCCTGTCTGCTGGGCCCTGTTTCTAAGCGTACCACATATATTAGGCTTAGATACAGGGCCCATGTGTGATACTGTGTGTTGGACCCTGTATCTAAGACTACCACAAGGTAGGCTTAGATACAGGATCACAGCATGTGTGATCCTGTCTGATGGGCCCTGTATCTAAGCCTACCACATTGTAGGCTTAGATACAGGGCCCCAGCAGACAGTTATATTATACTTACCCTTCTCTTCGGGCCCTGGGAGAAGCGGATGTCCTGGCGCAATCCAGCATCGCATCCTTCTGCGTGGAGTACAGTGTCGTGACGTCATGACGCAGGAAGACCCCAGGACCTCTGCTGCGCTCGGGAACGAGGGGGGTAAGTATATTGTTATCACTATAGTAACAGGGGCCCGTGGAGTTAATTACATAGACCCCAGTTACTATAGTAACTTTTTATAGACGTGGTGTGGGGGGGAGCCACGAGCCCCCCTGGCTTTGGGGCCCAGTCATGATTGAGATCGCTGCGACCCCTATAGCTACGTCACTGGTAGGGGATATTAGGAAGCAAATGATCAGTCAGTACTTGAAGCTAATGTGTTGGAAGCAGGAAAAATGGGCAAGCATACGGATCTGAGCGACTTTGACAAGAGACAAATTGTGATGACTAGACGACTGGGTCAGTGCATCTCTAAACAGCCGGTCTTGTGGGGTGTTCCCGGCAAGCAGTGGTTAGTACCTACCAAAGTGGTCCAAGGAAGGACAACCAGGCTCATGGGCACCAAAAGCTCATTGATGCACCTGGGGAGCAAATGCTAGCCCGTTTGGTCTGATCCCACAAAAGAACTGCTGTAGCAAAAATTGGTAAACTAATAAGGAGCATGACGAATCTTAGTTATGAGAAATTATTAAATTAATAAAATGTATTTAGCTTTGAAAAGAGCCGACTAAGGGGGGAACATGATTAACTTGAATAAGTGTGGAAATAGCCCGCACACAAAAATATGGTAAAATCCTGTTTCATGTAAAATTCCCTCAAAAGACATGGGGGCACTCCCTCCGTCTGAGGAAAAAAAGGTTCAATCTCCAGAGGCGACAAACCCTCTTTACTGTGAGAACTGTGAATCTGTGGAATAGCCCACCGTGGGAGCGGTTTACAGCAGGAAGAGTAGATGACTTAAAAAAAGGTTTAGATAATTTCTTCGAACACAATAATATCAGCATCTATGTCATTGTATAGAATTCATGTTTTAATGTTGATCCAGTCTGATCGTCTCTTAGGATCAAGAGGGAAATTGTTCCTTTTAATGGCAGATTGGTTCATGACTAATGGGTAATTTTTGTTTTTTGTTTAACCTTCCTCTGGATCAGTAGGGGTAAAATCAAGTTCAATAGTTTACCCATATACCTTCTCTTTTTCCCACCCCTTGGTTGAACTTGATGGACATATGTATTTTTTCAACGGTACTAACTATGTAACTATCTCTCCAGTCCCTCCCGTTATCACTTTAGGCTAGGTTTAGGCTCTAAACTTTCCCCTATAGCACTTTACTAACCTCTACCCCGTTACCTCCACTAGACGTTATCACTTTCACCCCAAACTCACCATGACTCCTCACCACTGTTACGGTCCCGGGGTATGTGGACCCACTAGGCTGCTCAACCGTAGCGGAGTGGCAGCTGGCAAAACAACAGTCTATGCAAAAGTGATAATAGCAAGGAAAAAGGGGAATGGGAGGAAACCTCCAGCTCACCAGCTTCACACTCCTGTGTCTGATATCGCCCGGATCAGCCGCGACGGCCCACGGCAGGTAACTGTAGCAAAAAGAAGGAATGATCCAGCGATGTGTGATAAAGGTGGGGGAAACTCTGTTCCCACTTTATTAGAAAAATCAAACCACGAATGATACAACGAAATGAACGAACAACACCAGGAGGATGACAAGGTGGTGGAATTGGCACGATATAAAGCCTACGCGTTTCAAGCACTTGAAGTGCTCTTACTCATGGCTCTGTCCGAGCCATGAGTAAGAGCACTTCAAGTGCTTGAAACGCGTAGGCTTTATATCGTGCCAATTCCACCACCTTGTCATCCTCCTGGTGTTGTTCGTTCATTTCGTTGTATCATTCGTGGTTTGATTTTTCTAATAAAGTGGGAACAGAGTTTCCCCCACCTTTATCACACATCGCTGGATCATTCCTTCTCTATGCAAAAGTCTTAGCACAAAAGTACCTGTAAGAGTCAGGACAGACACGAGGTGTAGCAGACGCTTTGGCACAGATGATTCGTGGCACAGATGATGCTTGGCGTGGCAGATGACACGACGTGGCAGATGACACTGGACGTGGCAGAGACAACACTGGACATGGCAGATGACACAACACGATTCCAACAGTAGACTTCAGCACAGGAACAAACACAGTTACTGGATACAAGATACGGGAAGTAAGATACGGGGACACTAGGAACAGGATGCAACTGAGGGACCATTTGCTATACAAACATGGGTAGACAACAACAACGCTCAGGCAAAGATGAAGAGGGCAGAGTCCTTTTTATACAGCAGGGAGAGTAAGGATTGGATAGGTTTTCTTTTTGTAGGTGCGCGTGCTGGCCCTTTAAGGCAGGGAGCGCGCGCACGTACCCTAGCAGCAGCCGAGGTCAGTACAGTGTGCCAGAATCTCAGAGGAGGGAGATGTCGGCATGAGCTCGTGGGCCTGTGGCCGCGGCCGTCGGCGGGTGAGTAATGCCAGTGGTCCGTGACCGTGGTCATAACGTTACCCACCTCTTCTTAGGTCCAGAGCATGAGAGAAATTTCCTGATGGGGCTAGAACATCCACATTAGCATCAGGCTTCCATGACTTCTTATCAGGAACTAACCCTATCCAGTCCACCAGGTAGAAGGTCCTCTCTCTTACCGCCCTGTAATCCAGGATCTCTTTTACTTCAAAGATGTCAGAATTACCGCAGGGAGCAACTGTAGAACTCCGGGATTTGCGGGAAGCAGGATATTAGGAACAGAATACAACAAAGGGACCATTTGCTATACAAACATGGGTAGACAACAATAACGCCCAGGCAAGGAGGAAGAAGGTAGAATCCTTTTTATATAACAGGGAGAGTAGGGATTGGATAGGGAGCTTTTTGTAGGTGTGGGCTGGCCCTTTTAGACCAGGAGCGAGGGTGCGCACCCTAGCAGCAGCCGAGGACGGTACAGTGTGCCGGCGTCTCAGATGAGGGAGACGCCGGAATGAGCTTGTGGGTCTGCAGTCGCGGCCGTCGGCGGGTGATTAATGCCGGCGATCCGTGACCGCGGCCATAATAATCACATGGTTAAAAGAGGTTATGAATAGTTACCATTTTTGTTAATTCTTAAGTATCTAGTCCAAAACATATCACTACATTCAGCATGTTTTGTTCTTTTAGGTTTAGTGGATTGTATGACTATTGCAGGAAACGTAGCTGCAAAGTAGGTTTTTTGTTTTCTGTCACAAATTGTGTAATAGACATAAATTGCAGAAATATAGGATAATAAGAAATAATGATTTTAATGTGGTAAGATGCATGACTCAATGGCGGGAGTTTATTCACTTTTCGTCACAAAATTTGCAATTTGCGTGAAAAATTTCAACTTTTGTGCCATTTCTGCTTCTAATGGCATTCTTCTAAAGAGTGAGCGGAGCTTAGCAAAATTGGGTGGGGAGCAGTCTTAAAACTTTGCCGTAATTTACGCCTTATCCTTTCAGTTGGTCTCTGTTTAGTAAAGTTTTAGTTTTTTTCATGGGAACAATAGCATTGTTGACTACATCCAATGTTTCCGCAAAAAAAATGGAAACTTTGCAGGACAGAAACCAACGGAAACCAACTGCAATGGAAGCATTTGTATTACCAATCAATGGTAATGCAAACGGAAGCCATAGTTTCCGTTCGACTTTCTGTTCATCTGTTCCTCTGAGGGGATAGATGAACGGAAACCCCAAACGGAACCCTGATGTGAACAGGTCCTTACTGCAGACTTTTCTAAAACAGGCACAAACTTTGAAGATCTGGCCTGTTGTGCATACAGTGTATTCCACTTTTGTAAAATTCTGTCTGTAGAAATAAATAACAAAGTGACTTATAAGCCATTCCCCTGTAATGCAACTTTTTAAAAGCAAAATGTAGGTGCTATTAGCAGTCACCAAAATATGTCTGCTTGATTTTAATGAGACAACCAACCTGCAACAGGTTTCCCTGGGTTTTTTACTTACAATACATTGATATACCCCCCCCCTCCTCAATGCTTTCATATTGATCACAATAATATCTATGATGGGCTATGGAGGGGCATATGTTTTGGAACCAATCTCCATTTATTAGCATTGCTAGGCCTTGTCTTTCATCATCTTTCAGCCATTCTGTTCTTCCTCTGATTTTCCTCCACCATTCTCTCTTTTTAATGCAGTAATCTACATAGGTAAAGGAAACTGAAAACAATTTGTATGTGACAGGGATACCTTTATAAGTGGCCGATTGTTTTCTGAGGGCCCATTCTATAGATTGCTGTCTACAAACACATTAATGTGGATGGACCGGAAAAGTAAGAAATTGATTTACTTTTCTCATTCTCCACCAGGTCCATATGACCAGAATAACCTGGCTAAGAGTGGTACATAGAATAACAGTTTGTAGAATATTGGGAAGCAGAAGGGATAATTGAGCAGATGACCTATATGGCCATAGTAAATGTCTGAAGATTTAAGCCAAGTGAATGTCAATTTATAATTAAAATGTTGACTATCTTTGTAAATAACCTTGCTATCTTAATCACGTACAGACCCTTTAAGGAGTATTTAAATTGTAGCAAGTGACGGCATATCGCTATCACATGCTGATTGTTAGGGGTTCAACAAACCCGGTTGCGAGAAAGAAGGGGCTGAGGCCTCTTCATTACTTTTTCTCTACAGCGCCTCTCATATTCTAGTGAATAAGGCTGAGTTGCAATATCTGCACAACGCCTGGACAGTGCCCTACAGAATGCATAGGAATCTTCATTTTAGCAATCAGTGGGGGTCCCAGCGGTCGGACAACATATCCTATCAATTAATTATATGTAAATGCTTTATTTTCCATACAGAAATAACTTTGACTTAAAATGCTGCTGGGTTCCTGTTACTCAAGTGCAGATATAAGTCATAGGATTGTATGCAGAATGCGGATAAACTGCACACAGATTCCAAGGAATCAACATTTTTACTTCCACTTTATGTGTGACCAGTGGCGGATTAAGTAGACCATGGGCCCTGGGCTGTTACCCAAACTTGGGCCCCCCTTCCTCACCGCCGCCCTGCCGCGCCGTAACTATTTTTAACACTACCTTTTTGGGCAAGCATTAACAGTGTTACGATTTCCCTTGTCACAGCGCGGTGTCCCTACATACTGAGAGTATCACACTGTGCAGGGACACAACCTCCTGACAAGGGGAATTGTCTATCAGTCCTGGACTGCAGAAAGACTTTTTGTTAAATACAAGGATTCCTATAATAAACATGTCAGGAAAGGTGACAGATTCTCTTTAAATCTAGTGACTCACAGGTGACGACGTCTCAGATTCTAGTAGTTTTTTTCCTCTTTTCTTCTCCATCCGGTCCAGCGCTCATGACGACTTCTCCCGGCCATGACTCATTTCTGCAGAATTTGCCACTCAGACGTCTCCTCACTTTTCCAACATTTCCACACCTATAAACGAAAATAAAGTTATCATGGTGCCACATACTGTGCCCCTAAATATAATAGCACCAAACACTGCGTGCCTGAATATAATAATACCACACACTGTAAAACACCACATACACACAGCCCCCTGTACATAGTGCCACACACAGCCCCTGTAGATATTACACACCCCCATAGATATCGCCATACACAGCCCCCTCTATATATCACACATCCCCCTCGTAGAGAGCGTTACACACAGCCCCCTATAGATAGTGCCGTACAGCCCCCCTGTAGAGAGCGCCACACAGCCCTCCCCCTCTTGTAAATAGCACCAAAAAGCCCCCCCCTATAAAGAGCGCCACACACATACCACTGTGGATAGCACTACACAGCCCCCCTTGTATATAGTGCCACACAGCTCTCCCCCTTGTATATAGTGCCACACAGCGCTCCCCCTTGTATATAGTGCCTCACAGCGCTCCCCCTTGTATATAGTGCCTCACAGCGCTCCCCCTTGTGTATAGTGCCTCCCAGCGCTCCCACTTGTATATAGTGCCTCCCAGCGCTCCTCCTTGTATATAGTACCTCACAGCGCTCACTCTTGTATATAGTGCCTCACAGCGCTCCCCCTTGTATATAGTGCCTCACAGCGCTCCCCCTTGTATATAGTGCCACAAGGTTATGTACACATTTAAAAACTTTATATTATAATTATATATATATATATATATATATATATATATATATATATATATATATATATAGTGTATGTGTGTGTATCAGTGTGATTTATGAAAAAATATTTTTACTTTTTGAGATACGGCTGCTTTGTATCCTGTATCCGTCAGGTCAGCAGGACTGACAGGATCAGTGACACGCAGGATCCACCTCAAATCTATCACATTTAAGATTATAATTTAGCGCAGGGCCCGTTTCACTGATCCCGTCAGTCCTGCTGACCTGACGGATACAGGATACAAAGCAGCTGTATCTCAAAAAGTTAAAATATTTTTTAATAAAACGTAATTACAAAGTTGCCCCAAACACACATTTTTATTAAAAAAAAATAAAACCGACGTGATTTTTGCGACGTTTTTTCCGTAGATAATGCAGGTTTCGTTTTTTTAGCGTTTTTATACACACCTTTTTTGCTATTTTAGAATTTTTATTCATAAAGTTTGAAAATAATAGTAAAAAAATAAGCTTTTTTACGTTTCAGCTATTTTTTTTTTTGGTAATAACATAGTTTTACCCTAAAATAGACCTTTTATTTGTAATCGTCATTGTCTACCGTAAATTTTAATATATTACATGTCTATATTAGGGTAATTGGGTCAGCGCTAGCGTTACAACAATGATTGGCGGGGGGGGGGGGAGGGCGACGTTTTTATTGGGGTGGGTATTTTATGTGTATTTATTATTACATTTTTTTTTGCACTTTACTTTATTATTTTTTATTACTATGGTCTGTCTCCCAAAGGTCAAAAAAGACCTTTGGGGAACTTTATATATTTTTTTTCTTTGTTTTACACCATCTTTTCCACTGTAACTGGAGCTGCACAGCAGCCCCAGTTACAGGGGAAATCAGCCCTCTCATAGTGACGATTGTCACTAATAGGGCTGTGCTGGGTCTAGTAAGACCCAGCAACAGTCTGCCACTAACGGCACCCGGCGATCATGTGACCAGTCACATGATCACCGGGAGGAATAGAGACAGCGCCGCTGCTGCTGTCTCTATTCCTATACACAGCGTTCATTGAGCGCTGTGTAAAAGAGATCAGAGAAGACAGAAGCAGCGAAAGCTGCTCCTATCTTCTCCTCAGGGTCCCCGGCAGTCACTGACAGCCGGAGACCCGACATTCAGCTGCCCGATCGCGCGGGCAGCAAGTTAAAACCCGAGCCGTAGAAAGTCTATGGCTCGGGTTTTAAGGACCCGTCCCTGACCGCTGGCCGTAAAAATACAGCCAGCGGTCGGGAACCAGTTGGGCAGGAGGATAAGCCTATACTGACCTCAGCGCCGGTGACCGCCCGCCCGGCTCTTCTCCCTCCTGCTGCTTTGGAGTAACAGAACAGCCGTCCGTCGCTGTTCTGTTACTCAATGGCGGCGGCCCGCACTTGTCAGGGAGGCGTGTCCTACCCCTTTCCCGGCCAATTCCCTGCTCCTCCTCATCTTCGGCACTTAGCAGCGCTAGCGCGCTGAATAGATTTAGCAGATGATGTGCGGTTCGGGCTGCCATGGGCCCCCTGGGAGCCTCGGGCCCCGGGCGGCCGCCCGAAACGCCCATATGATAATCCGCCACTGTGTGTGACTGGAAAAGAAAATGTCATACCACTGAAAATTGGTACTAGGTAAGTAAAGAAAAGTACTTACAAAGCTACTCAACTTTTTATGTACCTAATATGTTATTAAGTGGAGTTTTGCTTGAACAGTTACCAGTAGTTAGCCCTTTAAATCTTCAAGGGGTTATACAACTTTTATAAATAAAGCAACACATGGCCTTATGCTATGTTTATATGACTGTAACACTTGATATTTGCTCATGTCAATGGAAAAATGATGGATATTCTGGCTTTTTTATAGAATGAAGCCACTTAGAGGAATCTAGGCATAGAAGTATAGACTTGTATATAAGTATGCATCTATCACAAAAAATTCCTTGTCAGCCACAGGAACGAGATATGACTAATGGATCTAGTATCAGCACATACTGGGCTGTACCCTCATATTTTGACACTGCCTATATATATTTTCTTGTTGTGTGATGTTTAGAAATGTGTAAAGTAGGACTGTACATTGTAGTATTGCATTGTATTTAGCAAGCAAATCCTAAAGGATGGGGTTTATTCTATCTGTTTAGGGTTAAATTGGAGCACCGTTCACCTTGCAATAATCCTTATAATTAGTTACATGCTAGGAGTAATTGATGTCAATGTGAGAAAATTTGCATTAGTTTAAATGTTGTTTTTTTAAAAAAAAAAATCAATGTCTTGTAGTGTAGTTCCACCCGGTGCCCCCTGTTATTATGGGGAAACCTGTTAGATTAGAAACAGCAGCTGCAATGTCATTCATACTTTTTATTACGAAGCACTTAATGTTTGGCATCAGTAATTTTTTATATGTAGAATACAGGGAATGATTGTAAGACTACCAAATCAATGGACAGCAGAGGTTTAGAAGATGGATACCATTCATGTCTGTAGCAATAAAGATCTGGATACGAGGGACCAAGACTCTAAACCACTAGATATCAGGGACTGTCCGGGGCACTGTGTCAATGGACCCAAAAGACTAGAGTAAAAGGACACCCAGAATTTTCATCATCACTAAACCATCATATATCATTGATTGTTAGGGCACTAAAAAAAGGGAAAGGATAGTGACTGGGAGGCTTGCCATTTTCCGCATGCATTAGTTATTGGCATGAATAAATGCCAATATTTACATTGAAGATGTTGTCATCTACCCTTCATTTTTTAAGTGACTGAGAGGCAGTCGCAGAACTAGTTTAGACCTCTCTACTGCTGCAGTCTGGTTGTTTAGCTCAGGAAAGAGATACAGGCTGTTCTCCCTGGTTTTCCTTAACAGGGTGTTAAAATAACAACAAAACCTGGGGAAAGGCTGGATGTCGACCCAGTCCAAATTCCCTGGATTCAATTGTATCTGTGTCCTTAAGACGCAAACACAATAAAATATAGTAGCGGCATTACATGATTCAAGGGAGCCTTACCAAGGGGCACAGTGTGTGGAGCTATTATATTTAGGGGCCACAGTGTGTGGAGCTAATAGATTGAGGGGCACATTTCAGGGAATATTATATGTGACACTGTTATTTTCACAGTGTGGGGATGGGCAGCAAAAGCAAGAAGCCAAAGACATCTATACGGCAAACTCTGCAGAGTCTAATCGTGGCCAGGAGAAGTCGTCATCATGGTCTGGTACAGAGAAGAAAAATAACTACTCCAATTAGAGAACACGTCACCTGTGAGTCACTGAATGTCATTGTTTATTCCGCCTCTGCCGCAGTCTGATTAGTACTGTATGGTCTGCAGCATGATGTGTGGTGGTAGCATTGTTGATTGTAAAATAAAAACTCCCAGAATACCCTTACTATTGTTGAGGTCATACTGGGAAGCTACGTTTCTGGTGCTGCATATTTGTTATGACATTGGTTCTTGTGCATTAAACTCGATTCTAATATTGTATCTGTATTTTAAACATTCGTATTTGGGGGGATGGGGTGGCAGAAAGCTAGGAGATTTGCTCAGTGCACTGCTCGTGCCGCATATTTCTCCTTTGTTTAACCAGTGTACTACCTAACTATATAAGCTGCACATGTAGTGAGTGTGTTGGGGGGGTATGTATTCATAATTTGGTAAAACTGTTTAAAATCAAGCCTGCAGGGGAAGAGGATACACACGTTTGGATAATTTCTAGGAAATTACTGTTACATACAATTATATTTATTTATATAACACATTAATATATAGTGTATTTGGAATATTGTAATTATTTAGTTATAAAAGTAGGAATACTTTTCTGTGGCTCACTAGACCGCGGGCACCCTGCCCATATGTTTGTCATCCAAGTAGGGATCCTATAATTTAAAATTTGAATCCCACCCCTGCTTTAGTTGGCTCCTCGGGTCAGGGGTGCACCCAAAAATTTGATCTTGGGGTTCCAGGAACATAAAGGGAAGCGTTAAACATGGCTCACGTGGCTGCTACCATATGTCCTATACAGTATGATAGAGAGTGCATGCAGATGCGTGGCCAAATCTCCTCTGCAAATAGGAGACACAGAAGCCCATTCACTGGATATCCTATAGCATATTCTTTAAATGTTTGTAGTGGGAAGATCCCTCTTAAAAGTTAAATGAAGATCATCCTTACCCATGGAGACAGTTGGGCCCCACAGGTGCAATGGACCCTTACTTCTGCTCAGGTTTACCAGGTAGCACATAACACACTGTTTCCAGCCTGAAATAAAAAACACTTTACAGCTGAGCCTTTGTATATAAGACAATGATAATGTTCCTGAAAAATTATCAGCACTAGTTTTCTATACTGATATATTCACTAAATTTGCAGATCAATTTTTGCATTTTTTAAATAGACTCATTCAATAAATATTGACTTAAAAAGTCTGGTGAAGATGAGCTAGTGTTAGAGATTGACATGGGTATACAGAAAATGATAGATATATTTCTGCAATTTGTCAAGAAATGGGGACATCTCCAGTTACGAAAAAAATTCAAAGAGCAATCTTTAAAGCCAGAGACTGTCCCTGGAGATTAGGGTGAACAAAAGACCGCTGCAATATCCTCTCATTTCAAAGAAATGATTAGTAATCTCTATGAGTCATAATAAAGCATAAAAAATTACGACATTTTGACATTCCTTGATAATGCGGCACTGATCAATAAAAGCATGTGCTGCTCGGTGCCAGGTCCTCTCTGCACGTCTCTACAATAGCTTACAAGGACAGGCTGACTTTCTGCGTCATTAAACATGACCTTTCCTCATTTAAGTCAAGAGAAGAGCATACGGTCTCATCTATCTGTATGTTTATTTCACATCATCACATCATAATAGAGGTGAAATATAAAGAGACAATAGAGTAGTATTCATGTGTCAAATTTATAATAAATACGTACATACAGGTGCTGTAAACTTTATTTGTAGGTTAGCTTTACAAGTGATAGATGATGGTATCAATTATAATCTGGTACATAATAAGAAGCCTTATTTTAATGTTCATTAGGTCACTTAGACTCCCCACTGTTTAGCATTACTCTATGCATTGTGATCGACTGCGTCTAAACGATTAAATTTTCAACGAATACTAGCACACAACCCCCATCTTTTATATTTTCCTGACAAGCAATAGATTTGAATTATTTTTCCCTAAATAAAGTACTCGTGAAATTAAAGGGTTACTCCCATCTTAGACATTAATGACATATCCACGGTGTTGACGCAATCATGGCCAAAATATATTAGACTGAAGTTTTAGATGGGTGGTCAACTGACACCCACTCTGGAAACTTATTCAGATCCAAATCCATAAGTTATATTGATATATCGGAGAGAAGTAAGAGACACGAGACAATGCTTGTATACACAAAAATACTTCTCTGAGCTTTATTTACAAAGGCAATTACAATAATATCTTTCAAAAAGGGTGTAGACTTGATTTCAGCCATTCATTTACAATGTGATGTTGACTCTGGTTCAGCCAATAGCATACAATGAGATGTTTGTACTGAGCCAATCACAGGCATAAAAGCCTTTTTAAATGTAAAACTATAATTCCCATGAAATGCTTACATCAAGCCAACACCTGCAATTGAACAAAACCATTTCTCATGCAAGAATACATTACTATCGTTATGACTTGTCCTTTCTCATGATAGACCTCTCTCATAGAATTGCAACCCTCAAGGTCAATACATATTTCTTGTCACAGACTCAGATAAGAAACAGAGAGCTACATAGCTGAGAAACAAACAAGGTCAGCCAAAATATACTGTCTTAAATCAACAGATGATTTCTTAATCACAAAATGGATTATTTAGGCTACAAGATGGATGCCAGTTATCCAAGATGGAGTCCACACAAAATAGAATCATTTAAACACATTTAATCACTTTCACACACGGGATATGCTATAAATGTCTGATAGATGCAGGTGCCAGCTCTGGGAGCAGTACCTACCTCCAAAATGGGTTTCACTCAACCTCCTCTGGCCACAGCATACAATCGGGGAATGAATGGTAAGGTGGCCGTGCACAGCGTCTCTTTTCTTTCACTTCTATGGGAGTTACAGAAACAGCCGAGCAAGTGTGAATGGGGGTTGGATGACCGCCCCCTTCCATTCTCGAAATAGGTGTAGGTCCCAGACCTGGGACTTGCCTGTATCAGACATCTAAGATGGGAATATCCCTTTAATGAGAAAGAATACAACAGCGGAAAACAATACTTTATATTATGATCCCTAATGTCTGAATGTTTTTAGAATTTTGCTTTAGGTCATATAAGGCCCACAAAATTCCACATACTGTCTGTTATATGAATACTGTACTTAACCCCTTCAGGACTGAGCTTGTTTTGGCCTTGTGGACGCAGCCGATTTTTTTAAATCTGACGTGTCATTTTATGTGGTAATAACTTGGGAATGCTTTTACCTATCCAAACGATTCTGAGTGTTTTTTTCGTGACATATTGTACTTTGTTAGTGGAAAAAAATGATCAATAAATTCAGTATTTGTTTGTGAAAAACACCAAACTTTAGAGAAAATGTGCAAAAATTAGCATTTTTCTAAATTTAAATGTATCTGCTTGTAAAACAGATAGTAATACCACACAAATAGTTACTAATAACATTTCCCATATGTTTGCTTTATGTTGGCATCGTTTTTTGAACATCCTTTTTTTTCCATGACGTTACAAGGCTTAAAACTTGAGCAGCAATTTCTCACATTTTCAAGAAAATTTCCAGTACCAAAGTACCAGTTCAGTTCTGAAGTGGCTTTGAGGGCCTTATATATTAGAAATCCACATAAGTCACCCAATTTTAAAAACTGCACCCTTCAAAGTTTTCAAAACAGGATTTAGAAAGTTTCTTAACCCTTTAGATGTTTCACAGGAATTAAAGCAAAGTAGAGGTGAAATTTCCCCAAAAATTTTCTTGGCAGAAAATCCATTTAAATCAATTTTTTTCTGTAACACAGAATGTTTTACCAGAGAAACGCAACTCAATCCTTATTCGCTCCTAAAATTCTCCAGTCCCAGCTCCCCGAAGGGCCAAATATCTAGAAACTACCAATTCCTTCATGTTCCCCTTGATTACTCACAGTCCCAGACTTCTCTAACTAAATGGCAGGGTGACGATCGGACTCTAACACATACCACAATACTGGCGGCTCTAGAGCAGGCACATAAATGTCTTCCCTCTGCTCGTTTGCCCACAGGTCGTATTTGACCACAAGTGTGGGGCATATAATTGGTATCTACAAATCGTCGTGTTTCAAATGTCAAGCACCAGCAGCCAACCTCTACCATTGTTTATGGTCGTGCCCGCGCATTCGTGCATTTTTGTCTCGCATACGCACATTCACTTCTACTCACCTCACAAATTTTGTCCCTGATACAACACTGTGGGCGGTGTTTGGGTACGTGGACCCTGAACTTCACGGGTGTTCCCCCGGAGCACACAAATTGTTGCACTATGTGGCGCGGCAGGAACAAAAGCCATATTACAAACCTGGCTTACTAATCAGCCCCCACCTTTCAAGTTATTCTTGGATAAATTATCCTGTCTACTAAAAATGGACTGGGTAGAGGCCTCTCTCCATAAGGAATTACAGGTCCAACAATTTTTTGAAACATGGGAAACATTCATTGCATTACTCCCACAAAACATTCAAATGCAAATAAGGAAATGCTTTGAACCAACGGTCTGGTTCCAAGAACGGGTGATCCTGGGGTATACACCCGTGTAAGATGTGGTCAGGATCCGGGTGGTTTTCTGGTGCAGCCGAGGGCCATGCTTATTCTTCATGTGCTTCTCATTCTCTCCTGTACTCGGTGGTGTACGGTGGGCTGGTTCTTGCGGACGCCTTCATCCCGATTTATGTTTATCTTTTTGAATTTAATGGGATTGGGGAAATTGCTTACAATTTTAAAAAAAAAATTAAAAAAATGTGAGTGTTTCATCCGCATTGTTTCCTTCATAAGCACAGCGAGATAAAAATGAAAGTCATTATGTTTTCTTTTCTTTTTCTTATAACAACTTAAATGCAGCGGTCGCTATTGACCGCCGCATTTAAGGGGTTAATCGGCGGGGAACACCACTGCGATCTGACCCAATGTTTTCCCCTAGTACTAAGGCTGCTAGTAGCAGCCTGTACTGGGGGATGCCGGGCTGCGGGGAGCACCTGTGTGCTCTGTTAGGAGCACACGTAGATTAACGAGCTGCATGCACAAGGACCAGTGCTGCAGCCCGTTAATCTAGGTGGGTGGTCGGGAAGGGGTTAAAGGGAAGGTATGACAATTTTTTTTTTTTTATATATATAATATTGCTTTTAGTTTGATATTAAAATAAATTTTATTTATTTGTGTTTTTGTATTGTACTTTTACTTTTTTCTTTCTTTTACTTCTCTATGGGGGCTGCCATTTTCTTTTCATCTCCGTATGTGTCGATTAACGACACATACAGAGATGGAATACGGCACATACATCCCCATAGAGAATGCGAAAGGGAGCCGTTCCATTCACTATAGCGTACGCCATCTGTGTGGGAACGGCGCATGCGCCGCTCCCACACAGACCAAAAGCAAGGTCTTTGGTAGAGCGACATCCGGCGCCATTTTCATGTGGACCGGAAGCCGTGGCCGGACAGTAAGATGACGACTTCCGGTCGCGGCTTCCGGCCATATGTTCAAGGCAGCGCAGACACAAGGAATAGGAGCGGAGGCGGCAGCGGCGGCAGGAGCAGGTAAGTTATGTTTGTGTATGTGATGTGTGTATAATGTTCGTCTATGTTCATGTTATACTGTCTGATTACCACTGTATCTAATCCTCCTACACTGTGCATTCGCTCAGAAAATGGCGGCACACAGTGTAGGAGGTTTGAAGATTCAACCCCCTCCTTCTCCTGGCACTAGCCTAAGGCCTCATGCACACGACCGTAAAAACTCCCGTTATTACGGGTCGTAATCACGACCCGTAATAACGGGCTCATAGACTTCTATTGGCGACGGGTGCCTTCCCGTTTTCTCACGGGAAGGTGCCCGTGCCGTTGAAAAAGATAGAACATGTCCTATTTCAGGCCGTAATAACGGCACGGACAGTCCATAGAAGTCTATGGAGCTCTCGTAATAACGGGTGGCTACATGTGTGCACCCGTCATTACGGCAGCGTTGCTAAGCGACGTCAGTAAATAGTCACTGTCCAGGGAGCTGAAAGAGTTAACTGATCGGCAGTAACTCTTTCAGCACCCTGGACAGTGACTACCGATCAGTATAAACCTGTAAAAAATAAAAATAAAAGACGTTCATACTTACCGACAACTTCCTGCCTCCTCCAGTCCGGTCTCCCGCCCGTTGCCTTGGTGACGCGTCCCTCTCGACATCCGGCCCGACGTCCTGGATGACGTTTCAGGCCATGTGACCGCTGCAGCCAATCACAGGTCAATCACAGGCTGCAGCGGTCACATGGACTGCCGCGTCATCCAGGGATGTCGGGCTGGATGTGAAGAGAGGGACGCGTCACCAAGACAACGGCCGGGTAAGTATGAATTTCTTTAACTTTTATTACAGAAAAGGCTGTCCCTTCTCTCTATCCTGCACTGATAGAGAGAAGGGGCTGCCGATTAGTGCAGTGCTATTTTGCCGCCAAAAACGTGCTCGTAAATACGGGTGGAATACGGGTGACACCGGACCCATATTTACGGGCACGGGTTCGTAAATACTGGTGCAAAACGGGTGGAGTACGTGTGACACCGGACCCGTATTTACGCCAGTATTTACGGGTGGGAAAAAATACGGTCGTGTGCATGAGGCCTTATGTTGTAGGCCTGGACTAGGAACCTGTCTGAGCCAGTTTCTTTATTAAGGGGACATTACTAAAGTAGAAGAAGTAAGCAATGTCATGAGACAATGCCGTATGCTTTTATCTTATCCTGCGATGTGATATCCGGTTTCTAGTATTCTATTGTTTGTCTTTATGTTTTATGTGAGTTTTATGTGACTACCTGGGTCATAATAGATATGTTCATACTTCACTACTTAGAGATAGATCTGAATGACTATTTTCTGATTAACTCTATGTATAATCTCTGGATTGTTTTATGGATATAAAAATGTGTAATATCTTGTTCATTGACTCTGTAGACTTGTTCTCTGTATGTCACTGTTATGTTCATTGTTCTTGAAAATTTTTATAAAAAGAGAATTAAAGAAAAAAAAAATAGAACAGGGAAGACCTGCTTGAAAACTGAAGAATAAATATATTTAAATCCCTTATAAAACTCTTAATGTATTATTTACAACTAGCATTATAGTGCACCTGACTTCTATGTCGGGACATGTTGTTAAAGATGTTCCACACTATTCTAAAATTATGTTCTATATTGTGTTCACATGTTGTACTATATATACATGTTAAATGTTGCCACTGACAAGCCTTCTTTCCATTGAAGTGAATGGTAGAAGGCTGTATTACTGTGAACCGCCGCTACAAGTGTGTCGGCGATTCACAGTGTGAGCAGTAAAGGAAATGAAGGGGAAGCAGCTCGTATGAGCGCTGCGGCCCCTTCAAAACAGCTGACAGAGAGTCGGACCCCCACGGATCAGACATTGATGGCCCATATTGAGGATACGCCATTAATTTCTTCAGACTGTAAAAACCCTTTAGTGAATGCATCCAGCTATTGCTATATATGCTGCTAGTTGCCTCTGACTAATTAAAGTAGGTTTTGTCCTACCATAGTACATCATGCCTGCTGTCATCCTCTAGTGGCAGTACACAGAGTTTACTTGCTTTCTTTGTGCTCTGAAATCTCTTGGAGAATTCAAGCCGGTTGTGCCCGCCGTCGCTGACCTCCGGCACGCTGTACTTACCGGCAGTCGTGACCACAGGACACTGAAGGCTTGCGCCTCCCAGGAGACGCCAGCACATGCGTCTGCCCTTCTCTGCTGTTGCTTCTAGGGTGCACGCGCTCATCCCCGGCCTTAAAAGGCCAGCGTGCGCACCAGTAACTTGTTCTCTACCCAATTCCCAGTTCACACTGGACTATAAAAAGAACTCTGCCCTCTCTTTCCTTGTTGTGTCTACCCATGTTGATGGTCCCTTAGATGTATCCAGTATCCTGTGTTCCCGAATCTTGTATGCCATATCCCGTATCCAATAATTGTGTTCGTTCTTGAGCGAAGTCTAGTGTTGGAGTCGAGTTCATCCTCTGGGCCATGTGTCATCTGCCACGCCAGTGTCATCTGCGACGCCAAGTGTCTTCTGCCACGCCAAGTGTCTTCTGCCACGCCAAAGTGTCTGCTACACCACGTGTCTATCAGAACTTCTGTACAGGTACTCAAGTTCTATAGACTTTCATTGATTGTTGTTTGGCCAGCTGCTACTCCGCTATGACGGTGCGGCCTAGTGGGTCCACATACCCCACAGCCGTGACAAATCCATTATAACTTTTACTAGTTATTAACCCCATCCCGATATTTGACGTATCCATACGCCAAAGTCGGGTAGGGGAAGTATGGAATGGGCTCACGGAAGGGGTTAAAGAATTTCTGAAGATCTAGGGCATAAGCTTGTGTTATTGAAATTCTAGCAGCATAGTTGGCATCATAGTCAGCATTTTTCATTGAGACAATCCTATTTTCCACAAGACATATAACACAAACAATTACATTTTTATGCATACAAAATATTAATATGCATTCCTCCTCCCAGTTAATGATGTTATGAACACTCAACCAAGTTGCTAATATCCAAATCAAACAAGTAATAAGGTAAAATATGTTATGTCAAAACACAGTTTAAAACAAAACACATCTGAAAAAAAAGAAAAACGTTAAGCTAGTAAAAATTATTCCTCTCAATAATGCAGTTGAGACATTTTAATGCTTTTTGTACAAGACATAATAAAGAACTTTTAGTGTTGGGCAACTTGCTCTATCGTTTACAATATAAGACGAGTCTGCAGCTTGAACAGAATGATGTACTTTTGCACAATTCTAATGACATTTCTTTTATGTCAGTTTAAGAGAATTACATACAGTATTACAGTGGTGAGTGGGAGATTTCTATTGATTCATATTTTGAAAAATAAATATTAGCAACAAGGTATTGCTATAAAAAAAAAAAAAATGCTGCCCAATGCAAACTTAGAAAAACTGAGCCTTGTGTATCATACCTCTCATTGTCAATAGCAAACAATCTGTGATCGGCTTGTCTAAACTGCAGTGGAAAAATGAAACCAGTATTGCCAACATCTGTCTGAGAGTTTTCATAGCTGAGACCCACTGCGTAATCTATCCTAATATAATAAGAATACCATTGTATCACCTGAACAAAAGAGTGCTAAAAAAAAAATCTAAATAATTTTGTAGGATTAATTTTCTGCTAACATTTTTTGTTACTATTTTTTTTACACAAAATATTTTTGATGCTACCCACTTGAGTAATTGTTGCAACAGTATAGAGCGGAGAATATTCTAATAACGAATAACCAGCATAGATTCATGAAAAACAGGTCGTGCCTAACTAGCGTGCTCGGTTTCTATTAGGAGGTAAGTACAAATCTGGATGTTGGTCAGGCGGCGGATGTGATATATTTGAATTTTGCAAAAGCAATTGATACTGTTCCACACAACAGTCTTGTTCTGAAGCTACAGATGCAGGGACTGGGGGATTATGTATGCACATGGGTAAGGAATTGGTTAAGGGATAGAAAACAAAGAATCATTATAAATGGAACTTACTCAAAATCGGCTGAAGTCATCAATGGGGTACCACAAGGATCGTATTAGGTCCAATTCTTTTTAATCTCTTTATTAATGACTTTGTGGATGTTGATACAATGTGTCCGTTTTTGCTGACGATACAAAGCTTTGTAGGATACTTAAAACTCAGCTTGACTATATAATATTACAGAAAGACCTAGATAAGCTAACAGCATGGGCAAAAACATGGCAATTTAATGTCAAGAAATGTAAAGTAATGCACCTAGGACGCAATAATAGTATTAATTCTTATACATTAAATGGAAGAAAGCTGGGGATAACGGAACAAGAGAAGGACCTGCGTATTTTGGTTACAAATGAGCTAAGCAGCAGTACTCAATGTCAAGCAGCAGCTGCAAAAGCAAATAGGATTTTAGGGTGTATAAAAAGAGAGATAAAAGCGCAGGATTCAAATGTAATATTGCCCCTCTATAAATCCCTTGTAAGGCCACATCTTGAATATGGAATTCCGTTTTGAGCTCCACATTGGTGTCGCTTACAATGAAAGACTAGAGAAATTGGACTTGTTCAGCTTGGAAAAAAGACGCCTTGGAGGTGATCTTATTAACATATATAAATATATGTGTGGTCAATACAAAGAAGGATTCACTGGTGTAATATATGAGTAAAATATAACATTTATTTATAACTCTCTAAAAACAGGGGTACAGTCACCACTGTGAAAAAGCCCCACCGTGTGTATAAAAACGTATTAAATAATAAACACTGAGTTCGAATTCAATTGTGAACCTCCTATAGCTCAGTGTTCAACAAGAATATCAATACAGAATCAGCATTTGAAAAATGGGCATAACAATAGTCTTGACCCTAATTCACACTAGAGTCCGTGATAACCGCACCGGAAGCTCCTAGTGTTAAGGTATACAAACAATGCTAGTGTTCCCAATGCTAAAAAATTCCTATTCACAACCGACCCTACGCGTTTCAATACTCATCATCAGGGGTCTGTAGCTTGGTCACTCTGGCCGGGATGCCAGCGATATTTAGTTCAGCAGCAGGTATTCTGCTGTACTCCACGGAAGCATGCTCGCATAGATGTCAGCGGCATGCTTCATTCTGGGACTCTAAGTTATTTAAAGCATCTGACTCCTCCCCCTGTCCTCGGCACCGCCAATCGAAACAGCCAATCACACTCACCAATCGAATTCGTGACACCTGTCCATGTGACTCCCGGCCATCAGCTGACAGCCAGGAACCAACATCGACCGCATCAAAAGCCGAACGCGCAGGCGCAGTAGAGGCCACAAAATCGAGTCGCCCATGTTGCCGGGAACTCACCACTGCAAAGAAGGAGTATATCGATATTTAAAGTTTGGGTAAGGCTGGGTTCACACGTGGCGGAATTTCACTTAAATTTCGCTGCGGACACTCCGCAGCGTTAATCCGCAGCGGAGCCGTTTGTCCATTGACTTACACTTTAATTTAGCAGTGTTCGTTTAGACGAGGCGTAAAATTCCGCTGCGGAGCATAGGCTGCGGAGCGGAATTTGGTGTCCGCAGCATGCTCTGTCTGTTGCGGAGCAGTGGCGGACTCATGGCGGAATTTCTCCATTGACTTCAATGGAGATTCTAATTTCCGCAATGAAGTCCGCAGCTGTCATGCACATGTTATGTGTGCTGCGGATCCGTCTTGCTTTTTTAACTTGACATTTCTTCATTCTGGCTGGACCTATGTATTTCTAGGTCTACAGCCAGACTGAGGAAGTCAATGGGGCTCGCGTAATGACGGGAGCGTTGCTAGGAGACGTCTGTAAATAGTCACTGTCCAGGGTGCTGAAAGAGTTAAGCGATCGGCAGTAACTGTTTCTGCACCCGGGACAGTGACTACCGATCCCAATATACATGTATCTGTAAAAAAAAATGAAGTTCATACTTACCGAGAATTCCCTGCTTCTGTCTCCAGTCCGGCCTCCCAGGATGACGTTTCAGTCTAAGTGACGGCTGCAGCCAATCACAGGCTAATAACAGGCTGCAGCGGTCACATGGACTGCCGCGTCATCCAGGGAGATCGGGCTGGATGCCGAAGGAGGGACGCGTCACCAAGACAACGGGCGGTAAGTATGAATTTCTTTGACTTTCACAAGGGAAAGTGCTGTCCCTTCTCTCTATCCTGCACTGATAGGGAGAAGGGAAGTACTTTTACCGCAGTCCGCAGCAGCTAGTCCGCATCAATTTACTGCACATTTTGTGCAGATCCGCAGCAGAATCTGCAACGCAGATTCTGTGCGGCATTGATGCGGACAGTTGCGGAGGAAATCCGCCACGTGTGGTCATGCCCTAAGTGTTGCGGATCAGCTCAAAACCCGCAGCTGGACTGCCATTGATAAACAACTACACTGATAATACATATTGTGTAGATAAATGAATGTCTACCCCACTATAAAGTGTCATTTGAACACCTACTGAATAAGGAACCATAGCCAGACTGCCCACATGATGATCATTGATAATTAAGAGACCACCTGTCATGACGACCATGTGGGTCTCTTGCTATCCTGAAGGGATAACTGGCCATGGAAATGCATGTTTAAATAAATGTTTAAATAAAACGTGCATAGTTTGTCTGCTCATTTATACCCCCTGGTTGTGTGCACGCCAATCTTTAGATCCACTGGGCTCCCTTTCGTAGTATGAGGTTATCCCAGTCACCTCCCCGTTTGGGAGGCCTAATGAGTTCAATTGCTTGAAATTTAAGACATTCTGCACGACCCTGATGTGTAGCGTGTACATGTTTGGATATAGGAGTATCTCTAGAATTCGCAATGTCGCCAACATGTTCTCTGATCCGGCGCCGAAACTGCCGCACCGTTTTTCCCACATAATTCAGTGGACATGGACATGTTATCAGATATACCACCCCTGCTGTTTTACAATTGACAAAATCACGAATGTCATATTCCAATTGCGTAACGACACTCCTAAACTTGTCACCTTTTTGAATAAAATCACAAGCCTTGCACCTACCACATCTATGTGTGCCTGGTATTTGTCTGTCCAGCCATGTTACTTTAGGTGCAATGGGATGAAAACAACTATGCATAACTCTGTCCCTGATGTTTTTCCCTCTCCGGAATATGACTGAAGGCCATTGCGTAATCTGATCTATCAAATCTACATCAGTACTAAGAATACGCCAATACCTCTTCAGGATCTGCATAATTTCACATTGTTTAGAATCATAAGTGCCTATAAGTCTCGTAACTCTCTCTTCCCTTCGTTGTCTAGGAACAAGAAGACTCTGCCTGTCCGCATCTCTCGCTCCCACATAGGCCTTTCTGATTACTCCCTTAGGGAAACCTCTATCCTTCAATCTGGTTGTAAGTGCCTGAGCCTGTCTCTCGAAGTCGTCCATGGAGCTGCAATTCCGGCGTACTCTCATGAACTGACCCTTGGGAATACCGCGTTTAAGGGGATAAGGATGACAACTGTTCCATTGCAGGAAACTGTTGGTTGCTGTTTCTTTACGATGTACTTGAGTACGGATTGTACCCTCTGATGTTTTTGTAATTTTAAGGTCTAAGAAAGACAGTTCCTGATTGCTGATTTCACATGTGAACCTTAGCCGTAGATTGTTCTGGTTAAGGGCAGCCACAAAACTATTGAATTCTTCCACTGTTGAATTCCAGAACAGCAGCACGTCATCAATATATCTGATCCAGATCCCTATTGACGAAGTCCACTTGGGGAAATTCTCCCCAAAAACAATTGTCTCCTCCCACCAGCCAAGAAATAAATTTGCATAGGTGGGAGCAGTTGGACTCCCCATTGCAGTACCACATTGCTGGTGAAAAATCCTGTCTTCAAAGATAAATACATTTTTCTCCAGCACAAAATGTAATAACTGCAGAACTAGCTGGTTATGAGCCACAAATTGAGTACCTCTAGATCTCAAGAAGTACTCTACCGCTTCACAGCCAAGTTTGTGTGGAATGGAGGAATACAATGCCTCTACATCCAGACTAGCCAGAAAGGTACTGCGTTCCAAAGTGATACCTTCAATTTGTTTCAAAACATCCATGGTATCACGTACATATGATGTTAACCCCTTCAGGACTGAGCCTGTTTTGGCCTTCAGGACGAAGCAGATTTTTAAAATCTGACATGTGTCACTTTATGTGGTAATAACTCCGGAATGCTTTTACCTATCCAAGCGATTCTGAGATTGTTTTCTCGTGACACATTGGACTTTATGTTACTGGCAAAATTTGCCCGATAGATTCAGTATTTAATTGTGAAAAACACCAAAATTTAGCGAAAAATTGCAAAAATTAGCATTTTTCTAAATTTAAATGTATCTGCTTGTAAAACCGATAGTAATACCACACAAAATAGTTACTAGTTACCATCCCCCACATGTCTACTTTCGTTTGGCATCGTTTTTTGAACATTATTTTATTTTTCTAGGACGTTACAAGGCTTAGAACTTTAGCAGCGATTTCTCATATTTTCAAGAAAATGTCAAAAGGCGATTTTTACAAGGACAAGTTCAGTTCTGAAGTGGCTTTGAGAGTCTTAGATATTAGAAAGTCCCCATAAATCACCCCATTTTGAAAACTGCACCCCTCAAAGTATTCAAAACAGCATTCAGAAAGTGTTTTAACCCTTTAGGCGTTTCACAGGAATGAAAGCAAAGTAGAGGTGAAAGTTACAAATTTCATTTTTTTTATACAAAATTCATTTGTAATACATTTTTTTCTATACCACAGAAGGTTTTTCCCAAAAAATGTAACTTATTATTTATTGCCCAGATTCTGCAGTTTTTAGAAATACCCCACATGTGGCCCTAGTTCGGTCATGGACTGAAACACCGGCCTCAGAAGCAAAGGAGCACCTAGTGGATTTTGGGGCCTTCTTTTTTTAGCATATATTTTAGGTACCATGTCAGGTTTGAAGAGGTCTTGTGGGGCCAAAACAATAAAGACCCCCAAAAGTGACCTCATTTTGGAAACTACACCCCTCAGGGAATTTATCTAGGGGTATAGTTAGCATTTTGAACCCACAGTTTTTTTGCTAAATTTATTTGAATTAGTTTGTGAAGATGAAAATCTACTTTTTTCTGAAAAAACGTAGAAATTTTTAATTTTTTCAAGGTATAAAAGAGAAAAAACACCCCAACATATGTAAAGCAATTTCTCCTGATTACAGCAATACCCCATATGTGGTAATAAACTGCTGTTTGGACCCACAGCAGGACTCAGAAGGAAAGGAGCACCATTTGGATTTTGAAATTCAGATTTTGCTGGTATCGTTTTCAGTGCCATGTCGCGTTTGAAATGCACTGGAGGGAACAAAATAGTGGAAACCCCCGGAAAGTGACCCCATTTTGGAAACTACACCCCTCAAGGAATTTTTCTAGGGATAAAGTTAGCATTTTGACCACACGGTTGTTTTGCTGAATTCATTGGAATTATTCTGTAAAGGTAAAAATCGACTTTTTTTCTGAAAAAAGGTAGCCATTTTTAATTTTTACAAGGAATAAAGGAGAAAAAGCACCCCAACATTTGTAAAACAATTTCTCCCGATTACGGAAATATGCCATATGTAGTAATAAACTGCTGTTTGGACCCACAGCAGGGCTTAGAAGGGAAGGAGCGCTATTTGGCTTTTGGAGCTCAAATTTAGCTGAAATGGTTTTTGGGTGCCATGTCGCATTTGCAAAGCCCCTGAGAGGCCAAAACAGGGGAAACCCCCCAAAAGTGGAAATTACACCACTTAAAGAATCTATCTAGGGATATAGTGGGCATTTAGACCCCACAAGTCTTTTGCAGGATTTATTAGAATTAGGCCGTGAAAATGAATATCAAAATTTCTTCCACTAAAATGTTGCATTTTTTTCAATTTTACAAAGGATAAAGGGGGTAAAAGCACCCCAACATTTGTAAAGCAATTTCTCCCGAGTAATGCAATACCCCACGTGTGGTCATAAATGGTTTTTCTTTAGAAAGTAATTAACCCTTTCTGGAGTGATCCATTTTTTTATTTTCCTTCTTAGTTTTTTCCTCCCCGCGTTCCAAGAGCCACAACTTTTTTATTTTTCAGTCAATAGAGCGGTATGAGGGCTTATTTATTGAGGGACGAGCGGTCGTTTTAATTGGTGCAACTTTTTGGTACATGCAACTTTTTGAGCACTTTTTATTGCATTTTTAGGTAGAGCCAAGGTGACCAAAAAAACAGCGATTTTGCCGTTCTAAATTCTTTATTTTTTACGTGAGACGCTCCATACATCACCCCCCACACTAAGACATGCTATGTCATGGTGCGCGCAGGGGTTAATGCGCAGCGCATGGTGCGGAGTGAAAATTAAAATTTTCCACTCATATGCCATTTTAGTGCACTATATGTTATGCCCAGTTTGTGCCACTGAAGACAAATAACTCAAAATATTAACCGGGTTCTCCCGGGTATGGCGATGCCATATCTGTGGACATAAATTGGTGTTTAGGCACGCTGCAGGGCTCAGAAGGGAGGGACGCCATTTGGCTTTTGGGGCACAGAGTTTGCTTGGTAGTTGTTCTGTTTGGGGTTTTACTGGTGTTTCAGTTTATAATGTGGGGGCATATGTAATCTGTGCGGGGTACATCAGGGTACATGTTATCTGTGCGGAGTACATCAGGGTACATGTTATCTGTGCGGGGTACATCAGGGTATAATAAGAGGGTATAATAATGCAGTAAATAAATAATAATTCGCAGATATGTGGACGGTGTCGCACTTATAAATGGTGCCCGATCTTATCTGCTTTTGGAACACTCTGCACATTTTGCATCGCCATATTCTGAGAGCCAGAACTGTTTTATTTTTTCTCCACCGGAGCCGTGTGAGGGTTTATTCTTTGCGGGACAATCTGTAGTTTTCATTGGTACCATTTTGGGGTACCAGAAATTTTTTTGATCACGTTTTATTCCATTTTTTGGCAAGCAAGGTGACCAAAAACCATCAATTCTGACAATGTTTTTTATTTGTTTTTTTTATGGCTTTCACCCTGGGCTATAAATGACCATTATACTTTATTCTGCGGGTCGGTACGATTATGGCGATACCAGATGTATATAATTTTTTTATGTTTTTCAGCGTTTGTGCAATAAAATCACTTATTTATAAAATAAATTAATTTTTGTGTCACCATATTCTTAGAGCCATAACGTTTTTATTTTTCAGTCAAAAAAGCGGTGTAAGGGCTTGTTTTTTGCGGGACGGGATGTAGTTTGTATTGGTACCATTTTGGCGTACATGCGACTTTTTGATCACTTTTTATTGTATATTTTGGGAGGGTTAGTAACCAAAAAATTGTGATTCGGGCACTGTTTTTCGTTTATTTTTTTCGCGGTGTTCACCGTGCGGGAAAAATAATATTACAGTTTTATAGTTGGGGTCGTTACGAATGCGGCGATACCAAATATGTGTACTTTTTTTAACGTGTTAATTTTTTCCCTATAATAAAAGACTTATTATAGGAAAAAAAGCATTCTTTGTTTATGTCACTTCTAACTTTGATTTTTACACTTTTTCAAAACATTTTTATTATCTTTTTTTAACTTTTTTTACTTGTCCCACTAGGGGACACTTAGACTGGCAGCTCTGATCGCTGCTGGAACACATTACACTACACACGTAGTGTAATGTGTTCTAACTGTCATTGTGACGTAACTGTCACACTGACAGGAAGCAGAGGAGGAACGGCCGGAGGCTGATCCTCCGAGGCTTCCGTACATGGCAACCCGGAGGTCATTGTCTGGCCTCTGGTTGCCATGATAAGGATCGCCAGCCCCCGCAAATACATGTGGGGGGCTGCCGATCCACTGTAAACCTCTTCGATGTGGTGATCGCAATCGACCACCGCATCGAAGGGGTTAATTGCCGATTTCAGCGGCGACAGGCCGCTGATCGGCAACGGGGAGAGCAGGGCTGACACCCTGCACAGTTAACCGCCGCTGCGGTGTAGCGCCGCGCGGCGGTTAGCTTTTAAAGCACGGACGTAACTGTACGCCCAGGTGCGCGAAGTTACTGCTTATCTGGACGTACAGTTACGCCAAGGTGCGGGAAGGGGTTAAACCCAGTACAAACGGACGCAGCACCTGATCAATATAAGTGCTTACATTTTGAGTTAGATTGTTTATGCCTGAAACAATGGGTCTACCACGTAAGGGGGGGTACCCTTTGTGGATTTTGGGCAGGCTATAAAAACATGCCATGATGGGAAATTGTGGAAATAGGAAATTAAATTCACTAGCACTGATCAAGGACCTGCTTTTTGCATCACCCAAAATGCCCAAAAGCTCCTTTTTGAACAGTGCTGTGGGATTATCCTTTAAAATGGTATAACAGTCAGGATTGAGCAAAATGTCCTCACACATTTTTTTATAGTCTTCCCTGCTCATAACCACGATGTTCCCACCCTTATCGGATGCTTTCAGAACAATATTTTGTTTTTTCTCCAATGTGGTTAGGGCTAGCCGTTCAGACCTAGACAAATTGTTGTCAATACCCCATATATCCTGACTCAATAGTTTAATCTCCTCTCCCACCATGTCAACAAATAAGTCTACATTAGCGAAATCTCCTATTGGTGGCAGCTTCCTACTCTTAGTCTTTAAAGGAACAGTGTCATCACAATTTTTTTTTTCATATGTTAAAGATGTTAGTGCTTTATTAAAAACGTTTATATTTATTTGTGTGTTTGTGTTTTACTTTTTCTTATTTTTACACTTTTTCTTCCCTATGGGGGCTGCCATTTTTTGTTCCATTTCTGTATGTGTCGATTAACGACACATACAGACATGGAATACGGCAGCCACAGTCCCATAGGGACTGCGAACGGCTCCCGTCCCATCCACTTCTGTGTACGCCGTCTGTGTGGGAACTGCGCATGCGCCGCTCCCACACAGTCCAATTTTAAATTGGCGCCATCCGGCGCCATTTTCCTGTGGACCGGAAGTCGCGGCCGGACAGTAAGATTACTACTAGTAGTATACCTACATGAAGAACACCACAAAGATTATCCCCCGGATACATTTATTAAAGTCACAACTATGACCTGATACATAATAGTTTATGGGGAATGAAGCATGGTAATAAACGGTGAACCCGCTGAATAAATGACAAACCTAAAGTTCGGAGTCTGACACACCAAAATATTTTAAAACAAAAATATCTTTATTAAATACATTTTAAAAGATAACATGAATTAAAAAACAGAGATGAATTCCACAGTGCAGAAAAGACAACCAGATCACACGTATATAATATATAATATTATGTCCAAATGTATGGGTAATAGGCGACACTGTTAAGCTACAGAAATGCAAAGATACATCAGTGGTATATTACATTTATATGATATGCATATTCTGTTACATAGCCAGCATGAAAGAACAATAAATAGCAGCAGAAAAAGTAGCAGCAGAAAAAAGGGGGGGGCTAATCAGCAGCAGGACAGCTCTGTATATCTATCTACACAAACAAGTAGAATCAAATACATGTAGATTACAGCGTGTATTGTAATGTGAGTACCCCTGATAAGAGCCAGACAAAGAAACCAGTATCCATACTATGCACACAAATTATATGGCTCAGCTGGACCCCGTAAGTAAAGAGCACACTACAAAATCAGAGCTGTGGCTGTGTTGTCAGCCACAAGTGCAAACAGCCACTCCCCCTTGTAATGATCAAAATACAAGACTCATAATGCTGAAGGTAGACATATGCTGGAAACGCAGCTCATACCCATTGGAACAGGTCACCGTCACTGGCGTCACTCCGACGCGCGTTTCGGCCCGGAAGCCTTCGTCTGGGGGTGGTAAGATTACTACTTCCGGTCGCGGCTTCCGGACTTGTGCACTTGGACCAGCGGCAGCAGACGTAGCGGACGGGCCGGAGGGAGCCGCGGCGGCAGGAGCAGGTAAGAGATTTCAATGTATGTTCGTGTTTGTGTACGTTTACTACTGTATGTAAACCTACTACACTGTGTGTTAGCTCAAAAAATGGCGACACACAGTGTAGGAGGATAGACCGTTCAAACCCCTCGTTTATCCCGGCACTAGCCAGGATAAAGGAGGGGGGGATGCTGAGAGCTCACTAGAGCGAGGGCTTTTTACCCAATTTTGCAATGCTGCAATTTTGGGAATAGCTCCATCTAGTGACCAGCAATGGGAAATATTATAAATTAGAATCTAATTTATAATATTTCCTGACTCGTGAAAAAAATAAAAAAAATTTGAACAATGTTTAATCACCTACACACTAAATGTTTAATTAAAAAAAAAACAACATGTTTTTCTGGCAACACATTCCCTTTAAATTAGTAAACGGGCCTTGTCCTGGGGCTCTACTTGACTCCTCCAATAGCCCCTCCAATGCCTCAAGGCCTTCCAGGTCGGATATTTCTAAACCCATCTCCATACATTTTTTTCTATTATGATGTTTACATTTTTTTATCCATTTGAGTTTACGAGCAAACAAATTTAAGTCCTTTATCCAGGTGAATGAATCAAACCTCACTGTGGGGACGAATGAAAGCCCCTTCTCTAATAACATAGTGTCGGATGCGCTAAGATTATACTCAGATAAATTGATGATTTGTAACTTATCTATATCTGTATCTATTCCCTTCACTAATCCTTTTGTCCCCTCAGCATGTAGCGGGAAATGGGGGGATTGTTGGCTAAAAAATTATTGCCACTATTGGAAGAGGCTCTGGCCCTACCTCTACTCCTGCCTCTAGCACCACCCCTGAATCTCTGTCTACCACCACCCGTCCCAAAGAAAGGACCCACTCTTTCAGAGTCTGTTGTCTCACTCTCAGATGTAGATGGGTCAGAGTCTCTTGGTCCCCTATTGGGTTGTTGGTGTTGCTGTTCGTTGACAAAATCGTAAGCTTTTTTCTCCCTAAATTCCTGCAAATCTCTCTGGAACTGGAAGTGCTTACGCTCTTTTAAATGATTGGTGAACCTCTCTAGAGTTTGTTGTAGGATTTTATCTTTTTTCTCAAAGCCAGGGGTATCGACCAGAGTCTTAGCCGTCTCAATTTCTTTTTTAACCCCTTAAAGGAACAGTGTCATCACAAATTATTTTTTTATATGTTAAAGATGTTAGTGCTTTATTAAAAACGTTTATATTCATTTGTGTGTTTGTGTTTTACTTTTTCTTATTTTTACACTTTTTCTTCCCTATGGGGGCTGCCATTTTTTGTTCCATTTCTGTCTGTGTCGATTAACGACACATACAGACATGGAATACGGCAGCCACAGTCCCATAGGGACTGCGAACGGCTCCCGTCCCATTGACTTCCGTGTACGGCGTCTGTGTGGGAACTGCGCATGCGCCGCTCCCACACAGTCCAATTCGAAATTGGCACCGTCCGGCGCCATTTTCCTGTGGACCGGAAGTCGCGGCCGGACAGTAATATTACTACTTCCGGTCGCGGCTTCCGGATTTGTGCACTTGGACCAGCGGCAGCAAACGGAGCGGACGGGCCGGAGGGAGCCGCGGCGGCAGGAGCAGGTAAGAGATTTCAATGTATGTTCGTGTTTGTGTGTGTTTACTACTGTATGTAAACCTACTACGCTGTGTGTTAGCTCAAAAAATGGCGACACACAGTGTAGGAGGTTACACCGTTCAAACCCCTCGTTTATCCCGGCACTAGCCAGGATAAAGGAGGGGGGGATGCTGAGAGCTCACTAGAGCGAGGGCTTTTAACCCAATAATGCAATGCTGCAATTTTGGGAAATAGCTCCATCTAGTGACCAAAAATGGGAAATATTATAAATTAGAATCTAATTTATAATATTTCCTGACTCGTGAAAAAAATAAAAAAAATTTGAACAATGTTTAATCACCTACACACTAAATGTTTAATTAAAAAAAAACAAACATGTTTTTCTGGCAACACATTCCCTTTAAATTAGTAAACGGGCCTTGTCCTGGGGCTCTACTTGACTCCTCCAATAGCCCCTCCAATGCCTCAAGGCCTTCCAGGTCGGATATTTCTAAACCCATCTCCATACATTTTTTTCTATTATGATGTTTAAATTTTTTTATCCATTTGAGTTTACGAGCAAACAAATTTAAGTCCTTTATCCAGGTGAATGAATCAAACCTCACTGTGGGGACGAATGAAAGCCCCTTCTCTAATAACATAGTCTCGGATGCGCTAAGATTATACTCAGATAAATTGATGATTTGTAACTTATCTATATCTGTATCTATTCCCTTCACTAATCCTTTTGTCCCCTCAGCATGTAGCGGGAAATGGGGGGATTGTTGGCTAAAAAATTATTGCCACTATTGGAAGAGGCTCTGGCCCTACCTCTACTCCTGCCTCTAGCACCACCCCTGAATCTCTGTCTACCACCACCCGTCCCAAAGAAAGGACCCACTCTTTCAGAGTCTGTTGTCTCACTCTCAGATGTAGATGGGTCAGAGTCTCTTGGTCCCCTATTGGGTTGTTGGTGTTGCTGTTCGTTGACAAAATCGTAAGCTTTTTTCTCCCTAAATTCCTGCAAATCTCTCTGGAACTGGAAGTGCT
Source organism: Rhinoderma darwinii (assembly GCF_050947455.1). NCBI lineage: Eukaryota > Metazoa > Chordata > Amphibia > Anura > Rhinodermatidae > Rhinoderma > Rhinoderma darwinii. The sequence continues at coordinate 93,312,216 of NC_134691.1, forward strand.
TACGCTCTTTTAAATGATTGGTGAACCTCTCTAGAGTTTGTTGTAGGATTTTATCTTTTTTCTCAAAGCCAGGGGTATCGACCAGAGTCTTAGCCGTCTCAATTTCTTTTTTAACCCCTTAAAGGAACAGTGTCATCACAAATTATTTTTTTATATGTTAAAGATGTTAGTGCTTTATTAAAAACGTTTATATTCATTTGTGTGTTTGTGTTTTACTTTTTCTTATTTTTACACTTTTTCTTCCCTATGGGGGCTGCCATTTTTTGTTCCATTTCTGTCTGTGTCGATTAACGACACATACAGACATGGAATACGGCAGCCACAGTCCCATAGGGACTGCGAACGGCTCCCGTCCCATTGACTTCCGTGTACGGCGTCTGTGTGGGAACTGCGCATGCGCCGCTCCCACACAGTCCAATTCGAAATTGGCGCCGTCCGGCGCCATTTTCCTGTGGACCGGAAGTCGCGGCCGGACAGTAATATTACTACTTCCGGTCGCGGCTTCCGGATTTGTGCACTTGGACCAGCGGCAGCAAACGGAGCGGACGGGCCGGAGGGAGCCGCGGCGGCAGGAGCAGGTAAGAGATTTCAATGTATGTTCGTGTTTGTGTGTGTTTACTACTGTATGTAAACCTACTACGCTGTGTGTTAGCTCAAAAAATGGCGACACACAGTGTAGGAGGTTACACCGTTCAAACCCCTCGTTTATACCGGCACTAGCCAGGATAAAGGAGGGGGGGATGCTGAGAGCTCACTAGAGCGAGGGCTTTTAACCCAATAATGCAATGCTGCAATTTTGGGAAATAGCTCCATCTAGTGACCAAAAATGGGAAATATTATATATTAGAATCTAATTTATAATATTTCCTGACTCGTGAAAAAAATAAAAAAAATTTGAACAATGTTTAATCACCTACACACTAAATGTTTAATTAAAAAAAAACAAACATGTTTTTCTGGCAACACATTCCCTTTAAATTAGTAAACGGGCCTTGTCCTGGGGCTCTACTTGACTCCTCAAATAGCCCCTCCAATGCCTCAAGGCCTTCCAGGTCGGATATTTCTAAACCCATCTCCATACATTTTTTTCTATTATGATGTTTAAATTTTTTTATCCATTTGAGTTTACGAGCAAACAAATTTAAGTCTTTTATCCAGGTGAATGAATCAAACCTCACTGTGGGGACGAATGAAAGCCCCTTCTCTAATAACATAGTCTCGGATGCGCTAAGATTATACTCAGATAAATTGATGATTTGTAACTTATCTATATCTGTATCTATTCCCTTCACTAATCCTTTTGTCCCCTCAGCATGTAGCGGGAAATGGGGGGATTGTTGGCTAAAAAATTATTGCCACTATTGGAAGAGGCTCTGGCCCTACCTCTACTCCTGCCTCTAGCACCACCCCTGAATCTCTGTCTACCACCACCCGTCCCAAAGAAAGGACCCACTCTTTCAGAGTCTGTTGTCTCACTCTCAGATGTAGATGGGTCAGAGTCTCTTGGTCCCCTATTGGGTTGTTGGTGTTGCTGTTCGTTGACAAAATCGTAAGCTTTTTTCTCCCTAAATTCCTGCAAATCTCTCTGGAACTGGAAGTGCTTACGCTCTTTTAAATGATTGGTGAACCTCTCTAGAGTTTGTTGTAGGATTTTATCTTTTTTCTCAAAGCCAGGGGTATCGACCAGAGTCTTAGCCGTCTCAATTTCTTTTTTAACCCCTTAAAGGAACAGTGTCATCACAAATTATTTTTTTATATGTTAAAGATGTTAGTGCTTTATTAAAAACGTTTATATTCATTTGTGTGTTTGTGTTTTACTTTTTCTTATTTTTACACTTTTTCTTCCCTATGGGGGCTGCCATTTTTTGTTCCATTTCTGTCTGTGTCGATTAACGACACATACAGACATGGAATACGGCAGCCACAGTCCCATAGGGACTGCGAACGGCTCCCGTCCCATTGACTTCCGTGTACGGCGTCTGTGTGGGAACTGCGCATGCGCCGCTCCCACACAGTCCAATTCGAAATTGGCGCCGTCCGGCGCCATTTTCCTGTGGACCGGAAGTCGCGGCCGGACAGTAATATTACTACTTCCGGTCGCGGCTTCCGGATTTGTGCACTTGGACCAGCGGCAGCAAACGGAGCGGACGGGCCGGAGGGAGCCGCGGCGGCAGGAGCAGGTAAGAGATTTCAATGTATGTTCGTGTTTGTGTGTGTTTACTACTGTATGTAAACCTACTACGCTGTGTGTTAGCTCAAAAAATGGCGACACACAGTGTAGGAGGTTACACCGTTCAAACCCCTCGTTTATCCCGGCACTAGCCAGGATAAAGGAGGGGGGATGCTGAGAGCTCACTAGAGCGAGGGCTTTTAACCCAATAATGCAATGCTGCAATTTTGGGAAATAGCTCCATCTAGTGACCAAAAATGGGTAGTATTATAAATTAGAAATAATTTATAATATTTCCTGACTCGTGAAAAAAATAAAAAAAATTTGAACAATGTTTAATCACCCACACACTAAATGTTTAATTTAAAAAAAAACAAACATGTTTTTCTGGCAACACAATGCCTTTAAGGACGCAGCCTAGTTTTGGCCTTAAGGCTCAGAGCTCATTTTTCAAATCTGACATATTTCACTTTATGTGGTAATAACGTCGGAATGCTTAAACCTACCCAAGCGATTCTGAGATTGTTTTCTCGTGACACATTGGGCTTCATGTTCGTGGTAAAATTTGGTCGATATATTCAGTGTTTATTGGTGAAAAATTGCAAAATTTAGAGAAAATTTTGAAAAAATTGCATTTTTCAGAATTTAAATGCATCTGATTGTAAAACAGACGGTTATACCACCCAAAATAGTTACTAGTTCACATTTCCCATATGTCTACTTTAGATTGGCATCGTTTTTTGAACATTCTTTTATTTTTCTTGGACGTTACAAGGCTTAGAACATAAACAGCAATTTCTCATATTTTTCAGAAAATTTCAAAAGCCTTTTTTTTAAGGTACCTCTTGAGTTCTGAAGTGGCTTTGTGGGGCCTATGTATTAGAAACCCTGATAAAACACCCCATTTTAAAAACTATACCCCTCAAAGTATTCAAAACAGCAGTTAGAAAGTTTTTTAACCCTTCAGGCATTTCACAGGAATTAAAGCAAAGTGGAGGTGAAATTTGCAAATTTCATTTTTCTTGCTGAATTTCAATTTTATTCATTTTTTTTTCTGTAACAGAGAAGGTTTTACCAGAGAAACACTACTAAATATGTATTGTCCAGATTCTGTAGTTTTTATAAATGTCCCACATGTGGCCCTACTGTGCTCGTGGACTAAAACACAAGCCCTAGAAGCAAGGAAGCACCTAGTGCATTTTGAGTCCTCTTTTTTATTAGAATATATTTTAGGCAGCATGCCAGGTTTGAAGAGGTGTTGCGGTGTCAAAACAGTAGGAATCCCCCAATAGTGACCCCATTTTGGAAACTACACCCCTCAAGGAATTCATTTAGGGTTGTTGTTACCATTTTGACCGCACAGTTTTTTCACAGCATGTATTTGAATTGGGCTCTGAAATGAAAAAAATTTCATTTTTTCCAATAAAATGTCATTTGTGATCAAAATTTCTTATTTTCACAGGGAACAAAATACTCAATTTTGTTGCCCAATTTCTCCTGAGTGCATCAATACCCCATTTGTGGCAATAAACTGCCGTTGGGCCCATGGGAGGCCTCAGAAGGGAAGGAGCGCTGTGTGTTCTTTGGAGTACAGATTTTGCTGGTTTGGTTTTCGGGTGCCATGTCGCATTTGCAGAGCCCCAGAGGTATCAAAGCAATGGAAACCCACCAGAAGTGACCCCATTTTGGAAACTACACCCCTCAAGGAATTCATTTATGGGTAATGTGACCATTTAGACTCCATAGTTTCTTCACAGAACTTATTTGAATTGGGCTGGGAATTAAAAAAAAATATTTTTTTTCCAATAATATGTAATTTTAGCTCAAAAATTCTTATTTTCACAAGAAATAAAATACTCCATTTTGTTGCCCAATTTGTCCTGAGTGCGGCAATACCCCATTTGTGGTGATAAACTGCTGTTTGGGCCCATGGGAGGGCTCAGAAGGAAAGGAGCGCTGTGTGTTCTTTGGAGTACAGATTTTGCTGGATTGGTTTTCGGGTGCAATGTCGCATTTGCAGAGCCCCAGAGCTATCAAAGCAATAGAAACCAATCACAAATGACCCCATTTTGGAAACTACACCCCTCAAGGAATTCATTTATGGGTGTTGTGACCATTTTGACCCCATAGTTTTTTCACAGAACTTATTTGAATTGGGCTGGGAATGAAAACAAAATTATTTTTTTCAAATAATATGTAGTTTTGGCTGAAAATTTCTTATTTTCACTTGAAACAAAATACCCCATTCTGTTGCGCAATTTGTTCTGAGTGCCGCAATACCCCATTTGTTGTGATAAACTGCCGTTTGGGCCCATGGGAGGGCTCAGAAGGAAAGGACCACCATTTGGCCTACTGGGGATTTTCTAGTGCGAAGTCATGTATGCAGAAGCCCCTGAGGTACCAGTACAGTTGAAACCCGCAAGAAGTGACCCCGTTTTAAAAACTACACCCTTAAGGCATTCATCTAGAGATGTAGTGAGCATTTTGACCGGAGACCTACACCCCATAAACTGTAATGTGGGTTCTCCCGGGTATGGCAATACCCTACATGTGGCTGTTATCAGCTGCCTCGACACACAGCAGGGCCCAGAGGGGAAAGACGAGGGGGGATAAGCTGTGTGGAGTGCATCAGGGTAAGTAAAATTGGGGTAAATTATAAACCAAGGGATGTATGATAAATTTTAAAACACTTTCATACAGAGCTCTGGTTATTCGGGACACGTGTCACATTGATATATTGTGTCCTTCCTTATCCCCCACTTATAGCAGACTCTGCACCTCTTTTGACTTTTTCCCTTCTTGCCAGTTTGGGGAACTTCTCCTGGAAAGTGTTGCCCTGGTACGATGCGTGTGGGCTCGCTTCCAGAAGTACTGGGTGCCCCCCCTTCTTGGTCCCTAAAGATTAGGTTCTTGATAATCACCTGCATTGTACAATGCCATCTGTATGATGTGCCCGGCCAGCTTCTTATACCACACCGCATGGCGCTGTAGGGCTTCAGGGCTTGATCTTACAAGTCCATCCCTCCCATGTACCTATTGTAGTCCAGGATGCAGTCTGGTTTGGGGGTGGCCTTTCCTTCATATATCCTAAACCTGTAGGTATACCCTGATGCACTCTCACAGCTTATACATCTTCACGCCATACCTTGCCCTCTTACCTGGCAGGTACTCGCGGAATTGAACCCTCCCTTTAAAATGTACAAGGGACTCATCAATAGAAATACACTTCTCGGGGGTGTATGCTTGGGAAAACCGGGCACTGGAACGGTCTAATAGGGGTCTCCGTTTATACAAACGGTCAAAACTGGGGTCATCTCGGGGTGGGCACGGCTCATTATCAGTATAATGTAAGAAGCGAAGTATTGCCTCATTTATTTATTTTTTTAGGTTCCAGTTCAGTTCTGAAGTTGCTTTGAGGGGCCCATATATTAGAAACCCCTATCAAATACCCCATTTTAGAAACTAGACCCCTCAAAGTATTCACAACAGCATGTAGAAAGTTTATGAACCCTTTAGGTGTTACACAAAAATTTAGAGCAAAGTAGAGGTGAAATTTACATTTTTTTTTGTCAGAAAATCCTCTTTATACCATTTTTTTTATAACACAAAAGGATTTATCAGTGAAACGCAAATTAATACGTATTGCCCAGATTCTGCAGTTTTGAGAAATATCCCACATGTGGCCCTCGGGCGGTAATGGACGGAAGTGCCGGCCTCCGAAGCAAAGGAGCACCTAGTGGATTTTGAAGCCTCTTTTTTATTAGGCACCATGTCCGGTTTGAAGAGGTCTTGTGGTGCCAAAACATTGGGAACCCCCCAAAAGTGACCCCAATTTGGAAACTAGACCCCTTGAGGAATCCATTGCAGTTTTCTTGGGGTGCATGCGGCTTTTTGATCAGTTTTTATTCTATTTTTAGGTGGCGTGGTGACTAAAAAACAGCAATTGTACTATTGTTTTTTTTTTCGTTTTTTTTTACAGCGCTCACCGTGCGCTATAAATGACTTATTCACTTTATTCTGCGTGGCGATACGATTACGGCGATACCAGATGTTTATAGTTTTTTTTTATGTCTTATGGCGTTTGCACAATAAAATACGTTTTGTAAACAATCATTCACTTTTTGTGTTACCTTATTCTAAGAGGCAGAACTTTTTTATTTTTTAATCAATAAAGCCGTGCGAGGACTTATTTTTTGCGTAACAAACTGTAGTTTCGATCAGCACCATTTTTAGGTACATGCGACTTTTTGATCTCTTTTTATTCCATTTTTTGGGAGGTGAAGTGACCAAAGAATTGTGATTGTGGTTCGGTTTATTATTATTTTATTTTACGGCGTTCACCGTGCGGGATAAATAATGAAATAATTTTGTAGTTCAGGCCGTTACGGACGCGGCGATACCAATTATGTATAGTTTATTTGTTTGTTTATATATTTTTATTAATAATAAATGACTGATAAGGGAAAAGGGGGGAATTTTACTTTTATTACTTTTAAATCTTTTATTTTCTTATTTTTACACATCTTTTTTTAACTTTTTTTTAACTTTATTACTTTGTCCCACTAGGGGACATGAGGGCAGGAGGCCCTGATCGCTATTCTAATACACTGCACTACATGCGTAGTGCAGTGTATTAGAACTGTCAGCTACTCACTGACAGCAAGCATAGTGGGTCCTGACGTTGTCAGGACCCACTAGGCTTCCGTCTATGGCATAGCCGGACGCCATTGTTTGGTGTCCGGTTGCCATAGTCACCATCGCCGGCCGCTATCGCGTAGCAGGCCGGCGATGGCAGCTTAACCCCTAAAAAGCAGCGATCTCTATAGAACGCGGCTTTTAAGGGGTTAATCAGCGGGGACACAGCGATCGGTCCCCGCTGTAGGAGCTGTGACAGCTGCTGAACAAGACAGCAGCGTCACAGCTCCTGTATGTGTCGGGAGGACGGCCGAAACGGCCGTTACTCCCGAGACGTACTATTACGGCATGGAGCGCGAACGATACAGCTGCCATGCCGTAATAGTACGTCAAGGAGCGGGAAGGGGTTAAGGTCAGCACTAATGTGATCAAACTGGATTTTCTCTTCCTCAACCAAAATTTGCATTAGTCTCAGTGAACTCCCTGTGATCTCCTGTTCCCACCTCTCTTTTATATTAGATGTTTTTAATCTGGAAGCAGGGGCAATAGGTATTCTTAGGCCTCTAGGTACTATTTTATTCTTGAGATAGTTCTCCAGACTCTGGATCTCCCACCAACTCCTTGTATAATCCTTGTGTAGTCTAGTCAGGTTTTTAAAGGAGGATTTCAGGGACACACCCTGCGTTGTATACACCAGTTCACACTCAGAGAAGACACTTTTTGCTTCACTCATCCATCCCTCTGTACTCAAATCAGAGAGTGCAAAGGCTGCCATACCCAGATGAAATGTACTATATAAAGAACTGTATAATTTGTATAATTCACTGTATTTCAAAGATATATTCAATTGTGCTCCCACAACATAACAATTTTAAAGGATTCACTGGTGTAATATATGAGTAAAATATAACATTTATTTATAACTCTCTAAAAACAGGGGTACAGTCACCACTGTGAAAAAGCCCCACCGTGTGTATAAAAACGTATTAAATAATAAACACTGAGTTCTAATTCAATTGTGAACCTCCTATAGCTCAGTGTTCAACAAGAATATCAATACGGAATCAGCATTTGAAAAATGGGCATAACAATAGTCTTGACGCTAATTCATACTATAGTCCGTGATAACCGCACCGGAAGCTCCTAGTGTTAAGGTATACAAACAATGCTAGTGTTCCCAATGCTAAAAAATTCCTATTCACAACCGACCCTACGCGTTTCAATACTCATCATCAGGGGTCTGTAGCTTGGTCACACTGGCCGGGATGCCAGCGATATTTAGTTCAGCAGCAGGTATTCTGCTGTACTCCACGGAAGCATGCTCGCATAGATGTCAGCGGCATGCTTCATTCTGGGACTCTAAGTTATTTAAAGCATCTGACTCCTCCCCCTGTCCTCGGCACCGCCAATCGAAACAGCCAATCACACTCACCAATCGAATTCGTGACACCTGTCCATGTGACTCCCGGCCATCAGCTGACAGCCAGGAACCAACATCGACCGCATCAAAAGCCGAACGCGCAGGCGCAGTAGAGGCCACAATCGAGTCGCCCATGCTGCCGGGAACTCACCACTGCAAAGAAGGAGTATATCGATATTTAAGAGTTTGGGTAAGTGTTGCGGATCAGCTCAAAACCCGCAGCTGGACTGCCATTGATAAACAACTACACTGATAATACATATTGTGTAGATAAATGAATGTCTACCCCACTATAAAGTGTCATTTGAACACCTACTGAATAAGGAACCATAGCCAGACTGCCCACATGATGATCATTGATAATTAAGAGACCACCTGTCATGACGACCATGTGGGTCTCTTGCTATCCTGAAGGGATAACTGGCCATGGAAATGCATGTTTAAATGAATGTTTAAATAAAACATGCATAGTTTGTCTGCTCATTTAAACCCCCTGGTTGTGTGCACGCCAATCTATAGATCCACTGGGCTTCCTTACAAAGAACTAGCACACAATCTGTTCTTTCCAATGACTCTACAAAGGACCATGGGACATTAATTTAGTGCGGAAGAAAGATGTTTCAGACATCAATATAGGAAAGGGTTCTTTACAGTTAGAGTAGTCAAACTATGGAATACCCTACCCCAAGAGGTAGAAATGGCAGATACTATGTCAGCATTTAAGAAAGGCAGGATGATTATTTACTGACAAATGGCATTGAGGGTTATAATTAACCCATTCACAACTGCCATATGGCTATATACGTTCTAACAGCCTATTCCCCGTGCAGTTAGCACGTGTATAAACGTTGACAGCCTGGAACGGGTTTAATGAGTGCAATGCGGCTTAAGTGTGAGCTTTGAGATCAGTGGAATACACCCCCACTGTAGATAGTACCACCCACAACCCCCTGTAGGCGGCGCAAAACCCTCTGTAGAGAACGCCACCTAAGCTCCCTCCAGCATTGGAATGCCCCCGCCATCTCTCCATCCTCACTGTAGATAGTGCCAGCCCCCTGCAGATAGCAACCCCCCCCCGCTGTAGATAGCATCGCACCCCCCACTGTAGATAGCGCCACATGAACTGACTCTAGGAGCAGAATCCCCGGTGTCAGATCGCACTGGCCGGGGATTCCGCTTCTAGAGAGAGCCCCTGGTGCCACTATCCATATATGGACAATAATGTCAGCGGCTCTCTAGGAGTGGAATCCTCTGTGTCAGATGGCTCTGTGTCGGGTATTCCGCTACTGGAGAAGCCCCTGGTGTCACTATCCATATATGGACAGTGACGTCAGGTTCTACTCCTGGAGCGGAAGTTTCGACCAGAGGGATTCTGCTCCTATAGGGAGCTACAGTGGTGCTATTTACAGGAAGGGGATGCCATTTACGGGAGGGGGGGGGGGGGTGGCGCTTTCTGCACTGGGGATATTGCTAAATACAGAGGGGATGTTGCTATCTACAGGGGGGTGGTGCTATTTACAGGGGGTGTTGTGCTATCTACAGGAGGGTGCTATATACAGGGGGTGCGGCACTATCTACTGTGACATTATATTGGCACTATCTACAGGGGACACTGTGGCGCTATCTACATGGGCACTGTGTGTGGCACTATGTGGGCATTATCTACAGGGAGAAATGTGGGCACTGTGGCACTGTTTACAGTGGGCACTATCTATGTGGGCAATGTGGCACTATTTATGTGGGCAATGTGGCACTATCTACAGTGGTATTGCGTCACTATCTACATGGGCACTGTGGTGTTTTCAGGGGGTTGGGGAAAAAAAGAGGAAACAAATAAAATGTATCCATTATTTAACGTCCATGAAAAACGGATGGCAAATGCAGGTTAAAAACGGTCAGACGGCCAGGAAATGGAATCAAATTTTGAGACACATTGATGCAAAACAGCCATGAAAAACTGACACTTGATTCGTTGCTGAATTAATTAAAACTAATCTAGAAAATGAAAGCCTCATAAGTCTTGTTAAAAAAAACCAAAGTAACAATTAGTTGTAATATTCAAAGCGGTTCCAAAGATTTATCGTTTAACCCCTTAAGGACACGGCCAATTTTGGCCTTGAGGACAGAGCAATTTTTTTACATTTCCCCTCTTTGTATCCCGACGCTCATAACGCTTTTATTTTTTTGTACGACGTAGTTGTATGAGACTTTGTCTTTTGCGGGACGAGTTGTACTTTATGTAGGTACCATTTTTTGGTACAAATAGATTATCGTTTAATTTCTATACATTTTTATTTTGGTAAAAATGCAGAAAAAAAGCAGTTCCGCTGCAGTTTTAATATTTTTTTTTTTACACCATACACCGATCATCATAAATAATGTTATACATTTGTTGTACGGGTTGTTACGGTCGTGGCGATACCAAATATGTCTGTATTATTTCATGTGTTGGGACTTATATTTTAAAAAGTTTATTTATTATAAAAAATGTGTGCTTCTGTGTTTTTTTTACTTTTTATTTATTTATTTATTTATCATTACATTTTTTTTACATTCATTTAACCTTTTTTTTTTTAATCCCATAAAGGGATTTATCATTTTGATTTTTATTTTGAAACTGTAATGTACTGGCATAGATCTATATGCCAGTACATTATCCTGTTACTGATTATACACAGGCAGTTGTTAGGGCATATCTCAGTATGCCCTAACAACAGGAAATATGTTCAGACAGCCCTGGGGTCCTTCAATGGAGTTGTGGGCTTTGATTGCGTCACAGTTATTTTCTGTGACGCGATCAATGTGCAGTCCCCCCTCTTTGAACGCCGCGATCAGCTGTCATCGCGGCGTTCAAAGGGTTAACAGCGGAGAGAAGATGTGTATTACAGCCGTTGCCCTGCTCTCGATCGCGCGCACAGACGCGCACAGACGGCTGTCACACAGGACGAGTATGCTCGTCCTAATGCGCGAAGTGCTCGCCGCTCAGGACGAGCATACTCGTCCTGTGTCGGCAACCGGTTAAAGAAGTGCATATCAAAAATGGAAAATTTGACCTGGACACAGGGGCATCAATGACCCTTGGTCATGAAAGGGTTAATCAAGCAATGAATGACGGGTAATTTATTGAGAAAGTTAGAACTTGATGGACCTGTGTCTTTTTTCAACCTATGTAACTATATAATACATAAAGGTGTACATAGCCTATAAGAATTTTTAATATATCTTTATCGACATTCTCTCGATTCAGAGCTCCAAATCTCCTGCATAAACATAAAAAATTCTGGTTGCTTGTAGCTGTCCTTTCTAGCAGGATTATTGGAGATTACTGCATACTGAATATACATTAAACTCAATAATAATAAAGAATGCAGTTCTCCCTCTAATGGCAGCTTCAGGCAGCCTGAATTTTATAATTTAACAATATAGCTATGTAGAGGATTTGGAGCTCTGTATCAGAAAAACAGCTTCAACAACTCTAAAGATATAGTAAGAAATTAATTAGCACAGATTTGTTCACCTAAAGATCACATTGTGTTGAAAGGTGGATATTCACCTAATGGGCCAAACAATGCACAAAAGCTGCGGATACGCTGAGTAAAAGTAAGCAGCGTAGAACTGCACCAAAATCGGAATGTTCGCTGCTGAAAACAGCAAGTAAAAAAAAGAAAAGCCTATACTTACCTGTAAAAATAGAGAGACCGCAGCACACGTTCCTTGTGGTATCAAAAGAGTGTAAAAATTTATTTATTCCACTATAATATACAGCGACGTTTCGACCCTAGGTGTGGGTCTTTTTCAAGGCTTGTGATCTGAGTAAGTTTTTTTTCTGAGTTGAGATTTTTGCGGCAGACTCGCAGGTTTTCCGATGCAAAAATCGCAACATTTGCTACTTGTTGTGGGTTTTACCTCCCAATTGAATTCAATGGGGAAACCCCCAACAGAGAAGCAGCGATTCGGAAACATAAATTGACATGCTGCGGATTAAGAAACCGCACGTCAATTTATAAATGGTTTTGCGGCATATTTTTTTGCGTTGTTCAAATCTCATCCACTCTAATGCTACTGTATTACGCTGCAGATTTTCCGCAATAAATAAGTTGTGGAAAATCTGCCGTGTTTACGCTTCGTGTGGACATACCCCTATAGTGATAGCAATCTCATTACCAATTGTAGTCATGATTATGACTTTTTGTACTGTGATATTTTTTTAACTAAAATAAAGTTTAAAAAAAACCAAAAAGATCATGACTGTACTAATATTAGTACTAGTTTTAATAAACCCCAGCCATAACGTGTAGTAAAAAACTTTGTCAGGGAAATGAGGTTTTGTCTGCTCTTCTAATTTGCCTGCTTCAAAATGTCCACCTTAAAAGAAAAAAACAATACTTATCTTGACTTTTGAACTCTTCCCTTTCTTACAGGGGTATTCACAAATAAATTATCACCTTCCACCTTTCACCTTTCGTGAGAACGGGTCCCAATCCCCCAGATTCTCCTCACTGCATCCTCCGCAGTGAGGATGAGCTTGAATGGAGCAGCGGTGGAGCATACGTCCGCCACTCCATTCAATGTCTATGAGAATGACGGAAACAGCGCTGTTTCCATTAGTCCCAAAGACTGTGAATGGAGCGTCAGCACGCATGCTCGACCACCATGCCTTTCCATGTCCTTACTGCAGTTGAGCAGTGAGGAGGACCTGGGTGTTCGGGACCCCCATTCACACGATCGTTGTCACGTTTGAGCGAGCCTGCTTCCCACTGGCGTAGCTATAGGTGTCGCAGCGGTCGCAATTGTGAACGGGCCCCGAAGCCAGTGGGCCCACAGCCCCCTGCACCACATCAATAAAAAGTTACTATAGTAACTCGGGCCGCGGGCCCCTGTTACTATAGTACCAGACTGTACTTACCTTCCGCGCCGCGCACAACATCAAGAGGACAGAACTTCCGCCGCGGCTGAAGAGGAAGGTAAGATTAGTAGCCCTGACTGGCGGGGTCCGACTCCCGGGACCCGCCAATCAGCTGTTTTGAAGGGGCCGCAGCACTCGTACGAGAGCGGCTTCCCCTTCATTCCGGTCACTTCATTCCGGTCACACTGTGAATCGGTGTCGGCGATTCACAGTGTGAGCGGGTAGTGAAATGAAGGGGAAGCAGCTCTCGTACGAGTGCTGAGGCCCCTTCAAAACAGCTGATTGGCGGGTCCCGGGAGATGGACCCCGACACATCAGCTATTGATGGCCTATCCTGAGGATAGGCTATCAATGTTTAGGGACTGCACAACCCCTTTAAGCCTACGATTTAGCAGGCTTAGAGGGCCCATGAGACAGGATCACAGATAGTGTGATGCTGTCTGCTGGGCCTTGTATCTAAGTCAATCACATGGTAGGCTTAGATACATGGCCCATGTGTGATCCTGTCTGATGGGCCCTGTATCTAAGTCAATCACATGGTAGGCTTAGATACATGGCCCATGTGTGATCCTGTCTGATGGGCCCTGTATCTAAGTCAATCACATGGTAGGCTTAGATACATGGCCCATGTGTGATCCTGTCTGATGGGCCCTGTATATAAGCCTACCACACTGTAGGCTTAGATACAGGGCCCCAGCACACAGTAATCTTATACTGTATAAGATTACTGTCTGCTTGACCCTGTATCTAAGCCTAACTTGTGGTAGGCTTAGATACAGGGTCCCACAGACAGTATCACACATGGGCCCTGTATCTAAACCTAACACATGTGTTACTAATCGTTTTTTTTGTGTGTTTTCTTACTGGTTCGGTCGTTTGACTACGTCGGATTCCAGGACTACTTCGATGACGGCTTTTTTTTTTATTTTCAATAAAATGGTTAATGAGGGTCGTGTGTGTTTTTTTTATTTCAATAAAATATTTTTTCTATGTCTTTGTGTTTTCTTTTAAACTATATTACTACCGCCTTAGTAATGGCCGCCGGCTTATTGACAGCATCCATTGCTAAGGCGGGGCTTAGTGTTAGCCGCTGCAGAGGCTAACACTAACCCCCTTTATTACCCCGGTACCCACCGCCACCAGGGGTGCTGGGAAGAGCCGGGTACCATCCAGTACTTGACCATCTGTAGTGATGGTCGGCCACTGGGGTAGCCGCAGGCTGGTATTGTCAGGAGGGGAAAGGCCAAAAAAGTGGCCCTTCCCATCCTGGTAATGGTGCCTGCTGCTGCTGTGTTGTATCTGGCTGGTTATGAAAAATGGGGGGGACCCCACGTCATTTAAAAAAATAAAAATAAAAAATTATTGGAAAGAACAATGTCGGGTCCCCCCCCAATTTTCATAACCAGCCAGATACAACACAGCAGCAGCAGGCAGCATTACCAGGATGGGAAGGGCCACTGTTTTTGGCCTTCCCCAGCCTAATACTACTAGCCTGTGGCCGCCCCTGTGCCTGACCGTCACTACAGATGGTCGGGTACTGGTTCGTACCCTGCTCTTCCCAGTACCCATGGTGGCGGTGGGTACCGGGGTAATAATGGGGGTTAGTGTTGGCCTTTGCACCGACTAACACTAAGCCCCGCCTTAGTAATGTAGGTTGTCAATCAGCCAGCGGCCATTACTAAGGCGGTGATAATAAAGTTTAAAAAGATACAAGCACATAGAAAAAATATTTTATGGAAATAAAAAAACACAATCCCATTAAACATTTTATTGAGAATAAAAAAACGCCGTCATTGAAGTCCTCGTATCCGAAGTCCAACAACCGAACCTGTAAAAAAACACAAACACACAAAAATAATCCGTAACACATAAAGAAGCAAAATTATTATTCTTACCTTTCCTGGGTCCAGCGCTGGAGCCGCAATGTCAGCGAGCTGAGTCCTGTATCTAATCCCATCATGTGTGATACTGTCTGCTGAGCGACTGTATTTAATCCTATCATGTGTGATACTGTCTGCTGAGCCACTGTATAATCCTATCATGTGTGATACTGTCTGCTGAGCCACTGTATCTAATCCTATCATGTGTGATACTGTCTGCTGGGCCCCATCTCTAATCCTATCATGTGTGATACTGTCTGCTCAGCCACTGTATCTAATCCTATCATGTGTGATACTGTCTGCTCAGCCACTGTATCTATTCCTATCATGTGTGATACTGTCTGCTGAGCCAATGTATCTAATCCTATCCATAGTTTATAGGGTCGTAGTGCTATAGACATGATATGCTGTCTCCTATACACACACACATTTTTTGGGGCGGACACATATGTATTGGCGCTATTTACCCTGACATTTTAAGTTCTTAGTGACGCCCCTGGCTGCTACTGCTGCATTGTTGGGTCACTTAGGAGACCCAGCGATGCAGCTGAAGGCTGCGGGCCGTTGGCCATGAGAAGTTTGCGGGGGGGGGGGGGCCCAATAAGAAATTTTGCACTGGGGCCCATGAGCCTTTAGCTACGCCCCTGCTGCTTCCCTTTTATTTCTTTCACTGTTCCATACTGCCATATGCTGTCACACTTGTAGTGGTGATTCACGATATTACAGCCTTCTCCCATTCATGGGAGAAGGATGTAATACTGTGAATCGCCGCTACAAGTGTGTTAGTGTTCAACGGTATGAAGCAGTGAAGAAAACGCAGCAATCGCATGAGCACCGCGGTCCCTTCAAAACAGCTGATCGTGGGGATTGCGAGTGTCGAACACCCATGAATATTTACGGCCTATTCTGAGGATAGGCCATCAAGTTTTTTTTCTCTGGAAAAC
Source organism: Rhinoderma darwinii (assembly GCF_050947455.1). Lineage (NCBI taxonomy): Eukaryota > Metazoa > Chordata > Amphibia > Anura > Rhinodermatidae > Rhinoderma > Rhinoderma darwinii. The sequence goes on from NC_134691.1 coordinate 93,328,171, forward strand.
CCCTTTAAGTATTGAATGTACTAGTACTAGCAACTGCAGGAGGAAACCTTATACCAAAAAAACTAAAAAATACTTTTCCTCTTCGCAAAATGACCCATAGTAAGGGTATAAATCTAATTATTACAAATTACTATAAGAAACTTTATGAAGGTAAACAAGTGAGTATGGAAAAAAATATATGAATACCTGGCTGGGGTGGATATACCATCGATAACACAGGATCAGTTCAATCAACTAGGAGCCCTGTTAACAAGACAAGAGGTTGAGGACACCATTAATTTCATTAGGTCCAAAACAAAAAGCACCAGAACCTGATGGGTGTACTGTAGAATATTTTTGTGTCAATGTTACAACAGGTAGGGGTTACCCTGACAGAAGCTTATAATGAACTTTTTAGAGACGCCCGAGTAATGGAATCTGGTAATACTCTATATATTAAAGTAATCGCGAAGAAAAAAGGGGGACCAACTAGATACGGCCTCCTATAGGCCAATCTCACTGATCAATGTTGACGCTAAGGTGTATTCAAGAATACTTGCTGATAGACTGGCAAAGGTCTTTCCTAGCATCATCCAAAAAAAACAAAATGGTTTCATAAAGGGTAGACACAGTGTGAGAAATATTAGGAATGTGTTGGGAGTCTTAGATTGGGCCAGGGCAAGGCCATCCTCAATACAAAATGCGGCAATAATCTTCTTTGATGCAGAGAAAGCACTTGATAGAGTGGCCTTGCCCTTGCTCAAGGTCACGGAGAAAGCGGGTATATCCATATGAACAAGTTGTTACACAGGGAGAGATGTCAGAAAAATTCAGGTTATATCGGGGCACTCGACAAGGATGCCCTTTGCCACCGTTATTATTTAATTTAGCTATTGAACCGCTAGCTAGATTTATACTTCAGACTTTACAAATAAAAGGTATAAAAGTTGGGGAAGAGTAAATAAAAATAGCACTATTTGCGGATGACTTGGTCCTGTTTGTACATAATATTGGGGGGTAGATTCGCAAAATATTAGAAATAATGCACGAGTTAGAAAATTTGGCAGGGTATAAGATTAACAGCACTAAGACTGAGGTCCTGATGCAATATAAACAAAAGGATCTTAGTTGAAAGCAGGAATACGGATTGAATACAGTGGCAGAGAAATGTAAATACCTTGGTGTCTACATTAGGAGAGACGCACATGATATCTATGGGTTGAACTTCACGCCTATATTGGATGGCGTTAGGAAGGAACTAATCTCATGGAAAGATCTACCTCTATCCCTATATGGGAGAAAAAATCTCATCAAAATGCTGACCTTTCCTAGGTTACTATACCAGCTTCAGATGATTCCACTCCTGTTGAGGCACAACCATGTAAATAATATCAATAAAGCCTTTCAGAAATGTCTGTGGAGGCATAAAAACCCCAGAATGTCAATAAAGAATCTACAAATAGATACCAGAGTGGGAGTGATATTGTAGAATACAGTAGAAGCAAAGTGGGTGAGATTTAACAAATCTTATCCACACGCTGCGTGAAAATTCTGAGCAGAAATTGACCTGCGGTGCGTATATTTTTCGGACCGCAGCATGTCAATTCCTGCTGAGGAAAGTGGACTGAATTGCTGCGTTTTTCAGAGGAGTTGTCACCATCTCCCAGCATTGTGAAAAACGCCGCAAAATACACACCATTTTCTGCAGTAAAAAACACAGGAAATGGTGCGTTTTTGCTGCAGCGGAAAGTCGGCTCCTTTCAATGGAATTGCTGCAGAAGTTTTCTGCCGCAATTCCGTTACATGTGGACAAGCCCTTAGAGGCCGAGAGGCAATTGATATCATCTTTGAAATTATTTTTGCACCAGCCACCTGAAGCCTATCTGCCTGGGGTGGGTCCCTCCATTCTACTGGGAGATTCTAAGGCAGTTTGGTGGTTGAGAAAAAGCTTCAATCTACCATACAGTTTATCGAGGTTCCTGACTATAGGGGCATTTGTAAAATTTACGATTTGATTGATGAACAGGCCAAAAAACCTAAGGCGTTTGCCCAAGTTTAAGGAGCAATATGACCTTGAACATGGGTACGTCATGCAATACATGCAAATAGATTATACAATGAAAAAGGAGGGAGATTTGCAACGGGTTATGAGAATTAACCCAAAAAAATTCTAATGTATGATGAAAGGCATGCAGGGAAGTCCGTCAATTGCATTTATTAGGCAGAGAATGAGGATAAAGGAAGGCACTAGATGTCTAGAGAATATAATTAAAAAAATGGCAAAGAGATTTGGGCACCCAGCTCTCGGACATAGAAGTTGAGGAACAATTACTAAATGGCTGGGCGACAACAAGCAAGGCCATATCATCTGAAAAATTACGTGAAATGCAATGGAAAATAGGATCCAGACTTTCTAGGGCATTTAGTATTCCTTATGAAAATCATATCATTAATTATACACGACAGTGTCCAAATTGTGGCGAAGCCAGTGCTGGGCTGATACACTGCTTGTGGTCTTTGTTCGGCAATTAGAAGATTATGGACTTCGGGCAGAAAGCTATATGAGATATGTAGTAAATGATGATATAAGACTGGATGAGTGGTTGTGCTTGTTTCACTTTTCCCCGGGGAAAACACACTGCCATCTGTCAGACCTGGTGCACTTAATTTTAGGCCCCATGCACACGGCCGTAATTTTGATCCGCAATTAAGGAGAGTAATTGCAGTTCATAGTACAGACTCATTCATTTCTATTGCCCACAGACACCTTCCCTATTTACGGGAAGTGGTCCGGACCGTAGAAAGGCTCCGCCAAAAATAGGACATGTCACAAACCAGGATTGCGGCTACGGCCATGTGTAGAGGGCCTTATTCTCGAGGAAGAAAATTATCTTAGCAGAATGGGTAGTCACATATATACCATCTGTGGTACAGGTTAGGAGGTATTGGAAAAAATATTATATTTTCAGAAGATAGATAAAAATATGGCACCCAATAATGTCAAGAATATTATCTAATACAGAGCTTCAGGAGATTTATGTAGATCTGTGATGGAATAAAAGGGGGGCGAACAGGTTCACGGACAGGAGGAGGAAGGGGGTGGAAAGGGGTGAGGTTTATGGGTAAATAGCATAATATATATATATATATATATATATATATATATATATATTTATTTATTTGTAATAGGTTGAGAGCGTTAATCTGCCAAGGGAGATATATCCCTAGATGCCTATTAAGTGGTTAACATAGGTGGAGGGTAATTAACTAAGAGAAAAGGTGAAGGCTGGTTTGCTACTGACCAGATCTGACATTTACAGAGGAGTGAGAGCTAACCCCTGCAAAGGACCAGACTGTGTGAGTTATACCTGGACTTTTGTTACGTTTCTTGCTATTCTAACCTTTGTGTATTCTCATGAGACAAGCTACTGTTGTGGTTTTTGGATTTCCCCGATTGAAAGAGAAATAAAGCTTCTAAAGTCCTGGTTAAACAAGAATACTGCGCTGAGAGTGTCTCTTTGCCTATCTACATTCCCCAAACTGCTACAATATATATACCGTATTCTTCGGACTATAAGACGCAGTTTTTAGCAAGAATAAATCTTGCTAAAAAGTCCCTGCGTCTTATAGTCGGCAGTCAAGGGATCCGGCAGCATCTGGCACATCATGGAGCGGGAAGGGGATGATGCTTGGAGCGGAGCGGGCTCACACGCTGAGCCCGCTCCATACACTGCAGGTGTCAGCAGCTGACACGCTGCTCTAACAGCCAGGAACAGTGATTGCACTTTTCCTGGCCATTTAACTAGTTAAATGTCGCGGTCAATAGGATGCTGCTTCCGTAACGGCAATTCACTACTATGGGAGTTACCGAAACAGCGTAGCATACGCTGTTTCCGTAACTCATCCATGTATTGCTGTGTATTGTACCAGCGATCTAATGATTGCTAGTTCAAGTCCCCTAGGGGAACTAATAAAATGTGTAAAAAAAGAAAAAATAAAGTGTAACAATTTTTTTTTAAAGTAAAAAAAAAGCCCTTTTCACATTTCTCCCCAAGCACAATGTAATAATAAAAAAAAATTGGTATCGCTGTGTCCTTAAAAGACTGAAACTATTACAATGTAGCATTATTTGACTCACACATTGAACGGCGTAAAAAAAAATAAATTTAAACCCCAAGAATCGTTGTCTTTTGGTCACCATAACACTAAAAAGAATGAAATAAAAAGTGATAAAAAAATCGTATGTACCAAAAAAACGGTGCTAATAAAAACTACAGCTCATGCCGCAGAAAATAAGCCCTCACACCGCTCAAACGATGGAAAAATATATGGCTCTCAGAATGTGGTGAAACTGAACACATTTTTTTTTTTAACCAATTGTTTTTTCTTTGTAAAAGAAGTAAAGTAAAACCTGGGTGCGTCTTATAGTAAGGTGCGTCTTCTAGTCAGGTGCGTCTTGTAATCCGAAAAATACGATATATATATATATATATAGTGTGTGCGTGTGTTTATATATCTATAAAATTCCACCTGCAGCTATGTGTACCATGTTTTTTATAGATGGAAAATTTAATACAATATATATATAAAAGAAAAAAAAGTATTGGCTATGGAAGTCCTGGTGACTTGTCATCTTTGCCGAGCTGACCCAAACATTGGACCAAATTTATAAAAACGTTCTAACCACGAAAATCAGAACTCAGCTTTTATTTATTAATCTGCACTGGAAAAAGAAAGATGAGCTGTGATTGGTTGCTAAGTGCACTCTTTAGTTTTGATAAATGAGCAGCATTGGGGAAGATGTAAGAAAACTGATGTCAAGCAAAAGTGGTGTAGCTGCTTATGGCAAATTATCAGATTCCCCCTCTCATTTGTCGGAGGCGATTTTAAAAATGAAAATTGTGACCTGATTATTTGCAGTGGAAACTCCCACATTTTTCCTTTGTACCAGTTCTGAAATATGCTCCAAAATGTGTGAAAAAAATAAAAATCAAATTATTCATTACTTTTCAGGAGTTTGAAGGTTATGTTTTTTTTTTTGGGGGGGGGGGGGATTTTAACAGAAATTTGCCTTTAACAGATGGAGAAGTTATGTAACGTTCATGACAGGAATAGAGAGGGAACATTCAATGTAAAGCAACATAAAAGTCTATTGTCAAAAATGAAAAAACCTTGACGATATGGAGTTCTATCTGTAACATTGGAGTTCCTAGAAATCAAGGGCAGCTCCAGTCTGTAGGAAGGACGAATGGATCAGCAGATTGAAGAAAGCAGGCACAAACAGTACTATTATAAGACATTTTCTAAAGATGTTTCGTTTTTTTATGTGTTTTTTTTCCCACTAGCAAATAAATCTTAGTTTTACTGAAATAATAAAAAAAATCTTATCCAGAAAATAATGATGAATTGTAGGCATCACATAGCTTAGGACAAAGAATAATGCAGTATATATTATTGGAAGAATAAGAAATAACAGCAATACTATCAATGCGGTTAAGTGCTATTGCATCTTCAAAGATAAGGATAAGAAAATGAATGATTCATAGATCTGCATGGAAGCCGAGTTTCACAAATTGATGTTATTAATTCACAAGCTGGATAATGGAACCCAGGGGTCATTTTTTAACATATGATAAATTTATAAATGTGACTGGAATCTAGCAATGGAAGATGACAAATGAGGGAACTCCTGGGTGGTTTAGTCATCTGAGCACACTTGACACTTTTCTTTTAAAAGCCAATCATTTTTACACACAAGCATAATGATCGATGTCAGCGCTAGACTAAAAAAATGACCTTTACTTAGTTTACATATAGCCCAACCACACGATGCTGTAAGTCTACATCAACTCTCATAATATCCATAAAACTCTCCATAGCATACAAATAAGCCTCTTCTTTACTGAAGAACAGGTCTCTGGGAAACAAAATCCACATAGAAAACTTTAATTTACTATTTTGCCAGTCAGGTATTCTGAACCATGCCACAAGCCAGTATTGGGACAGACTGGCCCAACCATGGGGTATATCAAAGCATAATTTCCCCCCCGTAAAACTATCCTACATGAGCGTAACAAACCCCCTAGGTTTTTTCTTTTTACTTATCTGTATTCCCATACTTACCAACATTTGTATCCCAAATAGTGTTACATTTTAAACCCACCCTATTCCACCTATGAATGCCCCAAACTTTCAAAGACATTCCTCTTTTAGGCAAATTGGCAAAACCCCTCCCCTTTTGTAATTCAGGTTGTGGGACAGTCCCCCAAAAAAATAAAAAAATGTTGGCAACTGGGTATTCCATTCCTAGTTCCAGGACACCTCCTCCCAACTTAGCCCAGGACTGAGAACCATCTTTCATAACGGTTTCTAGCTTTTATAGGTGGAGCCTCCCTGTCCTGTTCTCTCCCAGATCTCTATGTGAAGTATTATATTTGATTACGAAAGGTTGGTCTGTTAGGAGATGTAGTCATTGAAATGAGAAGATAAAGCTAGAGTGAAAATGGCAAATTTCCATGGATATGCCATTTCAGTGTCCAATATGTGGTGCCCAGCTTGTGCCACCATGAAAAGCCAGCTCTCTAATTATTATTCTGTGTTTCTCAGTTTTAGAAACTCCCCACATGTGGCCCTAATCTTTTGCTTGGACATTCAACAGGGGTGAGGAGTGTAAGAGCACCATGCAAACTACACCCCGCAAGGCATTTATTAAGGGGTGTAATGAGCATTTTCACCCACAGCTCTTTTCCATAAATGATTGCTCTGCAGATGGTGCAAAGTAAAAATTGCAATTTTTCCCTAGATATGCCAATTTAATGGCAAACATTTTGTGCAGTCTGTGCCACTGGAGACACCCCCCCCCCAAAAAAATTGTTAAAAGGGTTCTCCCGGCTATGGCAATGCCATATATGTAGAAGTAAACTGCTGTTTGGGCACAGTGTAGGGCTCAGAAGGGAGGGAGCGCCATTTGGCTCTTGGAGCGCAGATTTTGTTTGATAGTAGTTCTGTTTGATTATTACTGGTAATTTAGTTTATAATGTTGGGGCATGTGTAAGCTGGGCAGAGTACGTCAGGGGCATAGTCAGGTGGTATAATAATGGGGTGAAAAAAACCAATAAGATAATCCATAGATGTGTGTTACGCTGTAAAGCAATCCTTCATGCACAGGCCAGTGTTGCACCGATAAATGTCCTTCCTTATCCCCCTTTTGGTCCACACTCTGCATTTTTGCAGTTTGGGGAATTTTGCTGGGAAAGCATTGTCCCGGTATAATACGGGCTCCCTCCTTTCCAGCAGATATGTTTGGGTCCTCCCCTTCCTGGTTCCCTAATTTTAGGGCTTTGATAAATCGCCTCTTGAAACAAAAGAAATGTTCCCTCGGGCCTGCATTTCTGCAGTTTTTTCTTTCCTGACATTAACTTATTTTATTTTTTCATAGACATAGTGGTTTGGGGGCTGTTTTTGTGTGGGGCGAGTTGTAGTTTTTATTGGTACCATTTTGGGGTACATGCGACTTTTTGATCACTTTTTATCCTATTTTTTGGGAGGCAAGCTGACCAAAAAACAGCAATTCTGGCATCGTTTTTTTTTATACAGCGTTCAACATTCGTTATAAATTACATATTAACTTTACTCTGTGGGTCAGTATTGTTTCGGCGATACCTAATTTATAGCACTTTTTTATGTTTTACAACTTTTTGCACAATAAAATGACTTTTGTTAAATGAATGTATTTTTTCTGTGACCATGTTGAGAACCATAACGTTTTAATTTTTTCAACGATGGAGCTATATGAGAGCTTGTTTTTTGCGAGGCGATCTATAGTTTTTATAGGTATGATTTTTGTATATATGCGACTTTTTGATCAATTTTTATTCCAATTTGTGGAAAGCCCGGTGGCATTCTGGCATTGTTTTTTTTTACGGCGTTTACCGCATCAGATAAATAACATAATATTTTTATAATTCAGGCCGTTACGGACGTGGTAATACCAAATATGTATGGTTTATTTTATTTTTTTTAATAATAAAAGACTTTAGAAGGGAAAAAGAGCGATTGCATTTTATTACTTGAAACTTTTATTTTTTACAACTTTTTTTTCATAGTTTTACACTTTGTTTTTTTAATCCCACTAGGGGACTTGAAGGTCCAACAGTCTAATAGGCTTCCATAATTGGCAGACCAGGAGGCAATTGTTAGGCCTCCTGTTGCCATATGAGCTGTTGGTACCCCTGCGATCGCATCGCAGGGGTACCGATTTGGCTACAACCCACTAAGATGCAGCAATCGCTTTTGATTGCTGCATCTAAGTGGTTAATGGCAGAAATCTGAGCTAGCTCCGGTCCCTGCCATTACAGCAGGGTGTCAGCTGTATCATACAGCTGACATCCGCTGCTGATGATCCGGGCTCAGCTTCTGGGCCCGCACCATCTTCCCGTTGGTACCGGAAGTCTTTTAGGCCCTGCCTCTGGGTGGGCCTAGGAGGCTTCCATACTCGGCAGACCGGGAGGCCACTGTTAGGCCTCTGGTTGTCATTGCAGCCATCGGCACCCCAGCGATCTCGGCGGTTACTTTTGACCGCTGCATTTAAGGGGTTAATGGCGGGGATCAGAGCTAACTTCGTTCCCGCCATTACAGAAGGGTGTCATCTGTAACATACAGCTGACATCCGCGGCTGATGGCACAGACTCAGCTTCCGAGCCGTGCCATTCATTTGTCGTAAGTATACGACAAATAGCGGGAAGCACTAGCTTCCCATGACGTATAATTATGACAAATGCTGGAAGGAGTTAATGGATCCATCATGTGATGGACACCAGAGATGCCTGACAGACCCCTTTGACTTACAATGGGGTCCGTCTGGTTCCGCTGCTGTGTCCGTCTTTTTTACTGGATACATATTGCTGCATGCAGCGCTATTTTTCCTGTAAAATTTTACAGACTCTGCAACGAAGGCTTTGACGTGTGAACATAACCTTACTCAAAACTTTATGTAGATTTCATTCAAATTCCTTTCAGCGTTAGGGCCTAATATTTGACCCCAAAAATATAATCTTCTGTCTAACATGATGTGCTTTAGGAAATGTAATGTGAAGTGATATACTCTTCTTTTGACCTAAAAGTGGCCAACAACTTTTTTGGGTGAAAACTTTCTTGTCTGCAGTTATTATGAGTTCTTATAGTTACATGCTCCTCAAGCCTGTAAAGTAACTAAATGTAACATCCGTGGTCGCTGACAACGAACTCCTTCCATCCTGCCGACGCCTTTCTCTCCAGAGATGCCAGCACATGCGACCGTCCTGTTCCACAGTGACCACTAGGGTGCGTTTGCGAGCTCAGTCCAGCCTTAAAGAGCCAGAGTGCACACATATCTAAGATTGAGTTGATTGCTCCCAGAGCACCCTGGACTATAAGAAGGGCCCTGCCTCTTCCTTCATTACCTGAGTGTTGTTTGTACCTACCTGTGTCTGTCTTTGCAAATGGTCCCTTGAGTGTTTTCCAGTTCCAGTGTTCCTATTCCTGCTACCTGTATCCTGTATCCCGTGCTACCATGTTCCTGTGCTATACAGTGTTGGAATCGTGTTGTGTCGCCTACTACACCCGCTGTGTTTCACTGTACCTGTTGTCTGCCTGCTGCCAGAGTTCCATCCGAGCCTAAACCATCGCTGTTTGCCAAGCTGCTATACCACCACGGCGGTACGGCCCAGTGGGTCCACACCCTCGTCGTGACACTAAAGTTATAGCTACATTACACTAATCCTGAGACAGCCTGCATTATAGGGCAGAGCTATATTCACAGTCTTGCTTGTCGTCGTTGATAACAGTTGACAAACTGTTGACAGACACAACTTTAACCCGTTAGTGACCACCAATACGCCTTTTAACGGCGGCCACTAACGGGCTTCATTCTGATGCATATGCCTTTTTACGACACTGCATCAAGATAAAGTAAACAGAGCAGGGAGCCGTCAAATCTCCCTGCTCTCAGCTGCCAGAGGCAGCTGAAGGCGTCCCTGCTCTGCCGTGTGAGATCAATATAAGTATCGATCTCACCCGTTTAACACCTCAGATGCGGTGCACAATAGCGTGCACCGCATCTGAGTGGTTTTGGAGAGAGGGAGCTAGCTCCCTCTCTCTCCCAACGACACATGGCGATACGATCGCCAAGTGTCTGTGTCTCCAATGGCAGCCGGGAGCCTAATAAAGGCCCCCAAGTCTGCCAGAGGCATGACCTAGCAAGATGCCTGTCCGTTTTAAACGGACAGGCAGTAATACACTGCAATACAAAAGTATTGCAGTGTATTATAACAGCGATCGGAGAATCGCATATTAAAGTCCCCTAGTGGGACTAGTAAAAAAGTTAAAAAAAGTTTAATAAAGTTAATTAAAAATAAATTTGAAAAAAAATTAAAAACCCATCTTTTCCCCTTACAAAATGCTTAACTATTAAAAAAGCAAAATAATGCAAAAAAGTTACACATATTTGGTATCGCCGCGTCCGTAACGACCCTGACTATAAATCTATTACATTATTTAACCCGCACGGTGAACGCCGTAAAAAATGTAATAAAAAACTATGGAAAAATTGCTGTTTTCTGTGAATCCTGTGATAAAAAGTGATCAAAAAGTCGCATCTACTCCAAAATGGTACCAATAAAAACTACAAGTCTTCCCACAAAAAAAAAGCCCTCATACAACCGCATCAGCGAAAAAATAAAAACGTTACGGCTCTTCAAATATGGAGACACAAAAACAAATAATCTTGAAAAAAAAGCATTTTTACTGTTTAAAAGTAGTAAAACATACAAAAACTATACAAATTTGGTATCGTTGCAATCGTAACAACCCGCTGAATAAAGTTATTGTGTTATTTATATCACACGGTAAACGGCGTTGATTTAAGATGCAAAAAAGAGTGGCGAAATTTCAGGTTTTTTTCTATTCCCCCCCAAAAAAAAGTTAATAAAAGTTAATCAATAAATAATAGGTACCTCAAAATGGTGCCATTAAAAGATACAACTTGTCCCGCAAAAAACAAGACCTTATACAGCTATGTCGACGCAAAAATAAAAAGGTTATAGCTCTTGGAATGCGACGATGGAAAAACTTAAAAAATGGCTTGTTATTAAGGTTTAAAATAGGCTGGTCATTAAGGGGTTAACGGCTTAGCCTAGCTCCTATGATGCACCGGAAGCGTTAGATGTTACTGTACAGTGTCTGGTGTAAATCCAATAGTTTCAGTTAAAGTCTAGGAAAGTGATTCCCAACCTTTTTACCATGAGACAACCCTTGAAAAAAAATTCCTGTCCTGAGAAACCCCTACTAACATGCACACATTGAATCGATAACACACAGTTTTCATACTCTCTCCTATACTGTTGTATACCATAGCTTGGGGCCAAAATTACCACGATGAGCATTGTCCTTATTGCATCATAAAACAGAAACATATTTATTTCCTATTCTTTATAGAGCACCATCTTTTTCTGTAGCTGTACTTGAAGGTAGTATCTAGTCTACATATTTTGGTATATATGCCACAGTATTATTTATAAAAGAAAATGAACAGGAAAAAGGCAGTGTATTATTGGGTAACGGCGCCAGACTCAGGAGGACAAGGAACGAGGCTAGGTAAGTTTGATCAAGGTGATGTTTTTATTCAAACGACGACGCATTTCTGGACCGGACTGGTCCCTTCGTCAGGTCCGATCCAGAAATGCGTCGTCGTTTGAATTAAAAGATCACCTTGATCAAACTTACCTAGCCTCATTCTTTGTCCTCCTGAGCCTGGCGCCGTTACCCAATAATACACTGCCTTTTTCCTGTTCATTTTCTTCTATATGCTTTGTCCCCGGTATCAAGGAATTATCACAGAGGGACTGCAGTGGGTGGCAGCCGGCAATCTACATGATCTCATTCCACACATAGCCTCGGAAGAGCGCCGTTAATCCCTCACCTTTTTTACGCCGCTGTGCAGCAGTATTATTTAGGCATTGTAAATAAGTAAAAAATTAGGAACACCCATTCTGTCTAGACACACCCACATTAATTAAGCCACACCTACTTGTTGCAGCAGCCTACTGAGTGATGACCCTATAGCGAACACCTCTGGGTATAGTTGAAGGTGTTAGTGTAATACATTATGTGTGAAGCTCCCAGCTGCGGAGAGTATAATTACCCAATTCCAAAAATCAATGTGTTTCTTACAAAATGGATTAAAGGCTTTGTAATCACTGACCACATATGGGCCATGCAGGGAACTTAATTCTGTGAATTGTCAATACCTCAAAACAGCTATAATTAATGGAATCATGTAATATCAACATTCATTTATAGAGACCTCTTATGCCATTATCAAACATTATTAAAAGCAGCAGCAAGCGCTCTGCAGATTTGTATAATTATGAAACACAAGGAATTCATTGCCAAAGTACAGTCATAATGTTTTCATTAAAGAGCTATGCCAGTTCAAACAAATAAATGTTATTCTTTGCATAATGAAAAATTGTACAATTTTCCAATATACTTTGTGTACCAATCCTTGCAGTTGCTGTAAGGAATTGCTAGATTTCTGCTTGCATTCATTTAAAAAAAAAATTCATTATTTACGTCCAGAGAATGAAAATCTGTCCTGATCGTGTGATGGGCACACTGGTGCATGGCTCGTAACAATATACAGCTGTGATAACAATACTGTACCTGTAAGGAGTCGTGCACCTGTGTGTCCATCACAGACCGGGACACATGCTCCTTCTCTGGGTGTAAACTATTAAGGCTCTTTGTAAATGACTGTAAGCAGAGATCTTGAAAACTGCAAAGAATTAATACAGAAAATATATTGGAAAATTGTATAACTTTATTATACAATGAATAACCTTTATTTGTTGAAATTGTAATACCCCGTAAAATAAGTCAAAGGAGATAAATGTAATAGCAATAACTAGACTTGACTTGTCACGACCAGTAACTATAACATTTCTCTGTTCCAGCCTATAAATTGCCATATGTCAGACATGAGTGTAGATTGGGTAGATTCAATGAAAAAAGCATCTTGGAAGAGATGAACTTGATCTTATTTGGCTGAACTTTCCATTCAGAACCTCAAACTCTTATTTCTATGGCAGACCTTATTCATGAGGCAAAGTGAGCAAATCATCTTGGCAGCACTCTTGGCTTTGCCATCCATGACATACGAGCCTGGTGTTTGATACTTCGTCCTCGCCCTTTCCGTGGTTCTTGGGCCAGGAGTAGTTCCTCTAGAAAGAGCCCTTAACAGGTTCTTGACACCTAATAGCAAAGGAGATAGGACCAACCAGGGCCTCCCTCTCAAAGGGCCCCATAGTAGCTGCATGTGCTGCCTTTTTAGTACGTACACCCATGTTCTTTTCTGACTGTCCACGCTTCACTGAAAAGTCCAACTTTATTGCAAGTTAATTTAAACTCCCGCAGTCAGTTCATCTTAAACAGCACAGAAGAACCTTAGAAGATTGGTTGACTAGCCTGCTGAAAATGGAGAAGCAAGTGCAATTTTTCATTATTCTTCAGGCAGTAGAAAGTCTAGAATTGATCACAGATCACAGATTTGCACATTTTTGATTTTCATCATGGTCATTAACATCCATCCATGACTAATGTTTAGGTATTTAGAACTTGGAGTAACAGTATAATACTTATTATGGCTTGAAAAAACAAAAATTTTGATAGTTTCTGGATCACTTCTTCATTACAATAATTTGTAGAATGTTGTGGTATACCAGATAATGAAAATTGCGATTTTGTAAGTCCTAGAAGTATATTGCAGTATATCATGTAAGCGATCCAAAGATCACTGTTTCAAGTCCCCTTGGGGAACAAGTAAAACAGTAAAATAAAGTTTTTTTTTTAAATAAATAAAAAAAAAAAAATAATTAAATGTTTAGAAAAAACACCTTTTCTCATTTTCCCTCAAGCGCAATGTAGGTAAAAAAAATTAGCGTCTGTAAAAGTCTGAACTATTACAATATATCATTATTTCGTCTGCACGATGAACGCCATAAAAAATAAAAAATTTAAAACGCCAGAATCGCTGTTTTTTGATCACTTCACCTCCCACAAAAATTGAAATAAAAAGTGATCAAAAAGTCTCATGTACCCCAAAATGGTACCAATAGAAACTACAGCTCGCCCCGCAAAACATAACCTCTGGTACCACTGAATCGACGGAAAAATAAAAAAGTTATGGCTCTCAGAATATGGCGACAAAACTCAAATTTTATTTTTATCAATGATTTCTTTCCTTATAAAAGTAGTAAAACATAAAAAAAATATATAAATTTGGTATCACCGTAATCGTATTGGCCCGCAGAGTTAACATGCCGTTTTTACTGCACGGTGAATGCTGTAAAAACAAACGTCCCCAAAAGATTGAGGAATCACTGTTTTTTTCTTATTCTACCCCACAAATATTTTTTCCCAGTTTCTTCTACATTATATGGTACAATAAATGGTGCCGTGAAAATCTCGTGCCGCAAAAAAACAAGCCCTCATACGGCAATATTAATGGAAAAATAAAAAAGTTATGGCTTTTGGAAGGTGGGGAGGAAAAAAAATAAAGTGAAAATCTGAAAAATGGCTGCAACAGGAAAGGGTTAAGTGTAGTGGATCTGTAATGATCTGATTCCTGTGCACAATTTCACGGTCAGCATCCCCTTTCTTATGACTTTGATTAGGGTCGAGGTAATAAGCTGTCCCCAGGTGCTCTAGCTGGTCCGGTCGGGTGGTTGACTCTCTGGATAACAGCTAACGTGGGTGGAATCAAACATTACAAGGACAATAATACGTTTGGTTGCTATGAAGTCTCTTTAAAGGGGTTTTCCACTTTCCAATAACTTTTAACAAACACATAGCAAATAGCTGTTAGACAAACTTTCTAATATACCTACCTTTTTAAAGATCTTGATTTGTCCTAATCGCAACTCCGGTCACGTGATGCCGCCCTCATTGGAAATTCTGGACTTACGATGACGTCCCGACCGTTCAGCGCTCTTCCTCACTTCTGGACGAAAGCCTCTTCCGGCCGGCTCCCTGAACAGCGCATCATCAATGACACTCGTTCAGTGGGATGTCCCAACAAATGAGGCTTCAACCGCGCGCAAAGCATCTCTTTTGAACCACGCATGCTCTGGACTATGAGCATCCATTGCGCCTGTGTTCTTCTTTGCTACTCAATGATGTACTGGGAGCAGTAAAATGGTGATGGGGAGGATTGAGTGTGGACCTGAGGGTGTAGTGAGAGAAGCCGTGCATGCCGGGAGCAGACCAGAAGCTGTCATAGAAGCAACGGAAGCAGGTCAACAAAATGCAGCATGTCAACAAATAAAGTTTACAGCACCGAAGTTACTGAAAAAGTAATAAAAGGTATTTAGGGGGGTTTATGTGTTGGAAAATAAAGCGGCCGACAATAAATTTAAATATACAGTGAAGTAAATAAGTATTTGATCCCTTGCTGATTTTGTAAGTTTGCCCACTGTCAAAGACATGAACAGTCTAGAATTTTTAGGCTAGGTTAATTTTACCAGTGAGAGATAGATTATATTTAAAAAAAAACAGAAAATCACATAGTCAAAATTAGATATATTTATTTGCATTGTGCACAGAGATATAAGTATTTGATCCCCTACCAATCATTAAGAGTTCAGCCTCCTCCAGACCAGTTACACGCTCCAAATCAACTTGGTGCCTGCATTAAAGACAGCTGTCTTACATGGTCACCTGTATAAAAGACTCCTGTCCACAGACTCAATTAATCAGTCTGACTCTAACCTCTACAACATGGGCAAGACCAAAGAGCTTTCTAAGGATGTCAGGGACAAGATCATAGACCTGCACAAGGCTGGAATGGGCTACAAAACCATAAGTAAGACGCTGGATGAGAAGGAGACAACTGTTGGTGCAATAGTAAGAAAATGGAAGACATACAAAATGACTGTCAATCGACATCGATCTGGGGCTCCATGCAAAATCTCACCTCGTTGGGGTATCCTTGATCCTGAGGAAGGTGAGAGCTCAGCTGAAAACTACACGTGGGGAACTTGTTAATGATCTCAAGGCAGCTGGGACCACAGTCACCAAAAAAACCATTGGTAACACATTACGCCGTAATGGATTAAAATCCTGCAGTGCCCGCAAGGTCCCCCTGCTCAAGAAGGCACATGTACAGGTCCGTCTGAAGTTTGCAAATGAACATCTGGATGATTCTGAGAGTGATTGGGAGAAGGTGCTGTGGTCAGATGAGACAAAAATTGAGCTCCTTGGCATTAACTCAACTCGCCGTGTTTGGAGGAAGAGAAATGCTGCCTATGACCCACAGAACACCATCCCCACTGTCAAGCATGGAGGTGGAAACATTATGTTTTGGGGGTGTTTCTCTGCTAAGGGCACAGGACTACTTCACCACATCAATGGGAGAATGGATGGAGCCATGTACCATCAAATCCTGAGTGACAACCTCCTTCCCTCCACCAGGACATTAAAAATGTCTCGTGGCTGGGTCTTCCAGCACGACAATGACCCGAAACATACTGCCAAGGCAACAAAGGAGTGGCTCGAAAAGAAGCACATGAAGGTCATGGAGTGGCCTAGCCAGTCTCCAGACCTTAATCCCATCGAAAACTTATGGAGGGAGCTGAAGATCCGAGTTGCCAAGCGACAGCCTCGAAATCTAATGATTTACAGATGATCTGCAAAGAGGAGCGGGCCAAAATTCCATCTAACGTGTGCAAACCTCATCATCAACTACAAAAAACGTCTGACTGCTGTGCTTGCCAACAAGGGTTTTGCCACCAAGTATTAAGTCTTGTTTGCCAAAGGGATCAAATACTTATTTCCAAGTTGATGTAAACTTATACCAAGTTGATTTGGAGCGTGTAACTGGTCTAGAGGAGGCTGAACTCTTAATGATTGGAAGGGGATCAAATACTTATTTCTCTGTGCACAATGCAAATAAATATATATATATAATTTTGACAATGTGATTTTCTGTTTTTTTTTTTTTTATATAATCTATCTCTCACTGGTAAAATTAACCTAGCCTAAAAATTCTAGACTGTTCATGTCTTTGACAGTGGGCAAACTTACAAAATCAGCAAGGGATCAAATACTCATTTCCTTCACTGTATATTAGATTTCAGGAAACCCCTTTAAACATACCGATAAGGATGTATGGAACATGGGATCCCCAGGATAGTAGTAGTCAACAGAAGCAGAAGTAGTCAGACAGAGACAAATGCAGTGCCAGGATTGATGCATAAAACATATTTGGATAAGCGGGGGTCAGTAACCATAAGGTAGCAGAGCAAGGTATCGGATACAAAAAGGAGGTAGTTCAGTAATAGATATTGAGAAGCCGAATATACGGTACAGCAGGACAAAGCAGAAGAGAAGAGAACTTTAACAAACCTGGTCAAATAGGAAGTCAAATTGAAATAGTAATGTAAAGGAGCACACAAGCCTAGCTTGGGAATACCTTATGCCTGCCACTTTGGCCAGTGAATTGCCAATTTAAATATGGCAGCTTACTCTCTAATTGACCAGGTGGCCGTGCCCGTGAGCTCTGCACATGTACTACCCATCGTCATTTCAACTCCTGCTGCCAGACTCATTGCAGTGGCTGACAGGGAGAGACAACGCTTGAGCTGGACAAGGTGAGTACATGACAAAATCCAAAGAAATTAGACATATTAGTCCTTAATTTAAACTATTCATAGCTTTAGCAAAAAAACAAAACAAAAACCTGAATGTGTGAATCCAATTTTAAAGTGAATGTCCACCTTTTATCAACTTGTTATTAGGTCCAAAATTCTGTGCTAAATAATTTTTCAATAAATCTTTGTAATGGTTGAAACTTAGTTTTGCTGATACATAGCTCCTAATCACCTTCTTACACATAAGGCTACATGCACACGTTGCGTATTTTGCTGTGGAAAATACGCACCAAAACCGCAGTAACACGCAGGAAATTCGCAGGTAAAAACCGCACCTAATTGTGCGTTTTTCTATGTGGTTTTTGGTGCGTTTTTTACGTATTGATGCGTTATTTTTGGTGCGTTTTCATGCTGTGGATTTTGGTGCGATTTTTCTCAGCACTATGCATATACAATTCGCAAGTGGAAACGCAAGATAAATTGACATACTGCGGATTTTAAAATCCCCACTGCTGGTCAGTTTACGTGCAGAAAAATACTGTACATGAAATTTCATTGACTATGCTTGTACTGTATTTCGCTGCGGTTTTGCCACACGCAAATACGCGCGGCAAATCACACATAATACGCATTGTGTGCATTGACCCTAAGCGTTCTAGCTGCATGCAGCCACCATTAGGAGGAGCTTAGGAGTTTACTTCAAACTGTTTTATTATTGAGTTCAATGTATGAGAGTATGCAGTTATCTCCCATGCTCCCTCTAGTGGTGGCTGCTAGCAGTGAGGACGTTATGTTTTCACTCTATGACCATGCAAGAGATTTGACGCTCTAAAGACATATTGAAAAATTTATCAGCACAGAATTTTTAAGCTATTTAGATTACAAAAAAAAAAATTGTGTTCCAAGTGTGGACTTTCACTAAAGTAAATCAGTCTATGTATTTCACATATCAAATCAATATAACAGTATTTTAACCCCTTAATGACCAGCCTATTTTAAACCTTAATGACCGAGCCATTTTTTAAGTTTTTCCATCGTCGCATTCCAAGAGCTATAACCTTTTTATTTTTGCGTCGATAGGCTGTATAAGGTCTTGTTTTCTGCGGGACAAGTTGTATTTTTTAATAGCACCATTTTGGGGGACATATTATTTATTGATTAACTTTTATTAACTTTTATTTGGGGGGAAAGAGAAAAAAACCTGAAATTTCGCCACTCTTTTTTGCGTCTTAAATCTACGGCGTTTACCGTGTGATATAAATAACACAATAACTTTATTCAGCGGGTTGTTACAATTGCAACTATACCAAATTTGTATTGTTTTTATATGTTTTACTACTTTTACACAGTAAAAACTCATTTTTTTTAAAATTATTTGTTTTTGCGTCTCCATATTTGAAGAGCCGTAACGTTTTTATTTTTTCGCCGATGCAGTTGTATGAGGGCCTTTTTTTTGCGGGAAGACTTGTCATTTTTATTGGTACCATTTTGGAGTAGAAGAGACTTTTTGATCACTTTTTATCACATTTTTTTAAAGTCAGGATTCACAGAAAACAGCAATTTTTCGATAGTTTTTTATTACATTTTTTACATCGTTCACCGTGCGGGTTAAATAATGTAATAGATTTATAGTCGGGGTCGTTACGGACGCGGGGATACCAAATATGTGTAACTTTTTAACTTTATTTTGTTTTTTTAATAGTAAAGCATTTTGTAAGGGGAAAAGCTGGGTTTTTCATTTTTTTTCACTTTTTTTTTAAAATTAACTTTATTAAACTTTTTTTTAACTTTTTTACTAGTCCCACTAGGGGACTATAATATGCGATTCTCCGATCGCTATTATAATACACTGCAATACTTTTGTATTGCAGTGTATTACTGCCTGTCCGTTTAAAACGGACAGGCATCTGCTTGGTCATGCCTCCGGCATGATCTAGCAGGCATTCGCTCCAGGCAGACCTGGGGGCCTTTATTAGGCCCCCGGCTGCCATTGGAGACACAGACACTCGGCGATCGTATAGCCGGGTGTCGGTGGGAGAGAGAGGGAGCTCCCTCCCTCTCTCCAAAACCACTCAGATGCGGTGCTCGCTATTGAGCACCGCATCTGAGGGGTTAAACGGGTGAGATCGATACTAATATCGATCTCACACGTTCGAGCAGGGACGCTCCCAGCCCTCAGCTACCTCTGGCAGCTGAGAGCAGGGAGATTTGACAGCTCCCTGCTCTGTTTACTTATTCCGATGCCGCGACATAAAAAGTCTATGGCATCGGAATAAGGCCCGTTAGTGACCGATGTAAAAAGACTATGGGCCGGTCACTAACGGGTTAATGTAATGAAATATCAACATATTGATATGGAAAGCTTTACTAATATTTATTTTAGTTATTTTCTTCCTGTTGTATCCCTTTTGTCATTGTGATTACACTTATTCTCTTCTTGAATCACTTTTAAATCTGTCCTTTCACTTAAATTCCTGAGCCTACATGCTTTCCTCTTCCAAACATCACAGTCATCCTGCACTCTCTCTAATCTCTCAAGGACTTCTGCCTTTTGTAGTCTAGAGATACTTATTATTCCTGCTGCTAAACATTTCCCTTGTGTCAACTAATCTCTTGTTCTAGCAACTTACCTCCTAGCCTCCCAAGCTTTAAAGGGAATGTGTCGCTAGAATTATTATTATACAATTAAGTATTTGAGTGAATTACACATTGTTTTAATTTTTTTAATTTTTTCACAAATCAGGAAATATTATAATTTAGATTCTAATTTTATAACATTTCTATGTGCTGGTCACTAGGGGGAGCAGTTCCCAAAATTGCAGCATGGTCACTGTGGTAAAGTAACCCCATTGATTTATGCTGCAAATTTGGGGTGGACACACTCTCCTCTAGTGTCCTCACACAATCCCCCTCCCTTCTTCTGGCTAGTCTTCAAACCTCCTACACTGTGTGCCGCCATTTTCTGAGCGACTGCGCAGTGTAGGAGGATTAGATACATTGCTCACACAAACATACACGAACATAATACACACATCACATACACGAACATAAATTACCTGCTCTTGCCGCCTCCGCTGGTTTACGCTCCTTGCGCCTTCGCTTCGTTGAACATATGGCCGGAAGCCGCGGCCGGAAGTCGTCATCTTACTGTCCGGCAGCGGCTTCCGGTCCACATGAAAATGGCGCCGGATTTCGCTCTACGAACGAGCTTCGTTTTGGTCTGTGTGAGAGCAGCGCATGCGCCGTTCCCACAAGGACAGCGTACGCTTCTATGAATGGAACGGCTCCTATTCGAATTTTCTATGGGGATGTATGTGCTGTATTCCATCTCTGTATGTGTCGTTAATCGACCCATACAGAGATGAAAAAAAAATGGCTGCCCCCATAGAGAAGTAAAAGTTAGAACACAGTAAAAAGTTTAATGTCACAACACTAATAAATAAAAATTTTGTTTATCTTTTATTAAAAGCAATATAATAATAAAAAAAATCATGACACCTTCCCTTTAAAGCGGACCTATCACATTTGACATGATAGAGAATAAATTTAAAATGTTAAATGTGTTGTATACTCACATTTATTAAAGGGATCCTCTATCATTCTCTTACTTGTACCAGCACTCTAAGAAACGTTATCATTTACATTTGATAAATGTCACAGGGGTGAAGCACCCATCGACACTAACAGAAAACAAAAGGCACAAGTAACTCACCAGTGGACAAGTGGAACCCAATAGTGAAGGTAGTAGAAGATTGAGACGATGCATAAATGGAGTGGATAGCAGATGAATAGCTTGTAAGCGGTTAACAGGCGAATAAACAGTGGACAAGAGTTTACAGCATTCACTGACCCTATCTGAATACTATCCCAAAGCAGGGTAAGACAACAGCTTGGCAGCTGTCAAACGCACAGAAAAGGCAAATAAACCAGTGGAACTACTGATCCCAGGATACACATAAAACCACTATACAAAAACTAGATCTCTCAGGGGACCAACTGGTCCCACAGTATAAACAAACACATAGACAATTATATAGTCACCAACCAGAATATGGAAAGAGTTTAGCACATGGCAGAAACAGTATAACCAGCACCTGAGTAATCCAGGCCTGAAGTATATATAGACCAAGGAAAAATATTCCGCCCTAATTAACCAGGCAAAGCTAAATGATGACCAAATCCAGACTCAGACCAAAGGCATTGCCTAGCAACGCCCAAACACAGAGATAACAGAAATCATTGATTAGCATAAGTCCTGCTTCTAATCGTAACTGTGAATAAGTTTGTTTTCTCACCCATATCCATACAGCACTTTATATGAATGGGCTACACACTGGGCCTGTGGGTATTTAACTACCAAAAATAGATATTGGGATGCACTCCTTAATCAATTGGCGTGGTGCTAGTAAGGTAGGGACGAGAATCCCACAATATTGGAAATATATAACCCCAGCACACACAGAGGTACGCAAAAGATCCAGATGTAAACAAATTTAAGTTTTATTGCAACAAAAGATGGTAAAGTTGAGGTGGAAAGCGACTTGGTAAAGACGTTTCGGCCGAACCTCGGCCTTTGTCATGGTCGCTAAAATGATAAAGAATAAAATGCTTTTACAAAGTTGGCAATAAAATTTACAAAAATACAGTATGAACAAATGAAAAATAATATGAAAATAACATATATAGATGAGTTATCTCTGTTTACATGAAATTATATAGCGCTGTCACCTCAGATATACACAGAGAACAATTATTGTACATTATAAGGAAAAAAATAAATTATAAGAAAAAATAAAAATATTTTAATACTGAACTGTATAAAGAAAATTGCGTGATCAATTAGTGGAACACGTAACACAAGAATTAATGAAATCATAATCATCTATGAAAGAATGAGTCATAATGATCTATAAAAAACAAGACCAGGGGCTGAATAGTCAGAACAAAATTAAATTAAATATGCTCAAGGAGGATATAGCAGTATATAACTGTATGGGGCACAAACAATCTGGAAACCTCTGATGGTAATGCAATACCTAGGTTACATATATTGATTTAGTTTTGTTATTGTGGTGGGGAGAGGAAAGAGTCCTCACTGTAGACCATACCATAAAGTACCGGTAGAAAATAAAGGATAGTGTGGAAAGGAACAAACACTAGAGTATAAACTAAAGGGAGAAAGTAAGAGGAAAGACATGTGCTGCTGTACCTGTAAGACGATATCACTGGTATGGGTTGTCCGCCGGATATTCCCTGTGTGTCTGTGCTATGTGAGTTGCGTCTGTGTTTATACCAGACCAACCGGAACTGACGTCAGTGGTACAGCCAGTACCACTATACAAAAACTAGATCTCTCAGGGGACCAACTGGTCCCACAGTATAAACAAACACATAGACAATTATATAGTCACCAACCAGAATATGGAAAGAGTTTAGCACATGGCAGAAACAGTATAACCAGCACCTGAGTAATCCAGGCCTGAAGTATATATAGACCAAGGAAAAAAATTCTGCCCTAATTAACCAGGCAAAGCTAAATGATGACCAAATCCAGACTCAGACCAAAGGCATTGCCTAGCAACGCCCAAACACAGAGATAACAGAAATCATTGATTAGCATAAGTCCTGCTTCTAATCGTAACTGTGAATAAGTTTGTTTTCTCACCCATATCCATACAGCACTTTATATGAATGGGCTACACACTGGGCCTGTGGGCATTTAACTACCAGCATGTGCATGTTTAGTTTAGTGTTGTAAATAGTAAATCATATTCATGAGAAAACCTAAACTTTTTTTGTACCTTTAGGGACTTTTTATGTAATTGCACAGGCAATATATGTTTATTATCATACTTTCTCTAACCCCTTAAGGAGGCTCTGTCACCACATTATAAGTGCCCTATCTTCTACATACTGTGATCGGCGCTGTAATGTAGATTACAGCAGTGGTTTTTTTTATTTAGAAAAACGATACATTTTGACGGAGTTATGACCTATTTTAGATTTATGCTAATGACTTTCTTAATAGACAACTGGGCGTGTTTTTACTTTTGAACAAGTGGGCGTTGTAAAGAGAGATGGGGTTCCCCCTAAGACCCATCGGTGGCCCACGATAGCAGGCTGCCAATTGGGTGCCTTGATAGCCTAACAAAGTCTCCCAGGCCTGCCACGGCTGTATGCCTAATAGGCCAGAGACACAACCTTATAGACAGCCTGTCAGTTTTAGGGTATGTTCACACGCACTATTTACGGACGTAATTCAGGCGTTTTATGACTGCAATTACGGCGGAAAATACTGCTTGAAAGCATCGGCAAACATCTGCCCATTCATTTGAATAGGTTTTACGATGTTCTGTGCAGACGGTCATTTTTTTTACGCGCCGCTGTCAAAAGACGCCCGCGTCAAAGAAGTGCATGTCACTTCTTGGGACGTAATTGGAGCCGTTTTCCATTGACTCCATAGAAAAACAGCTCCAATTACGTCCGTAATGGACGCTGCGAAAAACGCCTGCACATGCCATTACGTCAGAAATTCAGGAGCTGTTTTCTCCTGAAAACAGCTTCGTAATTTCAGCCGTAACGGACCTGCACGTGTGAACATACCCTTACACTGACAGGCAATAATGCATTGGTATAGAAAGTTTACCAAAGCATTATGTAAGCGATCAAAAGATTGCATTGTGATGTTCTCTAGTGGGGGTAAATAAATAGTTAAATAAATATTAATAAAGTTTATTAGAAAGAAAAAGAACACAGTGAAAAAATAAAATAAAAAAAATTCTATTAAAAGTGGTATTATTTTGTGTAAACAAAAAATAAAGAATACATATATATGGTATTGGCATGATCATGACAACCTGAACAATAAAGGTAATATGTTATGTAAACCGCAAGATTAACAGTGCAAAAAAACGCAAAAGACAATGGCAGAATAGCTTTTTTCCGCCCCACTCCCAATTTTTTTTAAATAAAAGTTAACCAATAAGTCCCATATACGACAATATGGTACTGTAAAGGGAAGTGTTTTATATATTTATATCGATGTACATGTGAGTATATATATATATATATATATATATATATATATATATATATATATATATATATATAAAAGAGCCCTTTTTCATTGGCGAGCCAAGTCCTGAACTGTTGGCAATTTTATTTCTGTATTTTTTGTACAATAAAAATTGTGTTAAAACGTGAACTGAAGATAGGCGGAGAGGCGTGGACTGATAACATACGTACACAGTGAAGTGTTGTGTTATACTGTGCGCCCAGACCTTGATGTTTGGACGAGTAACACCATTTTATTTAAGGCTTGATACAGGTTACAATTGATTTCAGCGAACCTATTGTTTTTTTGTTTTCTTTTCTGAGGTATTAACGTTTTTATTTTGCTTTGCGGCGTGCTGCTCTATGGCGACAAATTGTCGGCCAATCGAGCAACACATTAGAGTCTTCAGCAGTAACCAAGAGGACTTCTGATAGAGTGAGTATGGATTTCTCCACACTTAAACAACTTTCTAACCATAGTTCATTCAACCCACCTACATACAAGTCAGCAGGAATGCTGTGGTCCACTCTGCTGGACGAGGCTTATGCGCATGATAAGATGTGCATCAGCAAGAGGAGTGTTTTTAACAAAACCTCCAAAAGGCTCCACAAGCTGGCTAAACTGATGTGTTTATGAAGAGACGTAGAAGCCTGAGAACTCAGAAATGAAGAGTGATTCCCCAAATCTTCACTGCCAGTGTTGTGTCAACAATGTGAAGCAGGTTTGTGCTTTGCAGACACAACTGGCAGAGAATGCTCAATGTAAAATTGATAGAGATAAGCAAATTTACATGCTGGAATCGCAGGTGATAGTTTTGAAAAATCGTGGTGATGATATTGATGCACAGCTGACTGAGTCTTATGCTGTGATCAATGCATTTAAGGATAAGGCGGGATATACGGATGCCATCATTGCCAAGTTGAATGATGAGCTTGCTGCTAGGTCACAATTGGTTGCCAGTATGCAAAACATCATAAAAGATTTCTCAAAAATGTTACCGGCCTTGTCTTTTTCAAGGTCTGATTCTGCTGTAAGTTTGTCCTCTACAGGGCAAAAAAGGGGGAGTAGAAAGAGTGATGGATCAGATGGCCCAAATCGTGATCCCATCCAGTAACCTGAAGGTAACATTGTTACGAAAGTGTTACGCAAATGTAAGGGTACGATAATCAGAAGTGCGTCCCTAGCCATACAGAACTTTAAGAGATCATGCACTGGTGACTGCCCTAAGTCCAGCAGATCATGTACTGTTAAATGTTTTGCATGTGCCGGCTCAGGTCATATTGCGAAGTACTGCAAGTCTTTGGGTACTAAGCAATGTGGTCCTGTTAAATGTTTTAAATGTGGTAAGATAGGACATATTGCTAGAAACTGCCATGGTATGAGCAACCATGGAAAGCCTAGTAATGAAGCAATAGAAAATGACCACATTACATCAAATTGTGGATTTTGGAAAGGACAAAATGGCTACATGACAATCTCCTCCACACATTTGCTAAACCATGTGTTCAAAGATCTGAATAACGAACCACAACTGGTTTGCAATTCAGCTGTGAATTTCAAGAAGGCCTCAATTTACATGTTCACAGTTAGGTGTTATCTCTTTGATGTCTGTACTGTGTGTTTATGGTCTGTTGTTCGATCCCTGTTCTTTTGTTGTCATTGTGTTTTCTTTTGTGGCTCCTTCACAGATTCTATTGTGGTATATTCCTGGTTATCAGTAGTTATGTAGTTATACTATATGGGTTTTGTCTGTATTTATAATGCATAATTAGAAAACCACTCCAGGAAAACAACTGGAGAATCAACCATTGGATAGTGGTGTATTTGCGCCCAATGTTTTAATTGCTCTCTATTGGGATAACGTTGAAGTTGTTATTATACTGTGAACTCAGGTTGAGCAGTGCGAACAGGTAACATAAGTTCACGGTGTAGTGTTTTATGTTATTTTGTGCACCTAGACCTGGGGGGTTCAGACAGGTAACACAACTTCATCTGAGGCCTTCTACAAGTGCAATTAAATACAGTGAATAACAGTATGGCTGATTCTTTTGTGTTTAACTGGAGTAGTCCTTTAGGAAAGGTTGACAGGGGGAGGTTACCCTGGCTTTACACCCATATCTTGATTTTAAAATAATAATGAGTTTGTTAAGATGGAGATATAGTTCCACAAACCTGAGAATTGTGAAAATCCACAAAATGGTGCTTCATCTATAGCTCCCCTCAGATATCCTAACCTATAAGAGCAGCCATCCATATCTATCTGTACAGATGGATGTTGGAAGAAGGAGGATGCGATACTCTGCCAAGGTAGTTAGGACCAGGTGCTTAGATACCAGTGTTGAGATACCGAGGGGACCTGTGAGATGAAGGTCAACCCAATACCCTCTTCAAGCGTAAGATACATGGATCAAGGTTATTGGAGTTGGTACCGAGTGCAATATGTTTACCACACCATCTATGCGACTAATTGCACCGGAAGAGGAATACTCCTCCATGGAGCATTTTTACCTTTTTGTATTATCACAGGTATCAATGTAGCAGAATGGAAGAACTCCAGTCACCCCTGAGTAGAGGCTCGATATCCGCTCAGATGCTCCTGTAGGACTCCAGCTGATCCTGAGCTCAATGAGGAAGAGGATATCGTGGAGGAGCTTAAAGAGTCTGAGAATCGAGCCTTCATCCCATTCCCTGAAAAGAGACTCAGAGGTGTCCTGATGGGAGAGCCTGTTTGGGTTCAACCCTAAAGCAATTTTCTTCTTCAACCTGCTCATCCACCCTGTGATAGTACTGATGGGTGAAAGGACTTGCCGACCAAGTAAACTAGGTCAGGCGTAAAAGCATGAACTTGGACTAAGGACATAACACCAATACTGTCCTACGACCCATAATCATCAAGTTTATGTATACACTACCGTTCAAAAGTTTAGGGTCACTTAGAAATGTCCTTATTTCTTAAAGAAAAGCACAGTTTTTTTCAATGAAGATAACATTAAATTAATCAGAAATACACTCTATACATTGTTAATGTGCTAAATGACTATTCTAGCTGCAAACGTCTGGTTTTTAATGCAATATCTACATAGGTGTATAGAGGCCCATTTCCAGCAACCATCACTACAGTGTTCTAATGGTACATTGTGTTTGCTAACTGTGTTAGAAGGCTAATGGATGATTAGAAAACACTTGAAAACCCTTGTGCAATTATGCTATCACCGCTGTAAACAGTTTTGCTGTTTAGAGGAGCTATAAAACTGATATTCCTTTGAGCTAGTTGAGAATCTGGAGCATTACATTTGTGGGATCGATTAAACTCTCAAAATGGCTAGAAAAAGAGAGCTTTCATGTGAAACTCGACAGTCTATTCTTGTTCTTAGAAATGAAGGCTATTCCATGCGAGAAATTGCCAAGAAACTGAAGATTTCCTACAACGGTGTGTACTACTCCCTTCAGAGGACAGCACAAACAGGCTCTAACTAGAGTAGAAAGAGAAGTGGGAGGCCCCGCTGCACAACTGAGCAACAAGACAAGTACATTAGAGTCTCTAGTTTGAGAAATAGACGCCTCACAGGTCCTCAACTGGCAGCTTCATTAAATAGTACCCGCAAAACGCCAGTGTCAACGTCTACAGTGAAGAGGCGACTCCGGGATGCTGGCCTTCAGGGAAGAGTGGCAAAGAAAAGGCCATATCTGAGACTGGCTAATAAAAGGAAAAGATTAATATGGGCAAAAGCACACAGACATTGGACAGAGGAAGATTGGAAAAAATTGTTATGGACAGACGAATCAAAGTTTGAGGTGTTTGGATCACACAGAAGAACATTTGTGAGGCGCAGAACAACTGAAAAGATGCTGGAAGAGTGCCTGACACCATCTGTCAAGCATGGTGGAGGTAATGTGATGGTCTGGGGTTGCTTTGGTGCTGGTAAAGTGGGAGATTTGTACAAGGTAAAAGGGATTTTGAATAAGGAAGGCTATCACCCATTTTGCAACGCCATGCCATATCCTGTGCACAGCGCTTGATTGGAGCCAATTTCATCCTACAACAGGACAATGACCCAAAGCACACCTCCAAATTATGCAAGAACTATTTAGGGAAGATGCAGGCAGCTGGTATTCTATCTGTAATGGAGTGGCCAGCGCAGTCACCAGATCTCAACCCCATAGAGCTGTTGTGGGAGCAGCTTGACCGTATGGTACGCAAGAAGTGCCCATCAAGCCAATCCAACTTGTGGGAGGGGCTTCTGGAAGCATGGGGTGAAATTTCTCCCGATTACTTCAGCAAATTAACAGCTAGAATGCCAAAGGTCTGCAATGCTGTAATTGCTGCAAATGGAGCATTCTTTGACGAAAGCAAAGTTTGAAGGAGAAAATTATTATTTCAAATAAAAATCATTATTTCTAACCTTGTCAAAGTCTTGACTATATTTTCTAGTCATTTTGCAACTCATTTGATAAATATAAGTGTGAGTTTTCATGGAAAACACAAAGTTGTCTGGGTGACCCCAAACTTTTGAACGGTAGTGTGTATATATATATATATATATATATATATATATATATATATATTTATTTGTGTAATGTAATATGAATCAATGTGTCGTACAAAAACTTTCAAGGTGTACATATAGACACTCTAGGTGTAGATATGTGTCCGCAACATGGACATGCCCATCCCACAGTGAGTGAGTGTGTATGTGTAGGCGGACATATATTTACAGCCTGTAGTCACCCCATTTACATGTGGACCTTTCACGTGTTTATGGAGGAGTAGTGAGAGATGCTGGTTGAGCATGAATCTCTATATGTACCTATGGTTTGGGGGGAATATTTTTGTATGTTTGATTATTTTACATTTTGTGCGTATGATTGGGTGGTGTGTAGGAACCCTTAGGGACAGGTAAGGTACACACACGCCCTTGTAGGTAATTGCCGCCTCAACCTTAGAACTGGTATGTTTCATAAGATGATGGATTGAATGTTAGGTAGAGGGGAAATGGAAGGATGTTCCGCCCCACAATTGGATATCTAGGTACCGAGACATCGCCTCCTACTCAGGGATGTTAACCTGCCATGATAGAGTAATGGATATCGGCCCACAAAGATTGTTTTGTCTTCAATCAAGATACTGAAAAGAATTGGAAAGATAACGGATTGCGTACAAAGGTTGTCGAAAGGCGGGCTAAGCCATTCCAAGGCTGACCGTGTGAGGGCACAAGTATCCTTACACGGGTCGGCATGCTAAAATGGGATCGGCCGCTAAAAAGACCTGCTGACGCCGCTAAAAAAGAGGAAAAGATTCACATGAAAGATCAAGATCCAAGAAAGAAGAAGATCAAGGATAGATTTTGAGTTTCTATGGACTTTCAGCTTCGTTCTATAGACTTTGAGTTTTGTTATAGACTTTGAGTTTCTATGGACTTTTTATGGACTTTGAGGTTCTGTCTATGGACATTGAGATTAGTTCGATGTGCTTTGCGTTTATATGGACTTTTGAGTTTGAGGACTGGCAGGAAGGTGTCCTTGAGGCGATAAGTGATGTCCGAAGTACCTATATCCAAAATTACACTTCATTCCATCTACGACCATTACCAGTAACAAGGTTGAGGGGGTAATACAGAACAAACACTTCCACAAATTTCATTGTCGTGTTCCCGACAACAGGGGGATTGTAAAGGGAAGTGTTTTATATATTTATATCTATGTACGTGTGAGTGTAGATATATATATTTGTCCCTCCAGAAAGGTGTATATTCATCTCCCTACCAGGTAATGAGACAACCTGGGGTATGGAAACCATAAACAGTGAACAAATCCAGGAAGCAGGAAGTTCCAACTGCCCTTCCATCCCCCTACTAGGTAATGGTATTCCATGAGGTAGCCATGA
This sequence comes from Rhinoderma darwinii, assembly GCF_050947455.1. Classification (NCBI taxonomy): domain Eukaryota; kingdom Metazoa; phylum Chordata; class Amphibia; order Anura; family Rhinodermatidae; genus Rhinoderma; species Rhinoderma darwinii. The sequence continues at coordinate 93,358,769 of NC_134691.1, forward strand.
GGCCCAGGCCCCTTCCTCTTTCGCGTGCATGAGCTGTGATGTCACACAGATGTGCACGGACAAGGTATAAGAGGGTCAACGGTCCCACACTCCTTATTTTCTTGCTCCCAACGGACTACCCTTCCCTCCTGGTCTGCTCTCTTTTCCTGCCTACCTGAAGACACACCAACTACCACATGGACCGCTAAGTATCTACGTGTAGCAGCAGCTACACGTTATGCTCTCCCCCTCCTTACTTCAACCCTTTACCTGCATATCCCCTGGTACCTGTTTAACCCTTTCCCACCATTTACATGCTATCCCCTGGTACACAGCAACCCATTCCCCTTGTTAACCCTTTATCCTCCTGCTGTCCCTGGTAACCCTTGCTAACCCTTAGTGTACAGGGATAGTTAGTGCTAGGAAGGAGTGGTACAGAAATAGTGAGCGTGTATTGTATTGTAACGTAACTGTATTCATATGTATGTTTAGGTATGTGGGTGGCGGTATAACGTAGGTTTGTGATACCGTGGTTATACTGTACTATGTATAGTGTGAGTATACTCAGTATATATTAACGTGTTATGTGTATTGGGGTATACTGATACTATACGGTGATCGGTTACTGTGTTATTGTATTGTAACGTAACTGTATTCATATCTATGTTTAGGTATGTGGGTGGAGGTATAACGTAGGTTTGTGATACCGTGGTTATACTGTACTACGTATAGTTTGAGTATACTTAGTATATATTGTTATATGTATTGGGGTATACTGATACTATACTGTGATCAGTTACTCTGTTCTATGTTTGGTGTATTTTATATGTAACTGTGATTATTCATAGTAATAAATATTACCCTTTATTTACTATACAATTGTATTTACTGAGTCGTATACACTTACGTAGCAGCAAAGCAAGTAAATTAACGTTAGTATGAGGAAAAGGTAGGGGAACTAGGCATAACCCTAGTGACCCTGATTATAAAGGGGGTATTAATGGTGGGTGACACAAGCAAGTGAAATCCACTATTATACCTGCCCTTTTACACACATGTGTGTGTGTGTGTGTATATGGCGATATAGATTCTGTTTTGCCTTAAGCATACCAACCAATGGAATAGAGGTAATATATAATTTACACGGCACGGTGAACGGTGAAATTTAAAATGCAAAAAACAACAATTGCACAATTTCATTTTTTTTCCATTCCTCCCAAAAAGAGTTAATAAAAGTTACTCAATATGTCATGTGTACCGAAATGGTGCCATTGAAAAATACATCTCATCCTGCAAAAAAACAAGCCCTCAATTGGCTTTGTCTTACAGAAAAATAAAAAAGTTATGGCTCTCTGAATGCGGCGACGCGAAATAATAAACAATTCATGCATGCCTTTATGCCAAAATAGGCTTGGTACTTAAGGGGTTAATAACATACCAAGCTGCAGGAATTTTTAACTTCCTTCAGTTGCCTTGCAGAGCTCTGAGCAGACAGAGGCTGTTTTATGACAGACTGTAGTCTAAACTCCATTGACAGCCTGTGGTCTGATGAGTAATTTACAAGGCAACTAAGGAAAATGTCAAATACCCTGCAGCTCTTATAGGAACTTTCTATGAACATTATTCTGAGATAAATGTTTTATGTTATAAAGAACCTGAAAGGAAGATGAGTATACGGCTACTTCTGTATGCTTCAGTGCATAATGCATATGGCATAATGTTATTTCCATTACCCTATTAATAGAGTACCTTACGTATTACTGCATGTGTATAGCTTTGTAGGCTGATACCTGAGAACCCCAAGATACGACAGCTAAATATCTTTTATAGACCACACTTGTAGTGCTCTTGTATCCTACAGCAGTATGGACTTAAGGACCTTTCACACCAGCCGACCATCGGCAGGTGCAGCGAACACCGATCAACAAGTCATCGTTGATCGGCGCTCGTTTGCTCCTGTCATACAGAGCTATGGATGGGGACGAGCGATCGTTACCACGATCGCGCGTCCCCATACATTATCATCATGTCGGCAATGCGTCTCCCTGTACACATGGAGACACGCTGCCGACAACGATAATATTCCTCTTTTTTAAAACGATGCGACCAGCATATGAACGAGCGTTTAAATGGCCAATATTGAAGAGTAACGGGTCTTGGACACATAAGAATTTCAATGATATATGTAAAATTAAGAGGGTTAGTGTAATATATCAAGATGATATTAGTAGTTAAAATACTCGACTAATGTTTACTTGTCTTTTCTGGGGCAAAAACAATTGTTAGAATCTGCCTAAGAAGTAAATCTGCCTAAGTAAACTAAATTCTAGAAATGGCCACAAGATGGTGCTATCTGGTGACCTGTACGGTGCCAACAATGACAAAGTCTCTGCACAGATGCTTGAGATTTTGGCATAAAATGATGATACGGTCTGTATGCTATATCATTATAAGTTATTAACATACCTGGCAATACGCAGGGAAACTATTGGACGTGTGTAATTAGCTTCATTGATATGTTTGTTTTTAAAAAATGGTGTCAAAAATAGAATGTGAAAAGTAAAGCGCTGCAGTCTATGTGGAAATGATCAGATATAATATATAACCTGCAAAGAAAACCTGCTTATGGGCTTGTCCGCACGTAGCGGAATTGCTGCGTTTTTTCCGGATGGAAAAAACACTGCAAATACAGTAGCAGCAACGTGGATGAGATTGAACAAATCTCATCCACACGCTGCATAAATACTGAGCGGAAAAAATGCTCAGAAATGGACCTGTAGTGCGGAATTTTATTCCGCAGAATGTCAATTGTATTTGCATAATCGCTGAATATTTGATGGGGAGGTAAAACCCGAAACAAATAGCAGTTGTTGCGTTGTTTTGCGGCAGGTTCGCAGCGATTCCTCCGCAGCAGACTCATAGGATCAAATTTAATCCCAGGGGGCCACCCAGAATTCCCTGCTGCGCACAGGACGGATACGCTGAATGCTTTTACGCAGCGTATCTTCCCCGTGTCAACCCGGCCTATAAGTGTACATGTGCCTGTGTTGACTTTCAAACTTTTGTAACTGTCCTGTCCTTTTATGTATGGCAGATTTACGGCTTGTCCACACATGCGGACGAAAAATATGCAGCAGAATACAGTAGCTGCAAAGTGGGTGTGATTTAATAAATGTCATCCACACGCTGCGGAAAAATTCACCTGCGGTGTGTCATTTTAGTTCCCCGGCATGTCAATTATTGCTGCGGAAAGTGCACTGATTTCCTGCATTTTTCTGATGTACTGCATAGTTTTCTTCGGAAACGCTGCAGAATTTCTTACAGGGGTGGAAATGACATCACAGGAAGAAGAAATATCACCATCACACAGCCCTTGAAAAAACGCACCAAAAAAACGCAGTGGATTGTCTGCCAGTTGATGCATAAATGCTACAAAAATTTTCTGCAGCACATCCGTTACGTGTGGACAAGCCCTTAGGGTATGTTCACACGGCCTATTTTCGGCCATTTTTCGGGCCGAAAACGGCCGAAAAACAGCCGAAAAATTGGAAGCAGAACACCTCCAAACATCTGCCCATTGATTTCAATGGTAAAATCGGCGTTCTATTCCGACGGGCCGTTTTTTTACGCAGCCGTTTTTCAAAATGGCCGCGTAAAGAAACGGCAGCGAAAAAAGTTCATGTCACTTCTTGGGACGTTTTTGGAGCTGTTTTTCATAGACTCTATAGAAAACAGCTAAAAAACGGCCGTAAAAACGCAGCGAAAAACGCCGGATATTCAGATGTTTTTGGCTAAGCGTGTGAACATACCCTTAGAGAGAATGCATGTTCATTAGAAAGTTCTATAGACACTTCACAACAGACTGCAGCAGCCGATGAAATTAAAAATATAAAACGGAAGGAAAACCATCTTCATTTTTAGATAATATTCAATGACAGCCGGCTAGCCCCGATAAACTGAATTTACTGCACAAACGAAACATATTCTCTCTATTATACTGACATGAGAAGGTAGTTAGTATATTAATTAAATAGATTTTCTAATTTACAAGTTAATTTAAAATAAAATGGTTTATTATATGAAAAATACTGATGACATATGGCTAGGATACCCATGTCTGATCGTTGGGGGTCCGGCCATTGTCTCCCATGATCGCTAGAATGAAGTTTGAGCGTCGCTAGGAATGTGCTGTGCCACTTAGGGGGGATTCACACGAGCGTGTATTCGGTCCGTGCGGGCCGCGTGGTTTTCACGCGGGACGCATGGACCAATACAAGTCTATGGGGCAGTACAGATAGTCCGTGCTTTTTGCGCAGCGTTTGTCTGCTGCGCAAAAGCGCGACAGGTTCAATAACTCTGCGTATTTCGCGCATCACGCACCCATTGAAGTCAATGGGTGCGTGAAAACCACGCAGGTTGCACGAAAGCACTTCCGTGCGAACCGACTGAAACAGCGCACCAGCTGTCAAAAGGATGAATGTAAACAGAAAAGCACCACGTGCTTTTCTGTTTCCGAACATCCAAACGGAGTGTCTTTGCGATGAGCGAAGCCGGACAAGCGAACCGAACTTCACCGGGTTCGGCCGAACTCGTTTTGGCCGAACCCGGCAAAAAAATTATCGGTACGCGACGTCAGGAGATAGTCACTGTCCATGGTGCTGAAAGAGTTAAACTGTTTCAGCACCATGGACAGTGACTTCCGATCCCAATATACATGAACCTGTAGAAAAAAAAACGAAGTTCTGACTTACCGATAACTCCCGGCGTCTTCCTCCAGTCTGACCTCCCGGGATGACAATTCAGTCCAAGTGACAGCTCCAGCCAATCACAGGCCAAGCACAGGCTGCAGCGGTCACATGGACTGGCGCGTCATCCAGGGAGGTGGGGCCCGATGTCGAGAGGCGCGTCACCAAGGATGCGTCACCAAGGCAACGGCCGGGAAGTTCTCGGTAAGTACGAACTTCTTCTTTTTTTCAACAGGTTTTTCGATATTGTGTTCGGCATTCACTGTCGAGGGTGCTGAAAGAGTTAGCTCTTTCAGCACCTTGGACAGTGACGGGCGTCGACTAGCCTCATCTCTATGATGGCGGCTGCGCAAAAATCACGCAGCCGCGCATCAGACACGGATGACACACGCAGCTGTCAAATGGTTTTTGCGCGCGCAAACAACGCTGCGTTGTTTGCGCGCGCAAAAACGCAACGTCCGTCTGTATCTCCCCTTAGACTGACGGCTCTGCTTACCTTTATTCAGAGGTCATATGACCTGTTAGACTGGATTCATACATAGCATTTACTCACGTTTGCAATGGAGTTTTTCACCTCTTTTTTTTTTTTTTCAAAAGACGCTGCGGCCAAATGTTAATTTGAAGTCTATGTTAGAATATCAGAAAGTCTACATCCACAATGTTTTGGTTTGTACCCGCTGCATTAGGATCATGCCCAGCAGACTTTAGTACCTCTAGGCCTCCTTCACACACAGAATTTTTCTGGCGTTTTTAAACTGCATTAAAAATGCTTCTAAAAACACTAGCGTTTCCAAAACAAAACTTGTAAAATGTTTTTTCTGGAGTCTTTGAAGTCCTATAGAGAAGCCTAAAGAAAAACGCCATATCCAGAGCATGCTGTGTTTGGAAAAAAAAACAACACTGACCACAAAATTGCTTTATAAATATCACAAACAAAAACGCAGTTGTGTGTAATGCAGTTGATATTTTATTATAGACTTCAATGTAACACCTGGCTGCACTTAAAACTGCCTGAAAAAAACGCAGCAAAAAAAGCCCTTAACGACATGTGACGTACTGGTATGCGGCAGCCGTTACGGGGAAGTATGGAGCGGGCTCTCGGGCTGAGCTCGCTCCATACACAGCGGGTGATGGCTGTGTTACACAGCCTTATTATCGAAGAAAGCACGGCACCGAGTATAGAAGGCTGCTCAGGTAGTGTTCAACTCCATAGTATTTTAGAAGAAAACCTGGCACTCCAAAAATTCTTTGTTTTTGAACAATAATTTTATTTGCAATCCACAAACTTAGACAATGTGACGTTTCGGTCAAAATAATAAGACCTTTTTCAAACAGTCGGATTGCGTTTAGAATGAACAACAGGAGCTGCGCTGTGCTGCGATGTCTGCCACTAGCAAGGAAATGAGCGCGCAACAAAATTGGTATTGCTGCATCCGTAAAAGTCTGAACTATTACAATATAGCATTATTTAACGCGCTCGGTGAACGCCTTAGCTCCCCAAAAAAAATTGAACAAAATGTGATCAAAAAGTCATGTAGCAACAAATTATACCAATAAAAACCACAGCTCGTTCCGCAAAAAATAAGCCCTCACACCGCTCAATGCACGGAAAAAAAAAAAGGGTTTTTTTTAACAAAAAGTTTTCGTTTTTTTAAAAGTAGTAAAATATAAAGAAATCGATATAAATTTGATATCACCGTAATTGTATTGAGACACAGAATAAAGTTAAGTTGTTGTTTTTATCACACGGTGAAAGATGTAAAAACAGAACCCAAAAAATAATAGAGGAATCGCAGTTTTTTCCAATTGCAGCCCGCAATTTTTTTTTCAGCTTCCTAGTACATTATATGGTACTTTAAATGTTACCAATAGAAACGACAACTCTTCCCGCAAAATATAAGCTCTCACACTGCTCTATTCACAGAAAAACAAAAATGTTATGGCTCTTGTAAGGCGGGAAGTGAAAAATGAAAATAAAAAAATGGCTGCGTCCTTAAGGGGTTAAAAACATCACGAAAAACGCACAAACAAAACAGCAAATGCTGTGTGTAACTCCAGCCTAAAGTACACTTTCACTTATTTTTGGAAAAGCAGGATGCCATTTATTCTTCCGATGGGGCATAATAAACTTGTCTTAGTGACACGTACTATACCTAAGACCAGACAAATCTTATAATGCACTTGTTCACAGTAGGATTTCTCTAAAAAATTAAAAACCAAAGAATGAAGCAACTTTGCAAATAGTCTTAATAGTCCTCCCATCATTTTGCATCTGCAGCTCCTATGCAGACCTAGGCATCCCCATGGTACCAGACTACAAAAAGACCCTGTATCGTCTCATCCTTCATTATGCTTCTTCCATCTGTCCTCTTCTTCTTACTGACGTACGATGGTAGGTTAGCAAGCAGGGATGGCAATATGACTGTAGAATCAGATTGTTTGTATTCTGTTACCATGGAGATACGTACATGGGTCACCATAGAAGCTGCAGACACAAGATAATAGGAGATTTTTAATGGAGACTATTTGCAAAGTTGCTTCATTCTTCATTTTAGATACATGTGTACAATAAAAAAGAATGGTTGTGGAGGTGAACCTTTCCTTTTATTTTATACATTGCCCCTTGGAGATATTCATGTTTTATTGTGTAACTTCAATTAATTAGAGAGGATTAACTTAGCCCTTTGATCAACCAACAAAGATGTTTTCACTTCAAAGTGATCTACTTACATTACAATTATTAAACACAATATAACAGAATGCAGAACGCGTCACTCCAAGTCATTATTTAGGAGAGGGTATTTGGCAGCAATTACTTGTCTTGAGTGTGTGTAGATAGGTCTATCGGCTTTTCTCATGGAGGTGCTGCAGTACTTGTCTGTTGCTAAATTCTTAATTCATGGCTCCAATGCAACAGAACATAACTTGAACAGCTAACTTCAACTATAGTCACAAATTCTCAATTTTGGCTACTCCAGAATATATATATTTTTTTAAGCCATTCCTGTGTAGGTTTCGCATGATGTCTCTATTATTTGGAAAATAAGGCTGAATTCACACGAGCATGTTCGGTCCGTAAAGGACGGAACGTATTTCGGCCGCAAGTCCCGGACCGAACACACTTCAGGGAGCCGGGCTCCTAGCATCATAGTTATGTACGACGCTAGGAGTCCCCTGCCTCTCCGTGGAACTACTGTCCCATACTGAAAACATGATTACATGTGTGTTCGGTCCGGGACTTGCAGCCGAAATACTCTCCGTCCATTACGGACCAAACATGCTCGTGTGAATCCAGCCTAAATCTCACAAATTGCAGTTCTCCTGCAGACTGCAGCAGGTTTTCGTACAGATTTTCCATGTATTTCACTGCATTCATTTTATCCCCTACCTTCATAAGCCTTCTACAGCTTGCGTTAGAGAAGCATCTCCACTGCTTGATGCTGCTACCACCATGCTTTATGGTGTGTTATTGGTGCTGTACATAGTACATATTTTTAATAACCAAAAAGCTAAGAACATAGAACCTATATTCGATAGTTGTCAGAGTGTCCAACATGCCTTTTGCCAAACTGTAGTTACGTATATTGTATATCAGTTTTCTCAATACTGGCTCTCTCCCATAAAGCTGCGTCTCGAGAAGCACCTGGGCAAAGTTGGCATATCCTTCTATCTTATATCAGCTACATAGGTGCTCCAGCATTGTCATAGGTCTCTTGGGGCCTCTCTCACTAGTGCCCTCATGCATAGATAGTCACTCAACTTTTAGGAACAACTTGCTCCATACAGTTTCCTTGTATCCTGTCTTTTCAGTAACCTTGTCATGGAGCTGCTTGGAATATTCAGTTGTCTTCATGGTGCTATTTTTTGCCTGAAAATTGTTTCACTAGCAGATGGACCTTCCATATACTAATGTATTTATACATCTTTACTTATATTTGACACATTGAATAGTTTTAGTGTGGCAAGGACTTTAGTAGTTAATTCAGTAGATTTAATGCAGGTGTTGATCATATTTTAATGACATATTACCTTGTCGGTGACGCTGTTTTGGTTCCTTGTGACCTTGGATAAAACACTTTGTGTCCCAGGCAACCAGACCTGTTTGCTAGACGTACTGTAATTTTGCCTCATCACGTCCCTGATCAGAACTGAAGTGCTGTAATAAGATTTAAGTATAAAACTGTAATGATCGGTGCAGAAGATTATTAAGGACCAATAATTTATACCGACCCACCATGGCATTTATACGGGCCAACTGAGTCTTAAGGTAAAAAACTTACTGACTAAACCTAGGAAAACAGGCTGCAATGAGCTCAGGTAACAGAGAATATATGAGCGTGGAAGGTGCTTCCTGCGCCCGATTAACTGGACGCCATTCTGTCCATTATTTATCATGCATATACTATATCAGTAAGGAGAGCTTGCGGGGAAGAGTTTGTGGTTCACGGTACCTCTAGCCGGTTAGATAGTTTCCATGGTAACATTACTCATCCCGTTCACCTGAAAGATTGCAAGAGTGGAGGCAGCCTGCTAATTTAACCCACAGACTGCTGCTCACATGTGACTTGCAATGAAAGTATGCAGAAAGACCTCAGTAAGTATGTATTGGTAAATTTATAGTGTAAAATACACTATGAATGATATATTAAAAATGTTAAAATGACACAAAGGATGAACAAATTTATAGCAATATTCTAAAAGTTGCTTTGCAAAGTTTGCAACACATAATTTCAAAGTGGCACAGGACAAAGTTGGTGCTGGTGAAAATCTGCTGTGACTGCAATGCAATAGCAAACAAACAAAGATGCAGCAGAACTCTGCGGGCGCTAAGATATATGCATACATTGAATATATGGATTATTTAAATTCACATGACTACTTTATTCACTATACTTATAAATGTACATGTAAAGGATCTGCCAGGTACTACGTCTGTGTATACTCCCGGGATTAATCAGTCGACACCTTAGGCCAGACCTCTTAGACTGACACCGGCTTCCACCAACCAGGGTGGCAGGCTCAGGAGTGGGAGAGCCTATCGCGGCCTGGTCAGTCGGAGTTAGCTCCGCCCCCTGTCCATTTATACCGGCCGTGTTCTCTTCCTCAGTGCTTGTTATTCTTCTTGCTCCAGCCTGCTTCTGCCGTGCTTCTGCCTTGCTTCAGTTCCGCTTATCCTGCTTCGCTTTGCCCCTGGCTTGCTTCCTGCTCCGTGCTCTCGTTGGTATACTCCACTACATCCTGATCCTGACTGACTCATTCACCGCTCCGTTTCCTCGCGGTGTTCCGTGGGCTACTGCCCCTTCCCTTGCGTGTTCCCTGTTTGTACTCCCTTGCACTTAGACAGCGTAGGGACCGCCGCCAAGTTGTACCCCGTCGCCTAGGGCGGGTCGTTGCAAGTAGGCAGGGACAGGGCGGTGGGTAGATTAGGGCTCACTTGTTCCCTTCACCTCCTTCCTGCCATTACATAATAACAAGCCCATACCTAGTCTACCATTTCTCCTACGCTGATGCTATCATGGACCCCCTTGAGACCCTGACCCAGCAGATGCAGGGCCTCTCCCTACAGGTCCAGGCCCTGGCTCAGAGGGTCAACCAGGGTGACGCTGCCTTAATAGTACCCCTCACCTCACCTCTAGAACCCGATCTCAAGTTACCTGACCGGTTCTCAGGGGACCGTAAGACTTTTCTCTCCTTCCGGGAGAGTTGCAGACTTTATTTCCGCCTAAAACCTCACTCCTCAGGTTCCGAGAACCAGCGGGTGGGTATCATTATATCCCGACTCCAGGAAGGGCCCCAAGAGTGGGCCTTCTCCTTGGCTCCTGACGCCCCTGAACTTTCCTCCGTTGATCGTTTTTTCTCTGCCCTCGGACTCATTTACGACGAGACTGACAGGACTGCCTTAGCCGAGAGTCAGCTGGTGACCTTACGTCAGGGTAGGAGACCTGTTGAGGAATACTGTTCTGATTTTAGAAAGTGGTGCGTAGCATCTCGGTGGAACGACCCGGCAATAAGGTGCCAGTTTAGGTTAGGATTATCTGACGCCCTGAAGGATCTGCTGGTTAGCTACCCCTCTTCTGACTCCCTAGACCAGGTTATGGCCCTAGCAGTATGACTTGACCGACGTCTCAGGGAACGTCAGCTTGAACGTTTCAATGTTTTCCCCTCTGACTTCCCTGCGATTCCCCCCGAGGTCCCGTCTCCTCGCTCTTCCACGGAGGACTCGGAGGTACCTATGCAACTCGGGGCCTCCATGTCCCCTCGCCAACGTAGAGAGTTTCGCAGGAAGAATGGTCTCTGCTTCTATTGTGGGGACGACAAGCATCTACTGAACACCTGTCCCAGGCGCAAGAATAAACAGCCGGAAAACTTCCGCGCCTAAGTGATCATCGGGGAGGTCACTTGGGCGCACAGGTATTTCCCGTTAATATGAAACGCAATAAAATTTTGCTTCCCTTTCAGGTCTCGTTTGCTGGCCGGTCTGCCACTGGCAGTGCCTTCGTGGATTCTGGCTCATCTGCTAATATCATGTCTGTGGAATTTGCTATGTCTCTAAAAATGCCTTTTATTGATTTGCCTTATCCTATCCCGGTAGTGGGTATCGACTCCACTCCTCTTGCTAATGGTTATTTTACTCAGCATACTCCTGTTTTTGAACTCCTTGTTGGCTCCATGCATTTGGAGCAGTGCTCTGTACTGGTGATGCAGGGATTATCGTCCGATCTGGTATTAGGTCTTCCCTGGTTGCAGCTGCATAATCCCACGTTTGATTGGAATACTGGGGATCTCACCAAATGGGGTAGTGAATGCCTGATGTCATGTCTTTCGGTTAACTCTATTTCTCCCCGGGAGGAGGTAAACACGCTTCCTGAGTTTGTTCAGGACTTCGCTGATGTGTTTTCTAAGGAGACCTCCGAGGTGTTGCCCCCTCATAGAGATTACGATTGCGCCATCGATTTGGTGCCTGGTGCCAAGCTTCCTAAGGGTAGGATATTTAATCTTTCATGTCCTGAACGTGAAGCTATGAGGGAGTATATCCAGGAATGCCTGGCCAAGGGTTTCATTCGCCCCTCGACTTCTCCTGTAGGTGCTGGCTTCTTCTTCGTGGGGAAGAAGGATGGTGGTCTTAGGCCGTGCATTGATTATCGGAACCTGAATAAGGTCACCGTAAGGAACCAGTATCCCCTTCCTTTGATTCCGGATCTTTTTAATCAGGTTCAGGGGGCCCAATGGTTTTCTAAGTTCGATCTACGGGGGGCATATAACCTTATCCGCATCAAAGAGGGGGATGAGTGGAAAACTGCGTTCAACACACCCGAAGGTCATTTCGAATACCTGGTCATGCCCTTTGGGTTGTGCAATGCCCCTGCCGTCTTCCAGAATTTTATTAATGAAATTCTGAGAGTTTACCTGGGTAATTTTCTTGTAGTGTACCTTGATGACATACTGGTGTTTTCCAAGGACTGGTCCTCCCACGTGGAGCATGTCAGGAAGGTCCTCCAGGTCCTCCGGGAAAATAATCTGTTTGCGAAGACCGAAAAATGTGTGTTTGGGGTACAGGAGATACCATTTTTAGGTCAAATCCTCACTCCTCATGAATTCCGCATGGACCCTGCCAAGGTTCAGGCTGTGGCGGAATGGGTCCAACCTGCCTCCCTGAAGGCGTTACAGTGTTTTTTGGGGTTCGCTAACTATTACAGGAGATTTATTGCCAACTTCTCGGTCGTCGCTAAGCCTCTTACGGACCTTACTCGCAAGGGTGCTGATGTCCTCCATTGGCCCCCTGAGGCCGTCCAGGCTTTTGAGACCCTCAAGAAGTGCTTTCTTCTCGGGCCCCGTGCTGGTTCAGCCCAACCAAAGGGAGCCATTTATTGTGGAGGTTGACGCATCCGAGGTGGGAGTGGGGGCCGTCTTGTCCCAGGGTACCAGCTCCCTCACCCATCTCCGCCCCTGTGCTTACTTCTCTAGGAAGTTTTCGCCCACGGAGAGTAACTATGATATTGGCAACCGCGAACTTTTAGCCATTAAATGGGCTTTTGAAGAGTGGCGTCACTTCCTGGAGGGGGCCAGACACCAGGTAACGGTCCTTACTGACCACAAGAATCTGGTTTTCCTAGAATCTGCCCGGAGGCTTAATCCTAGACAAGCTCGTTGGGCACTATTCTTTACCAGATTTAATTTCTTGGTTACCTATAGGGCTGGGTCCAAAAATATTAAGGCTGATGCACTGTCACGTAGTTTCATGGCCAATCCTCCTTCCGAGAAGGATCCTGCTTGTATTTTACCCCCTGGTATAATCGTTTCTGCAACTGATTCTGATTTAGCTTCTGAGATCGCGGCTGATCAAGGTTCAGCTCCCGGGAACCTCCCTGGGGACAAACTGTTTGTCCCCCTGCAATACCGGCTAAGGGTACTCAGGGAAAACCATGACTCCGCACTATCTGGTCATCCTGGCATCTTGGGTACCAAACACCTCATTACCAAAAACTATTGGTGGCCTGGGTTGCCTAAAGACGTTAGGGCTTACGTCGCCGCTTGTGAGGTTTGTGCTAGGTCCAAGACCCCTAGGTCCCGACCTGCGGGCTTACTACGTTCCTTGCCCATTCCCCAGAGACCTTGGACCCATATCTCCATGGATTTTATCACCGATTTGCCTCCATCTCAGGGCAAGTCGGTGGTGTGGGTGGTGGTAGACCGCTTCAGCAAGATGTGCCACTTTGTGCCCCTTAAGAAACTACCTAACGCCAAGACGTTAGCTTCTTTGTTTGTTAAACACATTCTGCGTCTCCATGGGGCCCCAGTCAATATCGTTTCTGACAGAGGGGTACAATTTGTTTCCTTATTTTGGAGAGCTTTTTGTAAAAAGTTGGAGATTGATCTGTCCTTGTCCTCCGCCTTCCATCCCGAAACTAATGGCCAAACGGAAAGGACTAACCAATCCCTGGAACAATATTTAAGGTGTTTCATCTCTGACTGTCAATTTGATTGGGTCTCATTCCTTCCCCTCGCCGAATTTTCCCTGAATAACCGGGTCAGTAACTCGTCAGGGGTCTCCCCGTTTTTCTGTAATTTCGGGTTTAACCCAAGGTTCTCCTCCGTTTCTCCTGGTTGTTCCAATAATCCCGAGGTAGAGGACGTTCATCGGGAACTGTGCACAGTCTGGGCCCAGGTTCAGAAGAACCTAGAGGCGTCCCAGAGCGTACAAAAGATTCAGGCTGATAGTAGACGTTCTGCTAACCCCCGGTTTGTCGTCGGGGATCTGGTCTGGTTGTCGTCCAGGAACTTGCGCCTTAAGGTCCCGTCCAGGAAGTTTGCTCCCCGATTTATTCGACCTTATAAGATCATTGAAGTCCTCAACCCTGTCTCCTTCCGTCTGGAGCTGCCCCCATCCTTTCGCATACATGACGTCTTCCATGCCTCCCTCCTTAAACGCTGCTCCCCGTCCTGGTCCCCCTCGAGGAAACCTCCTGTTCCCGTTCTCACCCCTGAGGGGGTGGAATTCGAGGTGGCCAAGATTATGGACAGTAGGATGATCCAGGGCTCCCTCCAGTACCTGGTCCATTGGAGAGGATACGGGCCGGAGGAGAGGACTTGGGTACCTGCTCGAGATGTTCACGCTGGGGTATTGATCAGGAGGTTCCATCTTCTCTTCCCCACTAAACCGGGTCCTCTTAGTAAGGGTCCGGTGGCCCCTCATAAAAGGGGGAGTACTGTAAAGGATCTGCCAGGTACTACGTCTGTGTATACTCCCGGGATTAATCAGTCGACACCTGAGGCCAGACCTCTTAGACTGACACCGGCTCCCACCAACCAGGGTGGCAGGCTCAGGAGTGGGAGAGCCTATCGCGGCCTGGTTAGTCGGAGTTAGCTCCGCCCCCTGTCCATTTATACCTGCCGTGTTCTCTTCCTCAGTGCTTGTTATTCTTCTTGGATTCCTGGCCCTACTGCTGCCTTGCTCCCGCCTGCTTCTGCCTTGCTTCAGTTCCGCTTATCCTGCTTCGCTTTGCCCCTGGCTTGCTTCCTGCTCCGTGCTCTCGTTGGTATATTCCACTACATCCTGATCCTGACTGACTTATTCACCGCTCCGTTTCCTCGCGGCGTTCCGTGGGCTACTGCCCCTTCCCTTAGGTGTTCCCTGTTTGTACTCGCTTGCACTTAGACAGCGTAGGGACCGCCGCCAAGTTGTACCCCGTCGCCTAGGGCGGGTCGTTGCAAGTAGGCAGGGACAGGGCGGTGGGTAGATTAGGGCTCACTTGTTCCCTTCACCTCCTTCCTGCCATTACAGTACAGCTCCGTTGTTTTGACGGAATCAATACCGTAGTCGACTGCACTATTCATTCTGTCAAAACGATGGAACCCTTGCACAACTGAGACAAACAGAAACCATTGGCACCGGATCCGTCACCATTGAAATCAATGGTGATGCAAACGGAAACCTTTGGCTTCCGTTTGTTTCAGTCAGGGTCCCGTTCTGGCGGGAAGCTCCAACGGAACGTCCGAACGGCACCCTGACGCATATGTGAACTAAGCCTAAATAGTACCACTATATAATCCACAATATTTGTACCACCGTACTGTACACATAAAATATTGCTTTGCTGTACACATAAATAATACATCTATACTGTACACATTAAGGCCTCATTTACACGAGCGTGTGCATTTTGCGCGCGAATAAAACGCAGCGTATTGCGCGCGTTGGCATTGCGTTTGCACTGCGTATATGCAGCGTTGTTACGTTTTTAACGCGCGCACGGCTAGCGTTTGCAACGCGCGTAAAAAACGCAGAGGGGATTCATGAGAGGCCAGCCTACAAATAGGCCAGCTGGCCCAACCCCTGCTTGCTGGGAGAAGCTGGTTTTGCACCTTATTTCCGCCTCTGCAGAAACCCCAGTGTGTGTTTCTCCATTGAAGTTGCGATTGGCTTTGCACGGCACCCTTATGCCTTTTCAGTCGCTGGCACGTGTGCTTCTTGCCTGGATGATCTCACGTCGTTTTGGGAAGCATGGACCCATGCTGCAGCACCAGACGCCTGTAAGATGTCGCATTTGTGTTCATCCACTTGTGGCCCAACGTACGAAGAAAGGCCATTTCCATAGCCTCTATGAGGACTTACGACGGCATCCTGAAAAATTTAGAGCCTTCTGCCGCATGTCTGTGGCCACATTTGACCTTCTGCTTGAGCAGATTCGCTCTGGTCTCACCTACAAGAATACCAACATGAGACGCTGCATTTCGCCCGAGGAACGTCTGCTTGTGACCTTGAGGTATGTGTGCAGTTGCTATTACTTACTTAGTCAATGACGCTGTCTGCTTTACCAGCCCCCCCTAACATGTGTTGTGGCTTTCTTTTTCTTTCTCTTGGTTTTCTAGATTTCTGGCCACAGGCAATAGTTATCATTCGTTACATTTTGAATTTCTTTTGGGAGTGACCACCATTTCGTTCATTGTCACATCCACCTGTGTCGTGTTGTGGCAGAGGTTAAAGACCACGGTCATGCCTCAGCCCACGACAGAACAGTGGCTAAGAATTTCTGAGGGATTTATTAGAGCAAGTGAATTTCCAAATTGCATTGGTGCCCTAGACGGCAAACACATTCGTGTGAGAAAGCCCTCACGCAGTGGCTCGCAATACTATAAGTACAAGCAGTTTTTTTCCATGGTATTGTTAGCCTTGGCGGACACAAATTATTGTTTCACTATTGTTGACATCGGCTCGTATGGAAGCTCGGCAGATGCCCGCATATTCCGTTCATCAAGAATGGGGAAGGGACTCGTGAATAATCGACTGGCGGTGCCGGAACCTTCCATCCTCCCGGGCTCCAGCGGACCCCCAATCCCGTATGTCATCGTGGCGGATGAGGGGTTTGCCCTGACAAGGCAAGTCATGCGTCCTTTTGCGAGAAGGGGCTTGGATGACCGTCGGCGCATGTTCAATCTCCGCCTAGGCCGAGCTCGTCGATGTGTGGAATGTGCCTTTGGCATTATGTCGAACAGGTGGCGTGTCTTTCTGACGACAATGCAATTGTCCATGCAGAATGTGACACGTGTTATACAAGCGTGTGTCGTTCTGCATAACTTCTGCCGCATTAATGATGCTACCTTTGATGCCGAATATATCCTAACACATGCAGGCAGCAGCCACACTGTCCCGGTTATTCCTCTCGGCCGATCTCTCTCATCCGGCCTTCGAGTGCGGGATACTTTGGCGGCATATTTCGCGTGCCCATCAGGAGCCGCACCGTGGGGGCGTGATGACCTTTGAAGGGTTGACAGTTGTTTGGAGGCTTCACTACACACGTCACATGTGGCCAGGGTTTTTAGAAGTTTTTGGGGTTCGTGTTGGGTTAGGGACTCGCAAAACATGAGGACCCTTGACGCGGGTTGCGAGCTTACATCTGTCGGGGTTTGAGCAGGACTTTTGACATTTGGCAACATGCTTTCTGGAGATAGAATGATGGCCGGCCTAAAGTTAGGCAAGTCCAATTGCAAGTGTACTTAGTGTGCTTCGGGGCCCATGACAGCACCCAAACGTTCGCACCTCTTGCAAACAATGTCAAACCCCGAGAGATTAACTAAAACCTCATATCACATGTGCATGCATTGGGCCCAAAGGCCAGAAGTGTGTAAGGGTATAGCCAAAAGAAATGTGGGTCAAACATTGTGTTGAGGGGTGTAAAATAAAACCAACACGCAATAGAAACAATCAACATCCATGTTTTTAATGTGTTCGGAATTCACACAACGGAAACATGGTGTGGTCAGTAAAATACACATACATAGTGTAGCAACAAAAGAACACCAACATGGTGTAACCTACATGAGAGGACGAGTTGCCATCCCTTAATAAAAAACAAATTGGCCACCCAAATATCACGACACCAACACACTCACAGGTGTTGGTAGTGGTGGCCCGGGGAGGAATACGCCGGCATTTCAGCACCACTATGCTGGACCTGGAGCTGCGGAGGTTGTTCCTCGCCAGCATAGTGGTGCTGATGTTGTCCGTGGTAAGTTGGGGCAGGGAAGTGGGGAGCCATAGGGCGCATATAGGGGTGCGGCCGTGCCATCTGGGGGGCTGGATGGTATGTTGCCGGCATCTGGGGCGTGGTGGCCGGCATGGCTAATCCGCGCCACTGCTCTATGGCCGTGAAGCAGTGGTTTGGATTGTGGGGGGGTGTGGAGGCGTCGATCAAGGTTATGATCGACTCTTGCAGCCGGGCCATGCGATCCATGGGGACCAGCCGGAGTAGGGGAACTATGCTGCGCCCAAAGAAGTCGTTCCTGTCCTCATCCGCAGCTCGGCGTAGATATCCAAGTACCCGGCTATCAACTTGCCCACCAGCGGAGGCCTGTGGAGCACGGCGCCGGCGAGTGGGGGCACGCACGGGGCGCTCCTCAGCCGGAGAGGCGACGGCCCATGCAGACTGGACAGGGGCGGGGTCCAGGGGTGTCGGCTCGGGGCTAAGGGGCAGGACATGGGCAGCAGGAGGTTCCGGCAGAGACTCTCCGATGTCAGTCTCCTCAGTTGTATCCTCCAAATTGTTGGTGGTTCTATAATGGGAAAATTGCGTAAGAACAGAATATAGAACAATGCCCACAACAACACGACAAACAGGACATGGGCGAACACACATTAGACACATGCAAAAGCAGAATCTCTTACATGCGCATCTCCATTATGTCCTTCAGGAACATCAACTGTTTTGTGTACATGTAGGGGCGCTTACGCGAGCCCCCATCTCCGCTGCGTCCCTTTTCCCCCATTTCTCGGCGGAATTGGTCCCGGCAGCTCCGCCACCGTGTTTTGATATCTTGGACTGTTGGAGTAAAAACAAATATAACGCCATAAGAACTGTGCCCTCTCACTAAAATGAGGGGCCCTGCCCTGCCAATGACATGGTACACGGTGATGCGCCTGCTCCACAAAAGGTCATTGGGCAAATGCGCGGAAGACACATACAGGGCCCCAGTTCTTCAATAGGGATGACATTGCATTGCCTGAAAAAGCATGGTACTTACCCAAGCGACTGCGGTCCCGGGTTCAGCCACTCTCCCACTCCTCGCCAAAAAGCTCCCTCGCTACCTCCTCCCAGGCGTCCTCCTTGACCGTGCGGTCGTGGTACGCCTCCGCGCGAGTGTCCCAAATCGCCCCATGGCCCTGGACCAGGGTGATGAGGCGCTCGACGTCCATCCCACGCGGCATCGCAGCAGATCTCAGTGGAGGGAAAGTTCTGTGTCAACAGGCTTGCCCACTCGCAGTGAAAACGCAAGCACTTCCTGGTTTTTGTTTGCTTTGTCCAGCTTTATAAACTCTTTTTCATGGACATAACAAGTGATGCGTGAAATTCGCGCATGCAACGCAGGAGCGTCCGTGTGTCATGCGTGTTTTTCACGCACCCATTGACTTCAATGGGTGCGTGATGCGCGAAAAACGCACGATTATAGAACATGTCGTGAGTTTTATGCAACGCACTCGCGCTGCGCAAAATTCACGCATTGTCTGCACTGCCCCATAGAGTAATATAGGTGCGTACGACACGCGTGAAAAGCACGCGCGTAGCACGCGCATATATTACGCTCGTGTAAATGAGGCCTAATTCTACTGCTATTCTAGCGTTCATGGCCGCGGGCCGTCCGGTTTACTTAACTCCCGACGCCCACAGCCATGGATCTGTGAGCGCTGGTCCCCATCTCCTTCCTAGGAGACGCCAGCGCTCACTTCCGCTCTGGTCCGCTGTGTCCCGTAGGCAGGGGTGAACCTAGCCCCTCTGCTTCCTGAGGCGAACTATAAAAAGGTGCCCCCCAAATCTATTGGAGTTTTCCCATTACTAGCTTTACACAAACACGCAATATATAAATTTTTTAAATAGGAAAACATTTGATGTTTATTTGTTAGGCCCTGTTCACATGGAGTATTTTGATGAGTTTTTTGGTGCGGAAACCGCTCCGCAAAACTTGTCAAAAACCAGCCGAAAATGCCTCCCGAGAAAGAAGGGACATGCCCTATCTTCACGTGTTTACGCCTCTGACTTCCCATTGACATCAATGGGAGGCAGAGAAAGCGTATTTCGCAGAGTTTTTTGCCCGTAGCACTCAATGGGCGCAAGCGAAAAACGCGGCGAAAAACTCAGCAAAAAACGCGGGAAACGACGTGCAGGAAGGGACAAAATCTGCCTCAAAATCTCAAACTGAATTTTGAGGCAGAATTTTCCTCCTGCAAAAAACTCAGTGAACATAGCCTTAAAGTGCTGTTTGAAGTATGGAAAATATTTAAAGAATTATTCTTACTGCCAATCAGTGCAGTGCAAATAGTACAGTCTGCACGGCACTGCCCCATATCTCTCTTCGGCAGCCAGTCTCATTTGCGGTGTCACTCTCTGCAATTACATTCAGGCCAGCCCAGGACGGATCGCACTTAGCGCTGTTTTGAAGCGGCACGTCCTGGGCTGGTTTCTTTGCTCTACCTGCTGTACTGTAGTGGTCTGCCTGTGCTGGCTCGATGCCAGTGGTGGATTAATATGATCTTAGGCCGTGGGCTGTACACAAGTTATGGGCCCACATCCCACACGTAAGTATCACCTGCATGTCAAAGTGCATCACATGCCACTCTGCGGACTGTCTCTTAGCCTGATCATCTGCTGCCATACTCACACTTCCCCACAGCCCCCACCACAGTAATGTACATAGATTGTAAGACCAACATTACCAATAATACCCCATACTGTTACTGAATAATACCCCATACTGTTACTGAATAATACCCCCATACTGTTACTGAATAATACCCCCATACTGTTACTGAATAATACCCCCATACTGTACTGAATAATACCCCCATACTGTTACTGAATAATACCTCCATACTGTTACTGAATAATACCCCCATACTGTTACTGAATAATACCTCCATACTGTTACTGAATAATACCTCCATACTGTTACTGAATAATACCTCCATACTGTTACTGAATAATACCCCCATACTGTTACTGAATAATACCTCCATAATGTTACTGAATAATACCACCACACCATAACCACATAGTGACTGAATACCCCCATACTGTTACTGAGTAATACCCCCACACCATAACCACATAGTGACTGAATAATACCCCCATACTGTTACTGAATAATACCCCCATACTGTTACTGAATAATACCTCCATACTGTTACTGAATAATACCCCCATACTGTTACTGAATAATACCTCCATACTGTTACTGAATAATACCCCCATACTGTTACTGAATAATACCTCCATACTGTTACTGAATAATACCTCCATACTGTTACTGAATAATACCTCCATACTGTTACTGAATAATACCCCCATACTGTTACTGAATAATACCTCCATAATGTTACTGAATAATACCACCACACCATAACCACATAGTGACTGAATACCCCCATACTGTTACTGAGTAATACCCCCACACCATAACCACATAGTGACTGAATAATACCCCCATACTGTTACTGAATAATACCCCCATACTGTTACTGAATAATACCCCCATACTGTTACTGAATAATACCTCCATACTGTTACTGAATAATACCTCCATACTGTTACTGAATAATACCTCCATACTGTTACTGAATAATACCCCCATACTGTTACTGAATAATACCTCCATACTGTTACTGAATAATACCCCCATACTGTTACTGAATAATACCACCAAACCATAACCACATAGTGACTGAATAATACCATCATACTGTTTCTGAGTAATACCACCACACCATAACCACATAGTGACTGAATAATACCCCCATACTGTTACTGAATAATACCCCCATACTGTTACTGAATAATACCACCACACCATAACCACATAGTGACTGAATACCCCCATACTGTTACTGAGTAATACCCCCACACCATAACCACATAGTGACTGAATAATACCCCCATACTGTTACTGAATAATACCCCCATACTGTTACTGAATAATACCACCATACTGTTACTGAATAATACCCCCATACTGTTACTGAATAATACCACCATACTGTTACTGAATAATACCTCCATACTGTTACTGAATAATACCTCCATACTGTTACTGAATAAAACCTCCATACTGTTACTGAATAATACCACCACACCATAACCACATAGTGACTGAATAATACCATCATACTGTTTCTGAGTAATACCACCACACCATAACCACATAGTGACTGAATAATACCCCGATACTGTTACTGAATAATACCCCCATACTGTTACTGAATAATACCGGCACGCCATAACCACATAGTGACTGAATAATACCCCCATGTACTATATATATATATATATATATATATATATATATATATATATATAATGCTGCCATATATTGTACATATAGAGTCCAACATATGCTGTAAGTATAATTAATCAAATCACTTTATACTCTGTACATTATATAGCGGTGTTATAGGTGTGTACACATAATACCACTACATATTGTTTGTATAAAAAATACTGCTATAACTGTAGACATATAGTACCATTATATTCACTGCACACCTATTATACTGCTATATACTACACTCACATATAATACCGCTATATACTGCATACACCTATAATCAGGGGCATAGGTAAAGGCTCATGGGCCCCTTTGCAAAAGTTCTTATTGGGTCTCCCCCACCCACAAACTTCTCGTGGCCGACAGTCTGCAGCTTTCAGTTGTATCGCTGGGTCTCCTAAGTGACCCCACAATCCAGCACTAGCAGCCGGGGGCGTCACTAAGGACTTAAAATGTCAGGGGAAATAGCCCCAATACATATGTGTCTGCCCAAAAAAATGTGTGTGTGTGTGTGTATAGCACTACGACCCTATAAACTATGGATAGGATACATTGGCTCAGCAGACAGTATCACACATGATAGGATTAGATACAGAGGCCCAGCAGACAGTATCACACATCTATTCGGAGAACGTGATTGGTTTATGTGCAGGGTAATGAACATACAGACAAGCAGTAGAAGACTGACTAAGTGCTGAGCATTTCATTGAATTCAATGTCTGTATGTTCATTACCCTGAACATAAACCAATCACGTTCTCCGAATATTCACAGCGCAACCAATCTGAAAGTTTACAGCGCTTGGGAATAAGTGACTGGACCAGAAGAGGATGGAGGCGCAGCCTTATATAGTGGATCGAGCGGGTTCCCCAGCAGCATTTAAAAAAAAAAAAGGATCCTGACCTGTCCACAGAGTTTAAGGCAGCACAGAGTATTTCAGGAGAGGAGCGTGCAGATGTTGAGGAGTGTATGACACTGATTGGTCAGCGTCATACACATAAACACGCCCAGTTAAAAACACAATACACGCCCAGTTGGACATAACGAAAAAAAAAACGCCCAGTTGTCCATTTCAAAGCTCATTTGCATAAATATAAAATTGCTCATAACTTGGCCAAAAATGAACGTCTTAAAAAAAACAAAAAACATTGCTGTTATCTACATTGCAGCGCCGATCATATGCAATAGGAGATAGGGGTTTGAGAATCTGGTGACAGAGCCTCTTTAATGTTAGCAGGTGCAGAGGCTAACACTAAGGCCTCATGCACACGACCGTATTTTTTCCCACCCGTAAATACTGGCGTAAATACGGGTCCGGTGTCACACGTATTCCACCCGTTTTGCACCAGTATTTACGAACCCGTGCCCGTAAATATGGGTCCGGTGTCACCCGTATTTACGGGCACGTTTTTGGCGGCAAAATAGCACTGCACTAATCGGCAGCCCCTTCTCTCTATCAGTGCAGGATAGAGAGAAGGGACAGCCTTTTCTGTAATAAAAGTTAAAGAAATTCATACTTACCCGGCCGTTGTCTTGGTGACGCGTCCCTCTCTTCACATCCAGCCCGACATCCCTGGATGACGCGGCAGTCCATGTGACCGCTGCAGCCTGTGATTGACCTGTGATTGGCTGCAGCGGTCACATGGCCTGAAACGTCATCCAGGACCTCGGGCCGGATGTCGAGAGGGACGCGTCACCAAGGCAACGGGCGGGAGACCGGACTGGAGGAAGCAGGAAGTTGTCGGTAAGTATGAAAGTCTTTTATTTTTATTTTTTACAGGTTTATACTGATCGGTAGTCACTGTCCAGGGTGCTGAAAGAGTTACTGCCGATCAGTTAACTCTTTCAGCTCCCTGGACAGTGACTATTTACTGACGTCGCTTAGCAACGCTGCCGTAATGACGGGTGCACACATGTAGCCACCCGTCATTACGAGAGCTCCATAGACTTCTATGGACTGTCCGTGCCGTTATTACGGCCTGAAATAGGACATGTTCTATCTTTTTCAACGGCACGGGCACCTTCCCGTGAGAAAACGGGAAGGCACCCGTCGCCAATAGAAGTCTATGAGCCCGTTATTACGGGTCGTAATTACGACCCGTAATAACGGGAGTTTTTACGGTCGTGTGCATGAGGCCTTACCCCCATTATTACCCTGGTACCCACCGCCACCAGGGATACTGGGAAGAGCCGGGTACGAACCAGTACCCGACCATCTGCAGTGACGGCCAGACACCGGGGCGGCCGCAGGCTGGTAGTATTAGGCTGGGGAAGGACAAAAACAGTGGCCCCTACCACCCTGGTAATGCTGCCTGCTGCTGCTGTGTTGTATCTGGCTGGTTATGAAAATTAGGGGGGACCCCACATCGTTCTTTCCAATTATTTTGCATTTTTTTTTTTTTAAATGACGTGGGTTCCCCCCCATTTTTCATAACCAGCCAGATACAATAAAACAGCAGCAGCCTAGCATTACCAGGGTGGGAAGGGCCACTGTATAAGGCCTTCCACAGCCTGCGGCCGCCCCATTGCCCGACCATCACTACAGATGGTCAAGTATTGGATGGTACCCGGCTCTTCCCAGCACCCCTGGTGACGGTGCGTAACGGGGTAATAATGGGTGTTAGTGTTAGCCTCTGCACCGGCTAACACTAAGCCCCGCCTTAGCAATGGACGTTGTCAATCAGCCGGCGGCCATTACTAAGGCGGTAGTAATAAAGTTAAAAAAAAACCACAAAGACATAGAAAAAATATTTTATTGAAATAAAAATAAACCACACAACCTTCATTAACCATTTTATTGATAATAATAAAAGCCGTCATCGAAGTAGTCCTGGAATCTAAAATCTTGTGTAAGAAAACACACAAAAAACGATTAGTAACACGTGTTAGGCTTAGATACAGGGCCCATGTGTGATACTGTCTGTGGGACCCTGTATCTAAGCCTACCACAAGGTAGGCTTAGATACAGGGTCAGGCAGACAGTAATCTTATACAGTAATACAGGGCCCATCAGACAGGATCACACATGGGCCATGTATCTAAGCCTACCATGTGATTGGCTTAGATACAGGGTCCAGCAGACAGCATCACACAATCTGTGATCCTGTCTCATGGGCCCTCTAAACCTGCTACATCGTAGGCTTAAAGGACTTGTCCAGTCCCTAAACATTGATGGCCTATCCTCAGGATAGGCCATCAATAGCTGATGTGTCGGGGTCCGTCTCCCGGGACCCGCCAATCAGCTTTTTTGAAGGGGCCGCAGCACTCTTACGAGAGCTGCTTCCCCTTCATTTCCCTTACTCGCTCACACTGTGTGACCGGAATGAAGTGACCGGAATGAAGGGGAAGCAGCTCTCGTACGAACACTGCGGCCCCTTCAAAACAGCTGATTGGCGGGTCCAGGGAGTCGGACCCCGCCAATCAGCTTCAGCAGACGGATATTAATCTTACCCTCCTCTTCAGCCGCGGCGGAAGCTCTGTCCTAACTCTATCCAGGATCACGATGTTGTGCGCGGCGCATAGCGGTGTGACGTCATGCGCTGCGCACAGCGCTTGACGTCAGGACCTCCACTGCGTTCCGGAACCAGGAGGATAAGTACTGTCAGTTACTATAGTAACAGGGGCCAGCGGCCCGAGTTACTATAGTAACTTTTTATTGATGGGCTGCGGGCCCCCTGGATTCGAGGCCCGGTCGCAATTGCGACCGCTGCGACCCCTACAGCTACGCCACTGCCTATTATATTGCAACATACACTACGCACAATACTGCTACACAGTCTACACACACACACAATACCAGTATATACACTATATACTCTACACATCAGTTTTCCCACTATTTACACAAAAGCACAGCAAAAACAGTTTCTAAATTATTGCTGCAAAACTACAATGTGTGAATGTCCTTACAGTATCATATGTACACGAGAATCATATTTCCACATACACACAGATTATATATACATATATATATATACACACACACACACACACACACATATATATATATATATATATATATATATATATATATAACACACACATTTGCACACTCATACACACACTTACCTTCTATGTAGGATCTCTAATGCACACAGTCTCATATATAGATGAGAATCATCTATATATATATATATATATATATATATATGCACACACACACACACACAAACAAACAAACAAAAAACAAACAAACATTTACACACTCATACACACACTTACCTTCTATGTAGGATCTCTCATGCAGTCTTTTGAAGCAGCAGAGGCATCCCAGGACAGCAGATATAACCAGCTGCAGAAGTAGCTGGTCTGTTAGACAAATAGAGGGACACAGCACACGAGAGGAGGGGGGCAGAGGAGAGGGAAGCAAAGGGACACAGGAGAGGAGGGGGATACAGGGGACACAGGAGAGGGGGGGATACAGGGGACACAGGAGAGGAGGGGGATACAGGGGACACAGGAGAGGACTAGAAACAGAGCTTCCTCTCTGCAGACACTGAGGCTGTGAACTCTCCCCTCCCCCTGCTTCAGACGAAAGGGAGAGAGAGGGAGAGGACGTAGCTTGTATTCAAAGCAGTCCACCGCTCACCTCATTCGTCTGGTCACTTGCTTGAGGAGACGACCGCTCCTCCTGCAGACCTGCTCCTCTCTGGTGGCGCGTGCTTCATACTGCGTCAGAGAGGAGCAGGAGTGTTCTCACAGACGGGCACGTCTGCTAAGCAAAATAATCCCCCTCCCCGGTCCAGTCCGTCTCTGGCTCAAAATGCCGCCCCCCACTTTCAGCTGGGCTGCGCCGCCTGAGGCTGTCGGCTCACATTGCCTCATGGTAGATGCGGCACTGCCCGTAGGGTGCGCGCGCATGCTCGAGCCTGCTCTTAAAGGGCCAGCGTGCGCACATGAAAACAATCATCATCATCAACTCACATGATTTCCTGGACTATAAGAAGGCCTCTGCCCTTCTGATCCTTGCCTGAGCGTTGTTGGTCTTATCCTAATATGTCTAAGCAAATGGTCTCCTAGTGTTTTCCAGTTCCAGTGTTCCCTGTTCCTGTATCCCGTGCTATCCTGGTCAAGTGCCGTGCTGTGCTGTAGTCATGCTGTGCTGTATCTACCCGCTGCCTAGTCCCAGCCGAGCCTGCCTTGCTACTGTCTGAGCAGCCACAGGTACCTTATACGAACTTTGGACTGTGACCTGCGCCTGATGGCCAGCTGCCATACCGCCAAGGCGATATGGCCCAGTGGGTCCACAAACCCAACGTGACAGTACGCTCATGCCATGGACCCCGCTGGTCAATCCAAGACCATGACGACATCACAAGAGACGCAGGTGGATATGCTAGACTTCCGGTCTCGACAGGACCAACTCCTCCAGGCCTTGAACATTCTCGCACGTCGGCAGAAGGCACAAGCTGCCTTTCCTTCTACTACACCTCCTGGCAGTACTGTTCCTCTTTCTTTGCCACTTCCTGACCGCTATGATGGAGACGCAAGTACCTGTTGTGAATTTTTGAGCCAGTGCCAGATCCACTTCAGCCTGTATTCAAGGGCATTTTCGTCTGATGGCGCAAGGGTCACTTTAATCATCTCTCTTCTTACTGGCAAGGCCCTTGCATGGACGAACCCTATCTGGGAGAGACAAGGACCAGAGACCCGTGACTTCCAGGGGTTCCTCCGGACATTTCGCATGGTGTTTGAGGAGCCCGGACGAGTCTCCTCTGCAGTGGCTTCCTTGCTGAACCTACGCCAAGGAGACATCTCTGTGGGCGAGTACGCCATCCACTTCCACACCCTGGCAGGAGAACTGTTGTGGAACAAGTAGCCCCTGGGGGCTACATTCTGGCATTGACTGTCTCTTAAAATTAAGGACGAACTTGCCGCTCGAGACCTGCCATCTACCCTGGATGAACTCATCCTTCTGGCTGCCCGGCTTGATAGAAGGCTCCAAGAAAGGCTCCAAGAGGTTCGTCAGGAGGGAGGTCTTCCTAGTACGGTTCCTACCTTGCAGCAACCCCTGCCGTCCTCAGATGCCGATCCTCCTAAGGAGTCTGTAAGGATGGACCAATGTAAGCTATCTACCCAGGAGAGACAACGCAGACGCACTTCAGGACTCTGTCTTTATTGCGGCCTCGGAGGACATCTTGTGCGTCTGTGTCCCCAGAAGCCCCGAAGCCTAGGGTTGGTAGGAGAGACAACCTTGGGCAAAGAAGGACTCCTGTCTAAATTGTCCATACCCGTGACCATAGTGTCCGGTGAGAAAACGCATCAGGTCTCTGCGTATCTGGACTCTGTATCCGCTGCTAATTTCATTTTTAGAGACCTGGTGGACCTTCAATTACCCGCTACCCCTCTGGAGAGACTGTTGATGGTTGCATCAGTACATGGACTACCTCTGCCAGATCCAGTTATAGCTGTGACCAAGCCGCTGAGGCTCCTAGTAGGGGTTCTCCACTCCGAACTTCTATCGTTCTATGTCCTGTCCAAGGCCATTAACCCTGTGCTGCTGGGCCTGCCTTGTCTCCAACAACATGCCCCAGTCCTGGACTGGAACTCTGGAGAGGTTCTCCAGTGGGGCCCCAAGTGTCGCAGCCGATGCCTGGTGCAGAATCGTTCAGCTCAGCCTCCTCTGCCTCGGTCATTGGCAGGATTGCCTGGTCATTATGCTGCATTTTCGGATGTCTTCAGCAAAAGGGAGGCAGAGACACTGCCCCCACACCGGGCGTATGACTGTCCTATCGAGCTGATTTCTGGTGCATCCCTTCTCTGTGGTAGGATATATCCTCTCTCCTTGCCAGAGACTCTGTCCATGTCCGCCTATGTTAAAGAGAAATTGGAGAGGGGTTTCATACGGAAGTCTTCCTCCCCGGCAGGAGCTGTGTTCTTCTTCATCAAAAAGAAGGATGGCTCCCTGCATCCTTGTATTGACTACCAGGGTCTCAACCAAATCACAGTGAAAAATAAGTATTCATTGCCACTGATCTCTGAATTGTTCGATCTTATATGTGGTGCCAAGATTTTTTGCAAACTAGACCTACGTGGGGCTTACAACCTAATCCGGATTCTCCGGGGTGACGAATGGAAGACTGCATTTAACACCCGTGACGGACGCTATGAATATCTAGTAATGCCCTTTAGCCTGTGTAATGCTCACGCGGTCTTCCAGGAGTTTGTTAATGACATTTTCCGTGACCTCCTCTATGTTTGTGTTGTAGTCTAACTTGATGACATCTTGATTTTTTCTCCAGATCCTATGATGCATCAGAGACATGTCCGTCATGTTTTGCTGCGGTTAAGGGAGAATCGTCTGTATGCTAAGTTGGAGAAGTGCGTGTTTGAAAAGGATGCTCTACCCTTCCTGGGCTACATTGTCTCGAATAGAGGTCTCAAGATGGATCCTGAAAAGTTAAAGTCTGTCCTGGAATTGCCACGTCCTCAAGGCTTGAGGGCCATACAATACAGCGCTTTTTGGGATTCGCCAATTTTTATAGACAGTTTATTCCAAACTTCTCCTCACTGACATCTCCTATCTCTAACCTCATTAAGAAGGGCATGAACGCCGACGTGTGGACTCCTGAGGCAGAATCCGCATTCAATAGCCTGAAGAGCGCCTTCACGTCAGCCTCTATCCTCCATCATCCAGATGTTTCCCTACAGTTCTCATTGGAGGTGGACTCATCATCTGTCGGTGCTGGTGCACTCCTGTTTCAGAGAGGTTCCAAGGGCAAGTCAATGGTATGTGGATACTTCTCTAAGCTCTTCTGTTCCATAGAACGCAACTACTCGATTGGGAATCGGGAGTTACTGCCCATCTACTAGAGGGCGCAGCTCATCCCATCCTGATTTGTACGGATCACAAGAACCTTACCTATCTTCAGACGGCCCAACAGCTGAACCCTCGTCAGGACAGGTGGTCAATGTTTTTTACCAGGTTTCAGTTTGAGCTCCATTATCGCCCGGCCAACAAGAATGTGAGGGCCGATGCCTTGTCCAGGTCTTTCGAAACAGAAGACACCATGGAGATTCCACAGAACATTATTGATCCGTCTTGCATTGCCTCTGTCAATCCCCTGCAAGTTGGGGACATTCCTCCATGGAGGACTTTTGTGCGCCTGGCTGACAGAGGGAGAATCCTCTGCTGGGTACACTCCTCTAAACTAGCAGGTCACGTGGGTACTCGTAAGACCCGGGATCTGATTGCCCATCATTTATGGTGGTCCACGCTGCCCAAGGACATTATGGACTTTGTTTCTTCCTGCTCAGTGTGTGCAGCTAACAAGGTCGCTCACTCCAGACCTGCTGGACTTCTCCAGCCATTGCCTGTGCCCGCTGCTCCCTGGCAGCATATAGCTATGGACTTTATTACTGACCTGCCTCTCTCTGCTGGATGCAGTGCTGTCTGGGTGGTGATGGATCGATTTTCGAAGATGGCCCACTTTGTTCCTCTGACCAGTCTTCCTTCTGCTCCTCAACTGGCCAAGCTATTCATCCAACACATCTTCCGCCTGCACGGCTTGCCGCAGCATATTGTGTCTAATCGGGGGGTTCAGTTCACCTCAAAAGTTCTGGAGAGCCCTCTGCGGACTCCTAGGTGTAAAGTTGGACTTTTCCTCGGCCTACCATCCTCAGTCCAATGGTCAGGTCGAGAGGATCAATCAGATCTTGGAGAACTACTTACGCCACTTCATCTCCAAACAGCATGATGACTAAGTGCAGTTGCTCCCGTGGGCTGAATTCTCCTACAATAATCACAACAGTGAGTCCATACAGAAGACACCGTTATTTATTGTCTATGGCCAAAACCCTTGATTTCATCTCCAGGTGCCTGATACGTATGAGGTACCAGCTGCTGACACTGGTTTTAGGGACTTTCTTCAGATCTGGCAGCAGACTCGATCCTCCATCCTGCTGGCAGTCGACGACATGAAACAGAAGGTGGACACAAGGAGAAGAGAACCTCAATGCTCCTACCCTTCTGAAGAAATTCCTCTCTCGCTCTGGCCCCAAGAAGAGGGGGCGTAAGAGGGGGGATACTGTAGCATCCATGGCTGCGGGCCGTCCGGTTTACTTACCTTCCGACGCCCGCAGCCATGGATCTGTGAGCGCTGGTCCCCATCTCCTTCCTAGGAGATGCCAGCGCTCACTTCCGCTCCGGTCCGCTGTTTTGCTCGTGCCCGCTCTTAAAGGGCCAGCGCGCGCACATGAAAACAATCATCATCAACTCACATGATTTCCTGGATTATGAGGGTATGTTCACACGCAGAGTCAAAAACGTCTCAAAATACGGAGCTATTTTCAAGAGAAAACAGCTCCTGATTTTCAGTCGTTTTTTGTGCCACTCGTGATTTTCGCTGCGTTTTTCGCTGCGTTTTTTACGGCCGTTTTTGGAGCTTTTTTCAATAGTCTATGGAAAACGGCTCCAAAAACGTCCCAAGAAGTGTCCTGCACTTCTGTTTCGTAGCCATTTTTTTATGCGTAAAAAAAACGCTCCGTCGGAAGAGAACGCCGTTTTCCCATTGAAATCTATGGGCAGATGTTTGGAGGCGTTCTGCTTTTGATTTTTCGGCTGGAAATAGGCCGTGTGAACATACCCTAAGAAGGCCTCTGCCCTTCTGATCCTTGCCTGAGTGTTGTTTGTCTTATCGTAGTTTGTCTAAGCAAATGGTCTCCTAGTGTGTTCCAGTTCCAGTGTTCCCTGTTCCTGCATCCTGTATCCCGTGCTATCCTGGTCAAGTGCCGTGCTGTAGTCGTGCTGTGCTGTATCTATGCCTGTTCTGCTGCTCCACGCCTGACGTCTACCCGCTGCCTAGTCTCAGACGAGCCTGCCTTGCTACTGTCCGAGCTGCCACAGTTACCTTATACGAACTGTGGACTGTGACCTGTGCCCTGTTTGTCAGCTGCCATACCGCCAAGGCGGTACGGCCTAGTGGGTCCACGAACCCAACATGACAGGTATGCTGTCCACATAAATAGTATTGCCTCACTGTATACACTAAATAAAGATATTATACAAATATTCAATATGGACGTATAGAGGCGGGTCTCCACTTGGGGAACTGAGAGCTGCTGAGTAAATGCAGCACCGTCTCTGGTGGATGCAGCGCATTTTGCATAACATTGACTGCTCTTCATTTGAATGGCCCTCTGGCTGGCTGCTGCTTCCCTCATCGATAACAGGTTATTGCTTTTAATTGTACCGCTATAGCACTACACCCTACATATAAATAATATGACCAGGGCCGGCCTTAGAATAGATGGGCCCCGTGCAAAATTTTCATTCGGTGCCCCACACCCATCATACAAAAATGCCCTATAAAAAAGTATAATGCCCCCCCACAGTATAATGCCCGTTTTAGTGCCCCCACACATTATACTGCCCTTTATAGTGCCCCCACACAGTATAATGCCCCCTAAGTGTACCAAACAGTATAATGCCCCCTTAGTGCCACCAACAGTATAATGTCCCCCTCCACTCCCCTGGGTGCCACACACAGCCCCCCCTTGTAGATAGTGGCCCCTGTAGATTGTGCCATACAGCCCCTGTAGATTTCGCTATACAGCCCCACTGTAGATTCTGCCATACAGCCCCCATCTCCCCCTTGTAGACAGTGCCCCCAGCTCCTCTTTATAGGTAGTGCCAGGCAGCCCCCACCTCCCCTTTGTAGATAGGGCCATAAAGCCCCCCACCTTCCCCCTTGTAGATTCTGCCATACAGCCCCCCATATCCCTTGTGTAGACAGTGCCCCCACCTCCCCCTTGTAAACAGTGCTATACATCCCCACCTCCCCCTTGTAAATAGGGCCATGCAGCCCCCTACCTCCCCTTTGTAAATTGTGCCATACAGCCCCCCACCTCCCCTTTTTAGATGGTGCCATACAGCCCCCCTCCTTCCCTTTGTAGACAATGCCTCCCAAACAAATAAAACCCCAAAAATGTACTAACCTAGGCCCTGTTCCCGTGACGAACGGAGATGACTCTCTCTTCTGAACGTAGCCCCGCCTCCTGGGATGACGCTGTAGACCATGTGACCGCTGCAGCAGTCACATGGGATGAAACGTCGTGACAGGAGGCCGGGCTGCGCTAAGAATAGAGGATCGCGTCACCAGGACTATGGCCGGGGCAAGTCTAAACTTTTTTATCAATTTAAAAAAATACCTTTTTTTTTCTCATTTGTGATTTTTGCGGCAGAACCGCAGCATTTCCGCAACAGAGGAGCAGCGATTCCACAGAATAAATTGACATGCTGCGGCTTAAAAAGACACATCCACACATTTTTTTTCCAGCGTGTGGATGAGATTTGTTCAA
This sequence comes from Rhinoderma darwinii, assembly GCF_050947455.1. Classification (NCBI taxonomy): domain Eukaryota; kingdom Metazoa; phylum Chordata; class Amphibia; order Anura; family Rhinodermatidae; genus Rhinoderma; species Rhinoderma darwinii. The sequence goes on from NC_134691.1 coordinate 93,392,100, forward strand.
ATCTCATCCACTCTGCTGCGACTGTAATACGCTGGGGATTTTCCACAATAAATTGTGTTGCATAAAATTCGCAGTGTTCATGCCTAGTGTGTTCCTACCCTAAGGCCTCATGCACACGACCGTGTTTTTGCGTCCGCAATTCAACCGCAAATCCACGGGTTAATTGCGGACCCATTCATTTCTATGTGGCCATACCCACTATCCGTGTTTTCACGGCTCTCCGCATGTCCGCACATCCGTGCCGCAGAAACTCCGGACATGTCTTATTATGGGCCGCAAATGCGGTGCGGACATGCCAATAGAAGTCAATGGGCCCGTGGAAATTGCGGATACACCGCCGTGTGTCATCCGCAGTTTGCGGATCATGTGACCTTCTAAAGGGGGTTTGACCAAGCTTTTGGCATCCTGTTTAAAAGTCCTTTTTTTTTTTTTTTTTTCATCCGCATTTTTGCGGATTACATACGGATGAACTGCGGATTACATACGGATGAACTGCGGATGACATTCCACGGAACACGGTCCTGGAATTTGCGGACCAGAAAAACACCACGGTCGTGTGCATGAGGCCTAAGGCCGGATTTACATGAGCGTGTGCTTTTTGCGCGCGCAAAAACTTGGCGTTTTGCGCATGCAAAAGGTCCATAACAGCTCCGTGTCAGCAGCGTATGATGCGTGGCTGCGTGATTTTCACGCAGCCGCCATCATTACGACACTCTGTTTGTATGTTTGTAGCACGTGGTGCTTTTCTGTTTTCATTCATAGTTTATACTGCTGCGGGAGTGCTGGGCGTGATTTTCACGCACCCATTGACTTCAATGGGTGCGTGATGCTCGAACAATGCACAAATATCGGACATGTCGTGAGTTTTACGCAGAGGACACACGCTGCGTGAAAATCACAGACAGTCTGCACGGCTCCATAGAGTAACATAGGTCCGTGCGAGGCGCGTGAAAATCATGCACGTTGCACGGATGTATTACACGTTCGTCTGAATAAGCCCTAACAATAAGGCCCAGTTCACAGAGTTTTTGGGCCTTGATATTGACTCGGACACTGCGTCAGAATCAGCACCAAAAAACTTCCAAAACCGCCTCCCATTGATTTAATCTGAAATCAATGGGAGCCAGTCGCGGAAAAAAGGAAAAGCAGAACGTCCTTTCTTGCCGCTGTTCCGCCACTGACCTCCCATCGAAATCAATGGGAGGCAGAAAATGCATTTTTCGCTGCGTTTTTTGTCTGCTGTCCTCAATTGCCGCGGGCAAAAAACGCAGCAAAAAAACGCGGCAAGATAGTGTGGGCAGGTCAAAATCTGCCTCAAAATTCTTTAAGGAATTTTGAGGCAGATTTTTTTTCTGCCTGCAAAATAGTCTGTGTGTACAGGGCCATACATGATCAGCACTTTGAGTGATTTTACTCACTGTGTCAGAAGAGCTGCTCCCACTCCAGTCCTCTTCAGGCGATGTCTTCCAGGCGATGTCTTCGGTCCAGACGTCCAGTCCTTCACCTCTAGGCAGGCTCCAGGTAAGTTCTGTCCATGTGTGTCCGCGGCTGCGCGCGCTTCGTTCACAGGTGCGCGCGTGCAGTCGCATCTGGGAGCGTCCGGGTTGTCGCATCTGGGAGCGCCCGGGCTGTCGCTTCTGGGAGGCGGGCGGCCTTGAGTGTGGGCGTTCGTGGGTGCGCGCTCGCGAGTGCGCACGCGCGGGAGTTTCCTTGTGTGCGCAATCGGTCGCGCGCGCGGGCGGTTCGACGGCCCCCATGACCAGAGGGGGGGCCCGCAGCTCACGACATTCTGTGGTGAAAAAAACAGGCCCCATTGCAGGGGCCCGTTTTTTTCTACCAAAGGCAAGTCGCGGCAGTTGCCGGGCCCCCCTTTCAATTGGGTTTGGCTGGGCCCCTAACACCAGTACCCCTAATACCCCCCTGATAGCAGCCCTGACTATACCACACACATATTTACACACACATACATGGGCCCCGATTCAAAGGTTCTTCTTGGGCCCCCCCAAACTTCTCATGGCCGATGGCCCGTAGCTTTCAGCTGCATTGCTGGGTCTCCTAAGTTATCTAACAATGCAGCACTAGCAGCCAGGGGCATCACTAAGGACTTAAAACATCAGGGGGAATAGCCCCAATACATATGTGCCCCCCCGGAAAAAAAAATGTGTGTGTGTGTATATGTATATATATATATATATATATATATATATATATATATGACAGCATATTTATAGCAATACGTCCCTATAGCTATGGATAGGATTAGATACAGCGGCTCAGCAGCCAGTATCATACATTATAGGATTAGACATAGTGGCCCAGCAGACTGTATAACACGTGATAGGATTATATATAGGGCCCAGCAGACAGTATCACACATTATAGGGTTAGATACAGTGGCTCAGCAGACCGTATCACACATGATAGGATTTGATATAGGGCCCAGCTCGCTGACATTGCAGCTCTAGCGCTGTACCTAGTAAAGGTAAGTATAAGGGTATGTTCACACGCCCTATTTACGGATGTAATTCGGGCGTTTTACGCCTCGAATTACGTCCGAAAATACGGCTCCAAACCGCCGGCAAACATCTGCCCATTGAAATCAATGGGGTTACGATGTTCTGTGCACACAGGCTTTTTTTTTACGCGCCGCTGTCATAAGACGTCGTGTAAAAAGACGCCCGCGTCAAAGAAGTAAATCTCACTTCTTGAGACGTGATTGGAGCCGTTTTTCATTGTCTCCATTGAAAAACAGCTCCAATTACGTCCGTAATTGACGCCGCGAAAAACGCGAGTACGAGCAATTACGTCTGAAATTCAGGAGCTGTTTTCGCCTGAGAACAGCTCCGTAATTTCAGGCGTATTGGACGCTGCCGTGTGAACATACTCTAAGAATTATTTTTCTTTTTTATGTGTTACTAATTATTTTTGTGTGTTTGTGTTTTTTCACAAGTTCGGTTGTTGGACTACTTAAAATTCGAGGACTACTTTGATAGTGGGTTATGTGGGATTTTTATTTCAATAAAATATTTTTTCTATGGATTTGTATTTGTTTAAATGTTATAACTGCCACCTTAGTAGTAGCTGCTGGCTGATTGACAGCGCCCAATACTAAGGCGGGGCTTAGTGTTAGACATGAAGAGGCTAACACTAAGGGCTTATTTACACGAACGTGTAATACGTGTAATACGTCCGTGCAATGCGCGTGATTTTCACGCACCCACGATCCAGGGGCATCCCCCCTTCTCATTTTCTCCTGAATGCTGCAGTCGCCTGTGATCGCAGTATTCAGGAGAATAGCGGCGGAGATGAGAGGTTTCTCTGATCTCCGCCATTATGGAGCAGGGCTGCGGCTGTGTAATACAACCATTGCCCCGCTCCTGACAAGAAGTGCGTGCGCGGTCAGCATGAGGTGATGCGGCCGGCTCTGCACTAATGAGCGGCGGTTCAGGCACTGAGGACAGTACATGGGGGTGTTTTTTAGCGCGCCCGCCATGTTCTGTCTTCAGTGCCGCAGATCATTAGTGCAGCGCCGGCCGCATCGCATCATCCTGAGGGCGCGCACATGTCAGGACTCAGGAGCGGGGCAGTGACTGTATTACACAGCCGCAGCCCCGCTCTCATACAGTCATGTGTACTATACTGTATTGTGTTGTATTGTGCAGTTTGCGGTGGAGAGAGGAGGGGGGGTCTGTGATTTAACGCCCCCCCCCTCCACAGCACAATACATTACAAGAGATTACATTACAACACAAGACATTACATCACAATACATTACATTCCAGACTGCAGCTTACTTGGAGTCCTCCGCACCGACTTTTCCATTCCACTGTCTGGAAGCCGTGTCACGTGACAACACGGTCACATGGTACACTAAGTGTACCATGTGACCGTAACCAGGAAGTGCCGGCTTGGCACAGAAGATTTCTTTAGGAAGCGTGCTGTATGGCAACGGGGGCCCGTGGGTCCCCCAGGCTTAGGGGCCCGGTCGCAAGTGCGACTGCTGCGACCCCTATAGCTACGCCACTGGTTAGAACAGCTGGCACGAAGCTCTGTCGTGATTTCTTACAGGAAAGGCAGGAGAAGGAGGGGAAAGGCAAGACCCTTTCAAGTCATGCAAGTAAAGAGGACTCCCTTGTGTAGTGAGGATTACACAGCCACACAACCAGAGACTTGCATTGGACATCCCCCACCCCTACATTGCTACCTAAAGGCCCTTTTACACTGGCCAATTATCAGGCAAACGAGAGTTCAAAGAAGGCTGGTTCCCAATAATTGTCCTGTGTAAACAGGGCAGTGATCAGCAGATGAACGAGCAACGGTCATCTGCTGGTCGTATCGTTTTAAATGTCCAAAATATTATCGTTGTCGGCAGCACATCTTTCAGGAGGAAAAGATCAGCACTCCTTGTGGAATTTGAAAAATAAATCTTCTTTATTTATTTAAATAGCCAGCGGAAAGGCTGAACAGCTTGAAGTGGACAAAATACATAAAGCGTCCGTCCCCTCTTAACAGGGAGATGTGCTGCTGACATGATGATAATGTATGGGGACAAGCGATCAGAGTAATGAACGCTGGTCCCCATACTAGCTCCTTGTGAAAGGAGCAAACGAGCGCAAATAAACGAGCTGTCTCGCTCGTTCACATGGCCCGGGTCATGGCCCCAGGTCACAGCTTAACTCTGTGCTGGGGCTACCAGCACACCCCACTGATATGGGCCCCTATGAGTGTGGCCTGAATCGGATGGAGAAGAAGATTCGGGTGCAGTCACACCTTCTGTACATTTTCAGACTTTGAGAGGGGTTGTAGTTTGTGCATATTGTATAACTTTTCTTTGACAGCAAAACAAAAAATTTAAAAGCATGCCTTGTACATTAGAACAATGCCAGCCCTTGTTTCATGTATTGGTATTCAGTGTATCTAATTTGGAACACAAGTTATAAATTACCAACTTTTCTGAATATTGTCAGATAATAACTGTTTGGGACACTGAGTATTAGTTTGCAGTTAAAATATGCATTTGCTGTTTCTATCAGGCATGTGGAAGTCAGTGAAACTCAAAAACAAGTTTATATTCCTTTCTCTCTTTTTATATTATAAATAAATCAAATCATGAAATTTCACTTGGCGACCGGATACATAGGTCGTGCAATTCTGATGTGAACACCACATATGTATAGGAAGATGATCTGATAATATTTCACAGTCAGTATATGTGATAGTGGGTGATTATGCAGTGAGCTGTAAGGTTGTCATGAGAGCCACTTGTTCTAATAACGCTCATTATTTCATTATTTGCCAGGGCTTTTCTGAGAACACGTTATGGTATAAGCGGCTACCCAGATTAAAGCATGGAACCATTCAAAATATGATTTACTTGAACTGCGCTTTAATAACCTGGGTATGGTCTGTTTCTTTACTATCATGAAAAGATTAACAATCCTTATTGTTAGATTCTTTTTAAATGAATTGCTAAATAACATTCCTATGAGTACATGGAAAGCACTTGGAATAGAAATATACTCTAGGGATTTAAAATGTTTATCTGCCATAAGAATGGGCATTCAAAATACTTTTCTGCCATCTATCTACGACCCATGCCTGCAATCTAATAATCCACTTTTGAACACTATAAAAAAATTCTTTCACACATGCAACATCCCGTAAAATCCCTAAATAGGGGTGGTCTTCATGAGATAACCCCATTAAAATAAAGCTCCATCTTGGATCACCTTAAGGGGGGATTCACACGAAAGTGTATTGGGTCCGTGCGGGCCGCGTGGTTTTCACGCGCCACGCACAGACCAATACAGGTCTATGGGGCAGTACAGACAGTCCGTGCTTTTTGCGCAGCGTTTGTCCGCAGCGCAAAAAGCGCGACATGCTCAATATCTCCGCGTATTTCACGCATCACGCACCCATTGAAGTCAATGGGTGCGTGAAAACCACGCAGGTCGCATGGAAGCACTTCCGTGCGAACCGACTGTTTCGCACACCAGCTGTCAAAAGGATGAATGTAAACAGAAAAGCACCGCGTGCTTTTCTGTTTCCAAACATCCAAACGGAGTGTCTTTGAGATGAGCGAACCCGGACAACCGAACCGAACTTCACCGGGTTCGGCCGAACTAGTTTTGGCCGAAACCGGCAAAAAAAATTCCGGTACGCGACGTCAGGAGATAGTCACTGTCCAGGGTGCTGAAAGAGTTAAACTGTTTCAGCACCCTGGACAGTGACTTCCGATCCCAATATACATGAACGTGTAAAAAAAAAAAGAAGTTCTGACTTACCGATAACTCCCGGCTTCTTCCTCCAGTCTGACCTCCCGGGATGACAATTCAGTCCAAGTGACAGCTCCAGCCAATCACAGGCCAAGCACAGGCTGCAGCGGTCACATGGACTGCCGCGTCATCCAGGGAGGTGGGGCCCGATGTCAAGAGAGGCGCGTCACCAAGGACGCGTCACCAAGGCAACGGCCGGGAGGGAAGTTCTCGGTAAGTACGAACTTTTTCTTTTTTTTTAACAGGTTTCTCGATATTGTGATCGGCATTCACTGTCGAGGGTGCTGAAAGAGTTACTGCCGATCAGTTAACTCTTTCAGCACCCTGGACAGTGACTGACGTCGACTAGACTCATCTCTATGATGGCGGATGCGCGAAAATCACGCAGCCGCGCATCATACACGGATGACACACGCAGCTGTCAAGTGGTTTTTGCGTGCGCAAAACGCCGCGTTTTTTGCGCGCGCAAAAACGCAACGTTCGTCTGAATCAGCCCTAAATTTAATTTCTGGCAAGGAGCAATCTGCTATGCATTGTGTGTGTGTGTGTGTGTGTGGGGGGGGGGGGGCAAAATGGGCAATTGCCCAGTGCCCCATCCTCTTAGGGCCCCCTGCTGCTACGGGGCATGAGGGGGCCCCGGTGCTAGTGACAGCCACATTCACTTGTATCTGCGTTCTCAGGATGCAGATACAAATGAATACTATAGGCTGCAGGCCACGTTAGGCCTGCAGCCTACAAGGCACTGAGAAGACTCCCTGCGCTGGCAGACATGATGACGTCACTGCATCACGCTGGTCTGTACAAGCGTCCCCCCTGGAAGCTGTGCAGCGCTCCGTCCATTGCGGGAATGTGGCAAGAGTAAGTAAAATAGTTTTTTTGGGGGGGAGCTCTGTGGCAATATAAAGGGGGGATTGCTGTGTAGCACTATATACAAGGGGGGGTTGTGTGGCACTATATACAAGGGGGCTTTGTTGCACTTTATACAAGGGGGGGGGCGGTCTGGCACTATATAAAAATTGAGGGGGGGGGGGCTTTGTGGCACTGTATACAAGGGGAGGGCTGTGTGGCACTATATACAAGGGGGGCTGTGGGGCGCTATATGCAAGGGGGCTGTGTGGCACTATACTAAGGGGGAGGCTGTGGGGCACTATCTACTAGGGGGGCTGTATGACACTATTTACAAGAGGGCAAGGGCTGTGTGGTGCTATCTACAGGGGCTGTGTGTGGCGCTATCTATGGGGGGCTGTGTGAGGCGCAATCTGCAGGGGTCTGTGTGGCACGAACTACCAAGGGGGGCTGTGTGGCACTATATACAAGGAGGGCATGTGGCACTATATACAAGGGAGGGGGCTTTGTGACATTGTATACAAGGGGGCTCTGTGGCACTATATACAAGGAAGCTATTGGTCTTTGTATAGTGGTTTTTATTCAGTTACAGTATGGGGGGTATTATTCAGTCACTGGTTATGGTGTGGCGGTATTGTTCAGTAACAGTGTCGGGGTATGATTCAGTCATTATGTGGTTATGGTGTGGTGGCATTATTAAGTAATAGTATGGGGGTATTATTCAGTCACTGGTTATGGTGTGGTGGTATTATTCAGTAACAGTGTGGGGGTATTATTCAGTCACTATGCGGTTATAGTGTGGCGGTATTATTCAGTAACAGTATGGTGGTACTATTCAATCACAATGTGGTTATGGTGTGGTGGTATTATTCAGTTACAGTACGGGGTATTATTCAGTCACTATGTGGTTATGGTGTGGCAGTATTATTTAGATCCTATATTGTGTTATTATTGGTAATATTGGTCTTATTGAGTTGTGTTCAGTAACAGTATGCAGGTAAACTTTATATTTTATAGTAATATGATATAATAACTGTATATGTATATAGCTATTTTTTTTGTGTGAGAGGAGGGACATATACTTTGGGGCTTGCAACACTCCTGGACGTGCTAGAAATCAGCAATGCAGTTCTCTGCACACCGCCCTCTGAATTGACTGCATTATTGATAGAGTAAGGGTGTGTTCACATCAGCATTTGGTTTCCGTTGATGGGTTCCGTCAGACCTTTCCATTGGAGGGACCCATCAAAGGAAAGGCAAACAGAAACTGTAGCTTCCGTTTGCATTACCATTGATTTCAATGGTAATGCTTCCGTTGCAAATGGTTTACGTTTGTCTCCGTTCTGTAAGGTTTCCATTTTTTTTAGCGGAATCAATAGCGCAGTCGACTGTGAACAGGCCCTAATTCAGCATTTTGGGCCCTAATTTAAATTTTGCCCAGGGCCACACTTTGCCTAAAACTGGTCCTGGTGACGCCAAATCTGACATTGATATAAAGAACAGGAATCTGATGTGACCTATTCTCTCCATCCATACAAGGTGTAAACTCAGCTTTTATGGTTTAACAGTATACAATAAATATGTTATAGTACAATACAATAGGTGGGTTTCTACAGACAGATTCTCAGTCTGGCATTATTCGAGGATCTGTGATTTGTTAAGTGCAACATACGTTTCTGTGGAGACAGACGAATGAACGCTGATGTCACCGATATCACACTTGTCCAATTTAGGGATGTAGGACATCGCTCGTGAACCATAGATGCTTCGGGCAGACTACTAACAGAGTGTATGAATATGTGTGTGATCCAGAGAACAGCATATCCAGGTGGCTAATTTCAATGAGGGTTTCCATGGAGACCCCTCTGGGTCGAGCCTTAAAAAAGAAAAAAAAACCCTGACATCATTAGCTCGGGACCTAATTATTGCTTATTGGAGCAACAAATAAGGGGACAGCTGCCAGAGAAGAGATTTTTTTGCTGGGACAGACAGTGGAAATCCCATGAGTGTACACGTTGTCTTGTGTCATCCCAAAACAGCTCTGCTTTTTTGTGTGCCTGTGCAGCTACTGGGATACTATGTGACTTGCACTGAGAATAACAGCTAGACCTTCCTCTGTATCATTAGTGGAGCTGATGTCAGGGGGGCTGATGTCATGTGGCAAAAGTCAATGGAGTTGCCATGATACCAAGATAACTTCGCCAGAGCTGTCTTTATAAGTGATGTGCCCTGTTGTCTATGAACCTCAAATTATTCTGCTCACTTCAGTATATGAACAAGCTAATAGGATTTGTCTGGTTGGGTTGAGTTATGGATGGCTATGGATTCTGCACGTCCTAAAATATACTGTTATATAGGATGAGTTATATAGTGTCTGACAGCACAAAAGGAGGACCACATTTTACAAAATCAGCCTCAGATAAATGAACGTATGTCGCATTTTAGAAAAGTTCATACGAAAGTAAGATAAAAATAAGTGTTTTCAGTGCACATTGTCCCTTTTTACCTTTAGTTAAATTTGTGCCCCGGATCCCTGGCTGACTGTCGCTACAGGGGTCGCAGCGGTCGCCGATGCAACCAGGCAGCGGATACGATTGTGACCGGGCCGCGGACCCCGCACCGCATTTATAGAAATTTACTATAGTAACTGGGGACTATGTCATAAAATACACGGGCCCCTGTTACTATAATAATACCACCAATGGCAGATCATTGGCTGGACCATGGCCACCCAAAGTACAATGTAGTTTTGTCGTGTTTTTGCCACGATTTTGCTGCGACGGAACGGCATTGTATATGTCCTGCAAAAGGACCTTTAGACATAATGTCACATGACCTTATCTGTGAAGTTCTTACTACTGGTTAAAAAAAACCTGCTGGTCACATGACCGCAGCTCCATGACTCCACAGAGAAGACTGAGGTGAGCTGCTATGTAAGTATAAGGGGATGGATTTGTTTAAGGGGACTGTATTTGGAGGGTCTGGTCTGTATTTAGGAAGTTTGGTGTCTTTATTAGTTTAAGGGGTCTGGGGTCTGTATCAGTTTAAGGGGTTTCGGGTCTGTATATTTAGGGGTCTTTGTTAGTTTAAGGAGTCTGGTGTCTGTATTTAGGGGGTCTATATTAGTTTGACGTCCGGGGTCTGTATTTAGGGGGCCTGTTCTAGGGTCTGTATTAGTTTAGGGGTCTGTATTTAGGGGGTCTGGGGTCCTTTATTACTTAAAGGAGTCAGGTCTGGGGTCATTATTAGTGTAGGGGGTCAGGTCTGGGGTCTGTATTTAGGTGTCAGTATTAGTTTAGGGGGTGTGTTCGTTCTAGGGTCTGTATTAGTTTAGGGGTCTGTATTAGTTTATGGGTCTTTATTTAGGGGTCTGTATTAGTTTAGGGGGTCTGGTCTAGGGTCTGTATTAGTTTAGGGTGTCAGGTCTGGGGTCATTATTAGTGTAGGGGGTCAGGTCTGGGGTCTGTATTTAGGGGTCTGGTCTGAGGTCTGTATTTATTTAGGGTGCTTGTTCTGGGTCTGTATTTGTTTAGGGGGTCTGGTCTGGGGACTGCAATAGTTTAGAAGGTCTGGGGTCTGTATTTGTTTAGGGGGTCTGGTCTGAGGACTGCAATAGTTTAGAAGGTCTGGGTCTGTATGTATTCTATGATCTAGTCTGGGGTCCAAATTTATTAGTCTGAGTAAAAGGGGTTGTCCGGGCACATCGATAGGTCATCAGTATAAAAAACGGTCTGTGCCCGGACAACCACTTTAATCCCTTCCAGCACCTTGACGTAACTGCACGTCAATGTGTGCAGTAAGTTCCCGCACATTGACATGCAGTTACGTCTGTGTTTTGACAGTTAACCGCCGCGCGGCGCTTCACCGCAGCGGCGGTTAACTGTGCAGGGTGTCTGCCCTGCATTCCCCGTTGCTGATCAGCGGCCCATCGCCGCTGATTTAGGCAGTTAACCCCTTCGATGCGGCTGTCGATTCCGATCGCCACATCGAAGGATTTTAGCGCCGATCGGCAGCCCCCACGTGAAATCACGGGGGCTGGCGATGGTACCCATGGCAACCGGACGCCAGAAAATGGCTTCCGGGCTGACATGTACAGAAGCCTATGAGGACCATCCGGAGGCTGGTCGTCGTAGGCTTCCTATCAGTGTGACTGTTACGTCACAATGACAGTTAGAATACATTACACTACGTAGGTAGTGTAATGTACTCTAGCAGCGATCAAAGCTGCAAGTCTAAGTGTCCCCTAGTGGGACAAGTGAAAAAAGTAAAAAAAAAGAAAGAAAATGTTTTAAAAAAAGTGTAAAAATAAAAGTTATAAGTGACATAAACAAGAACTGCTTTTTTTTTCCTATAATAAGTCTTTCATTATAGGAAAAAAATGAACACGCAAAAAAAAAGTACACATATTGGGTATCACCGAGTTCGTAACGACCCCAACTATAAAACTATAATATTTTTCCCGCACGGTGAACACTGCAAAAAAAATAAACGAAAAACAATGCGAGAATCACTATTTTTTGGTCACCACCCCTCCCAAAATATACAATAAAAAGTGATCAAAAAGTCGCATGTACGCCAAAATAGTACTGATACCAACTACAACCCGTCCCGCAAAAAACAAGCCCTTACACAGCTTTTTTGACTGAAAAATAAAAAACTTATGGCTCTCAGAATACGGTGACACAAAAAATTATTTATTTTCTAAATAAGTTATTTGCTGCAAAACATAAAAAAACCTATATACATATGGTATCGCTGTAATCGTACCGACCCGCAGAATAAAATATAATGGTCAATTATAGCCATGGGTAAACGCCGTAAAAAATAAATAAAAATCATTGTCCGAATTGATGGTTTTTGGTCACCTGGCTTGCTGAAAAAATGGAATAAAAAGTGATCAACAAAACCGCATGTACCCTAAAATGGTACCAATGAAAATTACAGATTGTCCCGCAACAAATAAGCCCTCAAGCAGCGGTGCGGTGGTGAAAACATAAAAAAAATTCCAGCTAACAGATTATGGCGATGCAAAATGTGCAGAGCGTTCCAAAAACGGATAAGATTGGGCGCCATTTATAAGTGCGACACTGGCCACATATCTGCGGATTATTATTTATTTACCCCATTATTATACACTCTTATTATGCCCTGATGTACTCTGCCCAGCCTACATATGCCCCCACATTATAAACTGAAATGCCAGCAAAACGCCAAACAGAACTGCCAAGCAAAATCTGCGCTCCAAAAGCCAAATGCCGCTCCCTCCCTTCTGAGCCCTACAGCATGCCTAAACAGCCATTTACGTCCACCGATATGGCATCGCCATACCCTGGAGAACCCGGTTAATATTTTATGAGGTATTTGTGGCACAAACTAGGCATAACATATAGTGCACTAAAATGGCACATCAGTGGAAAATTTTAATTTTCACTCTGCACCATCCGCTGCGCATTAAACCCTTCGTGCACCATGACTTAATAGCATATCGTGGTGTGGGGGGTGATATATGGAGCGTCTCACGCGCTGAGCCCGCACCATACACTTCGGGTGTCAGCTGTGTGTTACAGCTGATACCTGGGACTGACGGACAGAAACAGCGAACACGCTGTTACAGGAGCATGTAAAAATGACAATATACTGCAATACATTAGTATTGCAGTGTATTCTACCAGTGATCTAACGATCGGTAGTTCAGGTCTCCTAGGGGGACTAATAAAATATGTAAAAATAAAAAGTAAATAGTTATTATTAGTGGAAAAAATGAAATAAATATTTAAAGTCCAAAAAGAAACCCTTTTCACATTTTTTCTCTAAAGTAATGTAAAAAAATAAAAAAAAATACACAAAATTGGTATCGCTGCGTCCATAAAAGTCCAAGCTATTACAATATACCATTATTTAACTCACACGGTGAACGCCGTGAAAAATAAAGAATTTTAAACTGCAAAATCGCAGTTTTTTGGTCACCTTGGCTCTAACAAAAAATGTAATAAAAAGTGCTCAAAAAGTCTTATGTACCAAAAAATTATAACAATAAAAACTACAGCTCTTGCCGCAAAAAATAAGCCCCCACACCACTCTATTGAAGGAAAAATAAAAAAGTTGTGGCTCTCGGAAAGCGGGGAGGAAAAACGAAAAAGAAAAAAGCAAAACATGGATCAGTTCGGAAAGGGTTAATTACTTTCTAATGAAAAAGCATTTATGACCACATGTGGGGTATTGCCGTACTCGGGAGAAATTGCTTTACAAATGTTTTGGTGCATTTTCTCCTTTATCCTTTGTGAAATTGAAAAAATGCAACATTTTAGTGGAAATAATGTTTATATTAATTTTCACGGCCTAATTCTAATAAATTCTGCAAAAGACGTGTGGGGCCTAAATGCTCACTATACCCCTAGATAGATTCCTTAAGTGGTGTAGTTTCCCAAATGGGGTTACTTTTGGGGGGCTTCCACTGTTTCGCTCTCTCAGTGGCTTTGCAAATTCGACATGACACCCAAAAACTATTCCAGCTAAATTTGAGCTCCAAAAGCCAAATAGTGCTCCTTCCCTTCTAAGCCCCGGTGTGGGTCCAAACAGCAGTTTATTACCACATATTGGGTATTTACATAATCAGGAGAAATTGTTTTACAAATGTTGGGGTGCTTTTTCTCCTTTATTCCTTGTAAAAATTAAAAATGTCTAAGTTCTTACAGAAAAAAAGTAGATTTTTACCTTTACAGACTAAGTCCAATGAATTCAGCAAAACAACTGTGGGGTCAAAATGCTAACTTTACCCATAGATAAATTCCTTGAGGGGTATAGTTTCCAAAATGGGGTCACTTTTGGGGGGTCTTTACTGTTTTGGTACCACAAGACCTATTCAAACCTGACATGGTGCCTAAAATATATTCTAGAAAATGGAGGCCCCAAAATCCACTAGGTGGTCCTTTGCTTCTGAGGCCTGTGTTTCAGTCCATTACTGCACTAGGACCACATGTGGGATATTTCTAAAAACTGCAGAATCTGGGCAATAAATATTGAGTTGCATTTCTTGGGTAAAACCTTCTGTGGTACAGAAAAAATGTATTAGAAATGAATTTAAAAAAAAAAAAATGAAATTTGTAAATTTCACATCTACTTTGCTTTAATTCCTGTGAAACGCCTAAAGGGTTAAAACACTTTCTGAATGCTGTTTTGAATACTTTGAGGGGTGCCGTTTTCAAAATGGGGTGATTTATGGGGACTTTCTAATATATAAGGCCCTCAAAGCCACTTCAGAACTTAACTGGTCCCTGAAAAAAAAGGCTTTTGAAATTTTCTTGAAAATATGAGAAATTGCTGCTAAAGTTCTAAGCCTTGTAACGTCCTAGAAAAATAAAATAATATTCAAAAAACGATGCAAACATAAAGTAGACATATGGGAAATATAAACTAGTAAGTATTTTGTGTGGTATTACTATCTGTCTTACAAGCAAATACATTTAAATTTAGAAAAATGCTAATTTTTGCTAATTTTCTCTAAATCTTGGTGTTTTTTTTACAAATAAATATTGAATTTATCGACCAAATTTTTTCCCTAACATAAAGTACAGTATGTCACGAGAAAACAATCTCAGAATCACTTGGATAGGTAAAAGCATTCCGGAGTTATTACCACATAAAGGGACACATGTCCGATTTGAAAAATCGGCTTTGTCCTGAAGGCCAAAACAGGCTCAGTCCTGAAGGGGTTAATGTATGGGTCTGGGCCTTGGTGTCTACATTTTTGTGTTTCTATAGAGGCTGGAAATGGTTGCAGAAGTTGTAAAGGATCTGCCAGGCACTACGTCTGTGGAGACTCCCAGGGTTAATCAGTCGACACCTGAGGCCAGACCTCTTAGACTGACACCGGCTCCCACCAATCAGGGTGGCAGGCTCAGGAGTGGGAGAGCCTATCGCGGCCTGGTCAGTCAGAGTTAGCTCCGCCCCCTGTCCATTTATACCTGCAGTTTTCTCTTCCTCATTGCTTGTTATTCTTTTGGATTCCTGGCCCCACTGCTGCTTGCTCCAGCCTGCTTCTGCCGTGCTTCTGCCGTGCTTCTGCCTTGCTGCAGTTCTCCTTGACTTGACTTGCTTTGCTTTGCTTTGCCCCTGGCTTGCTTCTGTCTCCGTGCCCGCTCGGGTTACTCACTTCGTCCTGGTCCTGACTGTTCGTTCGCCGCTCCGTTTCCTCGTGGCGTTCCGTGGCTGCTGCCCCTTCCCTTGCGTGTTCCCTGTTTGTTTTCCTGTGCACTTAGACAGCGTAGGGACCGCCGCCCAGTTGTACCTCGTCGCCTAGGGCGGGTCGTTGCAAGTAGGCAGGGACAGGGCGGTGGGTAGATTAGGGCTCACTTTCCCTTCACCTCCTTCCTGCCATCACAGAATAACAAGCCCTTACCTAGTCTACCATTTCTCCTACGCTGTCGCTATCATGGACCCCCTTGAGACCCTGACCCAGCAGATGCAGGGCCTCTCCCTACAGGTCCAGGCCCTGGCCCAAAGGGTTGGGCGCACCACCTCACCTCTAGAACCCGACCTCAAGTTACCTGACCGGTTTTCAGGGGACCGTAAGACGTTTCTCTCCTTCCGGGAGAGTTGCAGACTATATTTCCGCCTTAAGCCCCACTCCTCAGGTTCCGAGAACCAGCGGGTGGGTATCATCATATCCCGACTCCAGGAAGGGCCCCAAGAGTGGGCCTTCTCCTTGGCTCCTGACGCCCCTGAACTTTCCTCTGTTGATCGTTTTTTCTCTGCCCTCGGACTCATTTACGACGAGACTGACAGGACTGCTTTAGCCGAGAGTCAGTTGGTGACCTTACGTCAGGGTAGGAGACCGGTTGAGGAATACTGTTCTGATTTTAGGAAGTGGTGCGTAGCTTCTCAGTGGAACGATCCGGCCCTAAGGTGCCAGTTTAGGTTAGGATTATCTGACGCCCTGAAGGATCTGCTGGTTAGCTACCCCTCGTCTGACTCTCTTGACCAGGTTATGGCCCTAGCAGTACGACTTGACCGACGTCTCAGGGAACGTCAGCTAGAACGCTTCAGTGTGCTCCCCTCTGACTTTTCTGCGATCCCCCCCGAGGTCCCGCCTCCTCGCCCCTCCACGGAGGACTCGGAGGTACCTATGCAACTCGGGGCCTCCATGTCCCCTCGACAACGTAGGGAGTTTCGCAGAATGAACGGTCTCTGCTTCTACTGTGGGGACGACAAGCATCTACTGAACACCTGTCCCAGGCGCAAGAATAAGAAGCCGGAAAACTTCCGCGCCTAAGTGATCATCGGGGAGGTCACTTGGGCGCACAGGTATTTCCCGTTAATGTGAAACGCAATAAAATTTTGCTTCCCTTTCAGGTCTCGTTTGCTGGCCGGTCTGCCACGGGCAGTGCTTTTGTGGATTCTGGCTCATCTGCTAATATCATGTCTGTGGAATTTGCTATGTCTCTAAAGATGCCTTGTATTGATTTACCTTATCCTATCCCTGTAGTAGGAATCGACTCTACTCCCCTTGCTAATGGTTATTTTACTCAGCATACTCCTGTTTTTGAACTCCTGGTTGGCTCCATGCATTTGGAGCAGTGCTCTGTACTGGTAATGCAGGGATTATCATCTGATCTGGTTTTAGGCCTTCCCTGGTTGCAGTTGCATAATCCCACGTTTGATTGGAATACTGGGGATCTCACCAAATGGGGTAATGAATGTCTTATGTCATGTCTTTCTGTTAACTCTATTTCTCCCCGGGAGGAGGTAAACACGCTTCCTGAGTTCGTTCAGGACTTCGCCGATGTGTTTTCTAAGGAGGCCTCCGAGGTGTTGCCCCCCCATAGAGATTACGATTGCGCTATCGATTTGGTGCCTGGTGCCAAGCTTCCTAAAGGTAGGATATTTAATCTTTCATGTCCTGAACGTGAAGCCATGAGGGTGTATATCCAGGAATGCCTGGCCAAGGGTTTCATTCGCCCCTCGACTTCTCCTGTAGGTGCTGGCTTCTTCTTCGTGGGGAAGAAGGATGGTGGTCTTAGGCCGTGCATTGATTATCGTAACCTGAATAAGGTCACTGTAAGGAACCAGTACCCACTTCCTTTAATTCCGGATCTTTTTAATCAGGTTCAGGGAGCCCAATGGTTTTCTAAGTTCGATCTACGGGGGGCATATAACCTTATCCGCATCAAAGAGGGGGATGAGTGGAAAACTGCGTTCAACACACCCGAGGGTCATTTCGAATACCTGGTCATGCCCTTTGGGTTGTGTAACGCCCCTGCTGTCTTCCAGAATTTTATTAATGAAATCCTGAGAGAGTACCTGGGTAATTTTCTTGTTGTGTACCTTGATGACATACTGGTGTTCTCCAAGGACTGGTCCTCTCACGTGGAGCATGTCAGGAAGGTGCTCCAGGTCCTTCGGGAGAATAATCTGTTTGCTAAGACTGAAAAATGTGTCTTTGGGGTACAGGAGATACCATTTTTAGGGCAAATCCTCACTCCTCATGAATTCCGCATGGACCCTGCCAAGGTTCAAGCTGTGGCGGAATGGGTCCAACCTGCCTCCCTTAAGGCGTTACAGTGTTTTTTAGGGTTCGCCAACTATTACAGGAGATTTATTGCCAACTTCTCGGTCGTCGCTAAGCCTCTTACGGACCTTACCCGCAAGGGTGCTGATGTCCTCCATTGGCCCCCTGAGGCCGTCCAGGCCTTTGAGACTCTCAAGAAGTGCTTTATCTCGGCCCCCGTGCTGATTCAGCCCAACCAAGAGGAGCCATTTATTGTGGAGGTTGACGCTTCCGAGGTGGGAGTGGGGGCCGTCTTGTCCCAGGGTACCAGCTCCCTCACCCATCTCCGCCCCTGTGCTTACTTCTCTAGGAAGTTTTCGCCCACGGAGAGTAACTATGATATTGGCAACCGCGAACTTCTAGCCATTAAATGGGCTTTTGAGGAGTGGCGGCACTTCCTGGAGGGGGCCAGACACCAGGTAACGGTCCTTACGGATCACAAGAATCTGGTTTTCCTAGAATCGGCCCGGAGGCTTAATCCTAGACAAGCTCGGTGGGCACTATTCTTTACCAGATTTAATTTCTTGGTTACCTATAGGGCTGGGTCCAAGAATATTAAGGCTGATGCTCTGTCACGTAGTTTCATGGCCAATCCTCCTTCCGAGAAGGATCCCGCTTGTATTTTACCCCCTGGTATAATCGTCTCTGCCACGGATTCTGATTTAGCTTCTGATATCGCGGCTGATCAGGGTGCAGCTCCCGGGAACGTCCCTGGGGACAAACTGTTTGTTCCCCTGCAATACCGGCTGAGGGTACTCAGGGAAAACCATGACTCCGCTCTATCTGGTCATCCTGGCATCTTGGGCACCAAACACCTCATTACCAGAAACTATTGGTGGCCTGGGTTGCCTAAAGATGTTAGGGCTTACGTCGCCGCTTGTGAGGTTTGCGCTAGGTCCAAAACCCCTAGGTCCCGACCTGCGGGCCTACTACGTCCCTTGCCCATTCCCCAGAGACCTTGGACCCATATCTCCATGGATTTTATCACCGATTTGCCTCCATCTCAGGGCAAGTCGGTGGTGTGGGTGGTAGTCGACCGCTTCAGCAAGATGTGCCACTTTGTGCCCCTTAAGAAGCTACCTAACGCCAAGACGTTAGCTTCTTTGTTTGTGAAACACATCCTGCGTCTCCATGGGGCCCCAGTCAATATCGTTTCGGACAGAGGGGTACAATTTGTTTCCTTATTTTGGAGAGCCTTTTGTAAAAAGTTGGAGATTGATCTGTCCTTCTCCTCCGCCTTCCATCCCGAAACTAACGGCCAAACGGAAAGGACCAACCAATCCCTGGAACAATATTTAAGGTGTTTCATCTCTGACTGTCAATTCGATTGGGTCTCATTCCTTCCCCTTGCTGAATTTTCCCTGAATAACCGGGTCAGTAACTCGTCAGGGGTCTCCCCGTTTTTCTGTAATTTCGGGTTTAACCCAAGGTTCTCCTCCGTCTCCCCTGGTTGTTCCAATAATCCTGAGGTAGAGGATGTTCATCGGGAACTGTGCACTGTCTGGGCCCAGGTTCAGAAGAACCTAGAGGCGTCCCAGAGCGCACAAAAGATTCAGGCGGATAGTAGACGTTCTGCTAACCCCCGGTTTGTCGTCGGGGATTTGGTCTGGTTGTCGTCCAGGAACTTGCGCCTTAAGGTCCCGTCCAGGAAGTTTGCTCCCCGATTTATTGGGCCTTATAAGGTCATTGAAGTCCTCAACCCTGTATCCTTCCGTCTGGAGCTGCCCCCATCCTTCCGCATACACGACGTCTTTCATGCTTCCCTCCTTAAACGCTGCTCCCCGTCCTGGTCCCCCTCTAGGAAACCTCCTGTTCCCGTTCTCACCCCTGAGGGGGTGGAATTCGAGGTGGCCAAGATTGTGGACAGTAGGATGATCCAGGGCTCCCTCCAGTACCTGGTCCATTGGAGAGGATACGGGCCGGAGGAGAGGACTTGGGTACCTGCTCGAGATGTTCACGCTGGGGTATTGGTCAGGAGGTTCCACCTTCTCTTCCCCACTAAACCGGGTCCTCTTAGTAAGGGTCCGGTGGCCCCTCATAAAAGGGGGAGTACTGTAAAGGATCTGCCAGGCACTACGTCTGTGGAGACTCCCAGGGTTAATCAGTCGACACCTGAGGCCAGACCTCTTAGACTGACACCGGCTCCCACCAATCAGGGTGGCAGGCTCAGGAGTGGGAGAGCCTATCGCGGCCTGGTCAGTCAGAGTTAGCTCCGCCCCCTGTCCATTTATACCTGCAGTTTTCTCTTCCTCATTGCTTGTTATTCTTTTGGATTCCTGGCCCCACTGCTGCTTGCTCCAGCCTGCTTCTGCCGTGCTTCTGCCGTGCTTCTGCCTTGCTGCAGTTCTCCTTGACTTGACTTGCTTTGCTTTGCTTTGCCCCTGGCTTGCTTCTGTCTCCGTGCCCGCTCGGGTTACTCACTTCGTCCTGGTCCTGACTGTTCGTTCGCCGCTCCGTTTCCTCGTGGCGTTCCGTGGCTGCTGCCCCTTCCCTTGCGTGTTCCCTGTTTGTTTTCCTGTGCACTTAGACAGCGTAGGGACCGCCGCCCAGTTGTACCTCGTCGCCTAGGGCGGGTCGTTGCAAGTAGGCAGGGACAGGGCGGTGGGTAGATTAGGGCTCACTTTCCCTTCACCTCCTTCCTGCCATCACAGAAGTGATGGGCAAATATTTCTCATCAGGAGAAGTCGCCATAATGGTCTGTGTCAGATGGAGAAGAAAAGAAAACGACTCCCATCAGAGAAGACGTAACCTGTGAAATCCTTGTATCTTTGTGTACCCAGGACTAATAGACAAATGCGTGTTACCGTTCCCATTGTCAAGAGTAAGGGCGGGTTCACACGTGGCGGAATTTCACTTAAATTCCGCTGCGGACACTCCGCAGCGTTAATCCGCAGTGGTGCTGTTTGTCCATTGACTTACACTTTAATTTAGCAGTGTTCATTTAGACGAGGCGTAAAATTCCGCTGCGGAGCATAGGCTGCGGAGCGGAATTTGGTGTCCGCAGCATGCTCTGTCTGTTGCGGAGCAGTGGCGGACTCATGGCGGAATTTCTCCATTGACTTCAATGGAGAGTCAAAATTCCGCAATGAAGTCCGCAGATCTTATGTGTGCTGCGGAGCGTATTGGTTTTGCTACCATGACATTTCTTCATTCTGGCTGGACCTATGTATTTCTAGGTCTACAGCCAGACTGAGGAAGTCAATGGGGCTCCCGTAATGACGGGAGCGTTGCTAGGAGACGTCTGTAAATAGTCACTGTCCAGGGTGCTGAAAGAGTTAAGCGATCGGCAGTAACTGTTTCTGCACCCGGGACAGTGACTACCGATCTCAATATACATGTATCTGTAAAAAAACATATAAGTTCATACTTACCGAGAACTCCCTGCGTCTGTCTCCAGTCCGGCCTCCCAGGATGACGTTTCAGTGTAAGTGACGGCTGCAGCCAATCACAGGCCAAGCACAGGCTGCAGCGGTCACATGGACTGGCGCGTCATCCAGGGAGGTCGGGCTGGATGCCGAAAGAGGGACGCGTCACCAAGACAACGGCCGGTAAGTATGAAATTCTTTTACTTTCACTAGGGAAAGTGCTGTCCCTTCTCTCTATCCTGCACTGATAGGGAGAAGGGAAGCACTTTTCCCGCAGTCCGCAGCAGCTAGTCCGCATCAATTTTCTGCACATTTTGTGCAGATCCGCAGCAGAATCTGCAACGCAGATTCTGTGCGGCATTGATGCGGACAGTTGCGGAGGAAATCCGCCACGTGTGGTCATGCCCTTAGTGTCCGTACACAGTGTGATACTGTCAGCGATGGTTGGACACTGTCAGGGTGTAGAGATACAGCCCTTTGACAAGGGGAATGGTAACACCCATTTGTCAATGCTCATACAGAAAGGTTGTGTTCACTATAAACACAGCAGAGCGGCGGTGGGGAAGGGGGACCCACGTTTGTGGAACAGCCCAGGGCCTATAGTCTACTTAATCCGCCACTGAATACCACTATACTTACCCTCCTTCCAGAGCGCAGCGGAATTCCTGATATCTTCTCGCGTCCTGACGTTACGACGCTGTGCGCCGCGCATTACGTCACGACGCTGGATGGTGTCGGGACATTAGCTGCACCGAAGAGCTGGGTAGGTGTAACATCATTACTGCCTGCTGGGGTCCTGTATCTAAACCTGCTTTGTGGTAAGCTTAGATACAGGGTCCAACAGACAACATCACACACGAGCTTAGATACAGGGCCCATGTGTGATACTGTCTGTTGGACCATGTATCTAAGCTTACCACAAGGCAGGCTCAGATACAGGACCACAGCAGACAGTAATCTTATACTGTATAAGATTACTGTCTGCTGGGGCCCTGTACCTAAGCCTAACATGTGGTCGGCTTAGTACAGGGTCCAACAGACAGTGTCACACATCGGCCCTGTATCTAAGCCTACCACATAGTAGGTTTAGATACATGGCCATGTATGATACTGTCTTATGGGCCCTGTATCTAAGTAGGCTTAGCTACAGAGCCTATCAGACAGGATCACACATAATCAGGGTAATAATGGGGGTTTAGTGTTAGGCTAACATGAAACCCCCATTATTACCCCGCTAGCTTGCTGCTGCTATGTTGTATCTGGCTGGTTATCAAAAATGGGGCGGACCCCAGGTCATTTTTTTTTTTAAATGGAAAAAAACGTATTTTTCATAACTAGCCAGATACAACATAGCAGCAGCAGCAGCAGCAGCAGCAGCAGGCTAGCATTACCAGGGTGGGAAGAGCCACTGTTTTTGACCTTTCCCAGCCTAATAATATCAGCCTGCGGCCCCAATACCCGACCTACACTACAGATGGTAGGGTATTGGGTTGTACCCGGCTCTTCCTGTTACCACTGGTGGCGGTGGGTACTGGGTTAATAATGGGGGATAGTGTTAGCCTTTTCCCCGGCTAACATTAAGCCCCTCCTTAGTAATGGACGTTGTCAATCAGCCAGCATCCATTACAAAGGCGGTAGTAATAAAGTTTAAAAAAATACAAGGATATAGAAAGATTTTATTGAAATAAAAAACCCACACATCCCTCATTAACTATTTTATTGAGAATAAAAATAACGTAATCGAAGTAGTCCTCGAATACGACGTAGTCCAACAACCGAACCTGTAAAAAAAAACACAAATACACCAAAAAAAATTAGTAACACATACAAAAGCAAAGCAATTCTAAGGGTATGTTCACACGCAGAGTCAAAAATGTCTCAAAATACGGAGCGGTTTTCAAGAGAAAACAGCTCTTGATTTTCAGACGTTTTTTGAGCCACTCTTTTTTTATGGCCGTTTTTTTGAGCTTTTTGCACTAGTCTATGAAAAACTGCTCCAAAAACGTCCCAAGAAGTGTCCTGCACTTCTTTTTCGCGGCAGTTTTTTTCTGCGTAAAAAAACACAGCTAAAAACGCTCCGTCGGAACAGAACGCCGTTTTCCCATTGAAATCAATGGGCAGATGTTTGGAGGCGTTCTACTTCCGATTTTCCGGCCGTTTTTCGGGCGTTTACGGCTGGTCACAGCAGGGACAGTAGATGGCTTTAAAAAAGGCTTAGATAATTTCCTAGAACAAAAAAATATTAGCTTCTATGTGAATAAATTTTTACCTTTCCTTTTCCCATCCCTTCGTTGAACTTGATGGACATGTCTTTTTTCAACCGTACGAACTATGTAACTATGTAACTGTGTAACTAACATGTATGATACTGTCTGCTGAGACAAAGCATTCAATTCTATCCAGCGGTGTAGCTATAGGAGCCATAGTCTTATAGATATGCTATCTCCAATATGTATGTATTTTGGGGGGGGGGTAAATATATGTCTCGGGGCTTGTGCCCCTGATCTTTTAAGACCCTAGCAACGCCCCTGAGCATGGGTGTACCTTGCTCAAGGTATAATGGGTCACCACTACTTCCAGGTGCCGCCACAGCGACTGTCTGGCAACTGTGTGTTACAGCACTCAATTTATAGAGTCGGCACTCCTTGTGATGTCATTTGCCACCACAACCACACCTATAACATCATCACCTGTGATACCACTGACCATCTTTATTCCTGTGATGCCATTATCCCTGTGATGTCACCATCCTATGAATCCACAAGCCTACATCCCTGACAACCTCCCTGATGATGTCATTGTGGGGTCAGTGACATTGGCCCCTTTAATTTTACAGCTGCAGTGTAATCGCATAATTTAAAAAAGGACATGACACACTTGCTACAGCACACTAGTAACATCCCAACCTGTTCTGTGCCCTAAAAAATTTGTCTATTAAAGCATATGGACTTCATAGCGGGCGTACCCCAATCTGGCAGTGACAGCATGTCCATGCATTACATAGTTGCCAATTTTACTTGAACCTGCTGCAGAGTAAATGTATGACCAAATGCAGGTTTACCCGGAGACAGGGCCTCCATCAGGAATTTCAGGGCCCCCTACAGCTAAATTTTCTGGGCCCCCCTACCGTGGCACCACCTGTTAACGGTACTCCGTCCAGCACTATATCATGGTACCCAGGGCCGCCATCAGGGGGGGTATTATGGGTACTGATGTGAGCGGCCCGGCCAAACCTAATTGAAAAGGGGGCACGGCAACTGCGACTTGCCTTTGGTAGAAAAAAAAACAGGCCCCTGCAATGGGGCTTGTTTTTTTCACCAAAAGAATGTCGTGAGCTGCGGGCCCGCCTTTCAATTAGGTTTGGCCGGGCCTCTCACATCAGTACCAATAATACCCCCCCTGATGGCGGCCCTGGGTAGCATGGGGGTCGTCATGGGGGCCGTCAAACACCGCCGCCCGTGCGACCGATTGCGCGCACCCGCAAACTCCCGCGCATGCACACCCGCGACTGCCTGGAACCGCGCACCGAATTTTGAGGCAGATTTTGACCTGCCCACACTATCTTGCCGCGTCTTTTGCTGCGTTTTTTGCCTGCGGCGATTGAGGACAGCAGACAAAAAACGCAGCGAAAAATGCATTTTCTGCCTCCCATTGATTTCGATGGGAGGTCAGAGGCGGAACCGCGGCAAGAAAGGACGTGCTGCTTTTTCTTTTTTCCGCGACTGGCTCCCATTGATTTCAGATTAAATCAATGGGAGGCGGTTTTGGAAGTTGTTTGGTGCTGATTCTGACGCAGTGTCCGAGTCAACGTGCGTGATTTTCACGCGCCTCGCACGGACCTATGTTACTCTATGGGGCCGTTCAGACTGTCAGTGATTTTCACGTAGCGTGTGTCCGCTGCATAAAACTCACGACATGTCCTATATTTGTGCATTGTTCGAGCATCACGCACCCATTGAAGTCAATGGGTGCGTGAAAATCACGGCCAGCGCTTCCGCAGCAGTATAAACTATGAATGAAAACAGAAAAGCACCACGTGCTACAAACAGAGTGTCATAATGATGGCGGCTGCGCGAAAATCACGCAGCCGCGCATCATACGCTGCTGACACACGGAGCTGTTATGGACCTTTTGCATGCGCAAAACGCCACGTTTTTGCGCACGCAAAAAGCACACGCTGGTGTAAATCCGGCCTTAGGGTAGGAACACACTAGGCATGAACGCTGCGGATTTTATGCAACACATTTTATTGTGGAAAATCCGCAGCGTATTACAGTCACAGCAGAGTGGATGAGATTTGAACAAATCTCATCCGCACGCTGCAAAAATAATGGACCTGTAGTGTGGCTTTTCAAGCCGCAGCGTGTCAATTTATTCTGTGGAATCGCTGCTCCTCTGTTGCGGAAATGCTGCGGTTCTGCCGCAAAAATCACACATGAGAAGAAAAAAAAAGGCACTTTTTTAAATTTATAAAAAAGTTTAGACTTGCCCCGGCCGTAGTCCTGGTGACGCGATCCTCTATTCTTAGCGTAGCCCGGCCTCCTGTCATGACGTTTCATACCATGTGACTGCTGCAGCGGTCACATGGTCTACAGCGTCATCCCAGGAGGCGGGGCTACGTTCAGAAGAGAGAGATGCGTCACCAGGACTATGGCCGGGGTAAGTCGAAACTTTTTTTTCCCTGCAGGATTCCCGCAGCGGACATGCGTCACGAAACCTGCGCCACTATTTGGTGCGGTTTTGCTGTCGGAATTCCCTGCGGCTACCGGGGCGGATAAGCTGTGGAGTTTTACAAAGCATATCCGCCTAGTGTGTTCCTACCCTTATGATGTCGCTCCTGGAGCTGCTGCCGGTCTCTAAATAGGAAATTGGTCCAGTAGAATTTGGAATTATTTTTTTTTGTGAACCAGCTTAAAAAAATACAAAACTTTTGTGTTAGGGCCTGTTCACATCACCGTTCGCTTCCGCTCCGGGGTTCCGTCTGAGGTTTCCGTCAGGTGAACCCCGCAACGGAAAGTGAAAGTGACAGCACAGCTTCCGTTTCCGTCACCATTAGCGCAGTCGACTCCGCTATTGATTCCGTCCGAAAACCTGCCGGAATGGTGACGAACGGAAACCATTAGCGATGTTTCCGTCACCATTGAGATCAATGGTGACTGAAACGGAAGCTGTGCTGTCACTTTCACTTTCCGTCGCGGGGTTCACCCGACAGAAACCTCAGACAGAAGCCCGGAGCGGAAGCGAACGGTGATGTGAACAGGCCCTAACACAAAAGTTTTGTATTTTTTTAAGCTGGTTCACAAAAAAAAAGAATTCCAAATTCTACTGGACCAACTGCCTATTTAGAGACCGGCAGCAGCTCCAGGAGCGACATCATAAGGGACACACTAGGCGGATATGCTGAGTAAAACTACACAGCTTATCCGCCCCGGTAGCCGCAGGGAATTCTGCCAGCAAAACCGCACCAAATAGTGGCGCAGGTTTGGTGAGGCGTGTCCGCTGCGGGAATCCTGCAGGGAAAAAAAAGTTTAGACTTACCCCGGCCGTAGTTTAGGTGACGCATCTCTCTCTTCTGAACGTAGCCCCGCCTCCTGGCATGACGCTGTAGACCATGTGACCGCTGCAGCAGTCACATGGGATGAAACGTCATGACAGGAGGCCAAGCTGCGCTAAGAATAGAGGATCGCGTCACCAGGACTACGGCCGGGGGAAGTCTAAACTTTTTTATAAATGTAAAAAAGTACCTTTTTTTTCTCATTTGTGATTTTTGCGGCAGAACCGCAGCATTTCCGCAACAGAGGAGCAGCGATTCCACAGCATAAATTGACATGCTGCGGCTTAAAAAGCCACACTGCAGGTCCATTATTTTTGCAGCGTGTGGATGAGATTTGTTCAAACCTCATCCACTCTGCTGCGACTGTGATACGCTGCGGATTTTCCACAATAAAATGTGTTGCATAAACTCTGCAGTGTTCATGCCTAGTGTGTTCCTACCCTAAGGCCAGATTTACACAAGCGTGTGCGTTTTGCGTGCGCAAAAACGTGGCGTTTTGCGCATGCAAAAGGTCCATAACAGCTCCGTGTGGCAGCAGCGTATGATGCGCGGCTGCGTGATTTTCGCGCACCCGCCATCATTATGACACTCTGTTTGTATGTTTGTAGCACGTGGTGCTTTTCTGTTCTCATTCATAGTTTATACTGCTGCGGAAGTGCTGGCCGTGATTTTCACGCACCCATTGACTTCAATGGGTGCGTGATGTGCGAACAATGCACAAATATAGGACATGTCGTGAGTTTTACGCAGCGGACACACGGGCACACGCTGCATGAAAATCACGGACAGTCCGCACGGCCCCATAGAGTAACATAGGTCCGTGCGAGGCGCGTGAAAATCACACGCGTTGCACGGCCGTATTACACGTTTGTCTGAATAAGCCCTAACAATAAGGCCCAGTTCACAGAGTTTTTGGGCCTTGATATTGACTCGGACACTGCGTCAGAATCAGCACCAAACAACTTCCAAAACCGCCTCCCATTGATTTAATCTGAAATCAATGGGAGCCAGTCGCGGAAAAAAGAAAAAGCAGCACGTCCTTTCTTGCCGCGGTTCCGCCTCTGACCTCCTATCGAAATCAATGGGAGGCAGAAAATGCATTTTTCACTGCGTTTTTTGTCTGCTGTCCTCAATCGCCGCAGGCAAAAAACGCAGCAAAAGACGCGGCAAGATAGTGTGGGCAGGTCAAAATCTGCCTCAAAATTCTTTAAGGAATTTTGAGGCAGATTTTTTCGGCCTGCAAAATACTCTGTGTGAACAGGGCCATACATAAACAGCACTTTGAGACATTTTACTCACTGTGTCAGAAGAGCTGCTCCCACTCCAGTCCTCGTCAGGCGATGTCTTCGGTCCAGATGTCGTCCTTCACCTGCAGGCTCCAGAAAATGGCGGGGATCGAAGAACTCCTGCCGCCGCGCAAGAACTGGACTCCTCCCCCTCTCCTTACGCAGCTACGCTCTGGAGAAGGAGGAGGCGGAGTCGGACGAGAAGGCGGAGTCGGACGAGGAGGCGCTGGACGAGGAGGCTGACGAGGAGGACGAGGAGGCGGAGTCGGAGGCGGGCCATCAGGTAATTAGACTGTGCGCCGCTGTCCTGGCTGTTCTTCCCAGTTGATTGGTCGCTGTACTTTTGGTGCGTGCGCACCGCATCCCTCTCGGCGGCGGGCACGAGCGGGTTGCTTTCCGGCGTGCCCGGTCGTTCGCGCGTTTCGCGGCGGTGTTAGATGAGAGGGGGGCCCGCAGCTCACGCCGGTGTTTGACGAGAGGGGGGCCCGCAGCTCACGACATTGCTTTGGTGAAAAGAACAGGCCCCATTGCAGGGGCCTGTTTTTTTCTACCAAAGGCAAGTCGCGGCAGTTGCCGGGCCCCCCTTTCAATTAAGTTTGGCCGGGCCCCCTACAGTAGTACCCCTAATACCCCCCTGATGGCGGCCCTGCCCGGAGATAAGGGTTAGAGAAGCCAGGCCTATGGGCACGTTTCTATTTGAGAAGCGATTGTCTTCATAAGACATCACCTTAACAGGGACATGAAAGGCAATGTCACTTAGAGTGGTCATTATGACATTATCACTCCTAAGATGTCATTAACCCTGTGACGTGACCTACAGGGAATCCTCCAGCCTATGTCCCTGACAACCCCCTTGATGATGTCAACAGCTGTGACATCACTGAGATATTGATTTGTGTCCCCCCTAATGTGATGCACCGCAGATTTTCCACAGGCTCATGTCCCTGTTAATGTTTGGGAATATCCTTATATCCTTAAGGTATATTCTCCAACCTTTTGGAAGACCTGGGAGTCAGTTTCTGGAGATCGGTACCTATTGCTGTGGAACTACAGGACACAGAATAAGTAAGTGCAAACCATTGGGACTATCTGTTATCTACCGCATACGTGCTGGGGGAAGCATTATCCTCTGAAGACTAATTTGGACTATAGCGAAGAACCGTCTGAGCAGTAAAACCTGTAGTTCTATTTTATATATTTCTGTGTTATGTATTTCACCCTTTTTACCTGCCCCGGTCCAGTAATTTAAGAAGTGTGCAGAGGGGAAATTGACATTTTTGGGAATGTTGAACCTGTGATGTTACATCCTTGACGTAATCACCTTCTATGTTGCCTTAGTGTCATTATCAGGGATAACGTCACTGGCATTGAGATTGTCATCTTTGTGATGTCATTACACTAGTGACGTCGCCATCCCTATGCCCAGGGCCAGATTAAGGGACTCAATGGTGTAAAACATTTCTTTTTGCGGCCTCCGAAAGAACCTATGTACACTACCGTTCAAAAGTTTGGGGTCACCCAGACAATTTTGTGTTTTCCATGAAAACTCACACTTATATTTATCAAATGAGTTGCAAAATGACTAGAAAATATAGTCAAGAAATTGACAAGGTTAGAAATAATGATTTTTATTTCAAATAATAATTTTCTCCTTCAAACTTTGCTTTCGTCAACGAATGCTCCATTTGCAGCAATTACAGCATTGCAGACCTTTGGCATTCTAGCTGTTAATTTGCTGAGGTAATCGGGAGAAATTTCACCCCATGCTTCCAGAAGCCCCTCCAACAAGTTGGATTGGCTTGATGGGCACTTCTTGCGTACCATACGGTCAAGCTGCTCCCACAACAGCTCTATGGGGTTGAGATCTGGTGACTGCGCTGGCCACTCCATTACAGATAGAATACCAGCTGCCTGCTTCTTCCCTAAATAGTTATTGCATAATTTGGAGGTGTGCTTTGGGTCATTGTCCTGTTGTAGGATGAAATTGGCTCCAATCAAGCGCTGTCCACAGGGTATGGCGTTGCAAAATGGAGTGATAGCCTTCCTTATTCAAAATCCCTTTTACCTTGTACAAATCTCCCACTTTACCAGCACCAAAGCAACCCCAGACCATCACATTACCTCCACCATGCTTGACAGATGGCGTCAGGCACTCTTCCAGCATCTTTTCAGTTGTTCTGCGTCTCACAAATGTTCTTCTGTGTGATCCAAACACCTCAAACTTCGATTCGTCTGTCCATAACACTTTTTTCCAATCTTCCTCTGTCCAATGTCTGTGTGCTTTTGCCCATATTAATCTTTTCCTTTTATTAGCCAGTCCCAGATATGGCTTTTTCTTTGCCACTCTGCCCTGAAGGCCAGCATCCCGGAGTCGCCTCTTCACTGTAGACGTTGACACTGGCGTTTTGCGGGTACTATTTAATGAAGCTGCCAGTTGAGGACCTGTGAGGCGTCTATTTCTCAAACTAGAGACTCTAATGTACTTGTTGTAATGTCGGGGTAGGGAAACAGACAAGTGAGCCCTAATCTACTCGCCACTCAGTCCCTGCCTACGTGCAACGACCCGCCCTAGGCGACGGGGTACAACTGGGCGACGGTCCCTACACTCAATAGGTGCACGACAGACAAACAGACAAGGGTACAAAGAAGCCAGGGAAATGGGGAAGTTGCCAACGGGAACACCGTGAGCAACAAGCGAGGTGAACGAGCCGAGTCAAACCAGGAGATGAGCGAGGTACAAAAACGCAGAGCAGAAGAGTGGTCAGAAAAGCCAAGGTCAATCACAAGCAGAGGATCAGTAGTTCAAGAAGCTGCAGCAGGGCCAGGAAACAAACAGAGAAGAATCACAAGCAAAGGAAGAACAGGAAAGGCAGGTATAAATAGACAGAGGGTGGGAGCTAGCTCCGTCTGGCCAGGCTGTGATAGGCTCTCCCACTCCTAAGCCTGCCATCCTGGGTGGTGGAAGAAGGAGTCAGTCTCACAGACATAGAAGGAGGTGCAGACTGGAGTCAGTCTCACAGACATAGAAGTTGTGTCTGGCAGATCCTTTACAGTACCCCCCCTTTTTATGAGGGGCCACCGGACCCTTTCTAGGTGGACCTGGTTTATTGGGGAAACGAAGGTGGAACCTCCTGAGCAATACCCCAGCGTGAACATCCCGGGCAGGTACCCAAGTCCTCTCCTCAGGCCCGTATCCCCTCCAATGGACCAGGTACTGGAGGGAGCCTTGGACCATCCTGCTGTCCACAATCTTGGCCACCTCGAATTCTACCCCCTCAGGGGTGAGAACAGGGACCGGAGGTTTCCTCGAGGGAGCCAAGGACGGGGAGCAGCGTTTAAGGAGGGAGGCATGAAACACGTCGTGTACTCGAAAAGACGGGGGCAACTCCAGTCGGAAGGAGACAGGGTTAAGGACTTCAATGACCTTGTATGGCCCTATAAACCAGGGAGCAAACTTCTTGGATGGGACTTTAAGGCGCAAATTCTTTGACGATAGCCACACCAGATCCCCGACCACAAACAAGGGGTTAGCAGAACGTCTTCTATCTGCCTGAGTTTTTTGTATGCTCTGGGACTCCTCTAGGTTCTTCTGAACCTGGGCCCAGACTGTGCACAGTTCCCGATGAACGACATCTACCTCGGGACTTTTGGAACTACCAGGTGAAACGGAGGAGAACCGTGGATTAAACCCAAAATTACAGAAAAAGGGGGAGACCCCTGACGAGTTACTGACCCGGTTATTAAGGGAAAATTCGGCGAGGGGAATGAAGGAGACCCAATCATATTGACAGTCAGAGATAAAACACCTTAAATATTGTTCTAGAGACTGATTAGTCCTCTCAGTTTGGCCATTAGTTTCAGGATGGAAGGCAGAGGAGAAGGACAGATCAATCTCCAACTTTTTACAGAAGGCTCTCCAAAACAATGAAACAAATTGTACCCCTCTTTCAGAAACAATATTGACAGGGACCCCATGGAGACGCAGGATGTGTTTGACAAACAAGGTAGCTAACGTCTTAGCATTGGGTAGTTTCTTGAGGGGCACAAAGTGGCACATCTTACTGAAGCGGTCTACTACAACCCACACCACCGACTTGCCTTGAGATGGAGGCAAATCGGTGATGAAATCCATGGAGATATGGGTCCAAGGTCTCTGGGGAACGGGCAAAGAACATAGTAAGCCCGCTGGTCGGGACCTGGGAGTCTTGGACCTAGCACAAACTTCACAAGCGGCGATGTAGGCCTTAACGTCTTTGAGCAACCCAGGCCACCAATAGTTTCTGGCAATGAGGTGCTTGGTACCCAGGATGCCTGGATGGCCAGTTAGTGCAGAGTCATAATTTTCCCTAAGTACCCTTAGCCGGAATTGCAGGGGAACAAACAGCTTGTTCTCAGGAAGGTACCCGGGAGCTGAATCTTGATCAGCCGCAATTTCAGAGACTAAATCAGAATCAATAGAGGAAATGATTATACCTGGAGGCAAAACACAAGCAGGATCTTCCTCCGAAGGAGGGCTGGCCATGAAGCTACGCGACAGTGCATCAGCCTTAATATTTTTAGACCCAGCCCTATAGGTGACCAAAAAGTTGAATCTGGTAAAAAATAACACCCATCGAGCTTGTCTCGGGTTTAGCCTCCGGGCAGATTCTAGGAAAACCAGATTCTTGTGGTCGGTAAGGACCGTTACCTGGTGCCTAGCCCCCTCCAGGAAGTGGCGCCACTCTTCAAATGTCCATTGAATGGCTAAGAGTTTGCGGTTGCCAATATCATAGTTACTCTCAGTGGGCAAAAACTTCCTGGAGAAGTAGGCACAGGGGCGGAGATGGGTGAGGGACCTGGTACCCTGGGACAAGACAGCTCCCACTCCCACCTCGGACGCGTCAACCTCCATGATAAATGGCTCCATTTGGTTGGGCTGAACCAGCACTGGGGCCGAGATAAAGCACTTCTTATGGACCTCAAAAGCCTGGACAGCCTCAGGAGGCCAGTGGAGGAGATCAGCACCTTTGAGAGTGAGATCCGTAAGAGGCTTAGCGATGACCGAGAAGTTAGCAATAAATCTCCTGTAATAATTAGCGAACCCCAGGAAGCACTGTAACGCCTTCAGGGAGGCAGGTTGGACCCATTCCGCCACAGCCTGGACCTTGGCGGGGTCCATGCGGAATTCATGAGGAGTGAGGATTTGACCCAAAATTGGTATCTCCTGCACCCCAAACACACATTTTTGGGTCTTAGCAAACAGTTTGTTTTCCCGAAGGGCCTGAAGCACCTTCCTGACATGCTCAATGTGGGAGGACCAGTCCTTGGAAAACACAAGTATGTCATCAAGGTACACTACAAGAAATACCCCCAGGTAGTCTCTTAAAACCTAATTTATGAAATTCTGGAAGACCGCGGGAGCATTACACAACCCAAAGGGCATGACGAGGTATTCGAAATGACCTTCGGGCGTGTTAAACGCAGTCTTCCACTCATCCCCCTCTTTGATGCGGATAAGGTTATAAGCCCCCCGTAGATCAAACTTAGAGAACCATTGGGCCCCCTGAACCTGATTGAAGAGATCAGGAATCAAAGGAAGGGGATACTGGTTCCTTACAGTGACCTTATTCAAGTTTCGGTAGTCAATGCATGGCCTAAGACCACCATCCTTCTTCCCTACGAAGAAGAAGTCAGCACCTACCGGAGAAGTAGAGGGGCGAATGTAACCCTTGGCCAGGCATTCCTGGATATACTCTCTCATGGCGTCACGTTCGGAACAAGAGAGATTAAATATCCTACCCTTAGGGAGCTTAGCTCCTGGTACCAATTCAATTGCGCAATCATATTCTCTATGAGGTGGTAACACTTCGGAGGCTTCTTTAGAGAAAACATCAGCGAAGTCCTGAACAAACTCAGGTAGAGTGTTCACCTCCTCAGGGAGAGAAATAGAATTAACAGGAAAACATGACGTCATGCATTCATTACCCCATTTGGTAAGATCCCCAGTATTCCAGTCAAAAGTGGGATTATGCAACTGCAAACAGGGAAGGCCTAAAACCAAATCGGACGATAATCCCTGCATCACCAGTACAGAGCACTGCTCCAAATGCATGGAGCCCACAAGGAGTTCAAAAACAGGAGTATGCTGTGTAAAATAACCATTAGCAAGAGGAGTGGAGTCGATACCCACTACCGGGACAGGTTTAGGCAAATCAATCAATGGCATAGCTAGAGACATAGCAAATTCCACAGACATATATTAGCAGAAGACCCTGAATCCACGAAGGCACTGCCGGTAGCAGACCTACCACCAAAAGAGACCTGAAAGGGAAGCAAGATTTTATTACGTTTCATATTTACGGGAAATACCTGTGCGCCCAAGTGACCTCCCCGATGGTCACTTAGGCGCGGAAGTTCTTCCGGCTGCTTATTCTTACACCTATGACAGTTGTTCACTTGATGCTTGTCATCCCCACAGTAGAAGCAGAGACCATTCTTTCTGCGGAACTCTCTACGCTGTTGGGGGGACACGGAGGCCCCGAGTGGCATAGGTACCTCCGAGTCTTCCGTGGAAGAACGAAGCAACGGAACCTCGGGAGGCATCACGGGGGAGTCAGAGGAGAAAACAAAAACACGTTCAAGTCGTCGTTCCCTGAGACGTCGGTCAAGTCGTACCGCTAAAGCCATAACCTGATCTAGGGAGTCAGAAGAGGGATAGCTAACTAGCAGGTCTTTCAGGGCATTCGACAGACCCAATCTAAACTGGCACCTTAAGGCAGGGTCATTCCACCGAGAATCTACGCACCACTTCCTAAAGTCAGAACAATACTCCTCAACAGGTCTCTTACCCTGACGTAAGGTCACCAGCTGACTCTCGGCAAAGGCAGTCTTGTCAGTCTCGTCATAAATGAGCCCGAGAGCAGAAAATAAAAGATCAACGGAGGAAAGTTCAGGGGCGTCAGGAGCCAAGGAGAAGGCCCATTCTTGGGGCCCGTCCTGGAGCCGGGACATAATTATACCCACCCGCTGGCTCTCAGAACCAGAGGAGTTGGGCTTTAAGCGAAAATAGAGCCTACAACTCTCCTGAAAGGAGAAAAAAGTCTTCCGGTCCCCTGAGAACCGGTCAGGCAACTTGAGGTGGCGTTCAAGAGGTGAGGTGAGGGGCACTACCAGGGTAGCATCAGGCTGGTTGTCCCTCTGAGCCAGGGCCTGGACCTGTAAGGAGAGGCCCTGCATTTGCTGAGCCAGGGTCTCAAGGGGGTCCATAGTAGTGTCAGGGACCAGGGTAGACTAGGTATATGGGCTTGTGATTATGTAATGTCGGGGTAGGGAAACAGACAAGTGAGCCCTAATCTACCCGCCACTCAGTCCCTGCCTACTTGCAACGACCCGCCCTAGGCGACGGGGTACAACTGGGCGACGGTCCCTACACTCAATAGGTGCATGACAGACAAACAGACAAGGGTACAAAGAAGCCAGGGAAATGGGGAAGTTGCCCACGGGAACACTGTGAGCAACAAGCGAGGTGAACGAGCCGAGTCAAACCAGGAGATGAGCGAGGTACAAAAACGCAGAGCAGAAGAGTGGTCAGAAAAGCCAAGGTCAATCACAAGCAGAGGATCAGTAGTTCAAGAAGCTGCAGCAGGGCCAGGAAACAAACAGAGAAGAATCGCAAGCAAAGGAGGAACAGGAAAGGCAGGTATAAATAGACAGAGGGCGGGAGCTAGCTCCATCTGGCCAGGCTGTGATAGGCTCTCCCACTCCTAAGCCTGCCATCCTGGGTGGTGGAAGATGGAGTCAGTCTCACAGACATAGAAGCAGGTGCAGACTGATTACCTATGGGCGTCGACACAGAAGTTGTG
Organism: Rhinoderma darwinii; assembly: GCF_050947455.1. Lineage (NCBI taxonomy): Eukaryota > Metazoa > Chordata > Amphibia > Anura > Rhinodermatidae > Rhinoderma > Rhinoderma darwinii. Next base: position 93,427,813 of record NC_134691.1, read on the forward strand.
TCTGGCAGATCCTTTACACTTGTCTTGTTGCTCAGTTGTGCAGCGGGGCCTCCCACTTCTCTTTCTACTCTGGTTAGAGCCTGTTTGTGCTGTCCTCTGAAGGGAGTAGTACACACCATAGTAGGAAATCTTCAGTTTCTTGGCAATTTCTCGCATGGAATAGCCTTCATTTCTAAGAACAAGAATAGACTGTCGAGTTTCACATGAAAGCTCCCTTTTTGTAGCCATTTTGAGAGTTTAATCGAACCCACAAATGTAATGCTCCAGATTCTCAACTAGCTCAAAGGAAGGTCAGTTTTATAGCTCCTCTAAACCGCAAAACTGTTTACAGCGGTGCTAACATAATTGCACAAGGGTTTTCAAGTGTTTTCTAATCATCCATTAGCCTTCTAACACAGTTAGTAAACACAATGTACCATTAGAACACTGGAGTGATGGTTGCTGGAAATGGGCCTCTATACACCTATGTAGAAATTGCATTAAAAACCAGACGTTTGCAGCTAGAATAGTCATTTAGCACATTAACCCCTTCCCGACATTTGCCGTACATGTACGTCATGGAAAGCATTGACTTCCCGCATCTTGCCGTACATGTACGCCGAATGTTTGGCACCGGCTCAGAAGCCGTCATCACCGGATCTCAGCTGTATCTTACAGCTGACATCCGGCTGTAACGGCGGGGACCGAAATTAGCTTCGATCCCTGCCATTAACCCCTTAAGTGCAGCGCTCAAACGCGATCGCTGCACTTAAGGTGTTTGCAGCTCATCGGAACCCCAGTAATGAAATTGCCGGGGTTCCGGTGGCTGCAATGGCCACCGGAGGCCTAATACTGGCCTCCCGGTCTGCCTAGCACCGAAGCCGGTCAAGATCCGCCCGGCGGCGGAGCCTGATCGGCTTCCGTAGCTGCCGGCAAGATGGCGCCGGGTCAGGAGCTGATCCGGCGTCATCAGCGGTGGAAGTCAGCTGTACTGTACAGCTGACATCCGCCTGTAACGGCAGGAACCGGAGCTAGCTCCGATCCCTGCTATTAACCCCTTCGATGCAGCAATCGAAAGCGATTGCTGCATCGTAGCGGTTACTAGCAGATCGCCAGCCCTGACAGGCAATCAGGACTGGCGACTGCTGTTATGGCAACAGGAGACACAATGGTCTCCTGCTCTGCCATTACGGAAGCCGATTTAGGCCCCGGCGGGAGGCGAAGCCTAATCGGCTTGCTGTCAGTGAATGACAGTGAATGACTGACAGATCTAATACATTGCACTACATAGGTAGTGCAATGTATTAGAAAAAAAAATATCTGACCGTTGGACCTTCAAGTCCCCTAGTGGGACTTGAGAAAAAGTGTAAAAAAAGTATAAAAAAGTGTAAAAAAAAGTGCAAAAAATAAAAGTTTGAAAACAATAAAAGTTTCAAGTAATGAAATAAAACACAATCCCCCTTTTAGGGTATGTTCACACGGCCTATTTACGGACGTAAATCGGGCGTTTTTGCCCCGAATTACGCCCGAAAATAGCGCCTCAATAGCGCTGACAAACATCTGCCCATTGAAAGCAATGGGCAGACGTTTGTCTGTTCACACGAGGCGTATATTTACGCGCCGCTGTCAAATGACGGCGCGTAAATAGACGCCCGCGTAGAAGAAGTGACCTGTCACTTCTTTGGCCGTAATTGGAGCCGCTATTCATTGACTCCAATGAATAGCAGCGCTAATTACGGCCGTAATTGACGCGGCGTTCAAGCGCCTGCACATGCCGGTACGGCTGAAATTACGGGGATGTTTTCAGGCTGAAACATCCCCGTAATTTCAGCCGTTACGGACCCCCGCCGTGTGAACATACCCTTACACTTATCAAGTCCTTTATTATTGAAAAATAATAATAAACCATATGTGTTTGGTATCGCCACGACCGTAACGACCGGAGGTATCAAAATATTATATTATTTATTGCACGCGGTGAACAGCGTAAAAAAAAACCGTAAAAAACATTACCAGAGTTTCTGTTTTTTGGTCACTTTGCCCTACAAATGTTAGAATAAAAAGTGATCAAAAAGTCGCACGTATCCAAAAATGATACCTATAAAAACTATAGCTCGTCCCGCAAAAAACAAGCCCTCATACACCTCCGTCGACAAAAAAATTAAAAAGTTATGGTTCTCACAACTTGGCCACAGAAAAATACATTCTTTTTACAAAAGTTACTTTATTGTGCAAAAAGTTGTAAAACATAAAAAAGTTCTATAAAATAGGTATCGCCAGAATCGTACTGACCCACAGAATAAAGTTAACATGTAATTTATAACGCATGGTGAACGCTGTATAAAAAAACGAAAAAAGCAGTGCCAGAATTGCGTTTTTTTGTTTACCTGGCATCCCAAAAAATAGGATAAAAGGTGATCAAAAAGTCACATGTACCCTAAAATGGTACCAATAATAACTACAGCTCGTCCCGCAACAAACCAGCCCTCTTCCCGCTACGTCTATGAAAAATAAAATTAGTTATGGCTCCAATAAGTCAGGAAATAAAAAAATATGCAGTTGTGCCCGAGGGGAACATTTCTTCTGTTTGAAGAGGCGATTTATCAAGGACCTAAAATTAGGGAACCAGGAAAGGGAGGGCCCAAACATATCCGCTGGAAGCGACGGTGCCCGTATTATACCAGGAACACTTTCCCAGCAAAATTCCCCAAACTGCAAAGGCGCGGAATGTGCACCAAAAGGGGGATAAGAAAGGACGCCATATATCAGTGCGACACCGGCCTGTGCGGAAAGGATTGCTTCACAGCGTAACACACATCTATGGATCATTTTATTGTTTTTTTTTACCCCATTATTATACCACCTGACTATGCCCCTTATATACTCCGCCCCGCTTACATATGCCCTACATTATAAACGGAAACCCCAGTAAGACTCCAAACAAAACTACTACCAAGCAAAATCCACGCTCCAAAAGCCAAATGGCATTTCCTCCCATCTGAACCCTACAGCGTCCCCAAACAGCAGTTTCCTTCCACATATATGGCACCGTCATACCCGGGAGAACCCTTTTAGCAATTTTTGGGGTGTGTGTCTCCAGTGGCATAAGCTGGGCACGACATATTTGCCACTGAATGGCATATGTAGGGAAAAATATAAATTTTGAATTTGCACAATCCACAGCGCATTTATTAATGGAAAAGACCTGTGGGGTGAAAATGCTCACTACACCCCTTAATAAATGCCTTGAGGGGTGCAGTTTCCAAATGGGGTCACTTCTCAGGGGTTTATTTTTATTATTTCACATCAGAGCCTCTGCAGTTGTGAACCAATACTTTGTAAATCGCCAAATTAGGCCTCAATTTGACATGGTACGCTTTCACTCCTGAGCCTGGTTGACTGTCCAGGCAAGAGATTAGGGCCACATGTAGGGTGTTTCTAAAACCAGGAAACCCAGCATAATAATTAGAGAGCTGTCTTGTTATGGTGGCACAAGCTGGGCACCACATATTAGCATATCTACGGAAAAAAATCCCATTTTCACTCTGCAACATCGAGTCAACACCAATTTCTGCCAATCACCTGCAGGGTTAAAATGCTTACTACACCCCTAGGTAAATGCATTGAGGAGTGTAGTTTCCAAAATGGGGTCACTTCTGGGGGGTTTCCACTGTTTTGGGCCCACAGGCGCCCAGAAACCAATCCAGCAACATCTGCACTCCAAATGGCGGTCCTTCCCTTCTGAGCCCTGCCGTGTGCCCAAACAGCAGTTTATGACCACATATGGGGTATTGCCGTACTCGGGAGAAATTGCTTTAGAAATGTTGGGTTCTTTTTTTTCCTTTATTTGTTGCGAAAATGAAAAAATTTGAGCTAAAGCTACGTCTTATTGAAGAAAAAGGATTGTTTTTATTTTCACTGCCCAATTCTAATAAATTCTATGAAAAAACTGTGGGGTCAAAATGCTCACTACACCCCTAGATGAATTCCTCAAGAGGTGTAGTTTCCTAAATGGAGTCACTTTTTGGGCGTTTTCATTGTTTTTTTCCCCTCAGGGGCTTTGCAAATGTGACATGGCCTCCGCAAACCATTCCTGCTTAATGTGATCTTCAAAAGCCAAATAGCGCTCTTTCCCTTCTAAGCCACGCCGTGTCTTCAAACAGCCGTTTATTACCACATGTGGGGCATTGTTTTACTCGGGAGAAATTGCTTTACAAATTTTGTGGTGCTTTTTCTCCTTCAGTCCTTGTGGAAATGAGAAAAAATAAGCTAAACCTACATTTTCTTTGAAAAAATGTAGATTTTTATTTTCAGGGCCTACTTCCAATAATTTCTGCACAAAAACTGTGGGGTCAAATCGCTCACTATACCCCTAGATAATTTCCTCAATGGGTGTAGTCTCCAAAATGGGGTCTCTTGTGGGGGGTTTCCACTGTTTTGTCTCCTCAGGGACTTCGTAAATGTGACATGGCCTCCGCAAACCATTCCTGCTAAATGTGATCTCCAAAAGCCAAGTGGCACTCCATCCTTTCTAAGCCCTGCCGTGTGTTCAAACATCCGGTTATTGCCACATGTGGGGTATTGTTTTACTCGGGAGAAATTGCTTTACAAATTTTGCGGTGCTTTTTCTCCTTCAGTCCTTGTGGAAATGAGAAAAAATTAGCTAAACCTACATTTTCTTTGAAAAAATTTAGATTGTCATTTTCAGGGCCTACTTCCAATAATTTATGCAAAAAACCTGTTGGGTCAAAACGCTCACTATACCCCTAGATAATTTCCTCAATGGGTGTAGTTTCCAAAATGGGGTCACTTGTGGGGGGTTTCCACTGTTTTGTCCCCTCAGGGGCTTTGTAAATGTGACATGGCCTCCGCAAACCATTCCTGTTAAACTTGAGCTCCAAAAGCCAAATAGCGCTCTTTCCCTTCTCAGCCACGCCGTGTCTCCAAACAACCGTTTATTACCACATGTGGGGTATTGTTTTACTCGGGAGAAATTGCTTTACAAATTTTACGGTGCTTTTTCTCCTTTAGTCCTTGTGGAAATGAGAAAAAAAATCGCTAAACCTACATTTTCTTTGAAAAAATGTTGATTTTAATTTTCATGGTCTACTTCCAATAATTTCTGTAAAAAACCTATGCGGTCAAAATGCTCACTGTACCCCTAGATAATTTCCTTGAGGTGTGTAGTTTCCCAGATGGGGTCACTTTTGGTGGATTTTGACTGTTTTGGCACCGCAAGAGCCCTTCAAACCTGACATGGTGCCTAAAATGTATTCTAACAAAAATAAGGCCCCAAAATCCACTAGGTATTCCTTTGCTTCTGAGGCCGGTGCTTCAGTCCAGTAGCATGCTACGTCCACATGTGGGATATTTCCTAAAACTGCAGAAACTGGGCAACAAATATTGAGTTGCATTTCTCTGGTAAAACCTTCTGTGTTATAAAAAAAATTGTATTAAAAATTTATTTCTGCAAAAAAATATGAAATTTGTAAATTTCACCTCTACTTTGCTTTAATTCCTGTGAAATGTGTAAAGGGTTAAGACATTTTCTAAATGCTGTTTTGAATACTTTGAGGGGTGAAGTTTTTAAAATGGGGTGACTTTTTGGGAGTTTCTAATATATAAGGCCCTCAAAGCCACTTCACAACTGAACTGGCCCCTGTAAAAATGGCCTTTTGACATTTTCTTGAAAATGTGAGAAATTGCTGCTAAAGTTCTAAGCCTTGTGACGTCATAGAAAAATAAAAGGATGTTCAAAAAACGATACCAATCTAAAGTAGACACATGGGGGATGTTAATTAGCAATAATTTTGTGTGGTATAACTGCCTGTATTACAAGCAGATACATTTAAATTGAGAAAAATGCTAATTTTTGCAATTTTTCGCAAAATTTTGGTGTTTTTCACAATTAAATACTGAACATATTGAGCAAATTTTGCCAGTAACTTAAAGTCCAATGTGTCACGAGAAAACAATCTCAGAATCGCTTGGATAGGTGAAAGCATTCCGGAGTTATTACCACATAAAGTGACACATGTCAGATTTGAAAAATGAGGCTCGGTCAGGAAGGTCAAAAGTGGCTAAAGAGGGAAGGGGTTAACAATGTATAGAGTGTATTTCTGATTAATTGAATGTTATCTTCATTGAAAAAAACTGTGCTTTTCTTGCAAAAATAAGGAAATTTCTAAGTGACCCAAAACTTTTGAACGGTAGTGTACATCTGTAGGTTTCAAATGCAGGGTTTCAGTAACTATTGTTCCTCCCAGCAACATGCATTATTCTGTAATTTCTTTCCCCTCCTACCAACATCTGCCCACTGCACCCTCTCCCATCACTTCCATCATAAGCGCATACTATCATTAACCTATCAGCATCACATCCTTGATTTAAACAAATTGATTTAAACTGATTAAAAAACTGAAGAGAAACTTCATGAGAAACTGCACCAACCTCAGTAATAAATAAATAAAAATAACAAACAGATCATGATATATCCTGTAAATTCTAAAGACTGATGCAACTCATGCACTTTAGGAATTAGGGTTGTGGAAAAAATGGAACCAAAGATAGCGCTGCTAACATCCAAGGATAGACATGAAGTGGTAGGGTTAAGAGCTTTGCTTTTAAAAATGCAGACAATGCGTTTCAACGCCGTCTTCGTCAGGTCAGATACCTATCAATTTTTTCCACAACCCTAATTCCTATATTTTTGCGGTCACTTTGTCCATTTGACCGGTTACTGAACCCAGCAGCAGCTTCATCTCATCCACCCTTAGGGTATGTTCACACACAGCAAAAACAGCTCTTGATTTTCAGACGTTTTTGTTACAACTCGCGTTTTTACGGCCGTTTTTGGAGCTGTTTTTCAATGGAGTCAATGAAAAACGCCTCCAAAAACGTCCCAAGAATTGTCCTGCACTTCTTTTGACGAGCCGTCATTTTATGTGCCGTATTTTGACAGCAACGCGTAAAATAAAGGCTCGTGGGAACAGAACATCGTAATTCCCATTGAAAGCAATGGGCAGATGTTTGTAGGCGTATTAGGGGCGTTTTTTCAGGCGTAATTCGAGGCGTAAAACACCCAAATTATGTCTGAAACCACTGCGTGTGAACATACCCTTATTGTTTTCACCAGTGTTGTGCCTGTTCTTGCACAACCCAAATAGGTGAGCAGCCACTTATTCATGTGTTGTATGAATAAGTGGCGCCGTGTCTTTTGTTCTTTCTTCTAGATTAACTCATTCTATTTCTATGGGACTCATATGACAAAGTGCATGTGAACACAACCTTACAGTGGCAAGTTCAGGAAATAAACAGTAGAACATTAAAAAATAAATAAATCGTGAGACGACGACACATTGATGGCCTATCAGTGGGATGTATGGATGTATAATCAATGGGGGTCCAACCACCGGCACATTTAGGAATCATCAATACAAAGGCGTGCGCTTTATAATATTTTATCTAGACACATTGGCTTGTTCATATGTGCATTGTGCTTCAGCTCAACTCCGTTTACTTGAGCGCCACAACACCTTTGTTCTGCTGATGAGTGGTGTCCCGGGGGTCATAACCCCACCTATCACACGTTGATGGCCTTTTCTAAGGCAAGACCATAAATATGTCTTCCTGGAAAACCCTGTAGTCATATACTGAGAAGCAGTGGCATAACTACCACTGTAGCAGCCATAGCGGCTGCTAAGGGACCCGCGGCATGAGGGGGCCCATGCCGCCTGCCGGCATGGGCACCCCATGCCCAGAGGATCCGCTAGCAGCCGCTATGGCTGCTACAGCGGTAGCGACACCACATTCAATAGTGTCTGCGTCCTTCGGATGAAGATACTATTGAACACTATGACAGAGCAGGGAGGTATCTCCATTCTCTGCCATAGGCTACTGTATACAGTGGCGTAGCTCTAGGGGTCGCAACGGTCAGAATTATGACCATGCCGCTAAACCTGGGGGGCCCACAGGGCCCCCTTAGCCACACAGCGCTCAACCCCCTTGGTCCCGCTTCCTGAATGCTGGAGCAAGGAGCTGACAGCTTCATGCTCCAGCATTCACTCTGCCGTGAGCGGCCCGGCTCAGGCAGGTGCGATGTAGTGGCATCATCGCCTGTCTGCGCCGAGTCACTCACAGCACAGACTGGATGAGAAGGATCCTCCACCCGTTGTGGGAACGGGGATAGGTAAGTAATTATGTTATTATTTTTCTATTAGGCACTATGGGGCATTATACTGGGTAGGGAAAGGTGGCTGATATGGTGGCTGCTATAGGAGCATTTTACTATATGGGGGGGCATTATACTGTATGGGGGCATTATACTGTGGGGGCAGCTATGGGGGCATTATACTGTGGGGGCAGGTATGGGGGCATTATACTGTATGGGGGCAATATACAGTGACAACTATGGGGGCATTATACTGTGGGGACAGCTATGGGGGCATTATACTGTGAGGACAGCTATGGGGTGCATTATACAGTATGGGGGCATTATACTATGGGGGCAGCTATGGGTGCATTATACTGTGGGGACAGCTATGGGGGGTATTATACTGTATGGGGCAGCTATGGAGAGCATTATACTCTGTGGGGGCAGCTATGTGGGCATTATACTGTGGGGACAGCTATGGGGGGCATTATACTGTATGGGGGCATTATACTGTGGGGATGGCTATGGGGGGTATTATACAGTATGGGGGCATTATGCAGTGGGGGCAGCTATGGGGGCATTATACTGTGGGGACAGCTATAGGGGCATTATACTGTGGGGACAGCTATGGGGGCATTATAATGTTACACAGTTACATAGTTTGTACGGTTGAAAAAAGACACATGTCCATCAAGTTCAACCAAGTGATGGCAAAGGGGAAGTAAAAAATTTCTACACATAGGAGCTAATATTTGTTTGTTGTAGGAATTTATCTAACCCTTTTTTAAAGCCATCTACTGTCCCTGCTGTGACCAGCTCCTGCGGTAGACTATTCCATAGATTCACAGTTCTCACAGTAAAGAAGGCTTGTCGCCTCTGCAGGAGTGCATATTCTAGATGAGACCTCACTAATGCTTTGTAAAGTGGTAATATTACATCCTTGTCCCCCGAGTCCATGACTCTTTTAATACACGACAATATCTTGCTGGCCTTTGAAGCAGCTGATTGACACTGCATGCTGTTATTTAGTTTATGATTTACAAGTACACCCAGATCCTTCTCAACAAGTGACTCCCCCAGTGTAGCTCCCCCTAGGACATATGATGCATGCAGGTTGTTCGTACCCAGGTGCATAACTTTACATTTATGTACATTAAACTTCATCTGCCAAGTGGACGCCCAAACACTCAGTTTGTTTAAATCTGCCTTCAATTCACGAACATCTTCCATAGTCTGAACTATATTACATAGCTTGGTGTCATCTGCAAAAATAGAAATTAATCCCATCCTCTATATCATTAATAAATAAGTTGAATAATAGTGGTCCCAGCACTGAACCCTGGGGTACACCACTTATAACCTGGGACCATTCAGAGTAGGAATCATTGACCACAACTCTCTGGATACGGTCCTTGAGCCAATTCTCAATCCAATTACAAACTATACTTTCTAAACCTATAGTCCTTAATTTACCCATTAGACGTCTATGAGGGACAGTGTCAAATGCCGTTGCAAAGTCCAAAAACACTATATCCACAGCGGCCCCTCTGTGCTGGCTGTCACTTATAATACTATTTATTGTCACATAATTCTGTACATAGTCCCTTAATAGCCCCTCAAACATTTTCCCCACAATTGATGTTAAGCTTACTGGTCTATAATTACCCGGCGAAGACCTAGAGCCCTTTTTGAAAATAGGCACCACATTTGCCATGCGCCAGTCCCTTGGCACTATACTAGTCACGAGAGAATCTCTAAATATTATGAAGAGGGGGGACAGCTATGGGGGCATTATAATGTGGGGACAGCTATGGGGGCATTATACTGTATGGGGAGCATTATACTGTGTGGGGGCAACTATGGGGACATTATACTGTGGGGGCAGCTATGGGGTATTATGCTACATGGGGGCAGCTATGGGGCATTATGCTGTATGGGGGCAGCTATGGGGCATTATGCTGTATGTGGGAATTTGTTTGGCCATTTTACTGCATTGGGGCATCTGTGTGGGCATTATACTGTATGGGGCATCTGTGTGGGCATTATACTGTATGGGGGCATTATACTGTATGGTAGCAGCTATGGGGGCATTATACTGTGTGGGCTAAACAGGGTGTGTATGAGTGGGGATTGGATGGGATTAGAGGCGTGGCTTAAAAGAAAAAAAATTGCCGATGCGTGCTACATCGATTGTCCGTCTTTGTGATACTTGAAAGTATATCACAGTCAACAGCGAGGGCTGTATAGAACTGTATGGGGAGGTTGTATAGCATTGCCTACAGGGAGGGCTGTATAGCACTGCATGGTGAGACTGTATAGCACTCTGCAGGGAGGGGGCTGTATAGCACTGTCTACAGGGGGGGTTGTATAGCACGGTCTACAGGGGTGGGGGCTGTATAGCACGGTTACAGGGAGGGGCTGTATAGCACTGTATGGGGAGGCTGTATAGCACTGTTTACAGGGGCACTATATAGCACTGTCTACAGGGAGGGTTGTATAACACTGTCTACAGGGGGGGCTGTATAGCACAGTCTACAGGGGGGCTGTATAGCACTGTCTACAGGGGGGGCTGTACAGCACTGTCTACAGGGGCACTATATAGCACTGTCTACAGGGAGGGTTGTATAACACTGTCTACAGGGGGGGCTGTATAGCACAGTCTACAGGGGGGCTGTATAGCACTGTCTACAGGGGGGGGCTGTATAGCACTGTCTACAGGGGGGGCTGTATAGCACTGTCTACAGGGGGGGCTGTATAGCACTGTCTACAGGGGTGGCTGTATAGCAATGTCTACAGGGGTGGCTGTATAGCACTGTCTACAGGGGGGGCTGTATAGCACTGTCTACAGGGGGCTGTATAGCACTGTCTACAGGGGGGGCTGTATAGCACTGTCTACAGGGGGCTGTATAGCACTGTCTACAGGGGGGTCTGTATAGCACTGTCTACAGGGGGGGCTGTATAGGACTGTCTACAGGGGTGGCTGTATAGCACTGTCTACAGGGGTGGCTGTATAGCACTGTCTACAGGGGGGCTGTATAGCACTGTCTACAGGGGGGGCTGTATAGCACTGTCTACAGGGGGGGCTGTATAGCACTGTCTACAGGGGGGGTTGTATAGCACTGTCTACAGGGGGGCTGTATAGCACTGTCTACAGGGGGGGCTGTAAAGCACTGTCTACAGGGGGGCTGTATAGCACTGTCTACAGGGGGGCTGTATAGCACTGTCTACAGGGCGGGCTGTATAGCACTGTCTACAGGGGGGGCTGTATAGCACTGTCTACAGGGGGGGCTGTATAGCACTGTCTACAGGGGGGGCTGTATAGCACTGTCTACAGGGGGCGCTGTATAGCACTGTCTACAGGGGGGCTGTATAGTACTGTCTACAGGGGGGCTGTATAGCACTCTACGGGGGGCTGTATAGCACTCTACGGGGGGGCTGTATAGCACTGTATGGGGGGGCTGTATAACACTGTCTACGGGGGGGGGGGCTGTATAGCACTGTCTACAGGGGGGCTGTATAGCACTGTCTACAGGGGGGGCTGTATAGCACTGTCTACAGTGGGGGCTGTATAGCACTGTCTACAGGGGGGCTGTATAGCACTGTCTACAGGGGGGGCTGTATAGCACTGTATGGGGAGGCTGTATAGCACTGTATGGTGAGACTGTATAGCACTGTCTACAGGGGGGCTGTATAGCACTCTAGAGGGGGGCTGTATAGCACTCTAGAGGGGGGCTGTATAGCACTGTCTACAGGGGGCACTGTATAGCCCTGTCCAGGGCTGGCCTTAGGCTACAAGGTGCCCTGTGCGGAATTGCCCTTTGGTGCCTCCCACTCCATTTATAATTTTTATGTATTGTCGGCATTTGGTGCTTTTGTTTGTGCATTTATAACGCTGAAAAACGCGTCAAAAGTGCTTGGTTTAAGCGTCCCATTGACATCAATGGTATAGTGCATACGACATGTTTTGTTAAAAAATGTGTCGCATAAAAAAAGTAGTGTCAGTTCAATTCTTCGGCACGTAAAACGCGCCGAAAATGCGCCAAAATTGCACCTAATTTCTATAGTCAATGGGAGTTCTGATTGAGCGGCAAAAAACGCGATGAATACGCGTCAAAAGCGCCTGTGGTTTAAAAAGAACGTTACAAAAACACTAGTGCTTTTTAAGGGTATGTGCACGCACAAAGTAAAAAACATCTCAATACAGAATTTTCAAGGGTAAACAGCTTCTGATTTTCAGCCGTTTTTTTATTCAAAGTCGCGTTTTTCACTGTGTTTTTAATAGCCTTTTTGGAGCTGTTTTTCTATGAAAAACTGACCCAAAAACCGGCTGAAGAAGTGACATGCACTTCTTTTTTGTGGCCATATTAAAAAACGGCCGTGTTAAAAACGCCCCGTTGAAACAGATTGCCGTTCTCCCAATGGGCAGATGTTTGGAGGCGTTCTGCTTCCGATTTTTCCGCTGTTTTTAGCACAGTGTGAACAAGGCCTATGTTTTGGTAAGGCTGTTTTCACATTACGTCCTGCCTGTCCATTTATCATATGCGGCGTAAAAGCTCCTGGCACATACATTAAATTGACACAAAAAACATACAGTATAATTTTTTTTTACTGGACGCCACTGCATAGAATAGCGCAATACCCCCCGAACTGAGGCTTTTTTAACCTCCATCAGGTGTATGGGACTATTTACCATACGTTCTGGGAGCTGTCCCGGCGCATACATTACACGGATGGGCAGGATGTAATGTGAAATTACCTTTAGGCTGAGTTCACACGGGGCGGATACGCTGCGTAAAAGAATGCAGCATATCCGCCCTGTGCGCCGCAGGGAATTTGGGGCGAAAAATCGCACCAAACTGTAGGGCAGTTTCTCGTCTGGAATGTCTGCTGTGAAAAACTGCAGCACTTAGCCGGCCTCCTGGGATGACGTTTCATCCATGTGACCGCCGTTACAGCCTGTGATTGGCTGCAGTGCAGGTCACATGAGATGAAGCGTCATCCCAGGAGGATAAAACACAGATCCCTATGTAAGTATAAATATTGTTTGTTTTCTAAGTGGCGTTTTTTGCGGCAGGATTGCTGCGAACCCGCCGCAAAAAACACAACTGCTATTTGTTGCGGAATTTACCTCCCCATTGAATACAATGGGGAAAACCCGCAACAAATAAGGCGCGCCTACGCAAATGCAATTGACATGCTGCAGAATAAAACTGCACCACAGGTCAGTTTTTTCCGCTCAGTATTTACGCAGCATGTGGATGAGATTGTTTTATCACATCCACTTTGCTGCTACTGTATTTGCTGCAGATTTTCTGCAACACATTCCGTTGTGGAAAATCCACAGTATTTACGCAACGTGTGAACTGGCCCTTACTCCGTTTACTCAAAGGCTATCTTTTGTATAACAGGAAAAAATATTAAAACTGCTGTCCATGTGGGCAATGTTGGTACTTTTTATTACTTCTTATTTAACTCACTGTGAAGGCCGTAAAAAAAAAAAAAGTAAATGGTCAAAATCGCTGTTTTTTTGTTCACATTAGCTGTAAAAAAATACAATAAAAAATTATCAAAAAGTTGCATGTACCAAAATATTGTACCAATAAAAGCTACAGCTCGTCCTGCAAAAAATAAGCCCTCACACCGCTTAGACAAAAATATAAAAAAAAGTTCTGTCCCAGAATGCGGTGAAACATTTTTTTTTTTTTAACAAATAGTTTTCTTTGTAAAAGTAGTAAAAAATATTAAAAACCTATATAAATTTGGTATCTACGTAATCGTATTGAGCCGCAGAATAAAGTTAAGTTGTCGTTTTTACCGCACGATGGAAGCCGTAAAATCGAAACCCAAAAAACTATGGAGGAATCAGTTTTTTTCTACTTTCAGCCCACGAAGATTTTTTTCAGTTTTCCAGTACATTATATGGTACTTTAAATGGTGCCAATAGAAACTACAACTCATGCCGCAAAAAATTACCACCATCCTATTGACGGAAAAATAAAAAAAGTTATGGCTCTAGGAAGGCGGGTAGTGAAAAACGTATGAAAAAGCAATAAATGTCTCAGGCCTAAAAGGGTTAAAATAAAAAAGCAGCCGATACATACCTCTTTCTTCCCAGACGTTCCTGAGTTGGGGGCTCCCATCACCTCTGTTCTCGGTTTGTATACAGAGCGGCTGCAGTGGTGACATCACGTCGACAGTACATCACCGCTGCAGCTGCTCTGTATACAAACAGTGAACAGAGGTGACGGGAGCCCCCAGCGCAAGAACGTCTGGGAAGAGAGAGGTAGTCATAAGTTCTTTTTTATTTTAACTTCTCCTCTACTGCTTCAACAGAATTTATTTTTAACCCCTTTAATGTAATGTGCACAGGGTCTAAAAATATGCACTATGGAGCAACTGAACAATGTGCCCATCTACCATTTATAAACAGTGTCGTTCAGTGCCACCTTGGTGCCCATTTTCCACATATTGCCCCTTTAGTGTCCTTATGTTCAGTGCCCCCTTGATGCATATTTGCCATTTACTGCCCCTTTAGCACTCTCTGTCACAGAAGAACAATAAATGAGCAATAAATGGCAAATGGGCATTGAAGGGGCACTGAACAGAACACTAAAGGGGCAATATGTGGCAAATGGGCACCAAGGTGGCACTGAATCCTCTGCCCATTTGCCATTTTTAGACCCCCATTAGTGCCTCCATACAACCAAATCCCACAGTCTGACTGACCTGCTGGGCTTCTTACAGTGCAGTGCGTCCGCTGATGCTGCTGCAACAGAGCCCTGGGAAAATAGCCAGAGCAGGACCGCATGCAAAGATAGGCCTTATTCACATGACAGGGTCCGAGTGTCGGACGATAAAATCGGCCGTTTTGTGCCATTTTTCCCGGGCCGGTATGCATCCGTTTTCCATCTGTTCCGATTCTGTTCCAGGCCGTGTTGCCATTTTAAACGGCCAATTTTTGACCCGTTTTGCATCCGTTTTTTTTCCCTGTCCGTTTTAAAATCGGATGAATTTCATTTGTAAATTTTTGCCACACACTTCCCTCTGTAGATAATGCCACACACTGCCCCCTGTAGATACTGCCACAGCCCCCCTATTGGTAGTGCCACACAGTCCCCCTGTTGGTAGTGCCACACAGCCCCCCTGTAGGTAGTGCCACACAGGCCCCCGTAGGTAATGCCACACAACCCCTGTAGGTAATGCCACACAGCCCCCCGTAGGTAGTGCTACACAGCCCCCCGTAGGTAGTGCTACACAGCCCCCTGTAGGTAGTGGCACACAGCCCCCTGTAGGTAGTGGCACACAGCCCCTGTATGTAGTGGCACACAGCCCCCTGTAGGTAATGCCACACAGCCCCCCTGTAGGTAGTGCCACACAGCCCCCCTGTAGGTAGTGCCACACAGCCCCCCGTAGGTAATGCCACACAACCCCCCGTAGGTAATGCCACACAGCCCCCCGTAGGTAGCGCTACACAGCCCCCCATAGGTAGTGGCACACAGCCCCCTGTATGTAGTGGCACACAGCCCCCTGTATGTAGTGGCACACAGCCCTCTGTAGGTAATGCCACACAGCCCCCTGTAGGTAATGCCACACAGCCCCCTGCAGGTAATTCCACACAGCACACACCCCCATAGATGGCACCCCCCCGCTACCTGTCTGTGTCCACCGTTCCAGGAGAAGTCCCTGACTTCAATGTCCTTCAAAAGTGCCTGACGTCACTGTGTCCATATATTGACACAGTCAAGTCAGGGACTTCTCCTGAAGCGGAATCCCCGGCCACATCACCGGGGATTCCGCTTCAGAAGTCCCTTACTTCACAGTGTGGACACAGTGAAGTCAGGGACTTCTGCTGGAGTGGAATCCCCAATCCCCCGCCACAGCGTTGCCGAAGCTCCTACAGGGAGCAAAAAACATACCCTCCTCCTCACATGCACTTCGCACTGTGAGGAGGAGAAGGAGAGAGAAAGCGACGGAAGACACGGCCGTCACTGGGAGCACATTCAAGTGATGGCCGTGTATTACCCGGCCCCATAGACTTCTATGGGAGCCGGGCGGCCGGGAGAACGGCCGAAAATAGAGCATGTCCCATTTTTGGACGGCCGGATTTCCCAGGACTTCAAAAAATCGGTCGTGTGAATAGCCCCATTAGGGGTCTATTGTTCCTACTGCAGCCGGTGTGCATGAGGGCTAAGTCTCCTCCCTGTCTTGTGTCCTGAGTGATGTCATCACGCCTGATCATCACTCAGGACATAAGACGAGGAGGGGAGAGGGGGAGAGGTAGTCGCGGCGCGGGGAAGCCAGGAGTGAGGTCAGTGAGTGACACCTGACCCGCTGGCGCCCCGAGCAGTAGCCGCAGAGCAGGAGAAATTCACCCACTGGCGCCCCCCTTGCAGCATGGCGGCCGTGGCGCACATAGCTAAGGCTGGCCATGGCACTGTCTACAGGGGGCACTGTATAGCACTGTCTACAGGGGGGCACTGTATAGCACTGTCTACAGTGGGGCTGTATAGCACGGTCTCCAGGGGGGGGCTGTATAGCACTGTCTACAGGGGGGCTGTATAGCACTGTCTACAGGGGGGCTGTATAGCACTGTCTACAGGGGGGCTATATAGCACTGTCTACATGGGGGCTGTATAGCACTGTTTACAGGGTGGTTGTATAGCATGGTCTACAGGGGGGCTGTATAGCACTGTCTACAGGGGGCTGTATAGCACTGTCTACAGGGGGGGTTGTATAGCACTGTCTACAGGGGGGCTGTATAGCACTGTCTACAGGGGGGCTGTATAGCACTGTCTACAGGGGGGCTGTATAGCACGGTCTACATGGGGCTGTATAGCACGGTCTACAGGGGGGCTGTATAGCACGGTCAACAGTGGGGGCTGTATAGCACTGTCTACAGGGGGCTGTATAGCACTGTCTACAGGGGGGCTATATAGCACTGTCTACATGGGGGCTGTATAGCACTGTTTACAGGGTGGTTGTATAGCATGGTCTACAGGGGGGCTGTATAGCACTGTCTACAGGGGGCTGTATAGCACTGTCTACAGGGGGGGTTGTATAGCACTGTCTACAGGGGGGCTGTATAGCACTGTCTACAGGGGGGCTGTATAGCACTGTCTACAGGGGGGCTGTATAGCACGGTCTACATGGGGCTGTATAGCACGGTCTACAGGGGGGCTGTATAGCACGGTCAACAGTGGGGGCTGTATAGCACTGTCTACAGGGGGCTGTATAGCACTGTCTGGGGAGGCTGTATAGCACTGTCTATGGGGGGGGGGTATTGTATAGCACTGTCTACAGGAGGGGCTGTATACCACTGTATGGGGAGGCTGTATAGCACAGTATGGTGAGACTTCAATGAAAAACGGCTCAAATTACGTTTCAAAGAAGTGCCCTGCACTTCTTTGACGAGGCAGTCATTTTACGCGTCGTCGTTTGACAGCTGTCAAATGACGACGCGTAAATTACTGGCCGTCGGCACAGTACGTCGGCAAACCCATTCAAATGAATGGGCAGATGTTTGCCGACGTATTGTAGCCGTATTTTCAGGCGTAAATCGAGGAATAATACGCCTCGTTTTCGCCTTAAAAATATGTCGTGTGAACCCAGCCTTAGGGAGGATTCACACGAGCGTGATTTAGCAGCGTGTAGGCCGCGTGGTTTTCGCGCGGCACGCAATGCCCTATAGAAGTCTATGGGGCAGTACACACAGTCCGTGTATTTTGCGCAGCGTTTGTTCGCTGCGCAAAATACGCGACAGGTTCAATAACTCTGCATATTTCACGCATCACGCACCCATTGAAGTCAATGGGTGCGTGAAAACCAGGCAGGTCGCACGGAAGCACTTCCGTGTGAACCGACTGAAACAGCGCACGAGCTGTCAAAAGGATGAATGGAAACAGAAAAGCACCACGTGCTTTTCTGTTTCCAAGCATCCAAACGGAGTGTCTTTGCGAGGAGCGAACCCCGACAACCGAAGCTAATTTCCGGTCCGCGACGTCGGGAGACATTCACTGTGCATGGTGCTGAAAGAGTTAAACTGTTTCAGCACCATGGACAGTGACTTGCGATCCCAAAATACATGAACCTGTAAAAAAAACCCGAAGTTCTAACTTACCGATTACTCCTGTCTCCTTCCTGCAGTCCGACCTCCCGGGATGACACTTCAGTTCAAGTGACAGCTCCAGCCAATCACAGGCCAAGCACAGGCTGCAGCCAATCACAGGCTGCAGCGGTCACTTGGACTGCCGCGTCATCCAGGGAGGTGGGGCCCGATGTCAAGAGAGGCGCGTCACCAAGGACGCGTCACCAAGGCAACGGCCGGGAAGTTCTCGGTAAGTAGGAACTTTATCTTTTTTTTTTACAGGTTTTTCGTTGTTGTGTTCGGCATTCACTGTCGAGGGTGCTGAAAGATTTAGCTCTTTCAGCACCTTGGACAGTGACGGGCGTCGACAAGCCTCATCTCTATGATGCCGGCTGCGCGAAAATCACGCAGCCGTGCATCAGACACGCATGACACACGCAGCTGTCAAATGGTTTTTGCGCTCGCAAAACGCTGCGTTGTTTGCGCACGCAAAAACGCAACGTTCGTGTGAATCTGCCCTTAGGGTGAAAAACCTTCTGCCCAGCACCTCACAACAAACGTATGTTCTTACCAGAACCTCTGACTCCCACAGGCTGGCAATACTTGTCTTCCTCAGACTGGGAGCCTTGTGTGAATAGATCACACCTTTCTTAACAGGTTCCCGACCGCTGACTGTGTTTTTTCAGGGTCCTTAAAATTTGCGTCATAGACTTTTTACGGCGCAGGTTCTAACTTGCTGCCCGAGCGATCAGGCAGCTGAATGTCGGGTCTCCGGCTGTCAGTGACTGCCGGGGACCCTGAGGAGAGGATAGAAACAGCTTTCGTTGCTTCTGTCTTCTCAATGAACACTGTGTATAGGAATAGAGGCAGCGGCCGCGCCGCTGTCTCTATTGCTCCCGGTGTTCATGTGACTGGTCAATCGTCACTATGAGAGGGCTGATTTCCCCTGTAACTAGGGCTGCTGTGCAGCTCCAGTTACAGTGGAAAAAGATAGTGTAAAAGAAAGAAAAAAAATACATAAAATTCCCCAAAGGTCTTTTTTGACCTTTGAGGGACAGAACATAATAAAAAAAAAAAAAGTTAAGTAAAGTGCAAAAAAAAGAATAATAAATACACATAAAATACCCACCCCAAAAAATTTATGGTAGACAATGACTATCACAAATAAAAGTTCTATTTCAGGGTAAAACTATGTTATTACAAAAAAAAAAAAAATAGCTGAAACGTAAAAAAGCTTCTTTTTTTACTATTATTTTCAAACTTTAAGAATAAAATTCTAAAATAGCAAAAAGGATGTGTAGAAAAATGATAAAAAAAGAAACCTGGATTGTCTATGGAAAAAACAATCGCAAAAATCACGTCGCTAGCCCAACAAATAAAAAAGTTATAGCCATTTAACTAACGCGTGCTAAAATGGGCTAAACGGTGTCTGGTCCTGAAGGCTCAAAATAGCCCGGTCCTGAACTGGTTAAAGAAGCCTTAACAGCTGGCAGCTAATGAGACTGATAAGGCAGCCCAAACCCTGGACTGTCCTAATGATGGAGCGGAACTTTTACTATTCTCTTCCACTCCAGCAACCCAGACCTTTTAAATATATAATTTCAGGGCCCAAATCCTGCCCCTTAGTTGCTGCACTGCTACACTATATATCTGTGGCTTTAAAGTAAAACCTACATCTAGTCTTAGTAAGAGAAGGCCTGTAAAAACGAGCACTGATCACAAACAGAAGAGACTCTAGAACTAGATCCTGGCTTAGCTATTGTGAATGATAAAAGAAGCCAATTAAACCATTAAATGAACATATGTAGTACATTATATGTTGTCTACTGAATGTTATTAGTCATGAGACTGACTTCCCCCTGCTATGGAATGTGAGCTGCTGGCACAAGGATGGCACTGCCTGTCTATACATCTTACCATGGTTCAATTTGGCAATTAAAATGATGGAAAATAATCATCTGTATAGTTACATGGAGGTACTATTATGAATTACAGAGAACACATTTTCCCATATATCTTGGTCTGCTAGTTTTTATGTAGTAATTGCAATTCTCCAACCTTCTCCAGCACAACCCAGACACAGGAAAAGATAAAAGTGATAGTGTTGCATTTGTAATTCAGACAGCATCATAGAGTTACTGCGTAAAGGACAACCCTGGTGTGACTGAATAAATAAATAGCTTTCTTTTTACTTTGTGTTTAATGGGGTTTCCCCTCTGCCTCACATTTCAGAGAATTGGAGCTCATTATTTTCTCCTGTTTGTCCAATTACTTGTTGATTCAAATATTTATTTAATAGATCCCTGGTAAATCTGTAATGCTATATTGAGCTTTTATGACTACACCTACATCCTAAAATATAGATTTGTTATCCTATAAATTGTTAAAATAAAAAAAATAACTAAATAATAAAAGAAGCAGATGCTCGAAGCATTGCACCAGAATCAATTATTATTGCGGTCCCCAAGAACCAATTGGGGGACGCATCTATAAGCTCAGCATGCTGTGATAGGATATATAACAAGATAGCTTTGGGTTAGCTAAAGGAGAGAAGTCATTTAAAGGGGTTTTCAACTATATGTACCACCAACGGACCATCTGGATTACTCACCCCCCACCGATGGCCGCAGCCGTGGATATGTGAGCGATGTACTGCATCTCCTCCCTAGGAAACGCCAGCGCTCACTTCCGCTCCATTCTACAGTGTCCCGTAGGGTGCGTGCGAACACTTGTGCCCAGTGCGCGCACAAGAAAAAAATAATCAATTAGCCCATGATCACCCTGGACTATAAGAAGTGCCCTGCCCCTTTACTCCTTGCCTGAGTGTTGTTATGTTTACCCGTGTTAGTCTTGCAAATGGTCCCTTAGTGTTATCCTGTTCCCAGCGTACCCGTACCAGCTACCTGTATCCTGTATCCCGTGCTGCCTTGTTCCTGTGCCTTAGAAAGTTGGAGTCGTGTTTGCCACTGGTCACACCTGCTGTGTTACACCACGCCTGGTGTCTGCTGTCAAGGTCCCATCTGAGCCTAGCCGTTGCTACTGTCTGAACTACTAGAGGTACCCTTGTGCTTGGACTATATATACATTTACTTGGTACACTGTTTGGCCAGCTGCTATCCCGCTACAGCAGTACGGCCCAGTGGGTCCACAGATCGTGACACTATAGACAATCCCTTTTAGTTAGTAGGGTCACCTAATGATAAGCTGATAACAGGGTGTACCATGGCTTGGACTCCCAGTGATCAGCTGTAATCCCTGGGAGAACCTGGCAGCAAGTGTCTCATTCCCCTGCAGGGTCACCACAGGGAAAATAAAGCATTACAGATTTTTCGTTAAAATCAATGGGCTGCCCATGTAAAATACAGACGTGCTGTAAAGGATCTGCCAGGCACAACTTCTGTGTATACGCCTATAGGTAATCAGTCTGCACCTGAGTCTATGTTTATGAGACTGACTCCAGCTTCCACCACTCAGGATGGCAGGCTTAGGAGTGGGAGAGCCTATCGCAGCCTGGCCAGACGGAGCTAGCTCCCGCCCTCTGTCTATTTATACCTGCCTTTCCTGTTCCTCCTTTGCTTGTGATTCTTCTCGTGTGGTTTCCTGGCCCAGCTACAGCTTCTGACTATTTGATCCTGCTCCATACTGACCCTGGCTTTCTGACTACTCTCCTGCTCTGCGTTTGGTACCTCGTGCACTCCTGGTTTGACTCGGCTCGTTCACCACTCTTGTTGCTCACGGTGTTGCTGTGGGCAACTGCCCCATTTCCCTTTGCTTTGTGTTCCCTTGTCTGTTTGTCTCTTGCACTTATTGAGCGTAGGGACCGCCGCCCAGTTGTACCCCGTCGCCTAGGGCGGGTCGTTGCAAGTAGGCAGGGACAGAGTGGCGGGTAGATTAGGGCTCACTTGTCCGTTTCCCTACCCCCATCATTACATAATCACAAGCCCATATACCTAGTCTACCCTGGTCCCTGACACTACTATGGACCCCCTTGAGACTCTGGCCCAGCAAATGCAGGGTCTCTCCCTACAGGTCCAGGCCCTGGCTCAGAGGGTCAACCAGCCTGACGCTACCATGGTAGTGCCCCTCACCTCACCTCTTGAACCCCACCTCAAGTTGCCTGACCGGTTCTCAGGGGACCGGAGGACTTTTCTCTCCTTTCGGGAGAGTTGTAGGCTCTACTTTCGCTTAAAGCCTCACTCCTCAGGTTCTGAGAGCCAGCGGGTGGGTATTATTATGTCCCGGCTCCAGGAAGGGCCCCAAGAGTGGGCCTTCTCCTTGGCTCCTGAACTTTCCTCCGTTGATCGTTTCTTTTCTGCTCTCGGACTCATTTATGACGAGACTGACAGGACTACCTTTGCTGAGAGTCAGCTGGTGACCTTACGTCAGGGTGAGAGACCTGTTGAGGAGTATTGTTCTGACTTTAGGAAGTGGTGCGTAGCTTCTCGGTGGAATGACCCTGCCTTAAGGTGCCAGTTTAGGTTGGGTCTGTCGAACGCCCTGAAAGACCTGCTAGTTAGCTATCCCTCTTCTGACTCCCTTGACCAGGTTATGGCTTTAGCGGTACGACTTGACCGACGTCTCAGGGAACGACAACTTGAACGTTTTTGTGTTTTCCCCTCTGACTCCCCCATGATGCCTCCCGAGGTCCCGTTGCTTCGCTCTTCCACGGAAGACTCGGAGGCAGTGCCGCATCTGCCATGAGGCCAGGTGAGCCGACGGCCTCAGGCGGCACCACCTACCCAAACGGGGGGGGGTGGCATTTTCAGCCCGGGACGGACTGGACCGGGGGGAGGGGCCATGCAGACGCACATAGCAGACGTGCCGAACGTCTGTAACACTCCTCCTCCTCTCTGACGCTGTACACAGCACATGCAGCCAGAGAGGAGCAAGTCTGCAGGAGGAGCGACGAGCAGCACGAGGTAAGTCCTGACTTGCTGGGACCGGGACCCGTGACGTGAGTGTACTGCAAGGGGGAGTCTGGGCATTTTACCGACAGCAGAGGGCTCTATGGGGCTGGAATAATCCACCCCATAGAGCCCTCACATCACTATAATGGAAGGATTAGTGTCGGTGGGGGAGCGTCTGTCTGACACTGCAGAGAGCTCTATAGGGGGGGGGGATTATGCCCCCCCTTTAGAGCAGTCAGTCAGATGCTCAGACCCCCCCCCCTAACCTTTCAGTATAGTAACTAGTCAGGGCTCTATGGTGGGGGGATAATTCCCCCCTATAGAGCCCTCTGCTATCAGTAAAACGCCCACACGCAGCAGAGAGACAGGAGAGACTAATAGTGCCTGTCATTAAATAAACCCTCAATTACTACAGTTTCAGACACATTGACTATGACAGCTTCTATAGTGTAGTGGTTAGCTTGTC
Organism: Rhinoderma darwinii; assembly: GCF_050947455.1. Classification (NCBI taxonomy): domain Eukaryota; kingdom Metazoa; phylum Chordata; class Amphibia; order Anura; family Rhinodermatidae; genus Rhinoderma; species Rhinoderma darwinii. The sequence goes on from NC_134691.1 coordinate 93,451,401, forward strand.
TGCCTTACACATGGAATGTTGCTGGTTCAAATCCCAGCTGGGTTGTTTTTTTTTTTTTTTATATTAATATCTTGTTTTGGGCTTTGTTCACACTAGCATTAATATACGTTTATCTCTCTTCCGTCAGAGGAAGAGAGGATCGATACGTTAAACGGAAAGCAACGGCTCCATTAGAATTACCATTGCTTTCAATGGTAATTCTTTTGTATCAGTTGCTTTCCGTTTGTCTCCGTTCGCTAGGTTTGCGTTCTTTTGAACGGAAATAAAAGTTCTGCAGACTGCACTTTTGTTTCCTTTAAAAAAAACGGAAACTTAGCGAACGGAGACAAACGGAAAGCAACTGATACAAAAGAATTACCATTGAAAGCAATGGTAATTCTAATGGAACCGTTGCTTTCCATTTAACGTATTGATCCTCTCGTCCTCTGACGGAAGAGCGGTAAACGTATATTAATGCTAGTGTGAAAGAAGCCTTAGGGCCTGTTCACATCAGCATTGGCTTTCCGTTCTGGGGTTCCGTCGGAGGTAACCCCGCAACGGAAAGTCAAACTGAAACCACAGTTCCGTTTCTGTCACCATTAGCGCAGTCGACTGCGCTATTGATTCCGTCACAAAAACGGAAACCTGCCGGAATGGTGACGAACGGAAACCATTAGCAATGTTTCCGTCACCATTGATTTCAATGGTGACTGAAACGGAAGCTGTGGTTTCAGTTTGACTTTCCGTTGCGGGGTTCACCCGACGGAAACCTCCCACGGAACCCCGGAAAGGAAAGCCAACGCTGATGTGAACAGGCCCTAATCCTTCCCCATAATCCTGCCCCCGCTAATTAAAATAAATATATTATATAATGTATATAGCGCTGTATCCGTCAGGTCAGCGGGACTGACTGATTCAGTGTCAGCGAGTCCTGCAGGATCGAGCTGTTACCGATCACATCTAAGTTCATAACTTAGATGTGATCAGTAATAGGCGACCTAATGCATTCAGGTCTCAGCGCTATATACAGCTGCTCTGTATACAGGATACAAAGCAGCTGTATCTTAAAAAGTACAAATCATTTTCAATAAAAAGTAATTAAAATTTGCACTAATCGCATTAATAGATATCTTTATATATCATAGTGACATGTCCGAAGTTTTCATCGGTGGGGGACTGAGCACTGAGGCCCCCACCGATCGCTAAAACGAAGCAGCAGAAGTGCTCGGGTGAGCGCTGTGCCGCTTCATTTATGATCGACTTTCAGCCGAGTGAGCGGTGTACTGCTCCAAGGAAAGCCAAACAGAATTGAAGCGGCACACCGCTCACCCGAGCACTTCTGCTGCTTTGTTTTAGCGACTAGTGGGGGGTCTCAGTGTTCGGACCCCACTGATCAAAACTTCTGACATGTCAAGAGTTTTTTAAAAAGTTGTTACACTTTAAAGAGAATCTTTCACCTGCCCACAGATTTGCATTTGAGTGCAGCGTGTAATGGTCAGGGCTGCACAAACTCTGGGGCACTTTATATTTTTTTTCCTACCCTTTCCTTAGATATCTGTGCTGTAATATTTGACGCCCGATATTTAAATAACCCCATGAACTGCCAATGGGGCGGTAATTGGCAAGGGGGTGTGTAACATCGCTGTGACACTGCCCAATCCGCTACGGACAATGTCAACAGCAAGAGCTGGAGAGAGGAGATCATGTGCGCGCGCACACTCTCACTCTTCAGCTCTCGGCAGGCAAGTACAAGACTGTTATCTCAGGTGAGAGATCAGTCTTGTCGTCCTTGTCTGCCGAGAGCTAAAGAGTGAGAGCGTGCATGCGCGCACAGCTCTTATGCCATGGAACAGAAGAAGAAGAATTCACACTCTTCTTCTCCACTTGTGTTCCTTAGTGGTGGCGGAGCTGCGCGCACGCTCTCTCTACAGCTCTTGCTGTAACGCTGACCGTAGCTGATTGGACAGTATCATGGCGATGTTACACGCCCCCTTGCCAATTACCTCCCCATTGACAGTTCATGGGGTTATTTAAATATCGGGCGCCAAATATTACAGCACCAATATCTAAATAACGAAGGAGGCTAGGAAAAAAATGTAAAGTGCCCCAGAGTTTGTGCAGCCCTCCCCATTACATGCTGCACTCAGCTGCACATGTATGGGGAGGTGAAAGGTTCTCTTTAAAAGAAAGGTGTTATAATTATTTTTTTTTATTTGATATGTTTTATTTTATGGGCCTAATTTTTCTAATTATTTTAATATGTTTCCGAAGGTAGCTATTTATTCATATGTTTGTATGTCTGTGGGGGCAGCCAACTTTATTTTTATTTTTCATACTGCTCATTTTTGTTTTGCAGGTTCCGCTGGACCATTTGGACTACGTCGTAGATTCGTTGGACTACTTCGCTGATTTAAGCTTTATTTTTATTTTTTTAATAAAATGGTTAAAGTGGATTCTGTGGAAGAGTTGTCATTTCAATAAAATAAATTTCATTATGTCTCTGTTTTTTAATACTTCATTACCGCCTTAGTAATGGCAGCTGTCTGATTGAGAGCGTCCATTACTAAGAAGGGGCTTAGTGTTAGCCAGTAATAAGGCTAGCACTAACCCCTATTATTACCCCGGTACCCACCGCCACCAGGAGTACTGGGAAGAGCTGGGTACGATCCAGCACCCGACCGTCTGAAGAGAAGGGCGGGTACTGGGGTGGCCGCAGGCTGGTACTATCAGGCTCGGAATGGCCAAAAACCATGGCCCTTCCCACCCTGGTAATGCTAGGCTGCTGCTGCTTTATTGTATCTGGCTGGTTATGAAAAATGGAGGGGATCTCACGTAATTTTTTTTCTATAATTTTTTATTTTTTTTCACAACCAGCCAGATACAATACAGCAGCTGCAGCCTAGCATCACCGGGGTGGGAAGAGCCACGTTTTTTATCCCTTCCCAGCCTGGTAAAACCAGCCTGTGGCCGCCCTGCTGCCTTACCGTCGCTTCAGATGGTCGGGTACTGGATCGTACTCTCGCGGCAGTGAGAACCGGGGTAATAATAGGGGTTAGTGATAGCCTTTTTACTGGCTAACACTAAGCCCCTTCTTAGTAATGGACACTCTCAATCAGACAACAGCCATTACCAAGGCCATAATAATTTATTAAAAAAAACAGACATAAGAAAAACTTTTATTGAAATCTAAACTCCCCCTTGCAACCCTCTTTCACCATTTTTATTTTTTTTTTAAAGTAGATAATCGGAGTAGTCCAATGAATCTACGACGTAGTCCAAACGCTCCAGCGGAACCTACCAAAAAAAAGCAGTATAAAAATTTTAAAAACGTACATTTGCCACAATAGTCACTCTATATAACTATACTGTAATCACTTATATGGTCTGCAGATATCTTGTGTATAACTGGCATCTACCTCTATAAGGTCACTATATGGTGGTAATATTGGTCTATATATAGTGTGATTTATTCATGAACAGTATGGTGGGTTTTTTCTGACACTATGTTGTAGTAATATGTGATCATGGTTTGGTAGTTTTATTCAGTAACCGTATGGAAGTATTATTCAGTAACAGTATGGGGGTATTATTCAGTAACAGTATGGGGGTATTATTCAGTAACCGTATGGAGGTATTATTCAGTAACAGTATGGGGGTATTATTCAGTAACAGTATGGGGGTATTATTCAGTAACAGTATGGGGGTATAATTCAGTAACAGTATGGGGGTATTATTCAGTAACAGTATGGAGGTATTATTCAGTAAGAGTATGGGGGTATTATTCTGTAACTGTATGGGGATATTATTCAGTAACTGTATGGGGATATTATTCAGTAACAGTATGGGGGTATTATTCAGTAACAGTATGGGGGTATTATTCAGTAACAGTATGGGTGTATTATTCAGTCACTATGTGGTTATGGTGTGGTGGTATTATTCAGTAACAGTATGGAGGTATTATTCAGTCACTATGTGGTTATGGTGTGGCGGTATTATTCAGTAACAGTATGGGGTATTATTCAGTAACAGTATGGGGGGTATTATTCAGTAACTGTATGGGGATATTATTCAGTAACAGTATGGAGGTATTATTCAGTAACAGTATGGGGGTATTATTCAGTATCAGTATGGAGGTATTATTCAGTAACAGTATGGGGGTATTATTCAGTATCAGTATGGAGGTATTATTCAGTAACAGTATGGGGGTATTATTCAGTAACAGTATGGGGGTATTATTCAGTAACAGTATGGGGGTATTATTCAGTAACAGTATGGAGGTATTATTCAGTAACAGTATGGGGGTATTATTCAGTAACAGTATGGGGGTATTATTCAGTAACAGTACGGGGGTATTATTCAGTAACTGTATGGGATATTATTCAGTAACAGTATGGGGTATTATTCAGTAACAGTATGGGGCTATTATTCAGTAACAGTACGGGGCTATTATTCAGTAACAGTATGGGGGTATTATTCAGTAACAGTATGTGGGTATTATTCAGTAACAGTATGGGGTATTATTCAGTAACAGTACGGGGCTATTATTGGTAATGTTGGGCTTACAATCTATGTAAATTATTGTGGTGTGGACTGTGAAGAAGTGTGAGTGGCAGCAGATGATCAGGCTAAGAGACAGTCTGCAGCGTGGCATGTGATGTACTTTGACATGTAGGTGATACTTACGTGTGGTATGTGGGCCCATAACTTGTGTACAGCCCAGGGCCAAAGATCATATGAATCCACCACTGGCATCAAGTCAGCACAGGCAGACCACTACAATACAGCAGGTAGAGCAAAGAAACCAGCCCAGGACGTGCCGCTTCAAAACAGCGCTAAGTGCGATCCGTCCTGGACTGGCCTGAATGTAATTGCAGAGAGTGACGCCACAAATGAGACTGGCTGCTGAGGAGAGATATGGGGCAGTGCAGACTGTACTATTTGCACTGCACTGATTGGCAGTAAGAATAATTCTTTAAATATTTTCCATACTTCAAACAGCACTTTAAGGCCTCATGCACACGACCGTGTTTTTGCGTCCGCAATTCAACCGCAAATCCACGGGTTAATTGCGGACCCATTCATTTCTATGTGGCCATACCCACTATCCGTGTTTTCACGGCTCTCCGCATGTCCGCACATCCGTGCCGCAGAAACTCCGGACATGTCTTATTATGGGCCGCAAATGCGGTGCGGACATGCCAATAGAAGTCAATGGGCCCGTGGAAATTGCGGATACACCGCCGTGTGTCATCCGCAGTTTGCGGATTTGCGGAAGTGTTGCTAGGCGACGACCGGGAATGAGTTCTGTCGTCGTGAAGTCTGGAGACAGTGCATGAGAGCAGCAGAGAGCAGCAGAGAGCAGCATGGCTTCAATAAACGTGGAGAAACTAATCATCCTGGTCCAGCACAAGCCCTGTCTGTGGGATAAGCGGGTGGAAGAATATGCAGACAGGAATCTGAAAGATCTTGCCTGGCAGGAGGTCTGCAGTGAGGTGCATCTTACCGAGTGGGAGAAGGCAACTAAAGTGCAAAAGAAGCGCATGGGTAAGTTTCACACCTTGATGCGGTTTCTGAGTACTCCTGTCATGTCATAATGACATGCCTGACGTTTTGATTGTTGGCAGTTGGATCACTGAAACACCCACCAATCGCTGAAATGAAGCTGCAGAAGTGCACGTGAGATTGTGGGGGTCTCATGGCTCTGAACAGCACCGATCAAAACGTGACATGTCACTATGAGGGTATGTTCCCACACACTAATTACGGACGTAATTCGGGGGTGTTTGACCTCTATTACGCACGCTAAATACGCCGCAATAGCGTTGACAAACATCTGCCCAGTGAAAGCAATGGGCTGACGTTTGTGTGTTCAAGCGGCGTGTATATTTACGCGTCAATAGACGCCCGCGTCAAAGAAGTGACCTGTCACTTCTTGTGCCATAATTGGAGCCGTTATTCATGGGCTCCTATGAAAATCAATTACGTCCGTAAAGGACGCAGCGTTAAAGCGCCAGCACATGCCTTTACGGCTGAAATTCCGGGTGATGTTTTCTCCTGAAACCAGCAACGTCATTTCAGCCGTTACGGACGCTGTCGTGTGGGCACATGGAAAACGTGGCAATAGTTTCTGCAACGTCGGAATTACCTGTCAAATATGCAAATGTAGGTGCAGATTTGTTGCGTAAACAACAAAAATTTGCAGCATCATTTTCATATAATAAACAACATTTCCTAATATCTAGTAATGTACTCTTCTAAAATGTTGATCTGTGATTGGTTTATTTTATATCATAGTCGAAAACGTCAAAACACGCTGGAACACGTGCCGAGACCAATTAAAGCGTGAGATGAATGACAAGGGGAAGAGCGGAGACGGACGTCTGAAAAAAAAGCCATACATGTACACCAAACAACTTTCGTTTCTTCTTGATGTAATGCAGGTTGGCCCGTAAGTATTGCTTATATACTTTGATCATTGTAGTCTGCCCATGTAGCCAGTTGTGTAAGTACCGCTGTAGCAGCCGTAGCGACTGCTACGGGGACCGCGGCATGAGGGGACTCCACCATGTCCGGAGGCTCCGCTAGCAGCCGCTATAACGGCTACAGCGGGACGCAACTGAACACTACGGCTGAGCAGGGAGGTATCTCCCCGCTCTGACATTAAACAACAGACATGTATCCCCTAACCACTGAATAGGGGATACATGTGTGATCGCTGGCATTGACAGGGAGAACGGGGGACAGAAAGTACCCTGAACTTCTCCATCCCAAACCTCGTACTTTCGCCAGCTCCGTCAAAATGAATGGAGCCAAAGTCGTGCTTGTGCGCATACATAACCAGCGCTCCTTTCAATTTTTGGGAGATGTGCAGACGGCAGAACTTAAGGGGACTTTCAGTCCCCCCTTCACCCTATCGCTGCCAGCGATAAGGCATGTATTTGTAGGACACACTATAGGTGGCATTTGTCCGGGGGGCGGGGAGGGGGGCCTGTATGGCGTTAGCGGCATACAGCCCCCTCACTAGATAACGCCGTACAGTCCCCCTATAGATAACGCCATATAGTACCCCGGTAGATAATGCCATACAGTGTACAGTGTGGGGCTGTATGGCGTTATCTACAGGGGTGGGGGCAGCAAAAAAGGCACTATCTACAAGGGGGGGTGACACCCAGTGGAGGGATGGCCCCAGTCAAAAGTTTGCTATGCGGCCCTGTCTTTCCTAGTTAGGGCTCTGCATGTAGTGATGCATACATAGTGTATTTGCCCAGCTGTAGACATGACGTTAAATTACTACAAAAATTCCCTAACATTATGTTTTCATTTTCAAACAGAACCAAGGATAATCTGGAGGAAGAAGAAGACTCTGATGAGACTCAAATTGAAGAGCCTGACGTAGCTTTGGGGACTGCTAGGTCCACTTCCACTCCTGTGACAGCGGAACCAACAACAGTGGATAATCCAGTCTGTGCCGCGGACGAAGAAATTATACCCCGAGGTAAACGTCGACGTTCTGCCAAAGGTCCAACACGTACAGAGCCAAGGCAGGAAGTCGACTTGCGTGTATTAGAGCACTTGGAGAAAAGAGCTACTGAAACTGAAGAGGGCACCTTCTGTCGCGCTCTCTCTAATATTCTTAAAAGAGTGCCAATTTCCAGACAGATAAGGTGCCAAACAGCACTAATGGAAGTCGTGGAAATATTTGCGACACATCCTGACCCACGTGCAATGCATCAGGCCATCGAGTTTCATAGACGGGGGTGTGATGCAAGCACCTTCAACTCTGTCCCTCCAGCACCTGCAGCAACCGCGCAAGGCATCCAGCATCCGTCATATGTAGACTCAATGCCGCTATTCAGTGACGATCGTTCCGTTTATGGCATGCCAGGACCTTCTCAGCAACAGTATGGGCACATGCAGCAGGGGGAGGCAGTTCCACGACCACATCATGAACCTGCACCTTCGCAATCCTTTTACAATTTATAATTTAGTTATATAACATAGTTTTGTTTATGTTTGTTGACACTATTTTATGCAAGAAATAAAATAAGTTTATAGTTAATTATGTGTTTGTCTTTATTATTATTGCAAAACATAATGAGGTATTGGTCTGCATTTCTGCCAAATGCAAATAATCGCTTTTTTTTTTTTTTAAATTAATAAAGAATTTAAAAAAAAAAAACAGAAATACATTAGCTCGCAGCCCGCGTCAAGGGTCCTCATTCTCTTGCGAGTCCCTACTCTACTACTGCAACTTTAACTACTAACATTTGTAACATAAACCGGAAATACAACAGTCCCTCTCAAATTTTAATTTGGCAGACGAAGCACATCCCTTTGCCAAGGAACTGCTCCCTCAGGTGATACAAAATAGTCTGTATACAAATTACGGACTGCCAGTCCAGACACTCCAGGTCTTCCATGTTGTGTGTAGTCCAAAGGGATGTAATTAGTAGAGAAATGGTTCAGCTCTGCGTCCACTGTCGACTCATGAATCCTCAGAAAATTGTGGAGGACAACACACGCTTGTATAACCTTTGTCACATTTTCAGGATTCATCTGAATGGAGCTCTGGAACACACGCCACTTGCTGCTTAGAATTCCGAAGGCGCACTCCACATACCGTCTTGCACGTGTAAGGTGGTAGTTAAAAATGCGCCTCTGTTCATCTAAGCCACGCCTAGGGAATGGACGCATCAGGTGAGGGGACAGTCCGAAACCTTCATCACCCACAATGACAAAGGGTGCTGGTGGTCCTGTAGATCCTGGAAGCTGTCTAGGTTCCGGAAGGTCGAGCTGGTTAGATGCTAGCCGTTCACCCATTCTGGAAGCCCTGAAGATGCCAGCATCCGCAGAGCTTCCATAGGCCCCAATATCGACAATTATAAACCGATAGTCACTGTCAGCCAAGGCCAACAGCACCACCGAGAAAAACTGTTTATAATTGAAATACTGTGACCCTGAGTGAGCAGGCTTTTTTACGCGGATGTGCTTACCATCTAGCGCACCAACACAGTTGGGAAACTGTGCTGATTGGAAGAAGCCATCGGCAATCCGAATCCAGTCCTCTGGCTTGGGCTTTGGCATAACTGCTGCTCGAAGTTGCTGCCAGATGACTTCGCAGGTAAGCTTGACAATCTTCGAAATAGTGGAGCACCCCAGCAGAAACTGGAAATGTAGCGATGCAAAGGAGTTGCCGGTAGCAAGAAATCTGTAAAAAAAAAAAAACATATATAACAAAATATGCACATACAGGAAAAATATCTGCAGCACGGTGGCAAGGCGGCAATATGAACAGGGGACAAGTATACTAATATTGATTGCAGGGTAGAGACATGTCGTAGAAGGGGATTTAGGTTTTCTTACCTCAGAGTGACCATCAGGCGTTCCTCTGGAGAAATGCAACGTCTCATGGTGGTGTCCTGGAAGATCAGTCCAGGACGAAGGTCTGCCAGCAGACAGTCAAAAGTTTGCACGGACATACGGCAGTAGCTGAGGAACTTGTCCGGGTGCTGCCGCAGGTCTGAGTACAGCATGTTAAAATGCCCCTTCCTAAGCCGTTGTGAGATAATGGGGTGAACCCAATATCTCCTCCTCCTCCTCGGTTCTTCGTCCAGCATTGGTGGTTGCTGTCCAAATCGCCTGGAGAGGAGCCAGTGCAGGAGTACATCATCCACATCATCAGAAGACATGTTCGCAGTGAGTAACTGACAAAAACCACAGCTATATCAGCAGCGCAATCTCACTGAACTCGCACAAAGCAAAGATCAGGAAAAATGCAGCAGGAAATGGCTCCAGAGCGATCATGTGACCTTCTAAAGGGGGTTTGACCAAGCTTTTGGCATCCTGTTTAAAAGTCCTTTTTTTTTTCATCCGCATTTTTGCGGATTACATACGGATGAACTGCGGATTACATACGGATGAACTGCGGATGACATTCCACGGAACACGGTCCTGGAATTTGCGGACCAGAAAAACACCACGGTCGTGTGCATAAGGCCTAAGGCTGTGTTCACACTGAGTTTTTTGCAGGAGGAAAATTCTGCCTCAAAATTCTGTTTGGGATTTCGAGGCAAATTTTGTCCTTCCTGCACGTCGTTTGCCGCGATTTTCACCGCGTTTTTCGCTCGCGGCCATTGAGTGCTACGGGCAAAAAACTCTGCAAAATACCCTTTCTCTTCCTCCAAGAGAAACGCGCGAAGATAGGGCATGTCCCTTCTTTCTCGGGAGGCATTTTCGGCCGGTATTTGACGAGTTTTGCGGAGCGGTTTCCGCGCCCAAAAACTCGTCAAAATACTCCATGTGAACAGGGCCTAACAAATAAACATCAAATGCTTTCCTATTTAAAAAATGTATATATTGCGTGTTCGATGTGTAAAGCTAGGAATGAGAAAACTCAGATAGATTTTGGGGGGGGGGAGGCGCCTTTTTATAGTTCGCCTCAGGCGGCAGACAGGCTCGGTTCACCCCTGTCTATAGGGGGGAATCATCCCCCCACCATAGAGCCCTGACTAGTTACTATACTGGAAGGTTAGGGGGGTCTGAGCATCTGACTGCTCTAAAGTGGGGGCAGAATCCCCCCTATAGAGCTCTCTGCAGTAAGTCAGACACTCCCCCACCCACACTAATCCTTCCATTATAGTGATGTGAGGGCTCTATGGGGTGGATTATTCCTCTGCTGTCGGTAAAATGCCCCCCCCTTGCAGTATACTCACGTCCCGGTCCGAGCAAGGCAGGCACTTACCTCGTGGTGCTGGTGCTGCTCGTCGCTCCTCCTGCAGACTTGCTCCTCTCTGGCTGTATGTACTGTGTACAGCGTCAGAGAGGAGGAGGAGTATTACAGACGTTCGGCGCGTCTGCATGGCCCCTCCCCCCGGTCCAGTCCCGGGCTGAAAATGCCGCCCCCCGTTTGGGTAGGTGGTGCTGCCTGAGGCCGTCGGCTCACCTGGCCTCATGGCAGGTTCGGCACTGACTATAGAGCCCTCTGCTGTCAGTAAAACGACCCCCCCGCAGTATACTCCTGGCTTTGTAGCTTTCCTGTGCTTAATTAGCGTGGGAAAGCTACAATCAGGGCAGTGACTGGTGACTCTCTAAGTCACTCACAGTGAACACTGCATGCAGCAGCTGCGGCAGCCAGTCTGACTGTGAGTCTCTGACCAGTCACCACCCACACGCAGCAGATAGGAGAGACTAATAGTGCCTGTCATTCAATAAACCCTCAAGTACTACAGTTTCACAGGCATTGACTGAAGCTTTCTATAGTGTAGTGGTTAGCTTGTCTGCCTTACACATGAAGGTTGTTGGTTCAAATCCCAGTTGGGTTTTTTTTTTTACATTTATTTATTAATATCTTACTTGTATTGGGCTTTGTTCACACTAGCATTAATATACATTTACCTCTCTTCCGTCAGAGGAAGAGAGGATCAATACGTTAAACGGAAAGCAACGGCTCCATTAGAATTACCATTGCTTTCAATGGTAATTCTTTTGTATCAGTTGCTTTCCGTTTGTCTCCGTTCGCTAGGTTTCCGTTCTTTTGAACGGAAATAAAAGTTCTGCAGACTTCACTTTTGTTTCCTTTAAAAAAAACGGAAACTTAGCGAACGGAGACAAACGGAAAGCAACTGATACAAAAGAATTACCTTTGAAAGCAATGGTAATTCTAATGGAGCCGTTGCTTTCCGTTTAACGTTATTGATCCTCTCTTCCTCTGACGGAAGAGCGGTAAACGTATGTTAATGCTAGTGTGAAAGAAGCCTTAGGGCCTGTTCACATCAGCGTTGGCTTTCCGTTCTGGCGTTCCGTCGGAGGTAACCCCGCAACGGAAAGTCAAACTGAAACCACAGCTTCAGTTTCCGTCACCATTAGTGCAGTCGACTGCGCTCTTGATTCCGTCAAAAAAACTGAAACCTGCCGGAATGGTGATGAACGGAAACCATTAGCAATGTTTCCGTCACCATTGATTTCAATGGTGACTGAAACGGAAGCTGTGGTTTCAGTTTGACTTTCCGTTGCAGGGGGTTCACCCGACGGAAACCTCCCACGGAACCCCGCAACGGAAAGCCAACGCTGATGTGAACAGGCCCTAATCCTTCCCCATAAACCTGCCCCCGCTAATTAAAATAAATATATTATATAATGTATATAGCGCTGTATCCCGTATCCGTCAGGTCAGCGGGACTGACTGATTCAGTATCAGCGAGTCCTGCAGGATCGAGCTGTAACCGATCACATCTAAGTTCATAACTTAGATGTGATCGGTAATGGGCGACCTAATGGATTCAGGTCTCAGCACAATATACAGCTGCTCTGTATACAGGATACAAAGCAGCTGTATCTCAAAAAGTGCAAATCATTTTCAATAAAAAGTAATTAAAGCTTGCACCAATCGCAGTAATAGATATCTTTATATATCATAGTGACATGTCCGAAGTTTTCATCGGTGGGGGACTGAGCACTGAGGCCCCCACCGATCGCTAAAATGAAGCAGCAGAAGTGCTCGGGTGAGCGCTATGCCGCTTCATTTATGATCGACTTTCAGCCGAGTGAGCGGTGTACGGACTCCTAGACTTTCTATTGAGCCCGTACACTGCTCCAAGGAAAGCCAAACAGAATTGAAGCGGCACACCGCTCACCCGAGCACTTCTGCTGCTTTGTTTTAGCGACTAGTGGGGGGTCTCAGTGCTAGGCCCCCACTGATCAAAACTTCTGACATGTCAACATTTTTTTTAAAAGTTGTTACACTTTAAAGAGAATCTTTCACCTGCCCACAGATTTGCATTTGAGTGCAGCGTGTAATGGTCAGGGCTGCACAAACTCTGGGGCACTTTACATTTTTTTTCCTACCCTTTCCTTAGATATCTGTGCTGTAATATTTGACGCCCGATATTTAAATAACCCCATGAACTGCCAATGGGGCGGTAATTGGCAAGGGGATGTGTAACATCGCTGTGACACTGCCCAATCCGCTGCGGACAATGTCAACAGCAAGAGCTGGAGAGAGGAGATCATGTGCACAGGCACGCTCTCACTCTTCAGCTCTCGGCAGGCAAGTACAAGACTGTTATCTCAGGTGAGAGATCAGTCTTGTCGTCCTTGTCTGCCGAGAGCTAAAGAGTGAGAGCGTGCGTGCGCGCACAGCTCTGATGCCATGAAACAGAAGAAGAAGAATTCACACTCTTCTTCTCCTCTTGTGTTCCTTAGTGGTGGCGGAGCTGCGCGCACGCGCTCTCTCTCCAGCTCTTGCTGTAACGCTGACCATAGCTGATTGGACAGTGTCACAGCGATGTTACACGCCCCCTTGCCAAATACCTCCCCATTGACAGTTCAGGGGGTTATTTAAATATCGGGCGCCAAATATTACAGCACTGATATCTAAATAACGAAGGAGGCTAGGAAAAAAATGTAAAGTGCCCCAGAGTTTGTGCAGCCCTCCCCATTACATGCTGCACTCAGCTGCACATGTATGGGGAGGTGAAAGGTTCTCTTTAAAAGAAAGGTGTTATAATTTTTTATTGCCCTAATTTTTCTAAGTATTTTAGTATGTTTCCGAAGGTAGCTATTTATTCATACGTTTGTACGTCTGTGGGGGCAGCCAGCTTTATTTTTTATTTTTCATACTGCTAATTTTTGTTTTGCAGGTTCCGCTGGACCATTTGGACTACGTCGTAGATTCGTTGGACTACTTCGCTGATTTAAGCTTTATTTCTTTTTTTTTTAAAATAAAATGGTTAAAGTGGATTGTCTGGAAGAGTTGTAATTTCAATAAAATAAATGTCTTTATGTCTCTGTTTTTTAATACTTCATTACCCCCTTAGTAATGGCAGCTGTCTGATTGAGAGCGTCCATTACTAAGAAGGGGCTTAGTGTTAGCCAGTAATAAGGCTATCACTAACCCCTATTAATACCCCGGTACCCACCGCCACCAGGAGTACTGGGAAGAGCTGGGTACGATCCAGCACCCGACTGTCTGAAGAGAAGGGCGGGTACTGGGGTGGCCGCAGGCAGGTAATATCAGGCTCGGAATGGCCTAAAACCATGGCCCTTCCCACCCTGGTAATGCTAGGCTGCTGCTGCTTTATTGTATCTGGCTGGTTATGAAAAATGGAGGGGATCTCCCGTAATTTTTTTTCTATTTATTTTTTTAAAAAGACGTGGGGTTCCCGCTATTTTTCACAACCAGCCAGATACAATAAAGCAGCTGCAGCCTAGCATCACCATGGTGGGAAGGGCCACGTTTTTTATCCCTTCCCAGCCTGGTAAAACCAGCCTGTGACCGCCCTGCTGCCTTACCGTCGCTTCAGATGGTCGGGTACTGGATCGTACTCCCCTCGCGGCAGTGAGAACCGGGGTAATAATAGGGGTTAGTGATAGCCTTTTTACTGGCTAACACTAAGCCCCTTCTTAGTAATGGACGCTCTCAATCAGACAGCAGCCATTACTAAGGCCATAATAAAGTATTTAAAAAAAACACAAGAAAAACTTTTATTGAAATCTAAACTCCCCCATGCAACCCTCTTTCACCATTTTATTTATTTTTTTAAAAGTAGATCATCGGAGTAGTCCAATGTATCTACGACGTAGTCCAAACGCTCCAGCGGAACCTACCAAAAAAAAGCAGTATAAAAATGTAAAAAACCTAAATTTGCCACAATAGTCACTCGATATAACTATACTGTAATCACTTATATGGTCTTCAGATATCTTGTGTATAACTGGCATCTACCTCTATAAGGTCACTATATGGTGGTAATATTGGTCTATATATAGTGTGATTTATTCACTAACAGTATGGTGGGTTTTTTCTGACACAATGTTGTAGTAATATGTGAGCATGGTTTGGTAGTTTTATTCAGTAACTGTATGGAGGTATTATTCAGTAACAGTATAAATGTATTATTCAGTAACAGTATGGAGGTATTATTCAGTAACAATATGGAGGTATTATTCAGTAACAGTATGGGGGTATTATTCAGTAACAGTATGGGGGTATTATTCAGTAACAGTATAAAGGTATTATTTAGTAACAGTATGGGGGTATTATTCAGTAACAGTATGGCGGTATTATTCAGTAACAATATGGAGGTATTATTCAGTGACAGTATGGGGGTATTATTCAGTAACAGTATGGAGGTATTATTCAGTAACAGTATGGGGGTATTATTCAGTAACAGTATGGAGGTATTATTCAGTAACAGTATGGAGGTATTATTCAGTAACAGTATGGCGGTATTATTCAGTAACAATATGGAGGTATTATTCAGTAACAGTATGGGGGTATTATTCAGTAACAGTATGGGGGTATTATTCAGTAACAGTATGGAGGTATTATTCAGTAACAGTATGGGGGTATTATTCAATAACAGTATGGAGGTATTATTCAGTAAGAGTATGGGGGTATTATTCAGTCACTGTGGTTATGGTGTGGCGGTATTATTCAGTAACAGTATGGGGGTATTATTCAGTAACAGTATGGAGGTATTATTCAGTAACAGTATGAATGTATTATTCAGTAACAGTATAAATGTATTATTCAGTAACAGTATAAATGTATTATTCAGTAACAGTATAAATGTATTATTCAGTAACAGTATGGTGGTATTATTCAGTAACTGTATGGGGATATTATTCAGTAACAGTATGGGGGTATTATTCAGTAACAGTATGGAGGTATTATTCAGTAACAGTATAAATGTATTATTCAGTAACAGTATAAATGTATTATTCAGTAACAGTATGGGGGGTATTATTCAGTAACAGTATGGGGGTATTATTCAGTAACATTATGGGGTATTATTCAGTAACGGTATGGAGGTATTATTCAGTAACAGTATGGGGGTATTATTCAGTAACAGTGTGGTGGTATTATTCAGTAACAGTATGGTGGTATTATTCAGTAACAGTATGGGGGTATTATTCAGTAACAGTATGGGGGTATTATTCAGTAACAGTATGGGGGTATTATTCAGTAACAGTATGAGGGTATTATTCAGTAACAGTATGGAGGTATTATTCAGTAACAGTATGGAGGTATTATTCAGTAACAGTATGGAGGTATTATTCAGTAACAGTATAAATGTATTATTCAGTAACAGTATAAATGTATTATTCAGTAACAGTATGGGGGTATTATTCAGTAACAGTATGGGGGTATTATTCAGTAACAGTATGGGGGTATTATTCAGTAACAGTATGGAGGTATTATTCAGTAACAGTATGGGGGTATTATTCAGTAACAGTATGGAAGTATTATTCAGTAACAGTATGGGGGTATTATTCAGTAACAGTATGGGGGTATTATTCAGTAACAGTATGGAGGTATTATTCAGTAACAGTATGGGGGTATTATTCAGTAACAGTATGGAGGTATTATTCAGTTACAGTATGGGGGTATTATTCAGTAACAGTATGGGGTATTATTCAGTAGCAGTATGAGGGTATTATTCAGTAACAGTATGGGAGTATTATTCAGTAACAGTATGGAGGTATTATTCAGTAACAGTATGGGGGTATTATTCAGTAACAGTATGGGGGTATTATTCATTAACAGTATGGGGGTATTATTCAGTAACAGTATGGAGGTATTATTCAGTAACAGTATGGGGGTATTATTCAGTAACAGTATGGGGGTATTATTCAGTAACAGTATGGAGGTATTATTCAGTAACAGTATGGGGGTATTATTCAGTAACAGTATGGGGTATTATTCAGTAGCAGTATGGCGGTAATATTGGTAATGTTGGGCTTACAATCTATGTAAATTACTGTGGTGGGGCTGCGGGGAAGTGTGAGTGTGGCAGCAGATGATCAGGCTAAGAGACAGTCTGCAGAGTGGCATGTGATGCACTTTGACATGTAGGTGATACTTACGTGTGGGATGTGGGCCCATAACTTGTGCACCGCACAGCGCCTAAGATCATATTAATCCACCACTGGCATCGAGCCAGCACAGGCAGACCACAACAATACAGCAGGTAGAGCAAAGAAACCAGCCCAGGACGTGCCGCTTCAAAACAGCGCTAAGTGCGATCCGTCCTGGACTGGCCTGAATGTAATTGCAGAGAGTGACGCCGCAAATGAGACTGGCTGCTGAGGAGAGATATGGGGCAGTGCAGACTGTACTATTTGCACTGCACTGATTGGCAGTAAGAATAATTCTTTAAATATTTTCCATACTTCAAACAGCACTTTAAGGCTATGTTCACACTGAGTTTTTTGGGATTTTGAGGCAGATTTTGTCCTTCCTGCACGTCGTTTGCCGCGATTTTCACCGCGTTTTTCGCTCACGGCCATTGAGTGCTACGGGCAAAAAACTCAGCGAAATACCCTCTCTCTGCCTCCCATTGATGTCAATAGGAGGTCAGAGGCGTAAACGTGCGAAGATAGAGCATGTCCCTTCTTTCTCGGGAGGCATTTTCGGCCGGTTTTTGACGAGTTTTGCGGAGCGGTTTCCGCGCCCAAAAACTCGTCAAAATACTCTGTGTGAACAGGGCCTAACAAATAAACATCAAATGTTTTCCTATTTAAATTTTTTTATATATTCCGTGTTTGATGTGTAAAGTTAGGAATGAGAAAACTCCGATAGATTTGTGGGGGGGGGGGGCGCCTTTTTATAGTTCGCCTCAGGCGGCAGACGGGCTAGGTTCACCCCTGCCTGCAGCGAGGCAGGGACTCCTAGCCTCGTACATAACTATGATGCTAGGAGCCCGGCTCCCTGCACTGTGTTCGGTCCGGGTCTTCCGGCCGAAATACGTTTCGTCCATTACGGACGTAACATGGTCGGGTGAACCCAGCCTAACACCTCGTGGGAACAGAACACCGTAACACCCATTGAACGCAATGGGCAGATGTTTGTAGGGGTAATCGAGCCGTTTTTTCAGGCGTAATTCGAGGCATAAAACGCCCGAATTACGTCTGAAAACAGTGCGTGTGAACATACCCTAATACTTGGCCTGGAGTACATCTTTAACATAAACATCAATTCTTTTTTGTTAACTTGGAGCATTTGATCATTTACTGATGCTGGAGGGATGCTTATTGGATGGCTTCTCTATATGGACATACATAGAAAATGAAAGCAAACATTTAAATGTGGGTTTGTCCTACCAAGTTTATTGGGGTTTTTTCCACTAGATATTCAACTTCTAAGCTTCGTATGGTGCCACCTACTGTTTTTATTAAACTCTGTTTACTGCTTCCACCTTAAAAAAATGACAAAGTAGACACACATGCACCATTGTGATGCTCTCTCTCCACTCAGCCGAGTCTCGACAGCGATGCAGAGCGATCCCTGGTGAGGACAGTAGGCTGCTTCTGAAGCTGCAGTTTCTTCTCTGCATGTCAGAGGAGCTGCTGAACAAGCACAATGGCGGGCTCCTCTTCTGACAAGCAGAGAAGAAACTGCATCAGCGTTGGACATTTTTAGGAAAGCAATGAGAGGACTATTTTTTAGCAGCTTTGGGGAGGGAAACCAGTATCGGTACAACTGGGAACTGCTGAGAGAGGGAGACAGCGTCACGTGGTGCGGTGCTGCGTCCCACCCAGGGCCGGACATACCATTGGTGTAGCTGCACAGGGGCAGAGTAGGTAAGGGGACCCACTGTCACCTTAAAGCAGTCTTCCTCTGTGATGTTTGGCTGAGTTTTTGGGCCAAAGCCAGAAGTAGATCCAATAGGAAGGAAAGGTATAAAGAAAAGCTTTCTTTTTTGTCCACTTCTGAGACAAAAACTGCACCAGAAACTGCATCAAAACTGTGTATGTAATCTTGGCCTAAATGCGATATTTCCACCTCCATATGCTAGCAATATGCCATAGCTTCTTGATCGGTGGGAGTCGGACAACGAGGACTCCTACCGATCCTAAGGCCGGATTCACACGAGCGTGTTTGGTCCGTGATATACGGACCGTATGCCGGCAGTATTTCCCGGACTGAACACACTGCAGGGAGCCGGGCTCTTATCGTCATAGTTAACTATGTTTTCAGTACGGAACAGTTTTCCGCAGCGAGGAAATTTTACTGTGAGTGGGGGGCTGATGGTCATTTTACTGTGAGTGGCGGGCTGATGGTCATTTTACTGTGAGTGGGGGTCTGATGGTCATTTTACTGTGAGTGGCAGGCTGATGGTCATTTTACTGTGAGTGGGGGGCTTATGGTTATATTACTGTGAGTTGGGGGCTGATAGTCATTTTACTGTTAGTGGGGGGCTGATGGTCATTTTAGTGAGAGTGGCAATCTGATGGTAATTTCACTGTGAGTGGCAGGCTGATGGTCATTTTACTGTGAGTGGGGGGCTGATGGTCATTTTACTGTGAGTGGGGGGCTGATGGTCATTTTACTGTGAGTGGGGGGCTGATGGTCATTTTACTGTGACTAGCGGGCTGATGGTCATTTTACTCTTAGTGGGGGGCTGATAAGCATTTTACTGTGAGTGGGGGGCTGATGGTCATTTTACTGTGAGTGGGGGGCTTATGGTTATATTACTGTGAGTGGGGGGCTGATGGTCTTTAAGTGGTTTCCACCTCTGACCTCCAATTGAAATTAATAGGAGGCAGAAAATACCTGTGGTGCTCGTTTGGAGTGATCTTTTACCTGCGTCTTTTGCATTTGCTTCAGCGGCTTAAAAAAACACAAAATAAGGCCTCATGCACACGACCGTAAAAACTCCCGTTATTACGGGTCGTAATTACGACCCCTAATAACGGGCTCATAGACTTCTATTGGCGACGGGTGCCTTCCCGTTTTCTCACGGGAAGGTGCCCGTGCCGTTGAAAAATATAAAACATGTCCAATTTCAGGCCATAATAATGGCACGGACAGTCCATAGAAGTCTATGGAGCTCTCGTAATGACGGGTGGCTACATGTGTGCACCCGTCATTACGGCAGCGTTGCTAAGCGACGTCAGTAAATAGTCACTGTCCAGGGAGCTGAAAGAGTTAACTGATCGGCAGTAACTCTTTCAGCACCCTGGACAGTGACTACCGATCAGTATAAACCTGTAAAAAATAAAAATAAAAGACGTTCATACTTACCGACAACTTCCTGCTTCCTCCAGTCCGGTCTCCCGCCCGTTGCCTTGGTGACGCATCCCTCTCGACATCCGGCCCGACGTCCTGGATGACGTTTCAGGCCATGTGACCGCTGCAGCCAATCACAGGTCAATCACAGGCTGCAGCGGTCACATGGACTGCCGCGTCATCCAGGGATGTCGGGCTGGATGTGAAGAGAGGGACGCGTCACCAAGACAACGGCCCTGTAAGTATGAATTTCTTTAACTTTTATTACAGAAAAGGCTGTCCCTTCTCTCTATCCTGCACTGATAGAGAGAAGGGGCTGCCGATTAGTGCAGTGCTATTTTGCCGCCAAAAACGTGCTCGTAAATACGGGTGGAATACGGGTGACACCGGACCCATATTTACGGGCACGGGTTCGTAAATACTGGTGCAAAACGGGTGGAATACGTGTGACACCGGACCCGTATTTACGCCAGTATTTACGGGTGGGAAAAAATACGGTCGTGTGCATGAGGCCTAAAACTTCAAATAATGCTGTCAATTCAAAATCTGCCTCAAAAGGAATTTTGAGGCAGATTTTTTTCTGCATTACAAAAAACGCTGTGTGAACATACCCGAAGAGAGTAGTGCTTGTTTTTAGTAGTTTTCAGTCTTTCTCTAAACAATTTTTGGTAGAGGTTCCCAAAGAATTTTTTTTTTCATGGGGTGCCTCAAGTCCAAAAAGGTTGGGAAACTTTGTACTAGGCTACAGGCTAGTACTGGGGGAGGCGGGGGCTGTATGGCACTGTCCACAAGGGGGAGGTTGGGGATTATGGCACTGTCTACAGGGATGCTGTATGGCACAATCTACAAGGGTGGCTGTGTGTGGCAGCCAGGGGAGGGGGGCATTATACTGTGTGGAGGCCACTAAGTAGACATTATACTGTGTGTGGCACTTAGGGGGCATAATACTGTGTCCTTGATCCAATATATTATATTATTAAATATTATTATTATACTGTGTGTGGGTCCATAAAGGGGCATTATACTGTGTTGGGGCACTATATAGGGCATTATACTGGGGGGGGGGCATTGTACTTTTTTATGGGGCATATTTTTTATGATTGGGGTGTGCGCCGAAAGATAATTTCGCACGGTGCACCATCTATGCTATAGCCGGCCCTGACCAGTACATCGGCTTTCCGAGAAAAGCCGATCAAAAAACCAAGCGCTTTTGCAGCTTCGTTTTAGCGATCGGTGGGGGTCGCAGTGCTCGGACCCCCACCAACTATGACATGTCAGAGGTTTTCTGAAAGTTTAGTTACCCTTTAAATTCTCAGAAGAGTCAGATTAAAGGGAAACGTTGATGGAATCTGGAGTTTACTATTGTAATTATTTAGTCATTCAGACTCCATGATGAATTTTTCCTGGCAAAGCAAAGCTTGCTAGACAGAACCAGGATAAGGCGATGCAGCTACCTAGCACCAAGGCAACCGTGCTGGCTCTGCACACTCCCATGGAGACCAATATGGCCTTCCCTGTTACAGAAGTGCTTGTATTACACAGCTGGACTAAAGAAAATATATTCCACTGATTAAAATGAGCTGTCTGTCATTTCTGAGGTATGCGGTCTCCAACCTTTAGTACAATAACGTTTCCCCACCATATTACCTTTCCACAAACACCTATACAACCCGTACTAGCAATGATTGTTTATGGAGATTGCATCGCTTTGTGCTTGATTTTATGCACCTGTTTGCAAACTCATATCCTTTTTTTTTTAAGAAGAAGCTTTGATATCATCAACTTTTACATTTAGTGTTGACAAAAAATAGGCAAGTACTTATTAAATTATCATTTAAAGTAATTAAATTCTTTAGATATGCTCTAAAAGGATCTTTTCCCACTACATGAAGTTATGACATATTGCTAGAATACGCTGTAATTTATTCATTGCTGGGGGTCCAACCAGTGGCAAACTCACAATCCGTAGAACAGAAGGACTGGACCACTAGTAAAGCACATGAACCCCTTCAGATTTTCTCTCCACACAGCGCCACCTCTGACCTGGTGCTATGTTAGAACTGCACCTTATCTGTGTCGAAGTTCTCTCCGCAGCGCCTGGTTGACGTCTGAACTGTCATGCATCCATTGATGAGATATCCGCCTTATAGAAAAGCAGAGGCATGGAAAAGGAGCACTGCTTTTTTTCTATGATCTGAATTTGAGCAGAATTTTTTTTGGTTCGTACTAAGGGCTGTTAACCCCTCAGTGTCTAGCAGTTTATGTCCCTGTCATAACATATAGATGTGAAGTCTGTATCATCAGCACTACTAGAAGAGGGAAATTTGATGCCTTGGGTTGTTGTCCTGAAGAAAATATTTTACAATATTATAGAGAAGCAAGAAGAACATATCAGCCAATATCTGACTAAATCACCTACCGATCAATGAGAAGAGCAGAAATGCGTGAGCATTAAACCTACAGACTGCAGCTTCTAATAGGAGCTGCTAATATCATTGACATATATACATGTACATGTACCCGGAGGTTCTCCAAACTGGAAATATGTGGGACATAGAGAAACTAGCGGGGGAGGAGGCATCGCAGCTTCCACGAGGCCCAGCTATTCATGGTGACCAGCTCCATGGAAAATGAGGAAAGAACAAGAGCAAAATAATCATAAGCCTTTCCACATTTTACTTTGGAGTCCCATGGTTACTTGTTGAATTATTCCTGTCAATAATCCTATTAAACACTTCATTCATTCTCTACCCAGCCTGAAATGGCTGCAAACAGGGAATAATAGATTGTATCTAACTGCACAACAAGTGCCGATGCTTCAGATTCAGTGTTCTAGACGGCGGTGCATCTTTCCTTGGACTCTTTTTCTTCTGTCCTGGTGAATGGAAATATTGCATTACTATCCCCCAGCGTCAGTTTCCATTGACTTCTGCACTGCCGGGTGATATTGTGGGATTGTACAAAGGTTTTACTGGCTGACGGGTACAGATAAGTAGGGTAGCGCTTGTTGTGGGACCATTATCTAGTCATTTTAGCTGGGTACCAATGCACAGTGGAAGTTGTCATCGACAACACAATGGCCTACACAATGACTGCACAATATGAATGCAGGTCCCTTAAGAAAAAAAGAAAAAAAGGCTTACAGAAAAAACATAAGGAGTAGGGCCGGCTAGGAGAGGGAGGGCATCTTTACCCGTATATCCATGTAATCTGCATATCCGGAAATAATTATTGTGAATTGCATGGTGGGGAGCAGTCTAATACACATAACTTGTACCCTACTGAGACCTGTAAGACAAAGTACTGAGACAGATTTGTCAGTACTGCCGCAAGACAACTGTCTTTTTTTTTTAATGACATCTCTGACATATTTATTAAAATATCAAAGCATCTATGATAAATGAGAGTTCATTCTTATAGTTAAGACAATTTTCAACATTTGCTTTTATGAAACCACATTAGCCTTGCCGATCTGCCGTACACGTGCTCCAGTTTTATAAGACAAAATTCTGTCATGAGAAAGGGTAGGAACAGACTAGGCGGAAACGCTGCTTATTTTCCGCAACTAATTTTGTTGCGGAAAATCCGCGAGGTAATACAGTAGCAGCAGCGTGGGAGAGATTTGAACAATTCTCAGCCACACACAGCGGAAAATATCCGCCAAGAAAGCGTTCATAAATTGACCAGCGGTGCAGTTTTTAAGGCCACATCATGTCAATTTAGGCTGTGGAATCACTGCTCCTCTGTTGCAGGTTTTCCCCATTGACTTAAATGAGGAGGTAAAACCCGCAACACAGATCTATGTCTAGTGACTTTTGCCGCAAAAATCGCAAATGAAAAAAAAAAAGGTATTTTTGATTTGAAATTAATAAAAAAGCTCATACTTACCCTTCTGCCGTAGTTCTAGCTATGCAATCCTCTCTTCTGAGTGCAGCCCGGCCTCCTGGGATGATGTTTCATCCCATGTGACTGCTACAGCCAATCAAAGGCTGCAGCGGTCACATGGACTACAGCGTCACTGCAGGAGGCCAGGCTGCGCTCTGAAGAGAGGGACGCGTCACCATGACTAGCGCCAGGTAAATCTAAACTTTTTTGAAATTGCTGCAGGATTTCCACAGCAGACATCCTGCCCGAAAAACCGCACCACAATTTGGTGTGTTTTTTTTGGAGGGAATTCCCTGCGGCTACCTGGGCGGATACGCTGTGTAAATTTACGTAGCGTATCCGCCTAGTGTGTTCTTACTCGAAGGCAAAGCATGAAGTGTACTTTACAAAGAATCAGTGGCAGAAATCCTAGGCTCACACTCAGATTTGTGCCACGGATTTGCCGGCGTATCCGCACAAGTTTTAGCCCCATTGTTAATCAATGGGCTAATCCGCGGCTCTTCTGTGTGGAAATCCGTACCTAAATCCTCATCAAATCCTGAACGTGTGAACATAGGGTGTATTCACACGGCGTAGTCATATCACTTTTTCTTGGAAAAACCCACGATATGACCTCATCATGTGAATACACCCTAATGGGATCCAACAAACAGCATCATGTGGCACACCAGCAATGGCCATTTTAAAAACAAAATTCCAAAGGGACTCAAGTGTCTTAAGCTGTCTCAAAAACGGTGAAATATCTAGAAAATCAGTTTGTGGGACACTTTTGCAGTTGTACAGATGCGACAGTCACATTGATAAGCCTGTGCGACTGTCTGTATAGGGCATTTTGAGTTGAGGATCCAATGCTGCGGCAGTGCGCTTAGCGTCCAGTAGGTGGCAGCAGCACACCTGCAAACCAGCAAGCAGCCATTTAAAGAACACAAGGAGAAGTGTGAGCTGTCAGTCCCGGGCCGGCTCCTGCCGTCACTACAGCTTCCTATAAAGCACTGAGCAGGCACAGGGAACAGGAGGCATAAGCCATTTTGCCAGTGCTGGGACAAGCTCCTTCCGTGGGGCGGTGAAGGCTTTTATCACTCGTCGTCTCGTGCGGACCCAGAAGACAGAGGCAGCGGCGTCTGACGGCTTGTAGAGGTCTCGCCTGCCCCTCATCCCATTCATCAGAGGAGCAGCATCCCACTAATGAGAATACACAGGCTGCAGCACACAATAGTCCGGGGCTTTTATGGGATAGATGTCTGCTACTGGGCAGCTGCCAGTTACAGGGGGCATCCAGTGCTCTGTGCCAGGAGGAGAGGGGCACTCCTAACTGTCCGGCCCCTCTTTGTATAAGGGCATCTGGGCATCTACCTGGAAGGTGCAGGGGCAGTCCTTAGGGCACACAGTCTCTGCAGTCCAGCACCCTCCAGGGATCGCTGCGCTCCCTCTGTGGATTGGGGACATAGAAAGAGACAGGGTGCAGGGGCTGTCCTGTGGGCGTCAGTATTAAACTAGCACAGCACCAGGCTTCAGTGGCCAGCACCCTCCCGGGATTACTGCTACCTGCCTGTGGATAGGGGGCATATGAAAAGACCGGCCATCGGGGTGAGGATGGCACAGTGATGCTCGCCACAAGTTGACAGGCTCAGGGTATACAGGAAGTTTTCTAGATGCCAGCAGCATCCACCGAGTGTGGGACAAGGGAGGAAGCGCTGTAGATAGGAGGACCAGCACCCGGCACAGGGAGAGGCTGAGCCTGGCAGGACGCTGAGGCGGTGCAGGGCTGCCATCCTGGGATATCACAGCGCCAGGAGTTGCCTCTTTCTATGGAGCAGGTATAGTGTGCCTGGTCCTGCCCTCTGGGGGTAGCATTGGGATAACCCAGCCTGCTGAGCACGTAGGAGGACAACAAAAACATCTGAGACTTGTGTCTGTGCCCCCTCCCCCCACACACCCAGCCAGCACGTCCATTACATCCCCCCTGCTCCGGGACCCTGTCATTGTGCCAGCACCATGGACAGCGACCGGGACATGTACCGCCACTTCCAGGACTGGTGCCTCAGGACTTATGGGGACTCAGGGAAGACCAAGACCGTGACCCGTAAGAAATACGATCGGATCGTGCAGCTGCTCAATGGCTCCGAGTCCAGCTCCACGGATAACGCCAAATTTAAATTTTGGGTGAAATCTAAGGGCTTTCAGCTGGGCACTGCGGAGGAGGGCAGCCCCGGGGACAAGCAGGTGCTCTATGTGCCCGTCAAGACCACGGTAAGTGCCTGTGTGATGATGTCCATGGCAGGGATGCCACCTCCATGTCCCTGCTGGGTGCAGAGGGAGGGGGGCTTTGTACTGCACCTCTCTTTGTTTTCCTCTTGCCCTGTGTCATTGGCCATTGTGGCATACTGCAATGTGTCACACTGGCTGATTGCAGTCACAATATGTCATGACATGACCTAATGGGCAATGCCGGGCGGATTGTCCTCCCCAGAGCTGGACTTCACTGATTCTCCCTCCCCCCCCCCCACACTTTTACTGCTCCCCCCAGAGTAACCTGGCATCATCTGACGTGAGCATCTCCTACCTCCCTGTAGCTGGAGAAGGGTGTCTGTAGCCTGGCATTGTGCCAGGAGTGGCGCTGGCCCTTTTATTTGGGGGCTTTCCCAAAGCTCATTGTCAGAGAGCAGCCAGGCACACACTGGCACACACATTGATGATGATGATGGTGGGTGATGAGGATAGGCGGGTTGAGCTAGAACCACTGGTACTTGGTACTGGGAAGCAGCTCTCCCCGAATAAGTCAGCCAGGCTGCCAGGCATCAGAAGACATGCATGTACCACTGCCACCCTGGACAAAGCTCAGCCAGTGCCTGGTGGCACAGGAGCACAGCTGGGAGCCACAAGTAGGTTTCATATTCAGTTCCATAGTGTGTTTATTGCTTATGGAGAGAAACAACTGCAAACATTTTGAAAAAGTGTCATCTAAAAAGTAACTATGTTTAGCTTATTACTAGATAGATAGATAGATAGATAGATAGATAGATAGATAGATAGATAGATAGATAGATAGATAGATAGATAGATAGATAGATAGATAGATATGAGATGATAGATAGATAGATATGAGATGATAGCTAGATAGATAGATAGATAGATAGATAGATAGATAGATAGATAGATAGATAGATAGATAGATAGATAGCTAGCTAGCTAGATAGATAGATAGATAGATAGATAGATAGATAGATAGATAGATAGATAGATAGCTAGATAGATAGCTAGATAGATAGATAGATAGATAGATAGATAGATAGATAGATAGATAGATAGATAGATAGATAGGATGTAATGTACTTTTTCCCTATGTACATTATAGATTTGTATATCATATTCATTTTATTTGTTAATATTTGCAATATTGAGTGAATAAAGCCAAGGCTCCATCTTTACAGTAATAGAAAGTAGAGTACATAATAGATTACAGAAGTGTCAATGAAGTGTTCAGAAGAGCTTGCAATCCAATGATAACCTTTCATTTTCCCTGTTCATGAAATATACTGTTACTCCATTTCTATGCTGCTATGTATACAGACAAGTCTAGTATATTTTAGCATTTGTTTGGAGCAAGTTACTATGTATCTAGAATTGGGTGTGCATTTTCACACTTTAGTAGTATATATTGTAGGCTGAATGGTAGAAACTATGGGTGGAGCAGGCTGAGGGTACGTTCACACGGCAGCGTCCATTACGGCTGAAATTACAGAGCTGTTTTCAGGAGAAAACAGCTCCTGAATTTCAGACGTAATTGCTCGTACTCGCGTTTTTTGCGGCGGCAATTACGGACATAATTGGAGCTGTTTTTCAATGGAGCCAATGAAAAATGGCTCCAATTACGTCTCAAGAAGTGACATGCACTTCTTTGACGCGGGCGTCTTTTTACTCGCCGTCTTTTGACAGCGGCGCGTAAAAAAAATGCCCATGTGCACAGAACATCGTAACCCCATTGATTTCAATGGGCAGATGTTTGCCGGCAGTTTGGAGCAATATTTTTGGACGTAATTTGAGGCGTAAAACGCCCGAATTACGTCCGTAAATAGGGTGTGTGAACATACCCTTACTGTCTGGGATGATCTATCACTGGAGTCTACTGGGAAACTTTAGTGTTGCTGATTATTAGTGACTGACCTGTTTATAGAGAATATTTACTCTTTTGCCTTTTATACATATTCTTCCATATGTGATGGGATATTATTCTTTAAATGTTAAGTATATATATATAGTTCTACATAGTTTTTAGGAAGTAGCTGTCATCCAGACCTCAGTATCCAAGCCCAATAAGAGGCTGGCACATCATCATAGGGTGACATGGCAGTTCCTTCTCACGGTAGTGAGAAGGTGACGATATTCTACTTTTGTCTATTTCCTATAGCTGACAGTGAATTTATATTACACCTGGGGAAAGAAGTAGTAATTTAATTCTAATTCATTACAATGACAGCAAACTAATATAGATAGATAGATAGATAGAAAGATAGATAGATAGATAGATAGATAGATAGATAGATAGATAGATAGATAGATAGATAGATAGATAGATAGATAGATAGATAGATAGATAATTGTACTTATTGTTTTCCTATTTGAAAGAGTATTTTCCCTTAGAGTGAGTAGATGGAATAATTTACTATTAAATAAGTCCTAACGCTCACCTCTTCTGTCAAGTTTTTAACTATTTATCCATTAATCATTAATATCTGGGTGACAACCAATATGCCTGCCATTATAGTCTCTTAAAGGGGTTATCTGCTGAAAAGAAATACAATTTATTATTTTGCTTTTCTGAAATGAGGAAACTTTTCAATATATTTTGTATTTCAAACCTGCACAGATTGCAGGTTTTCAGCCCTTGATGTGTGGACTTGGAAGTTCAGAGCTGCCGTTCTTGCAGTGACGCTTCGGCGCAGGCTCCAGGGGAAGGAGCTCTCCCCTCCTCTCTGTGTGACGATGACGTGGATGAAGGGGGTGGCTGCCTGGCTCAATTCAACAGCTAAGACAGCCCTGTCTCGGTCTCTGAATCAGCCATGATGGAGTAGGGGGCTGGCTTAGCTGATGAATTGAGCCAGGCAGCCAGCTCCTTCATCCACGTCATCGACACACAGAGAGGAGGGGCGAGCTCCTTCCCCCAGGAGGCTGTATCGATACGTCACATCAAGAATGACATCTCTGAACTTCCAATGTCCACACGACAGGGACTGAAAACTTGCGATCCGTGCAAGTTTGAAAAAGAAATAATATTACAAAGTTTCTTCAATTCAGAAAAGCAACGTAATAAATCGTTTTTCTTTTCATCAGACAAGCCCTTGAAGGAATTCTCACACTCCTTTATTGGAATCCTGAAAGACAAATGAGTGCTTATGAATCTATAATATAGAGGACGCGTATTTGTAGGTGGAGTTGCCACTCGGGAAAATGGGAAAGCTTTGTGAAAACTCTTAATGCCAGTCCTATTGGTTGTCACCCAGATGTCAGAAACGGTTGAAGGACAAGAGGGCAAGACAGGAGGATCTTTTTTTACATTCTGGAGTGAAATGCTCTTTAACAGGTTATATGTATATAAGTTTATTTGTACCATAGGGAGAGCGCGGAAATCCTGACTCTGATCTGATCACATTTCATCGTTGACGTGTGTTTAAAGGCAGGTATTATTTTTATTCTCTTACTGCCTTTCCTGGTTCTACTGGGAGTCTACTGCTTGAATCCAGCTCCCGTTCTATGAAGTCGATCTTCCTGTGATTTCCCCATTGCCGGCCACCCTCTGGCATCAGTGCATGACCTTTTGTTCTAACGCCTCTCTTTCTCGGTAACAACTTCCATGTGGAAATCCGACATTATTGGAAAGTGTCTATTATGTTCTACCTCCCATTCATTCTTGCATGCTGCAAATAACACCAATTTCAGCTGCCTACTAAGAAGCATATATCTAGTAAGCAGCCCCCCCCCCCCCCCAGTATATAGGAACCTCAGTACTGGAGAATGAACACTAGAAAGAGAACAGAGAGTTTTATCCCTGCGAGCTCTATGCAGCTATTTATGGACTTTGAACATTATATTTTTTTATTTTTTTGTCTCACAGCTGAGACAAGTTGTATAGATACAGCGCATTACTATCCTGTCTCTATGAGGGATGAGTACAGGCCGATATAGGCCTGGACCCGGGATTGCACGAGTACACAGGACAGCACATATAACCACAAATTATTCCTAGATTTCTTATTTCAGGCCTTTATACTAACTGGATGCCAAAAAAACATAAATTAGATTATGTTTCTACAGTGACGGGATGGGATGGCGCAGTAAATGTAGTCTAGAGAGCGGTAAGTAAATATGGGCTGGAATGATTGAGCTTCTTATCTTCCCTCTCTCAACTAGGCCCTTTTGCTTACGTTGAAAATATGACTGGGATTCAGGAACAAATAGCAATAGCAAAAGAGAGTCGATAAATAGTATTTACACTTAAAATAAAATAAAAAATCACCAGTAGATATTAGTCCTTGAGTTGACCTTGTCTGACAGACGCTTTTTAGCTGTTACTTAGTGATACCTATTTTTTCCTTATTGCTTTAGTAAACAGGACAACCACTAATGGCTATCATTACAGTTCTCATAGGAGTTGTCATCCAGCTGTCCCAGACCCCTTGCATTGCAAATCTGCCTAGTGATGTAGTGAAGGATCCACTGCTCCATTACCACTGAATATGTAAGGAGGTTTGCCATTCAGGAATTAGGGAAAGTAAATTGAGAAATCCTGAGGTAGTTATGATTAGTCAACAGGGAAAGATACAGAAAAAATAAAAAAAACTTCTGAAATTTTTTTTTTTTTTACCAACTTAACAACGGGGACATTTCAAGAACTTTCATTTAATACTTTAGTTACAGGCTAAAAAAAAGGCCAAAATGTCAGATGAGTAATGTGTATGTTTTATGTCAACTTTTTATTTGAGTGCAGCTATAAGGTAGATAGGGTATATCTGAACCCACTAAATGGTTGATTGGGACTCTGCAAGATTAAATACGCTGTATTCAAACGTATGCATTTGAACACTCTCAGGGCATCTTACTGGATGAGGGGATTCACAGGAGGGCTTCTTCCAGATGCTCTGATGCACTCACTATCTTCCTTTTAGCTTAAAATAAACAACTATCTGGTTATAGATGCACTTGTAAGTGAAGAACTAGTCAGAGTCATCTTTTGATAATGTTTAGATATATGGGACAAGATCACATTGGTGAAGAGTTTTAGCTTGGACCACCACTAATTTTCAGAATGAAAGAGATCTAAAGTGCTCTTAAACCACTTTGACACTGTTACTCACCTAGCCCGGTTCCAGCAGTGTGTCTCACCGGATGCCTTCACTTCTTCTGCCGTCTTCAGCTGCGGCCCTGCTAGATCCGGTCGCGTCCCTACTCCTCTGCATGGACAGCAAAGTCTGATTACCGAGGCAACCGGTGCTCCTAGATGACACTGGTCCTGGGGGCCTATTTAAAGGGGACTGCCACCTTCACTTCTCACCTGCAGATCAAGGTACATCCATTGTTTGGCCGGTGTACCTATTGGTATTTTATCTTGTTCCTGACTCTGATCTGGGCCTTGACCTCAGCCTGGTTCCCGGATTACGATTACGCTCCTGTCTCGCCCTTTAGTTTTGTCACTTGGTTCCTATGGTTTAACTCCTGGTGTCGACTCCTGGCCTGACTTCTGACTACGGTCTCATCCTTCAGCTTCCTACTTACTGACCCTGACTACTAAGCTATTGACAATCCTTGGCTACATTCCTGACTCCACTACAGCGCACTTGCTGCCAAACGGGAATTATTCTGGGGACCACGGGCGTTAATCTGACCGAAAAAGATTGATATCTCCGTGCGGGGTTTAAGTGTTAAGAACGGGGAGATTCCCAAGTCTAGGCAGCGCCAAACGAATTGTGGCTCAGAGGATCTACTTCTCTGGTCAGAATCGTAACAGTATCTGCAGGTCATAGACCCCAAAAGCACTGCAATGTCTACGCTCCTAACAACAACAAAAATTGCTTTCTGGAGAGGCTCTGGCTTGGGCCTTTTCCCTTTGGGAACATGGGGATCCAATGGTGTCCTCCCTGTCTGCCTTTCTGACTTCCTTTCAGAGCAAAAACTCTATCTAACTCTTCCTCAGCTCTTCTTGGCCTCAATCAAGGTGCTTCCACAGTCTGCCAATATGCTATCAAATTTTGTATTTTGGTATCTGAATTGAGCAAAGAAGCTCTGGGTGGGGCATTTTATGAAAGTTTGTCTGGCAATATCAAAGATGTACTCGCAGGTCACGACCTTCCTTCTGCATTGGATGATCTGATTTCCCAGGCTACTAGAGTGGGAATGCAGTTCCAGGAGAGATCTTCAAGTAAAGGAATATATTTGAAGTTTCTCTCACCTATCTCCTACCTTCAATATCCCACCAGTCACTGTTCAACACGAGCCCATGCAATTGGGTCATACAACGTTGACAGCAAAGGAAAGAAGATGCCGTCTGACCCTAATCTCCGTTCCAATTTTCCTGCTCATCCTTCGCACCCTGAAAACTTCAAGGCCTAGGTGAGAGAGTGGAGACTTTAGGCCTGAAATTTCCTTTCACTAATGATACAATTTTGATTCCTGTTATTGTGATGTTACAGCTCTTTAAGAAGCCAGTATAGTCTTTCTGTACTCATTCGCTTGTCCGGAGACTTTCCTCTCGTTTTTCTTCAGAAGCCCCTACGTTAAAATTCGGCCAAAGGATCCTTTATTCTGCCGGGACACCTCTCTCTACCAACAGGTATAATGTGGCTTCAAGTGGGGATCCTTCATGTTAGAGAAATCTCTTTCCTTGTTTTTCCATGCTCTTCTAATCCCATCTCCAGGGATTTCACTGGCTCAGACTACACTCTCCTACCATCGACTTAATATCTGGCTGGGTTGCTTGCTGGGAATCTTCCTGTTTTCAAGCATTGCCTTTGCAACCTGGAATTGCCACTCAGGTCTACTGCTCTTTTACCCTAGTTTCGCCCTCAATACTGAAACTTTTTAAACGTGTTCTCTAAAAAGGCAGCAGAGACTCTCCCAGCACATTGTCCCTACTATTGTGATATTCTGCTTCTTCCTGGCCACACTCCTCCCAGGGATAGCCGCTTTCCTTACCAGAGACTGAGATGATGTCAGCTTATATCAGAGAGCTTTAGAGAAAGGTTTATTTGTGTATCTTCTTGCCAGGCCAAACTGAATTCTTCTTCGTTACGAAACCTGGAACCTTGAGGCTATGTATAATGTTTTGAACAAGATCACTGTGAATAACAGATACCAACTACCATTGAGCTCAGAATTATTAAATCCCATCAAGGCAGCTCCATATTTTACCAAGTTGGCTCTGTGTGGGGCCTACAATTCGTTCCGGATCAAGGAGAGAGATGAGTAGAAAACTGCCTCAACAGCCGGAATGAGCACTATAAATATTTGGTGATGCCATTCGGTCACTGCGATGATCCTGCTATTTTTCTGGCCTACCTAGACAACATCTTAATCGTCTCCCAAGATCTGAGAAGTCATCGTTCTTATTTCCGTTCTGTATTACCCTGGCTGCAACAGAATTCTCTATATGCCGAGTTAGGGAAATGCCTAACTTTCCATATTTGGGCTATATCATCTCCTCTGGCCTTCGCATGGATCCAGTCAAGGTTTCTGCTATTCAAAATTGTACTAAATCTGTGCGTCTAAATGCTCAACAGAGATTCCTGGTCTTCGCCAATTATTATCGTAATTGTTTCCCAAATTTCTCCCAATTGGTCTCTCCTTTTATTAACCTATCCTGAAAGGAGTCTTATAACTGGGATTGGCCAGTTTTTGCAGTTCAAGCCTTCTGCCATCTCAAGGCATGCTTCACTTCGGCTCCGGTTCCCCATTATGGTGATCTAAATAACCCTTTCTTTCTTGGAGGTCGATGCTTTCTTTATCAGAATCAAAGCAGTACTCATCCAGCAGAACGATGGTAAAAATACTCATTCCATGTGGCTTGTTCTCTAAAAAGTTAATTTCTCCTGGGAAAAATTATTCTTTCGGAGACCAAGCATTGTTGGCAGTAAAACTTTCCCTGGACGAATGCTGACATTGGAGGGCACAAAATTTCCCATCACTATCTACGCTGACCTAAAAAATTTGGAGTATCTTCAGTCTGCTTCAATTAATTCAAATCAATACACATCAAATGCTGGGCACTGTACTTTTTATGTTGAGTTGTTAGGTAGTCAGTAACATATCCAGTCCGATTTCTTATTACATTTTGATTTTATCTTGACGTCCATCTGAAAAAGAATCGTAAGGTGGATGTTCCTTCCAAGTCCTTTGATCTGTCTGATTCCTCTGAGGTTCTGACACATATCATCTACCCCAACTGTGTTCTGTCTGTTTCCAAGATTTCCCCTGAAATTCCTCCCACAGGACGTTCCTTTGTACTCCACGTTGTACGTCAATCAGATGCCTCCGCTTTAACTGTGGCCCTGCTGGAACCGGCCGTGACTAACCTGCTCTGCACGGCCGGCAGCGACGAGTCTAGGGCGCTCCTAGATTATGTCAATACTGGCGGCCTATTAAAGGGGATTATAGCCTTCATCCCTCTTCTGCAGATCAAGTTTAACCCTTTGTTTGGCTATTGTTCTTGTTGCTGTTTGACTCTGTTCCTAACTCTGATCCTGATACCTTGTTCCTGGATTACACTCCTGTCTCACCCTTTGGATTTATCGCTTGTTTCTTGTGTTTTTTACTCCTGGTATCGACCCCTGGCCTGACTTCTGTTCTGTCTCATCCTCCGCCTTGCTATTTCTTGACTACTAATACGTCGATGTCCCCTGGCTATATTGCTGCCTTTACTACAGCACACCCACCGCCTAACAGTGACTATTTTAAAATCTGCCTGGGAAAGTCAATAACTCCATGCAAGGGAGATTCTGCACCCTGGCATAGCCAATGCCAAACCGATTGCAGCTTAGAGGATCTACTTCTTTGGTGAAAATCAAAAAAGGAACTGCTCATAGATTTCAGTTTCTGTCAACTACCATTAATTTGAATCTCTGATCTGTGCCAAAGAGTAAAACTTTTTACAGGATATCCCTTTTAAATTTGAGTGGCATAAGCAAGACAAATCTATTATATAAACCGAGAAGGAAGTGGTGTCCGAAGCTCACACAGAGCTCTGCCCACATAGAGCTCCGCCCCCAGCCCAACTGCCAGTTAGCTCCACCCACAGCCAGAAGACTGAGGAAGGATATGTGAGTGATTAGTGGCATAGCTATAATGCCCCTTTCCCATACACAGTATAATGCCCCCATCTCCCTCCCATACACAGTATAATGCCCCCATCTCCTTCCCATACACAGTATAATGCCCCCATATGTACGGACCGAATAGAAAAATAATAACATACATACTTACCTATCCCCGTTCCCCCGCCGGGTGGAGCATCCTTCTCCTCCGGTCTGTGCGATGTGAGTGACTCGGTGCAGACAGGCGCGATGACGTCACTACATCGCACCTGCGTTTGCCGAGCTGCTCACAGCACACTGAGCACAGTGAAGAGGAGGCAAAGGGAACGGGAATTACGTAAGTATGTATGTTATTTTTCTATTTGGTCCGTACATATGGGGGCATTATACTGTGTATGGGAGAGAGGGGGGCATTATACTGTGTATGGGAGGGAGGGGGGCATTATACTGTGTATGGGAGGGAGGGGGGCATTATACTGTATATGGGAGGGAGGGGGCATTATACTGTGTATGGGGTAGAGGGGGGCCATTATACTGTGGGGCAGCTATGAGGAGCATTATGCAGTGTAAGGGGCAGCTATGGGGGGCATTATACTGTGTGGGGGAAGCTATTGGGGGCATTATACTGTGTTGGGGAAGCTATGAGGGCATTATACTGTGTGGGGGCAGCTATGGGGGGCATTATACTGTGGGGGCAGCTATGGGGAGCATTATACTGTGGGAGCAGCTATGTGGGGCATTATACTGTGTGGGGGAAGCTATGAGGGGCATTATACTGTGGGGGAGCTCTGAGGGGCATTATACTGTGGGGGCATCTATGAGGGGCATTATACTGTGGGAGGAGCTGATATGGGGGGGCATTATACTGTGTGGGGACAGCTATGGGGGCATTGTAATGTATGGGGGCAGCTATGGGGGGCATTATACTGTGTGGGGCAGCTATGGGGATCATTATACTGTGTGGCCGCAACTATGGGGGGCATTATACGGTGCGGGGGCAGCTATGGGTAGCATTTAAATATATTAACAGACCACTGCATTCCTTTTGCTAGCAAACCCGTGTAACGGGTTTTCTATACTAGTGTGTATATATAACATGCCTAATGAGTTGTGCCAAATATATTAAAGGCATTCTCAGATTTGGATAATCCCTTCTTGTTAAAAGGATTCTTTGACAATAAACTGAACAAAAAGTATCCCCCTGCTAGGGCCCCTCGCGATCAGCTTTAATCTGGGTAAATCTGTCAGTAAGTGTTCAATTTCTCAGCAGCGCCACCACAGGGGAAACTAAGCATTACACAGTACCTAATCAGATCAATGGGTTGTCTTTTTAATGCAGAACAGGACAGGTCCTTTAGAGTGAGAGATGCTCTTTGTAACTCTTCTCTACCCTGGCCAAGAGATGAGGCTCCTGAACAGGTGCCCCCCCCCCCCCCTCTATTAACTCAGAGTTTGCTAGCAGGGTAAATGAAAACTGTTTTTACAACATCTCCTTTAAACTACATGTGCAGTTCGGCACACTTTGTGAAAATGTTGTCTAATTTGTAATGTAATACATATGCAGCATATGAGTGCATTGAGTCTAGAATTAAAAAAAATGTTCCCGCTAGTTACCTTAAAAGGGTCAGCAAACTCTGACCCAAAAAGTTAAAAGAAAGAGAAAGAAAAATTAACTGAAATTGTTTAGTCAAACATGCAGATATGACCTTGGCGTGAGTCCTCTTACAGTAATTCATAGCCTTCCCGCAAGAGGTAGTGAGTGGGGTACCAAATTACAAAAAACATTTTGGTAAAAGAAATCAGTAAAAAAAATATAAAATGTTTATGCCACAAAGTATTTTATTTTACATCAGTGGGACTACCTTTATGATTGGACCAAGTAGAAGTTATCTGTGAAACGAACTAGGGGGGCACCTAGAGGTATAAGGAACAACTACTCTTTACAATCCTTTTTAAAGCATTGGAAGTTTAAAAGACCAGTATATAGGAAAGGGTAACACTGGAGTAGGAGATCCTAAGAGAAGGTGCTGTTTAGCCATGGTCCAGCTCTGATCACATCTTGAATGTGGGTTCACATACTATATTGGTCGTATTTGAGGCTTTGAGGAATATTGGTGGGTTTGGGTGATATGGTTGGACTGTACCACTATGTTTTGTATTATTAATTTTGATAAAAATTTTAATATTGATAAATCAAGCAAACTATAAACTGAGATAATATCAGATAATCTGCATAGTAGAAGAGCAGCAAAAGATGCATCACTTATAGGGCCTAAGTATATCATTTCATTATTACTATTAACATCACCATCATTATTTTCCGCAGGCTCTATTATAATGTGGAAGCATTCAGATCTGCTATTGAGTAAATAGTTTTCATAGAGGGAAAATTGTTAATTAATAAAATTGCTGGCTCAGGTAGATATTCTGCTCATTGAAAATATTGAAGCCACTATCTCCTAGCCTTTCTACTGACCCAAAAAAAACAACATTTAGAATCTCTCAATTTGAACAAGCTCCTTTAAATTTGGGAATCTGTAAGTTGCCCAAATAAAGTTTAGCTAGAAGATGTAATTACACCGACAAAATGCCCCCCCCTGAAGTTCCAAAATTATATTTTGTTTTTTATTTCTACTGGTATAGGGCTCAACCAATCAGCTACATCCCCAGGTTTCATAGATGCAGGACTTTTCTAGGGAGGGTGTCATTTGAAGCATCTCATTATCTGAATTTAAAAAGTGCAGTCCTGATAAAAGATATGTTCTAAAAGATTCATATATCTTTTATAAGGATAGGAGAACTAGGTGCCCCGTTGAGCGCCATTGAGGAGGGGCACATAGATATAAAAATGTAAAATACAAAACAAAATTATTCTGACAGCTATCATGTTGAACTTCAGGTACCGATGGAGGCTATTCTAAAACCCGCACCTTCGGCACCAAGAAAATTTGTCCCTCCCCTGTTGTAGACTGTATCTAAAACCAGAAAAACATTGAGAGAAATACTTTCTATAAAACTGCTTACTTAAAACTGCTGGAAACACTTGTTAAAATGGAGCTTTACTTTTGATGTAAGGCTAACCAAACACATTAGATAGCTATCGGCCATAATAAAAAATGTCTGACAACTATTCCTCCCTATACCCCCCATACAAATGCACGCTCGGCTAGGCCTATCCAACCCCCGGAGTCCTAACAATTTAGGTGAATTAAGGGTCCACCCATTCGAGGGCATGGGACTGAGCTGCAGTCCCAGGAACAGCGTCCCATACAGATGCGCTGCTTGGCCTGTCTAAACAATGAAAGGGACATAGCATTCATGGTGGTGCTTCGGCCTCTTCATTGTGCTGATCAGTGGGGGTCCCACCAATCAAATATTGATAGCCTATTTTAAGGCTAGGAGATCAATATTTAAGTCACAGAAAACCCCTTTAAATGATTTATGATGAATATACCATTTACTATCCAATTTAATAATTACTAACAAAACAACCTAAGGGATTCATATAGCAGAATCCTACAAATGATTAGTGAACATGTAAATATTCTGTACAGGACAGCTCTGCCCGCAGCTCGTGCCATGCCACACCGGATCTTATAAATGGATGTGGTCTTTCATAAGCTGTGAAGAAA
Source organism: Rhinoderma darwinii (assembly GCF_050947455.1). NCBI lineage: Eukaryota > Metazoa > Chordata > Amphibia > Anura > Rhinodermatidae > Rhinoderma > Rhinoderma darwinii. The sequence continues at coordinate 93,490,208 of NC_134691.1, forward strand.
AACAGGAATATGAAGGATTTTACACACATTATATCTCACAAGCCTACACATCCTGGCACAAACACATAACAATGTTCTAAATGTAGGGCCAGTCAAAATCATCTGCTGCAGAACATCTTTTAAAGACCATCTGTCAATTACCACTGAGTTCTAGACCACAGAATGACAAGCCGGAGGTTCTGTACGGGCTGTGACTTCCTATTTGTGAAGAAGTGGCATCCCATGGTGACCCAGCTCATTAAAATCTTACCAGCCTGAGAGGCATGACAGAGCTCCCCCACCACCTGCTTTTCAGGCTGGAGGGAGGTAGGAGAGGGACCAAACCTGAGGCTGGAGGGGGAGGGGCAGCCGAATGGAAATCTGCTCCAGGGTTGAAGAGTGTGAGGAAGGTGGAGAATGGATGAGATATGTGGATGGGAGATAAGACCGGAGGCAAAAATACAGCTATAGAAATGAAGAGTTCAATGAGCAATGAGTAGCAAACTGGTGGAAATGTGCCCAGTATGACCTGTGATCCCAAGTGACATGTAGCGAGGTGTTTGCAGCAGTGGAAAAGGCTTTTGAGTTATTTCAGTTCCTGAATATGTGGAGCATTACTGTACTATACCGTATCGAATATACTACACTATACAATACCACATCTAATACACTATATATACTACACGATACAATACCACATCTAATATGCTACACTATACAATACCACATCTAATATACGATATATACTACACTATACAATACCACATCTAATACACTATATATACTACACGATACAATACCACATCTAATATGCTACACTATACAATACCACATCTAATATACGATATATACTACACTATACAATACCACATCTAATATACGATATATACTACACTATACAATACCACATCTAATATACGATATATACAACACTATACAATACCACATCTAATATACGATATATACTAGACTATACAATACCACATCTAATATACGATATATACTAGACTATACTATACCACATCTAATATACGATATATACTACACTATACAATACCACATCTAATATACGATATATACTAGACTATACTATACCACATCTAATATACGATATATACTACACTATACAATACCACATCTAATATACGATATATATACTACACTATACAATACAACATCTAATATACGATATATACTACACTATACAATAGCACATCTAATATACGATATATACTACACTATACAATACCACATCTAATATACGATATATACTACACTATACAATACCACATCTAATATATGATATATACTACACTATACAATACCACATCTAATATACGATATATACAACACTATACAATACCACATCTAATACACGATATATACTACACTATACAATACCACATCTAATATACGATATATACTACACTATACTATACCACATCTAATATACGATATATACTACACTATACAATACCACATCTAATATACGATATATACTACACTATACAATACCACATCTAATATACGATATATACTACACTATACAATACCACATCTAATATACGATATATACTACACTATACTATACCACATCTAATATACGATATATACTACACTATACAATACCACATCTAATATACGATATATACTAGACTATACTATACCACATCTAATATTCGATATATACTACACTATACAATACCACATCTAATATACGATATATACTAGACTATACTATACCACATCTAATATACGATATATACTACACTATACAATACCACATCTAATATACGATATATACTACACTATACAATACCACATCTAATATACGATATATACTACACTATACAATACCACATCTAATATATGATATATACTACACTATACAATACCACATCTAATATACGATATATACTAGACTATACTATACCACATCTAATATACGATATATACTACACTATACAATACCACATCTAATATACGATATATACTACACTATACAATACCACATCTAATATATGATATATACTACACTATACAATACCACATCTAATATACGATATATACAACACTATACAATACCACATCTAATATACGATATATACAACACTATACAATACCACATCTAATATACGATATATACTAGACTATACAATACCACATCTAATATTCGATATATACTACACTATACAATACCACATCTAATATACGATATATACTACACTATACAATACCACATCTAATATATGATATATACTACACTATACAATACCACATCTAATATACGATATATACTAGACTATACTATACCACATCTAATATACGATATATACTAGACTATACTATATCACATCTAATATTCGATATATACTACACTATACAATACCACATCTAATATACGATATATACTACACTATACAATACCACATCTAATATATGATATATACTACACTATACAATACCACATCTAATATACGATATATACTAGACTATACTATACCACATCTAATATACGATATATACTACACTATACAATACCACATCTAATATACGATATATACTACACTATACAATACCACATCTAATATATGATATATACTACACTATACAATACCACATCTAATATACGATATATACAACACTATACAATACCACATCTAATATACGATATATACTACACTATACAATGCCACATCTAATATACGATATATACTACACTATACAATACCACATCTAATATACAATATATACTACACTATACAATACCACATCTAATATACGATATATACTACACTATACAATACCACATCTAATATACGATATATACTACACTATACAATCCCATATCTAATATACGATATATACTACACTATACAATACCACATCTAATATACAATATATACTACACTATACAATACCACATCTAATATACGATATATACTACACTATACAATACCACATCTAATATACGATATATACTACACTATACAATACCACATCTAATATACGATATATACTACACTATACAATACCACATCTAATATACAATATATACTACACTATACAATACCACATCTAATATACGATATATACTACACTATACAATACCACATCTAATATACGATATATACTACACTATACAATACCACATCTAATATACGATATATACTAGACTATACTATACCACATCTAATATTCGATATATACTACACTATACAATACCACATCTAATATACGATATATACTACACTATACAATACCACATCTAATATATGATATATACTACACTATACAATACCACATCTAATATACGATATATACTAGACTATACTATACCACATCTAATATACGATATATACTACACTATACAATACCACATCTAATATACGATATATACTACACTATACAATACCACATCTAATATATGATATATACTACACTATACAATACCACATCTAATATACGATATATACAACACTATACAATACCACATCTAATATACGATATATACTACACTATACAATGCCACATCTAATATACGATATATACTACACTATACAATACCACATCTAATATACAATATATACTACACTATACAATACCACATCTAATATACGATATATACTACACTATACAATACCACATCTAATATACGATATATACTACACTATACAATCCCATATCTAATATGCGGGACCCGCAGCATGAGGGGGCCCGTGCCACTTGCCGGCACAGGCCCGCCCCCCCCATGGCCGGAGGCTCCGCTAGCAGCTGCTATGGCTGCTACAGCGCGACGCCACTGAAGGGTTTGTTCCTACAAAAGACATGCATCCCCCATCTATACGATATATATACTACACTATAGATTTGTTGGCTATTACTGTAGTAATCACTGTTTGGATTTTGCTCTTCTGGAGAATTTGCCATTCGTAAATCCGGATTATACTGTATTTTATATGTTGATCCTAATTTCCCCTACTTGACTCGATCCGCTAGAATATTGAATAGGCTATTTGTTACATTAGGAAGACAATACTGACAATTGATCTAAACAACGCAAAAAAACAATAATTCTGGGAGATAATTATGTAAAGTGACATTAATGCATTAATAAATCACACGGGTGCCACAATTTGTTTTGAGTATAAGTCCTCCTAGGCTTTGCCAGCTATTGGTGGTAAAGTAGTGTTAATTTCATAGTAAAGCATATGGGTCTGTACGGCAAGGTTCAAAAAGACAATGGGGCACATTTATCAATGCAGTTATGACTGTATGGTGGTGCAATTGTAGTAAAAGTATACTGACTCTCATTGATGAGACCCGCGGGTGTGTGGGGACTATTTAAAGGCAATGCTTCATGTGAAAAAAGTATGTCAATGAACTCGTATCAACCAAGCTCGAGACTCCACCAATAAGGGAGGGAGACTTATCTGTAGACAGCACTGTTTCGGGGTTCTTGCCCCTCATCAGTACAGATCAGGGAACTGGTTAGCTGAATCTCTACTGGTTTGGCTGTATGAGTTAATTTGCATACTTTTAAGGAACTGAAAATTGCATGTAAATTTGCATGGTTGTGTTCTATGAATGGAAATTCCGAAATCCCCATTGCTTTACATGTAACATCTGGAATATCTGTTATATAAAAATAAAATAATGCACCAGATGAACCCCAAACAAACACTCTGTCTGAATGTAGTTTACACTGACCCGTACTTGTGTGTGCTGGGGTATTATTGGCCTCTAAGTACAAAAAGCAAAGAAAGTACTCTGCAGCTTTTATTGAATACATTACTTTTTCTCTGAGCCTTTCTTCTGTGCTTCTTCTGTGTTTATACAGCATGTTCCTTGTTCTGACGTATGATAAAGCTCGTCTGTGCTCTTTGTATTGTATCTGGAGAAAAGATTTCTGTGTCCCAGGGCAAAATATACCGCTCTGACTAATTATAATATATTTATAATAAATATAATAAATACATATATATATATATATATATATATATATATATATAAATAGAAAATGAGATATATATATATATATATATATAAAGCTATATATATATATATATATATATATATATATATATATATATATGTGTATATATATATGTGTATGTGTATATATGTATGTGTATATATATATATATGTTTATGTGTGTATATATATATATATATACATGTATGTGTATATATATATATATATATATATATATATATATATAATGAAGCACAGAAACATTTAGAAAGAAAAAGGTGCATTTTTCTGTATTGACGGCAGTGAGGTTAATGGCACCAGTAAAGGAGGAGATAGGACAGGATGGGTTTTTAAAAATGCAGCCGTTACTACATAATCTACAGTCCATTACTGGTCCTTATTAAATGACAAGTCACATCTGACTGCTTTATTGATTTGCACCATTTTGTGGCCTTGCCTACAAGTGCGAAATCCAAGAGATGCCAGAATAGGTCTACAATGTTGTGAATTGCACTAAATATATTATGTAGCATTCACAATTTTGATAATATTGTCACAAATTTATACATCATATTTTTCCTTTGAAAGGTGTTGATCATACTATTGATACACCCTATTGGGTGAATCTGGGGATGGTGGCACTATAGAATGCCCTATATACTATATAAAGGAACAGTTATCTCCATTATTAGTGAGGTGCTAGCAAATAGGTTCCATTATAAACAGAGTACCTGGGATAATGATGACATATGGCTTCAACCCCCAGTAAAAAACGTTGCCATCAACTGCTTTAATGTAAGAAGACTAATGTTAGATCTTGAGCCCAGTTGCAAAGCATGTTTTCTTTTTTCCTAAAAAATGAGAATGACGTTTTTTCATATAAATATAAAACAAAGAACAAATATTATTTACTCATTGGAAAAACCATTGTAGCCGTAATTTCATGGAATGATTTCTTTAAAATTACACAATTTGAGGTAATGTCCAAATCTAAGAAAATTTGCATCTGAGGGTATGTTCATACGCAGTGACTAAAAACGTCTGAAAATACAGAGCTGTTTTCAGGTGAAACCAGCTCATGATTTTCGAACTTTTTTTTAACAACTCGCGTTTTTCGCAGCATTTTTGGAGCTCTTTTTCAATGGAGTCAATGAAAAATGCCTCTAAAAACGTCCCAAGAAGTGTCCTGCACTTCTTTTGACGAGCTGTCATTTTACTTGCCGTATTTTGATAGCGACGCGTAAAATAAAGGCTTTTAGGAACAGAACATCGTAAAACCCATTGCAAGCAATGGGCAGATGTTTGTAGGCGTATTAGGGGTGTTTTTTCAGGCGTAATTCGAGGCGTAAAACGCCCGAATTACGTCTGAAACCACGGCGTGTGAACATATCCTGAGTCTCCATCATGAAATTGTCAGATGTGCTCTGGAGGAGAATAATACTTGTGGACCACTTTGACTGTTTTCAACCAATGAGCCAAACCACATTGTTTCCTGACGATTATGTGTGCACGCCGAGGTAATTACTGGTGACTCATCATTTCCCAGTTTGTATCAATGATAGATAGGCCAAGTATTATTGAAGTCCATGTGTATAGGAGAAGGAGAAGTTCCATATTTTAACTATTCAATTCCCTGTGTCCTACGGGTGCCAAAGATTGCACCAGTTTATTTTTACCTTTCTTTTATGCGATTGCCTACTGCATTTCTAAAAACAACTTGTGCCAATGCCTCTAAAAAGAGAATGACTTTTTAAAAAATTGTAATACTCAAGATGCCAAGGTTAACATTCTGCCAACTGACATAATATAAATTGGTACATTCTTGCAGTTAGTTACATTGTGGCAATGAAGATAATATATATATATATATATTTTTTCCTAATTTAAAAATCAAGCAATGTTTACTGGGAAATCTGTAAGAACTTATTTTAGATAGCATGGGCTGTTACTTCTAAAGAAATCACCAATCCTCCTGGTCCAGTGCTGCAGTCTTTTTAAAGCGTACCTAACTTTCAGATGACTTTTCAGAATAAGTTGTCATGTGTATATACATGGAAAATAACACTATTTCTGGCCATTATATGACGTGTATTCTGCATTTTTTAACAGTTTTCCTCTATGGAGGCTCCGTCTCTAATTCTCAGTTGTCTCTGAGCTAGTGGGTGGAGCCTAACTGCTATAATGTCTTCTATACACTGCACACATAGAAGAATAGAAGAGGAGAATCCTGCTCCCCTATATCTATCACATATATAGAGAAGCAGCAGCAGCATGGAGGAGATTATACAGAAGTACAGACCAGTTTAGCTGAGAATCCAGCACTGGGGTGACATAGAAATCTTTCCAGTAGCCTGTGTCTTTCTCACTCTGCTGCTTCCTCCCCTTGCTCCCCCTCCCCTATCCGTAGACTTGTATGCAGTATGTTTGTTGCTGGCTCACTTTCTCACTGCTACCTACTACTGTTCCCCTCCCCTCTCCATAGACTTGTATGCAGTGTGTTGCTGACTCACTCTCTCCCTGCTCTCTTCTACTGCTCCCCCTCCCCTCTCCATGGATTTGTATTGGCAGACAGTGAAGAGACACACCCCCATCTTCTGCAGTCCATCTGTCTGAACTGACTTTGCTTGACTTAAGGGGGTGGACTGCAAATTACAAGAAGGAAAACACCTAGTGACAGTAACTTCACTCGAATGTGCATGGATAAAACAACTAAATGTTAACAGAAAGTAAATTACAATATTAATCTTTATCAGGTATACTATTAGATTAGCATTAGGGGGGATTCACACGAACGTGTATTCGGTCCGTGCGGGCCGCTTGGTTTTCACGCGCCACGCACAGACCAATACAAGTCTATGGGGCAGTACAGACAGTCCGTGCTTTTTGCGCAGCGTTTGTCAGCTGCGCAAAAAACGCGACATGTTCAATATCTCCACGTATTTCGCGCATCACGCACCCATTGAAGTCAATGGGTGCGTGAAAACCACGCAGGTCGCACGGTAGCACTTCCGTGCGAACCGACTGAAACAGCGCACCAGCTGTCAAAATGATGAATGTAAATAGAAAAGCACCACGTTCTTTTCTGTTTCCAAACATCCAAACGGAGTGTCTTTTTAGATGAGCGAACCCGGACAACCGAACCGAACTTCACCGGGTTCGGCCGAACTCGTTTTGGCCGAACCCGGCAAAAAAATTTCCGGTACGCGACGTCAGGAGATAGTCACTGTCCAGGGTGCTGAAAGAGTTAAACTGTTTCAGCACCATGGACAGTGACTTCCGATCCCAATATACATGAACCTGTAAAAAAAAACACGAAGTTCTGACTTACCGATAACTCCCGGCTTCTTCCTCCAGTCTGACCTCCCGGGATGACAATTCAGTCCAAGTGACAGCTCCAGCCAATCACAGGCCAAGCACAGGCTGCAGCGGTCACATGGACTGCCGCGTCATCCAGGGAGGTGGGGCCCGATGTCAAGAGAGGCGCGTCACCAAGGACGCGTCACCAAGGCAACGGCCGGGAGGGAAGTTCTCGGTAAGTACGAACTTTTTCTTTTTTTTTAACAGGTTGCTGTATATTGTGTTCGGCATTCACTGTCGAGGGTGCTGAAAGAGTTACTGCCGATCAGTTAGCTCTTTCAGCACCTTGGACAGTGACGGGCGTCGACTAGCCTCATCTCTATGATGGCAGCTGCGCGAAAATCACGCAGCCGCGCATCATACATGGATGACACACGCAGCTGTCAAATGTTTTTTGCGCGCGCAAAAACGCAGCGTTCGTCTGAATCTGCCCTTAGTTGTATAAAATTTAGTGTTCATTTATCTCAACCAACCTCCTCTGATTTTGTGTTTAGTTGGAGCCCATATTGCAATAGGGACCTTATTTGGGTTACTAGGTGCTGGGCAGGAAGAAGCACTCCAAATGGATGTAGTGAAGGAGATTTGAAGAGACTGTAGCTGTGAGAATTTTTCGGCTATATATAAGAAGTGTTGCTCAGAATCTTAATGTAGAAAAATACACAGCAACTTCAATAAAGTCTGCTTGGCTTTAAAGTTCGGCTCAGGTGAGGTCTACTCTTCCAAGATTTCAAGGGATTGAAGCAATAGACAGTCGTCAGCACATAAGACCAGGGAATAGGTGATAATAATCAAACATTCCTTATATTTTATGGCCTTTCTAAATGTAAAAATGTAGATTAAAAGCCGATGTGCACTAATTGTGAAATCAGAATCCATGTCTCATTTCAATAGAGCTTCAATAAATGTATCATTGCTATTTCTTCAAAGGTGAGCGATCAGTTAATGGCAGTATTAAAATGTAACTTTATAAGAGAAATCTAGCGTATTGTGATCACAGACTTTGGTGTAGGAATTTTAATATATTAACCTTTATACCTTTTTTTTTTAACGGATTCATCTTTTTAAAGCTATTTTATTTTAGATGGTATGTAGGATTGATATTTGGGCACTGTTAAATAAGGGGTAGAGCATGGCTCTGAAACTATTGGTATTATATCTGTGATAACACACAATTGGGAAGATTTATCAAAGCTAGTGTAAAAGAACAGTTGAGCAATTGCTCATAGCAGCCAGATGCCAGCTCTCATTTTTCAGAAGCTCCCTTTGTCCTATTATCTTTTTGGAAGCCACTGATGCCATTGGAGCAAGGAAACACAGTAATGCACACGACCGTAAAAACTCCCGTTATTACGGGTCGTAATCACGACCCGTAATAACGGGCTCATAGACTTCTATTGGCGACGGGTGCCTTCCCGTTTTCTCACGGGAAGGTGCCCGTTCCGTTAAAAAAGATAGAACATGTCCTATTTCTGGCCGTAATAACGGCACGGACAGTCCATAGAAGTCTATGGAGCTCTCGTAATAACGGGTGGCTACATGTGTGCACCCGTCATTACGGCAGCGTTGCTAAGCGACGTCAGTAAATAGTCACTGTCCAGGGAGCTGAAAGAGTTAACTGATCGGCAGTAACTCTTTCAGCACCCTGGACAGTGACTACCGATCAGTATAAACCTGTAAAAAATAAAAATAAAAGACGTTCATACTTACCGACAACTTCCTGCTTCCTCCAGTCCGGTCTCCCGCCCGTTGCCTTGGTGACGCGTCCCTCTCGACATCCGGGCCGACGTCCTGGATGACGTTTCAGGCCATGTGACCGCTGCAGCCAATCACAGGTCAATCACAGGCTGCAGCGGTCACATGGACTGCCGCGTCATCCAGGGATGTCGGGCTGGATGTGAAGAGAGGGACGCGTCACCAAGACAACGGCCGGGTAAGTATGAATTTCTTTAACTTTTTATTACAGAAAAGGCTGTCCCTTCTCTCTATCCTGCACTGATAGAGAGAAGGGGCTGCCGATTAGTGCAGTGCTATTTTGCTGCCAAAAACGTGCTCGTAAATACGGGTGGAATACGGGTGACACCGGACCCATATTTACGAGCACGGGTTCGTAAATACTGGTGCAAAACGGGTGGAATACGTGTGACACCGGACCCGTATTTACGCCAGTATTTACGGTTGTGAAAAAATACGGTCGTGTGCATGAGTGGAGGGGTACGTGTGCTTTATAATAATGTTCAAATATTCAATGTCATTCTAAGAATTGTGAATTGGCACCAGGGCACCTAGTGTGTGCCATAAACAAATCTCCGTCACTATGACCACACTCATCCTGGACTGTGGACATCACATATACTGGTCCAATCTCAATAGATGTATGGCCACTACATTCACATATTCCTTTTTCCATTTTGAAAATCTACACACTATAGCCAAGGAAGTTAACTATTTGTAGTAGAATTTCTGGTGCCGATGATCATGCCACATTCAAAGTCGCTTACATGGTGTTCTTTATCTATCTTGGTGATGTGACACTAAATGAACCAGCTGAACTTGTGATGCATGGAGTATATAGCTACTTTAGAACCCATGGGTTGGTAAGTAGTGTTCATAATATATATGGCAACTGAAGCACTTTTCGGAATTCCCTTAGCAAAGCTTGCTAGAATTAATGAGTAATGACATTAATTATTGTGACTTGGCTAAAGTCAACATGAACATAGATAATAAATAAACCTGATGGCTTTTCACAAGGTACTACAAGCCAATAGTTCATGAGTCCCCAGAAAATGATATCTTCAGACTTGGGTGAAAATAAAATTTGTAGTTATATAGGAAACATAAAATATTCTGTTAGACCGATGGTGTCTTTGCTCCATTATGACAAGTGAGTACAGGTAAGGCTCTGTTCACATCACGTCTGAGCCTTCGGTGAAACGTGTATGTCAAGAGTATTGCCATTGTATAGGTATATAGACTCCCATGTTAAAAATGTATATCTGGCAATATTTTAATACTGTCATTAACAGATCGCTCACCTTTGAAGAAATATCAATGATACATTTATTGAAGCTCCACTGAAATGAGACATGGATTCTGATTTCACAATTAGGGTATGTTCACGCGCAGTGTTTTCAGGCGTAATTCGGGCGTTTTATGCCTCTAATTACGCCTGAAAAAACGGCTCCATTACACCTACAAACATCTGCCCATTGCTTGAAATGGGATTTACGATGTTCTGTTCCCACGAGCCTTTATTTTACGCCTCGCTGTCAAAATACGGTGCGTAAAATGACGTCTCATCAAAAGAAGTGTAGAACACTTTTTGGGACGTTTTTGGAGGCGTTTTTCATTGACGCCATTGAAAAACAGCTCCAAGAACGTGAGTTGCTACAAAAACTTCTGAAAATCAGGAGCTGTTTTCGCCTGAAACAGCTCCGTATTTTCAGACGTTTTTGGTCACTACGTGTGAACATACCCTTAGGGTATGTGCACACACACTAATTACGTCCGTAATATACGGACGTATTTCGGCCGCAAGTCCCGGACCGAACACACTGCAGGGAGCCGGGCTCCTAGCATCATACTTATGTACGATGCTAGGAGTCCCTGCCTCGCTGCAGGACAACTGTCCCGTACTGTAATCATGTTGTCAGTACGGGACAGTAGTTCCACGGAGAGGCAGGGACTCCTAGCGTCGTACATAACTATGATGCTAGGAGCCCGGCTCCCTGCACTGAGTTCGGTCCGGTACTTGCGGCCGAAATACGTCCGTCAATTACGGACGTAATTAGTGTGTGTGCACATACCCTTAGTGTAAATCCACTTTTAATCTACTTGTTTACATTCAGAAAGGCCATAAAATATAAGGAATGTTTGCGTATCATCACCTCTTCCCCGGTCTTATGTGCTGCCAACTGCGCGATATACAATTTTTGACATGGGAGTCTATATACCTATACAGCGGCAATTGGCAATACTCTCGACATCCCTCTGCATTGAAAAGCCTAGTAGACTACGCTTTTCGTAAAAGAAAAAAAAAATGTATACCGACCCAATGGAGGCCAAAAGGACACTCTTTTGTCCTTTAGCAGGTAAATGGAGCCTTATGGATACTTTTGGCGTATACACCAGGAGCTTTTTGCAGTATATACACCAATTGTATGGCTCAAACGTCATGTGAACAGAGTCCTACTGAGAAGAGTAGAGGTGTGTGTAACCCTTATATCAAGTAACGCAAGACTTCATATTTTATTATATTATTAGAATACATGTTACTGACGTGGTAAACATCATGGCTCGAAGTCTCCAATGCCTCTCATCAGCTGTCATTATTTCGAAGGTGACTGTCAAGTAGACATTAACAAAATCATTTTTTTATGTAGAACAGAAGTTCCCTGTTAAGGAATTTTAGTTATTGATGCCAGTTAGGAAACTGTCAGAGAAAGAGACGATCAAACAGAATTTTGTCTCTTAACTGATCTGCCTCAAAGCGTGTCAATTGCAGTGTGGTGAGGTTGGTCAGCACGAGGGGGGGGGGGGGGGGGAAGCGTTGCAGATAAAGAAGAACAAGCCACCTCTCTAAAGCATCTTTGTGGCGTCAACAGCCTCCTATATTTATCACAGAAAATGATCCAACTAAAAACTTCAGGTCACAAGTCTTTCACTTTTTGTCAAATTTTGATACTGTGTTATTTTTTTTAATGTTTTTCTTGACACCCTCCAACTTTAAGGGACTAGCATATAATACATCCAATAAATACAAAAATGTGACATCATCTGTGCAGAAATAAATATTGTGTTTATTAACACCACCAACACGTCACCTACGTTTCGACCCAAACAGTATGAATCAAATAAGTGAAATACTAATATTTAACAGCACATCAATTACATACGGACCAATCAGTGTACAGGGTAAGATAAAACTCCTCCCATTACCAATCATGTATTTTTAGACTCAGATACATAATCAAGCCATAACAATGAGGCCTAGTTCACACCGTGCAGATTTTGCATGTATTTTTTTAAGCCAAAGTGGAGCCTAAACAAAAGAAATATTAAAAGGAAGGCCTTATACTGTAGGTCTGCTCTCCTGGATCTAATTCTGGTTTTTGCTTAAAAATGCATGCAAAATCTTCAAGAAATCTGCACTGTGTGAACAAGGCTTTATAACATCCAGTAGATAACGACAATGTCAGATGAATAATCCATACCAAAAGCATCTTAGTGAAAAGATGGTCCACCATGGCATCAGGACAAGGAATTGGCATTGTCGAAAAAAAACGCATGTGCTGTCATTCTCTTCAACCCGCCACACATGCACTAATAGACTCAATTAAGAGTCGGAAATGCTAAATAATCGAGAAACTATTGTATCTTTGTCTCAACATGCTGGGAAACGGTGCATGCGCCAAATTTTTGGTCCTGCGCAGGTGTAATGCCCAACTATTGAAGGAATGCTGTTGTCATGACAACAGTAGAGGCGCTGTCATTCCAGTATAGCGGACATATTCACTGGGGATTACACATAATAACAAATATATACACAGTTCTAGGATAGATCACTATATACAACAAAGAAAAATATAAAGAAGGAAATATACATCCGCCATCACGACTCTCAAGCTGAGTGATATGAAACAAATTGCGATGAACTGAAGTACAAACATACTTTATTAACCCTGTATACCCTTTGTTTGGAACGGCATAATCCACAATCTGCATAAAGATCTTATATCGCTATTGTCAAGAGGGAAATGTTAAACTTGGCATGATATAGTAAAAAGGTACTGTAAACAAATCAAACTATAGGGTACACCACAGGTACATATGAACTCTCCACATGTCAATATTTAAATGACGGAAAATGACCCAACCCCTGGCGCACTATGTAAGGAGATCTCCCCTTCGAGAGAACCCAACCCATGTGCACATAGTGTAAGACCTCTGTCACGGACGTGACACAAAAAGCGGTACCAAAGGCGAGGGATCCCAAGTCACCTCTCACCATGTGTGTAGTGTGTCCCTAATACTTTTACTGAAGCTTACAAGTTCCACCACTAGTCATAAGTTACTCCAAACCAAGGACATATTTATGTGAGAATCAACTTCAAAGTACATCACAAAATGTTCTCATCACTCAGGAGTGACTTTACAAAAAGTGAAAATGAAAAAGAAATATTCTCATATAACTTTTCAGTTATACATAAGAAGTGTTAACATTTTTTTGGCAGTGTATACAAAATTGTAAAGAGCAACCCGATGAATATACACCCCTTCCCCTCCCAAAACGTGTTGTGGTATATATTGTTGTTTCACTTACTGTATGTGATTTATTCTTGCCAAAGACCCCTGCGTGTGTCAAACATAGCGGACATGTATTGGTTAATAAACACAACGTTTTTTTCTGCATGGATGCTGTCACATCTTTCTATTTATGGCTTACTCCAAATTTAGGATTTTTGTACTTTTTGTCACTTTGTCGACACAAGTACATCAGGGAAGTCGCTGATATGGAGCAGAGCAAAAACGTAGGGACTTAAAAAATTTATTTTTCAAGACCACAGCTTTAATTGTTTTAATAAAAATATGCAAATAACAAAAAGTTCTCGACAAATATCCGTCCATTGAGTAGCACACGCAGAAACGTCCTGCTGTACGGTGACGTCCATTGCCTCTTAGGTCATGTAACTTTTTTACACCGTATTCTACTTGTACGGCGTATCTATGGGATGTACTTTGATTTCCTATGAACAATGTATTTGGCATTTTCCCATTTCTCTCTACTAATCCAGGGACAGCTGCCATCTTCTCAGCCGTTTGACAGATGTTAGTGAAGAGGCCTCATATAATACTGCAAGCCCGGCAAAATCCACTCAGAGACTCTTTTAAAAATGCATCTGTCAAGGCTGCACCGATTGCATTAAAATTGCGCTGATATTCATGTGGTTGAACTGCATGTGTTTTCCTTGTTGATCAATAGCTCACAGTACAGACGAGAAGAATTAATGAGCATCTCGGATTTTTTAAAGAATTAAATACCCTTCTCTATCTTTCCTCCAGAGCCGTCTTGCTGCGGCCATGCTGCGTTTAGAAGCAGGGTAGGCTCTGTCCACACTAATATCAGATGAAGCAGTATAATTTCTTTAAATATTTTAAGTAAATCTGCTATTTGTTTAGACTTGGAACTGGTATTTTTACATTTTATTTAGTAAACTTTGTGTGTTGAAGGATTCAGAGCTTGTTCCTTGTGATTTGCCTCTGACGGTTGTGCAATCCAGCGCTTGTGGTAATTAGACCTCATTACTGCTATCTTCATGGGAGAGGGAGAGGGGAAGAGGACAGGCCGGGTCTAATTAACTACTTGATTCTAATGAAAGCAGGACTGGCGGATCAGCAGAGGACGCTCAGCAGAAACCTTGCTGGAGACATGAAATGAAGGAAGCTTATAGATGCCTGCTTTGTTGTAATGCACAAACATTTCATACCAACAATCCCATGCAGATCGGAAACATCTTATTAATAGGTTATTGCATTGAAAAGCGAATAATGATACACTTCTGCATATTTATATTACCTTCTGTTATAATAACATTTTTTAATTCTTGTGTGTTTTGCCTAGTGTCTTTTGTGATATTTAAATAAATATGGTTTACTGTCTATGTCCTCTAATAGACGTCATTGACGGTCCAGTGTGCTTTAACTGTAAAGCTATTATTCTTTGCCATTATAATCACTTATCACAAATACGTAATTTCAGAATATTCAAACCCCAAATAGTGTTTAACCCTTGTTGCTACTGGACACATCCTCCAGTAGTTTCTTCATGCGCCATTCTTCCTTACTTTCTATGTAAGGCTTTATGCAGACGAACGTGTGTGAAATCGGCCGTGAATAACGGCTGTTTTTCCTAACCAATTTGCACTCATGCGGACCCGTTTTCACGAATCTCTCATAAACTTGAGATCATACAGTGACTACGATACTAATCAGTCACAGGGAGAATAAGCATTTACATTGAGTGACTCACAGGTGACGCCTCAGATTATTTTTCGTTTTTTTCTCTTTTCTTCGCCATCAGGTCCAGACCTCTATGATGGCTTCTCCCAGCCACAGCCCATTTCTGCAGAGTTTACTGCTCAGATGTCTTCTCACTTTTCCAACATTTCCGCACAAATAAACTAAGATAAAATTCTCATGGTGCCACACATTTTGCTCCTGAATATATTAGTATCACACACTGCGCTCCTGAATACAATAGTACTATACACCGTGCCCCTGAATATAATAGCACCATACTCTGTCCCCATGAATTCAAATGTGTCAAACACTGTAAAGTGAAACACCACACACACTAACAATGCCCCCTGTAGATAGAGCCAGTCACAATGCCCCCTGTAGGTAGCGCCAGTCACAATGCCCTCTGTAAATAATGCCAGTCACAATGCCCTCTGTAAATAGCACCAGTCACAATGCCCTCTGTAGATAGCGCCATCACAATGCCCTCTGTAGATAATGCCAGTCACAATGCCCCCTGTAGATAATGTCCAGTGTATATATTGCCCAGTGTAGATATCGCCCCCTGTAGATATTGCCCCCAACGCTTCCCACAGAAAAAAACAAAAAAAATTCTCATCTGTCCCCGTTCCTGCACCGTCCTCCAGTGACATAGCACTGGTCAGTGACCAGGCAGCGTCATCCACAGTTTAGCGTGATGACATCATCGTGCCGACCATGTCATTGTTAAAGCACCGAATGGCAAGGCGGGAACTGACAGTTCCCGTCTCGCTAGCGCAATAGTAATTAATTGTATCCGCGTCTAAAGGACGTGGATACAATTGGGTGAGCGGTCCCGCTTCACCTCGGTTCTCTGAACCGGCTGTAATTTTAACAACCATTTTGGGAGAACCGGGTAGAACTGGGCCCCCTTACAGCCTCGGGCCCTGGGCACGTGCCCAGATTGCCCTCATTGTAATCCGCTCTTGGCGAGAGGCCTAAAGCTCTGCCTCACCCCCAGCATGTTCAGAGAAGACCGCTGTGACTCTCTGTTCTGCTTATGTCCACTGAATTCCACTTGACTGTGTGACAGCTCCAGCCGATCGTGTGCAGGAAAACATCCACATGAACTACCAATGAAAAAAACTAATAAAGAGGCAATGGTTATTTATAATTTTGCCTATATACCATATTTATTTAATGGTACACTGCTTCCGTTGCTAAAGAATTCAAAGGAAGTATTAAAGTCAATGTCAGCAGAGCACAGGAGCGGATGGCATCGCACAGGGAAGGACGAGAGGAGTCGCAGGGAGCTTCCGGGAACTGTAGTTTCACAGAGGCTAACTTTGGTCACGTGTTATGACAAAATGGACCACCCATTTGGTTTATGTAAAAAGCAGCCTGAACAGGAGATAAGGGACGCCAGTAAATGGATGGGAAGCACAGAGTAAATTGATTTGGGTTGGGGGAGTTTTTTTTAGATGCTATTATTGTACTAGGTTTTTTAAAAGAAAACCTTTAAGTTGTTGTTTTTTTTTTAGAAACGCTTTTCTGCAGTCTTCTTTGGGTGGCATTCATCATCATCATCATCATCATCATCATCATCATCAGACTTTGGAGTCTTTTTGATTTGATTTTGTACAACATTGGTTTAACAGGATTATTCTGCCAGCACACACCTATTTAAATTATCTGTAAGATGCCCCAAAAAAAGATAAGTTAGTAGGTACATATACAGCATCCAATAAATTTGCTTTAATGTCAACACCCCCCCCCCCCCTTCCCCACACACACATTTTCTGGAACTGAAATGGGGCAGGTATATAGTATATGCCAGCAGCATGCCGTGATTGTTAGTGAATATCTAGCACCATGAACATTTCAGAAAAATAAACTCACATGGGGGATAACAGGTAACTATTAGGGCCCAATAGCAACACTAGGAACTAGGCCCCATTCTGCCACAAAGACCATCAACAGCAAGTGAGTTATATGAAAAATGGGTGATTAATTTGGTCACCGCACTTTGTTGTCTGTATTTCTACCTGCTTTTCTTGGTCTCCTAGTAATCTGCTTTCAACTTCCTCCTTTTTAATCTCCCCATTCCATAATCAACATTGATCACTTACTGCAGCTCATATCTGGATGGATTTTGGGCCTATTGGCAAGACTTCTAGGGAGTTCAGGAGAAGAATTAGGGACCATGTAGGCGATATGCGCAGAAACGAGGATACTCCAGTGGAAAGACATGTATGGGAATGCCATGCTGGGAACATCAATGCGATCTCTTTTCAGGGGATTGAGCATATACGACCATCGGCCAGGGGGGGTGATTTGGACAAGAGGATCCTGCAAAAAGAGGCCCAATGGATTTTCTGTATGCATACTGTGAAACCTGCGGGCCTCAATGAGCAGTTGTCATTTACATGTTTCCTATAATCCTACCTCCTCTGTTAATCCTCCTTTATTTTAGTTCCATCATGAGTATATATATATATATATATATATATATATATATATATACTCTGCTTTTCCTGCCATAACAACAGGTACACCCCACCCCCCATGTATACATAGTCCGTTCATTCAACCAAACATCCATGCAGTTCTGGCCCTCTATGTAAAATATCAGGTCAATAACAACTCTTAGCATCAATCGATACTTATTTGTTTATAAGTATTCCATTGCCAACACATATCTGCCAGGTTTCTGTATGGCCGCATTTGGATCCCTGGTTACTAGGTACGCTTTTTCTCCTCCCACTGCTGGCTTCACTGTGTTCTTGGAGACTCGTTTCTTGCGGGTGACGTCAGCAATGCGCGCCTGCTTGTGATTGGTCAGCTGGGCACCGTGTCTCCTGATGGTGGGAGGGGTTTGGACTATATCAGGTCGGCATTCACTCAGCTCGTGTTCGACCAGCTGACTAGTGTCGTGCACGAACCGGGTGAATGTTAAAGCATGCAACATGTGCTAACCGGCCTCTCTGTGATTTATACATATAAACACTGTGACCCCTGATGATGCACCCTACGAATTGGGGGTGCTGAAACGCGTTGGCATACTTAGTGGCAGGGTTGACCAGGTTATATATCATAAACTAAAGGGAGAAATACTCTATACGCAGGTGGATGTGTGTGCTGAGAAATACAATATCCATTTGCGTATCCCTACTGGTCCCCCTGCTTACGCCTTACATAGTTCTTTGGCTATTTAGCCGATTTTTAGTCTTTGATGTCTATAATAAAATTCAGTTTTAATCGTTCATTAAGGCAGTGATACCCCCTTTTGGCAACTGGGCACCGTAGCAGCTGCCATGGCTGCTACCCTGGTAGTTTCACCCATCAAAGCTTCTGAGTAGCCAAGAGCACAAGACAAGTAGATGCAAATACTCTCACTGCCTTATCTTTACTAAGCGACTTACAAAGGGGTCTGTCTGGTAACAAATACCCTTTAATAGATTAATAATAAAGCGTATGAAACATGTACATTTAAATTATTGTTATTATTATTGTTCACATTTCTATCTTGCATCTGTTTGCAATGTACGCTGCCGCACCGTACTGCCCGGATTCAACTACAGCAGTGCGTTTCTGAGTACATTCTAACACACACACACACACACACACACACATACATACATACATATATATATATATATATATATATATATAAACAAGGAAATGCTAACCGCGTAGTCGGAAGATCATAGAGATGAGGGTGCAAGCCCACCAGGGACACAGCCAAGGTCACCCAAAATATGTATTCCAACTTGAAAAAGGCTCTATTGAAGAGCTTTAACGTTACAATTTTTGACAGATGGAATAAAGCACATTTTCTACTTTTGCTATATCTCAGGAGTGCCGCCTGATTTTTGGAATATATACAAAATATTCAATGGGGCGGCACAGATTGGATTCCAGATCCAATAATAGGGTGCTCCACTCACCAGGTTGACTCCCAAACCTGGACTTTTACAAAAAACAGCACAAAAAGAACGGCACTCCAACTGGCTTAATAAAAAAAATATGTATTGTACTAACCCATAGTGAGAAGGCGACGTTTCGACTCTACCATACAGTCTATGGTAGAGTCGAAACGTCGCCTTCTTACCATGGTGAATAAAACACGTATTTTTTTATTAAGCCAGTTGGAGTGCCGCTCTTTTTGTGCTGCATTATATATATATATATATATATATATATATATATATATATACATGCATTTAACCTTTTCAGTGATGGGCTAATGGTCTAATGAATAAATGGCTTACTTCTTTATTTATTTGGAATTGCCATAAAATGATTGGTTTTATGATGTCAAGAGATCTTATCTATCCTCTTTATCTTTTCAGTATTAACATGTAAGTTGTGTTCTGAAGATGCAATTTACATGACCCCAGTATTAGAGATTTCCGCTCGCTTACATTCCCTTGGGAGGATATCTAATTCCCCTCATCCTTCACTTTGTAAGTGTGGTTATTCTTTGTGTTGACACCATACTCTATACTGTAGTATCCAGTTGTGACATATTCACTGTTACAGTATATGTTGTAGTACAGATATAGAGTTAAACTGCTCATTAACTCTTTAAGGGTTGCATTATTTGTGCTATGTGGTGGGCTCTATGTTAAGATAATGCAGAATGTTGCTTTCTTTTTTTCTACGAGTATTCATATCACATCACAAAGGTATTAGTAAAATTAAAATATGATGGTAAATTGTTTTAAGGGCATGTATAGACGTTAGTGAAAGAGGGGGTATAAATCTACTGCAAAAAGACTCCCAGTCATACATCTTCTTATTTAGACCACCAGGTCATAAATAAAGATGAAAGGGTCTCACAGTAAAACTCAAACACTTGAAAACACTTTTGCATCTCTTTATCACTCAATGCCATTATGAATATACCTCTATCTAGTGAGAAGCAGCCTAACATCAAGAGTCCCTTAAAGGGATTGTCTCATCACAGACAACCCTTTTATATGGGAGCAAACAGCTGATCTCGCCCTCTGAAGCTGCAACAGCTGGACATTTCCCCTACAGTGGCCATTCAGACTGAGGGTATGTGCAGACACAAAATCAAAAACGTCTGAAAATACGGTGCTGTTTTCAAGGGAAAATAGCTCCTGGTTTTCAGCCGTTTTTTTAGCCACTCACGTTTTTCGCTGCGTTTTCTACGTCTCATGCACTACTTTTTAGCGGCAGTTTTTTTAAGTGGCCATTTTTCAAAACGGCCGTGTTAAAAATGGTCCGTCGGAACAGAACGCCATTTTTCCCATTGAAATCAATGGGCAGATGTTTGCCAATCAGCTGATTGGCGAGGTGCCAACAGTCGGACCCCCACGATCTTATATTGATGGCCTATGCTGAGGATAGACCATCAATTTTAATCAGGGCCGGCGTAGGCACCCGGCGAACTCAGGCAAATGCCGGGGCCACTACCCTTGGGGAGGCCCAATTGGCCGCCGGGTGCGGTCGCTGCCGCCATCACGGCATCACTGTCCATATATGGACAGTGATGTCAGGAGGAGAGAAGTTGTCCCAGGCACTCTGCTAGCGGCTCTGCTCCAGGACTCCGTCTCTGCAGAATCCCCTGACATCACTGTCCATATATGGACAGTGATGTCAGAGGGAGAGGAGTCCCAGTCAGAGTGCTAGCGGCTCTGCTCCGGGACTCCGTCTCTGGGGAAGCCCCTGACATCACTGTCGATATATGAACAGTGATGTCAGAGGGAGAAAATGAGTCCCAGGCAGAGAGCTCCAAGAGGCTCTGCTCCTGGACTCCATCTTTGGGGAAGCCACTGACATCACTGTCCATATATGGACAGTGATGTCAGAGGGAGAGAAGAAGTCCCAGGCAGAGCGCTACAAGCAGCTCTGCTCTGGGACTCCATCTCTGGGGAAGCCCCTGACATCACTGTCCATATATTGACAGTGTTATCAGGAGCGGAGCAGTGTCCGAGGCAGAGTGCTAGCAGCACTCTGCCCGGGACATTGGCTCTGGGGTTACCCCTGACATCACAAGCCGTATATGAATAGTGACGTCAGTGGTTTTTCCTGGAGTGGAATCCCCAGCCAGAGCATCGGCAATGCTCTGGCTGGGGATTCTACTCCTAGAGGGAACCCCAAATTGCTACCTACAGGTGGGGAGGCTGTGTGGTACTACCAGGGAGGGTGGCTGTGTGACACTAGCAGGGAGTGGGGCTGTGTGGCACTACCAGGGGGGGGGGGTTGTGTGACACTACCTGGGAGGAGTGGGCTATGCGGGACTACCTGGGAGGAGGGGGCTGTGTGGCAGTATCATGGAGGGGGGCTGTGTGGTACTACCTGGGAGGGGGGGCTGTGTGGCAGTACCTGGGAGGGGGGCTGTGTGGCACTACCTGGGGGGCTGTGTGGCACTACCAGGGGAGGGGGGCTTTGTGGCACCCACTGGGAGGGGGGCTGTGTGGCATTATCTACAGAGGGCACTAAATTTATGGGGTACAAACTGGTGGCCTCGTTTCTATATGGGGGCATAAACAGGGCCTAACGTCTATATAGGGACACAAAGAGACGTTTTATGCCATTTTACTGCCACTGTGAGTTCCCCCGCAAAGAGGCCTACTAAGTCTGTGTCGGCCAAGGGCCCACATAAACCTGGAACCTGGGCCCTGATTTTAATAAACCGGATAACCCGTTTAATGACAATGTAACAGATAGTGTATTTATAAATACGTTAATGATACATATAATATTTGGTGAAAGTGAGTTCAATTTAAGAGACTGTCTACATAAAACATAAAGTTCTGTAATAGATATAGTATCACAAGTTACTCTACTTTTTACTGTTATACTATGGTATATATTATTAAAAGTTTAACCATTATAGCAGAATTTGGCTTTTGGGTTGGATATTTTACAATCTGAAGCTAAACTCAGTTGAATGACTGCCCATCTTTAAATCTATTTTCACATCTCTGTAGTTACAGAGGACCATACTGTACTTGGTAGTTTATATTATAAACCTTAGAGTCATTAGGTAATCACAGATGTTAGCATCAGGCACCTAAAGCCTGCCATACACTGCAGATTTTTGAGAGCTAAAAAGCCATTTCGGAACATGGACCAGATGTCGACCAATGCAGATATCTATGGAAAAGTTGATCTGCCGTGTTGGATATTTCAGTCATTGTCGGGTTCAGTCCTTGAAAAGTGGTTTATCACAAATGACAGATCAATCACTTCAATAGAAGCTTAGAACGGGCCACAGATTAAGGCATGATCCATAAGCGATGTGAACCAAGAAAATGGTTTTATTTATGTCTTCTCTACTAAAGGTCCTCTCACACGGCCCGTCCTGGGCTGTTTAAATTAGACAGCTTGTTGATCGGTTCTCTTTTGCTATTTTCACAAGGAGATAGTATGGGGACAAGCGCTCGTTACTCCGATCGCTCGTCCCCATACATTATTATCATGTCTACACAGGGGGATGTGCTGCCGACAACGATAATATTTTTAATTTTTAAAACGATACGATCAGCAGATGAACATTTGCTCGTTCATCTGCTGATCACTGTCCTGTCTACACAGGGCAATTATCGGCAACGGGCGTTCTGTGAACGAGCGACTGTGGATAATTGGCCTGTGTAAAAGGGCCTTTAGTCACCCTATAGTAGATCTTATATTATCAGCTTTAATTAGCATTTAGTTAATTTGGATTATTATCTGTCAGCCAGCCTTTCAAGACAAATAGATGAAAATATAACCAATCATTTACCAAAACATTTAACAATTGTACAGACAGCAAACAATTTGACGTAAATAAATATTAAAAAGTTCTCAGTCATAAGTTCTAGGGCCATTATTCTTCAAAGCTCAAACTACCCTACATCTTTTTTGTTTTTTTAAGTGTCTGAGCAGCAAAATGAATGATAAGATAGTTGCGTCTGGATCTAGTCTAAAGGCGATTTTGCACCGCCGAATTATTGGTCAAATGAGCTTTCACAGAAATCTCGTTCCCGATAATTGCCCTGTGTAACAGCTCGTTCATCGGCTGATTGCATCGTTTTAGATAACAAAACTATTATAATTGTTGGGAGCACATCTCCCTGCCGATATAATAGAAATGTACAGGGGCGAGCGATCGGAGTAACGAGCGCTCGTCCCCATGGATAACCACTTGTGAAAGGAGAAACCGAGCGCCGATTAACGAGCTGTCTTGTTGATCGGCGCGCTTGTTAAACAAGTCCCACAACTGTGTGGGAAAACTGAGCTTTTCTGATAATATTTGAACCATGTCAAACCATAACGTGTAAGCCAGTAAGGTATGGTCCTTAGAAAAGTTGAGAAATTGTGTCTCTTTAATATCATACAGTTGACTACTTGATTTCTGAGATTTTTAGCAATCAATCACATTGATGAACATTGATCTTCTCTTCTGAAAGTATTTCTGTAAATGAGTATATTCAAAGCAAATTCATCTTAAAACATAACCCAACAAGGGACTGCACCTAAAGTGGTCAAATATTCTCATTGTGAGACCTCTAAATTCAGTTTCTGAGAGTAGAACTTGGTTGTCAAGCCTGAAGAAGGAGCAGTGTGTCTTAAAATTGCGTGGCTTGCATCATGTTTGACAGTCTCATTGCTAGGGATTCACTGCATTACAACCGCAGTCTTTTAATGGGGTTGTCAGGCAGCATGTCATTCAGCATCCTCTCCTCTGTCTTCAATTACTCAAGTCCTCAGCTCAAGGCAGAATTGCTACTTAACTGAGGGCAGAAAAGAACCAAGGAGGCTTGGCAGGACTATACCGACCAATGTTTTACTGCTATAGTAACCATAGTTCAAATACGTTTAGGTAACGTATACTGTTGTGTCCATGTACATTGAGGACCCTCAGTTTGGGGGGCAAATTTAGATGTTTTGGCTATAACTATTATGCCTTCTAGGTAAAAGCTCTTAAGGGTGGGTATTGTGAAAATCCACTTTAATTTTAAAAAGTTATATTGATTTATGGGAATACGTTTTTTTTATAAAGTGGCTTATATAATAAACATATCCTGGCTGAAAAGATACAAGGCTTACAAAACACTTCCTTCATGGTAGATATATATTAAAAGAGAACATAGTGACTCTCTGCTCCAGGTGTTATAATCTGATATTTAGTGGTCAATAATAAATAATGTACCCTCCTTTACTGGCAAATACTATATATTTACATGATAGATTGTATATAATATACAATAAAACCATTGGTTATAGACAGTAACTATTGGGTTGTCCTAAAGACAAAAGTTTTGCCAAATATTTATAAGTGGGTTTTAACATAATCCATGCGCACTTATGGGAAATATTGTATCAATATCTGTTATCCTTATCAATAAAAATAAAGCCTAATTATTTTTATTATACCCATCAGGCTAAAACTGCACGTTATCAAACTAGTAAACTCTTAGGATAATCGCCTGTGTCTGAGGAGTATATTCAGAAGTCTTTTCGCATTGCCTTAGTTTGTAACGCACAGAAAAATGCAAACATAATAATGTTGGACGGTTGTAATACAATAATTTCTTAAAGATTGTGAGCTTCAGTTGAAATTCTGTTTATTGGGAATTGCCATGGATTATGAAAGGGATTAAATTCAGACATACTAATTATTGTAGTAAAGCAATGTATATTGTCACATTTATGGAGATTGTGAAGATATTAATAGCTACAGATTGTGTAAACTAGCAATGACACAATTACAGTGTATATATAGATATAATATACAATAAAAGGTTGAGTTCTTTTCCACATCTTTTGCTGATTTGGAATTATTACATGGATTATTGCCCATTGCTGCATTTACAGTTTCTACTGGAACCAGTTGACAGTTCGTCAACAGACACACCACTAACAGATTGGTGGAATCCTAAAATACAATCTTCTGTGCTGCATTGCATTCTGGGAGTTTGCTACATCAATCAACAGTATATTGGACTCAACAGAGCAAGCTATGTGCAGACACAGAACAAGCATGTGATCCTGGGAGATTTGAGCTCAGAAGTGGTAAATTGAGCTCTGGATGTAAATCTTAAGATCAGAGTCACATAACTTTTTTGTAGATGACAACTGTAAAACAGTATCCATAAGAGAACTGATGTCTAATATATATATATATATATATATATATATATATATATATATATATACACTACCGTTCAAAAGTTTAGGGTCACTTAGAAATTTCCCTATTTTTGCAAGAAAAGCATTTTTTTTCAATGAAGATAACATTAAATTAATCAGAAATACACTCTATACATTGTTAATGTGCTAAATGACTATTCTAGCTGCAAACGTCTGGTTTTTAATGCAATATCTACATAGGTGTATAGAGGCCCATTTCCAGCAACCATCACTCCAGTGTTCTAATGGTACATTGTGTTTGCTAACTGTGTTAGAAGGCTAATGGATGATTAGAAAACACTTCAAAACTCTTGTGCAATTATGTTAGCACCGCTGTAAACAGTTTTGCTGTTTAGAGGAGCTATAAAACTGACCTTCCTTTGAGCTAGTTGAGAATCTGGAGCATTACATTTGTGGGTTCGATTTAACTCTCAAAATGGCTAGAAAAAGAGAGCTTTCATGTGAAACTCGACAGTCTATTCTTGTTCTTAGAAATGAAGGCTATTCCATGCGAGAAATTGCCAAGAAACTGAAGATTTCCTACAACGGTGTGTACTACTCCCTTCAGAGGACAGCACAAACAGGCTCTAACCAGAGTAGAAAGAGAAGTGGGAGGCCCCGCTGCACAACTGAGCAACAAGACAAGTACATTAGAGTCTCTAGTATGAGAAATAGACGCCTCACAGGTCCTCAACTGGCAGCTTCATTAAATAGTACCCGCAAAACAACAGTGTCATCGTCTTCAGTGAAGAGGTGACTCCGGGATGCTGGCCTTCAGGGCAGAGTGGCAAAGAAAAAGCCATATCTGAGACTGGCTAATAAAATGAAACGATTAATATGGGCAAAAGCACACAGACACTGGACAGAGGAAGATTGGAAAAAAGTGTTATGGACAGACGAATCGAAGTTTGAGGTGTTTGGATCACACAGAAGAACATTTGTGAGACGCAAAACAACTGAAGAGATGCTGGAAGAGTGCCTGATGCCATCTGTCAAGCATGGTGGAGGTAATGTGATTGTCTGGGGTTGCTTTGGTGCTGGTAAAGTGGGAGATTTGTACAAGGTAAAGGGGATTTTGAATAAGGAAGGCTATCACTCCATTTTGCAACGCCATGCCATACCCTGTGGACAGCGCTTGATTGGAGCCAATTTCATCCTACAACAGGACAATGACCCAAAGCAGATGTCCAAATTATTCAAGAACTATTTAGGGAAGAAGCAGGCAGCTGGTATTCTATCTGTAATGGAGTGGCCAGCGCAGTCACCAGATCTCAACCCCATAGAGCTGTTGTGGGAGCAGCTTGACCGTATGGTACGCAAGAAGTGCCCATCAAGCCAATCCAACTTGTGGGAGGGGCTTCTGGAAGCATGGGGTGAAATTTCTCCCGATTTCCTCAGCAAATGAACAGCTAGAATGTCAAAGGTCTGCAATGCTGTAATTGCTGCAAATGGAGCATTCTTTGACGAAAGCAAAGCTTGAAGGAAAAAATTATTATTTCGAATAAAAATCATTATTTCTAACCTTGTCAATGTCTTGACTATATTTTCTAGTCATTTTGCAACTCATTTGATAAATATAAGTGTGAGTTTTCATGGAAAACACAAAATTGTCTGGGTGACCCCAAACTTTTGAACGGTAGTGTATATAGTGGTGTCACGGTGCATAGACAATACACTGTATTACAACTTTATAAACTAGGCGTCAATATTGTATATTGTCGGCGTATACCTGCCATTGATACACATAGGTTGCCCAGTATAATGGACAACTGATCTGCTACTACCATTTATATATACTTTTTTTTACTGTGTGGTTCAGAATAAGTTTCTGTGGTATTATAGCCACTAGGACAAAATACTGTAAAGATTTTTGCCATATCGATCAGTATAAAATGTAGCTAAGAGAGGTGCAATGACAGATCATTGTATTTTTTCTATTGTGTATAAATAATTTATTTGTGCACTATAAACATTTAATCATTCATTCATTTAAGAACGTATTCATTCAAATGTCCATTTACTTACACCACAAATGCTTATAAATATACTGCTATAAAAAGAAAACCGTATCCACTCTAAAGGGATTCGTATATAAAAGTTGTAAAGTTCTGATGCTATTTTGTGGGGAATATACATTAAAAACTTTAAAATAAGAAACGCATCTTTAACATAATTGTGTCTCTTAATATAACACCTTATTTTTAACTGTATTATTTGAGTAAAAACACCTTATATGTATATAAGTAAAAATAATTGCGTGCCCACCGAGACTTGCTACCATAAGCCAGGCCTCATGCAGAGGGCCACATTATGCCTCCGTACCACCTCCGAGTTGTACGTAGCTGTAATAGGGCACCTACAGACATCTATGGGGCCCTACTGTACCTCCGGTAAGTGGAGTTCTGTTGGATACTCTTTGAATCTGGTAGAACAAAAAAAAATCATGGCATACTCCATCAGATGCCATATAATGGAGCTAAGTTTTATATGTTGGAGACAATAACACCGTACAGCACCGTATGGAGACATAATGTGGCACATGGAGTACATACAGCTCTGACGTATGGCGCCGCAGGAACTCTGTGTGTCCCAATACAGCCTCCTGCACATGAGGCCTAAAATGGATAACAGAAAAATATCTGCTTCCATATATCTTATGTATAATTTTTCCAGATACTGTATATTCATGTGCAGATGTCTGAATAATATAAGAAACAGATTTTACAAGTTTTGTACTTAATTTTAATATTATTATTTTATTCATTGATATAGCACCACAGACGTTGTCATTATTCATATCGGTTACCTATCATGTTGAGGCCTTGTGCTAAAATAAAATTCAAGTTTTTCTCCATCATTCTGCTCTCAATATCCCATAATGACAAAGGGAAAACAGAATGTTAGTCATCTTTGCCAATTTATTGAAAAGGAAAAACTAAAATATTGCATTGACATAAGTATTCAGACCCTTTACTCAGCACTTAGTTGAAGCACCTTTGGCAGCGATAATGGTCACCAGTCTTCTTGGGTATGATGCCACAAGGTTTACACACCTGGATTTTGGGATTTTATGCCATTTTTCTCGGAATTTCCTCTCAAGCTCTGTCAGGTTGGATGGGGACCGTCGGTGGACAGCCATTTTCAGGTCTCTCCAGAGATGTTAGATTGGATTCAAGTCAGGGCTCTGGCTGGGCCACTCAAGGACATTCACAGAGTTGTCCTTAAAGTGGCTCTGTCACCAGATTATAAGTGCCCTATCTCCTACATAATCTGATCGGCGCTGTAATGTAGATAACAAGAGTGGTTTTTATTTTGAAAAACAATCATTTTTGAGCAAATTCTGAGCAATTTTAGGTTTATGCTAATTAGTTTCTTAATGACCAACTTGGCGTGTTTTTACTTTTGACCAACTGGGCGTTGTGAAGAGAAGTGTATGATGCTGACCAATCAGTGACCAATCAGCGTCATACACTTCTCATTGTTCCAGCCCAGCTTCTTTCACTGCACAATCACACTGTAACAATGGGCTGGAACAATGAGAATTGTATGACGCTGATTGGTCACTGATTGGTCAGCGTCATACACTTTTCTTCACATCACCCAGTTGGTAAAAAGTAAAAACACGCCCAGTTGGTCATTAAGAAACGAATTAGCATAAATCTAATATTGCTCATAACTTGCTCAAAAATGATCGTTTTTCTAAATAAAAACCACTGCTGTTATCTACATTATAGCGCCGATCACATTATGTAGGAGATAGGCCACTTATAATCTGGTGACAGAGCCTCTTTAAGCCACTCCTGTGTTGTCTTGTTGGAGGGTGAACCTTCGGCCCAGTCTGAGATACAGAGCACTCTGGATGAGGTTTTCATTAAGAATATCTCTATACTTTGATCCATTCCTCTTTCCCTCAACCCTGACCAGTCTTCCTGTCCCAGCTACTGAAAAACACCCCCACAGCATGATGCTGCCACCACCATGCTTCACTGTAGGGATGGTATTGGGCAGGTGATGAGCAGTGCCTGGTTTCCTCCAGACATGATGCTTCGAATTGAGGCCAAAAAGTTACATTTTGGCTTCATCGAACCATGGAATCTTGTTTCTCACAGTCTGAGAGTCCTTTAGGTGCTTTTTTTCCAAACACCAGGCTGACTTTCATGTGTCTATTACTGGAGGAGAGGCTTCTTTCTGACCCCTCTGCCCTAAAGCCCAGATTAGGAATAAAAAGGTATAAAATTAGTAGTTGCTCTGAGACTCTCTGTGGCGATGTTCCTCGGGGAAAATGCAAAGGCTGTTTGTGTTGTATCTGATGAAGAGCCCGGTTTGGGATCGAAGCGCGTAATCTTGTGCAGTGCAATTACTTTTTATGCAATAAAACTCTTTTATACGTGAAGACAAAAGAGCCTTTGCATTTTCCCTGAGGAACAGCGCCACAGAGAGTTTTAGAGTAACTACTAATTTGTATACCTTTTTATTCCTATTGAATTATCGGCTTCCTTCAAGAGACCCGGGAACGACTTAAGGCTGACAGTTCTATGGAGGGGATATATTGACTATAACACACGTTGAGTAGTTATGTCTCACTGCACAACTAAAAAACGTGAACATAACTACAAACAACCCCCTACCCCCCCCCCCCCAATAACACATGAAGCGCTTTTCTCTCTTTTTTCTTCTTCTCCCTATCTAATAATAAAGCCCAGATTGGTGCTGCAGTGATGGCTGACCTTCTTGCCAAGGCCCTTCTCCCCCGATTACTTAGTCTGGTGGGGTGGCTAGCTGTAGGAAGAGTTCTGGTTGTTCCAAACTTCTTCCATTTAAGAATTATGAAGGCCAATGTTCTCTTGGGAACTTTCAGTGCAGCTGAAATTTTTTTGTACCCTTCTCCAGATATGTGCCTCCACACAATCCTGTCTTTGAGCTCAGCTCTACAGGCAGTTCTTTCCTCCTTATGGCTTGGTTTTTGCTCTGATATACATTGTCAGCTGTGAGATCTTATATAGACAGGGGTGTGTCTTTCCAATCAAATTAATTTACCACAGGTTATTTTTTTTTACATTTTAGCACAAGGTCTCAACATTGCAAAAAGTGAAAGGGTCTGAAGACTTTCCAAATGCACTGTATATATTACTTGTCATTATTATAAATTATATATTTGATATAAACGACGTGTTTCCATAGAGTAAATATTTGGAATATACTTTATTTTAATATTTAAATTAAATTTAACCCCTGTTATATTGTTTCATTTTTATTTTCCTTCTGTTTTCTTTCTTGTGCCACCAGAAGTTTGTCATTGAATGAATCTGGCCCATGTTCAATATTTTACATAGATATAATAGTAGTGGAACTGTGGAATGAGTTTCCAGCGGATGTAAAAAAAACAAAAAAACATTTATATTGGCTCCAGTGATGGACATTTTGGATAGCATATGAAAAACAAAGTAGCGTTTTCTTGGATGCTCTATGGAATGCTACAGCTTCTTATATAACTCCTAGACAGGATGTGATTTGCATTGTCATGGACATTTGGTGGGTTGATCGCGGGATGCAGCAACTTCACAAAGCAGTCCGCTGTGGATATTAAAGTGTTCATAACACTCTTCACCTCTCTCTTATAGAAAAAAACACATCCACACTAAGACGCTGCAGGCAATGAATCCCTGTAAAATCCCCCTGGAATGTAATCTGCCGCTCTATACATATTGCTTTACAGAAAGGAGATACCTCAACTCTGAATTCAGTAAATGAGTCTTTTAAGCTGCAGTGTCTGGTCTACATATGATTGCAGTTAGATAGCAGCGTCTATACATGTCTTCTGGTTGGCATGAGACTTTGATCACATTATTTTTCTATTTCCCTGAAGAGCTGATAGTTTAGTTACTAAATCTAATAGATTTGTGACAGATCTGAAATGACGTTATAGTCTATGTACAATGGCCATCTTTAAAACCACCACCTCTTATTTTGACCAGTGACCACCATAGGACATCCATAGGACAATGCAACCCTTCTTTCCTAGAATGGGTGAGAAAGAGGTGGGTCGCCCTTTTCTGGGATGCAGGGATGTCAGAGCGGAACCAGCAGCTGCAGGAAGGGGGGGAGATTGACTTCTGCATGGTGTTCCCTCTGTCACGAGCAAAAATCACATTTTCGGCTAAAAGTAAAGAGTAGACTGCTCAAGTTGGAGTGCCAACCATATTTTCCTAAAGTGACTCACAAAACGTAGTATTCTAAGTAAAGGACAGACACTGTAATAAAACTATCTACATTTCTCCATTACTGATGTACGTACTAAAGCTTATAATTGTTACAGTAAATTAAATTAAAGCGTTACCTTGATTTCTTATTGCAAATGCAAATTGGTGCTTAGGACTAACTATAATAAATAATCTTTTTTCATATGAACAGCATTAGTACAACAAATTATCTGAGATACAACATTTATTGCAGAACCATAGCGTATTGTATCAGACCAGATTGAGACTTCTCTCCCTCCATTTCACATAAAACCACAGGGCATTATCAGCACTACAGCTTCCAAGTGACCTTAGCTCTGGTGCCCTTTCAAGTTTCCCTTGCAGGTCTTTAGCCAACAGCGGGCTAAATAGGGGCACACCGTACCCTTTAATTCTCCTAGCTTTCAACATTTATCCCATGATGATATTCAAATTGTCACTCATTCCACCTCACTTCACCAAGTTAGCCTGATACTCTAACCACATTCATGGAGACAAGCTCCCTGTAGTTTACTATATAAAGCCATTACTTCTCGCTTGAATTCTAAATAATACAACATTTCTAGAGGCTAAACCGGCTTATCACACCACAAAAAAGAAACATCAATTCACAGGCGTAACCTTCTGCCTTATGTACACACAGACAGGTACAGGCTTATTTACGGGGTAGTCATTTATATGAGAACAGTCGCTCTAATTCGATTTCATACAGTGCACTGCCGGTAACGCCAACATTTCTGTCTTTATTCAACAGACTGTTATTATATCCTTGTGATTGTGGCAGCACACACAATAATTTCACCGTGCAACCAGTCAAACATTGCAAAATTGGAATCTTAGACTGCCCCCAGTGTATATGTTTAGCACGGAGTGTTCCTATATGACATCAGAAGATTATTTAGTCTTTATCTACTCTTTAAATTCAAAGTTCTGATACTGCTAAATCTCTTTTAATGAGATTACATAAAGGAAAGCCTAAGGCCTCATGCACACGACCGTAGCCATGTGCACGGCCGTGATTTTCGGGTCGGCCGGCCACGGAGTGTCAGTCCGGACCGCGGAAACCATTGGATTTTCAGGGGGAATGCAGAAAATCCATGGGAGAATTCCTGCCACATTCATTCCTATGGGGCCATGCATACGACCGTGGTTTTAACGGTCCTTGCATGGCCCGGGAGCCTGGACCGCAGAAAGAACGGGCATGCCTTATTACGGCCGTGTTCTGCGGTCCAGGCTCATTGAAAATAATGGCCGCGGCCATGTGCATGGCCTGCAATTTGCGGGCGTCTCACAGCTGATAGTCCGCTGCCGGCCGACCCGAAAATCACGGCCGTGCACATGGCTACGGTCGTGTGCATGAGTCCTAACATATTAAAAAGGTTCAGCAATACTGCCCTTCCACGGGACTCACCCCCCTCTCCCTTACCACTCTGCCACATGTATTTATATATTACTTTTGTGACTTGAATCATGCAGATGGTGGTCCACTAAACAAGGGACACAATGTTTGATGAAAATGATCCTGTTGTGTTATACTGTATGTCTAGTCTCACATTTATCACTTGTAGTCGATGCTCTCCAGTATCAAGGAAGGCTGACATATTTCAATGACTGACAGTATATTCATGGTAACCATCCCCCCCCCCCCCCCCAGACCCCATGCTCACAATGCCTGAACTCAATGTCAGATACCGGTTATCCTACTAGCAAGCTTGTGCACATTTTCTTTATATAGGCCCACAGGAATAAGAAGGTGAGCGGTAATGAAGACAGCAGCAGAATTTCTTCGTAACTGAGTCACACGGGTGCTGAAGTTTAATTGCTGTTTTTTCTAATCTGAAGTAATATGGCAGCTGGCCTCGGGCCCTCCTGAAGAACTTCTTGCATTCGTTCAGTAAACAATCCTAATTTTCAGGACTTCAGAGAAGTTTAGAAGCAACACAAGACTTAAAGAAGCACTCCCATGAAAATGTTTATTGCTTTGCCCGTATGTAATGGGCATCTTGTACATGTATATGGTATGTATTTGCTCAGAATGTAAGTCTCATAGACTTACATAGAGAAACTGGCTTCCAGTCCACACATAAGACGCTATGTGAATTGGCCAGCCAGCTTAGAGATCACGTAACCGCACGGGGAAGACAAACAAAGCTTGTGTTTTGGTGAGCAAGATGCCCATTGCAAACGGGCAAAGCAATACAAATTTTCATAGGAGTGCTTCTTTAAGCAGGATAACCTGAATTGTCATTGTACCTACATATCCTCATTTTGAAAAAGGGCTACAATATTTTACATTAAAAAATTAAGATGGAAATGTTTAAAAAAATAAAAAAATTAAGGTAAATAAAATAGATTAAAGAGAATTTTCTCCTACAAGAAAAATAAATAAGTCCCAGGGTTGTTCTTTTCCGTTGAAGGGTTTGTTTAGTTTAGAAAACCCATTTTCAAATACCCTTTTAGGGAATATAAAATGTAATTGAGAGGATGTCTTCATCTATTAACCAGAGCAAGAGGGCGGCTACGAAGAGTGATTCTTATTCAGGAGAACCCAACACGTCCGTGCATAACACTGACAACGCTTTAAGTTTTTAATAATTCTATTTAAGTATTATGGCGCAAATTTCTTAAAACTGGCATTTCATACGGCAGTTTAAGCTTTCTGCTACGCTGGAGTAAGCTGCAACAGATTTATTAAGAAACTGTGGCCGTGCAACAACCATTTCCCACCCCCATCAGACATAAAATTAAAAAAAATTATACTCACCTCACCGCCCCTCTTTACTTCTCCCATCTGGGTCCCCTTAGAATCCCTCGGCATACCGCAGCTCATACAGGGTCCTGACGCTGAGCAGCGTCTGGACGTTTTACACTGTGTGAAGCAGCACTCAGGTCATTGAGTGTCTGCCCGGCGTTAGAACATTGTATGAGCCGCAGTATGCCGAGGGAGCCTGAAAGGCAGAGAGGTGAGAATACATATTTTTTTAAACTTTTTTCTTAATTTATTTTTGTATTTTCCAATGGGTATAGCCTGGTGGGGCTAGTCTGATCGGGGAAGGCATGGTACGTGGCCCGGCACGGGCCTCTACCTTGCTACGCCTGACAAAGTAAACTGGTGTAGATTTCCGC
Organism: Rhinoderma darwinii; assembly: GCF_050947455.1. NCBI lineage: Eukaryota > Metazoa > Chordata > Amphibia > Anura > Rhinodermatidae > Rhinoderma > Rhinoderma darwinii. Next base: position 93,526,025 of record NC_134691.1, read on the forward strand.
TATAATTTACGCCAGTTTTATGGCATAAATTATGTTGAATTTTCGGGCCCTGCCCATTTTGGCACAACATACAAGGTTGGCGTAAAATGCTAAAAGTCACAATTTTCAACACAAACTGTGACTTTTGGGTCCTTTTCTGGCATAGAAAGGTTGATTAATTCCCTCTAGATCATTTTCTTGAAAAGTTGTTAGATATCTAGTATGGTCACCATTATGCCTAGCATGAGATTGTTATTTAGCTTCCCAAGACTCCTGATCTGCCTTGGCATTCGGGGATAGTGAGAGATGTATTAATGGATAACTAGGCAGATTTGTCATTCTGGAGTATGAGAAAGGTGGATGATGTAATGGTACCATATTAAATGTCATCCAGCTTTCCCAAATCAATGGATATAACTAGGGAATAGCTGAATGGGTTTTCACGAGGGAGAAGTTGGCACTACTTTAGGGAGACCATATCACTGACACTAGCAGAGTTAATCAGGGGTTCCATTTCCACTTTTGGGTGGTGCTCAGCACAATGAAATAGTATCATGTATTTGAAAACAGAGCAGGAAGATAGAGGATGCGGCACTCACCCAGATGGTAAAATGTTTCTTCTTTATTGTGCCAAAACAAGGAACTCTTTCCAGGGAGGACATAGCAGACAGCACAGAGGTTACAGCATGTTTCACGCTTGTGATAACTCTACAGAAGACGTTTTCACAGGGTCATCATTTTATTTTAAATTAAATAGAGGAAGAAAAAGTACACAAAGCGCACATAGTGCATCAACCGGTAAAGAAAGATAAAAATAATTAGGTGATGAGTCGCGCTGACCTGGTGTTGTTGTGCTGGGAGCACAACATCCATATGCGTATTTCTCCAAAAGCCTGGGTTCCGTGCTGGATCGTAGTGTCCAGATGTTGTATATAGAGAGAAGGTATCAGGAAAAAAATGCGGATTGCCCCCCTGGCGCTGCTGGGTTTAGTCAGTAATTTTTACTAAGAAACTGGTACTCAAGCGATATATTTTCATAGAATTTATTATGTAGGTATGCGACGCATTTTGAAGCTGGACCGGCTTCTTCATCAGGCAAAATACAAAAATATGTATTTAGCCTGATGAAGAAGCTGGTCCGGCTTCAAAACGCGTCGCATACCTATATAATAAATACTATAAAAATTTGAGTACCAGCTTCTTGGTAAAAATGACTGACTAAACCCAGCAGTGCCAGGGGGACAATCCGCATTTTTTCCTGATACATTCTCTCTATCATTTTATTTTAGACTTTTTCATTGTGTCATAATCTAAAATGTTCCATTTTGAATATCTTGGGCTACATCTGTAGAATTACAGTGGTACCATCAAGAAACAGTTCTCTGTAATAACTATTGAGCCCAGAAAGTCCAGTCACTGAGTATTGTGCTGACACATGCTGTAAAAGAAGCCTACAATTTACGGATCCTCTGTCACAGTTTGTTGCTACGGTGACAGAATCCGGAGACAAGAACGCTGCATTATCTTAGACATGTTCTTCACAGTTTGATCATATGAAGGTTTCCCCGACTGGTGGATGTGTGGCTTATAAGTCTTTATTAGTGGCTAGATGAATAACATGGCAGTATTAGTGCATCACATATAAGTAATTTATTTAACAAAGCATTGTCTGATTTTTTATATGCAGCTTTCACTCAGTCTTTGATCATGACTCGTTTTGGGATTTTACATTAAGAACCAGACAATGATTTAATGTGTATGGGGGGCTCCCAACCCTCCCCGATGGCAGACGTCGGGGAAAAGAAGGACCGGATTTGTTGGTCGTTAAAGCGTGCCACCAATTATACGCTCTTAATAGATTTGGTGCATTTTCCGCCAAGTTAAATTAGTTTAAGACTGGCGTTTAACTCACCAGTCTTGATCTATCCCCCCCAATCACTTTTACTCTTAGACTTGTTTTGTATTGTACTCAATTTTGGATTGACTTGATAAGAGATCAGCCTCCTCCTGTCAGCTCTGTTAGTAGCATTTTATTTTATATTTAATATGTTAGAGGAGTATTGTTTTAGTGACTAACCAGATGGAGCTTATGAGACAACAAGAACCTATCTCCGATTATGAATCCAGAACTTACAAATGGTCACAGGCGTCAGGCTAGCAGACATTACTAATGAACACAATGGATCTGCAGGGTCCAGCTCCCTCATTACCATCTGGTACATTAAATGTTACTAAATAAAACTTCTTCCCTGTTTGGGAGTCCTGGAAAACAGTCAGTGAGGCGGCAGCTTACCATTTATTCCAAAGACTAATATTCCATCTTCTGTTATGGAGATAATGTATGGGAATAATATTTTATTACTTTATATATTCTTGATAGTTTTACAGATATGTCTTACTAAGTCCTCTGCCTAATACCAGCTTTGCAATGCTCTTCCAAACTATGTAAAAAAAATAATTTTTTTTTTTTAGATATCTGGGCACCAGCACCATCTTCCTCTTTTGACCATCGAGGTAGGCACCATGAATGAGTCTTTCTTAAGGGAAAATGCTTGTATTGTCTGTGCCATCAAGTAAAGCTGGGAGGGAAAAGCTCCCCGGCAGCTCTACCTTGTCTGTTTTTAGCTGTGTGAAATTCTCTCATGTGCTGAAACTCCTATAAAAAGTGCATAGTAATCAGATCAGCAGCGTCACAGTAATAATCAAGTCATGACCTGTCCTTATTCCCTCTAGGAGCGCAGTCACATCTCTCATACAAAGCTGGGGGAAAAAGACTTTAAAGCGAAAATCCATATATTGTGCCGATCTGTCTATGCTGTACCCTCATCTCGTTCTACATAGTGTATCACAACTATATAGGCTGTCATGTATACATGCATGAGTAAAAAACACAAGGACTCCCCGTGACTGACATCCCCAAGGGCCAAGCTTGGGGACCAAAGGTCAACATGATATATATTGCACTTAGTGGTCTATTATGAGCTTTATGCCTCTTTATCCAAAATATCCACCTCAATTATATATATATAATGAATGAGACCATATACTGTATGCATCTAAAGCTTTCCTGGTGGTCTTGTTCACGTGATATACTACTGTTATAAATCATGGCTGGCACAGTATTAAGTAGGTCATCAACCCCTTGTTGAATGCTCTGTTAGGGCATAGTGGTGTTACCTTATCTGGACCCCCCTTTAAAATCAGGTTCGATTATTTCATACCCAATTTTATTGTCTTCATCTCCGAGATAAGCAGCCATAGAGGTGTATGGCAGCCACTTATTCCTCCATATTGAATGTCAAGGAGCGGCCGCACTGCCGACTACAGGACATAAGGGGAGGCCGCCATGACAGGATAGGAGGTAGTGGGAAGTAAAGGGTTAATAGGTATAACGGTAGTTAAGGGAGGGATGCATAAGCGTAGTTAGGGGAGGGGCTCGGAGGGAGGAGGGGGTGAGAGTAACGGCTTCCCGCTGTTTTCCTCAGTGCGAGGGAGACAGCGAGAAGAACAACATCATAAGCAGTGAGCTGTTCCTTTGTATTTTTTACTTACCTGGGCGGTTGATGGCGTCTTTCGAGGGTCTGGTGGAGCGGCTCCGGGTGGCAGCGGAGTCACATGAGGACGGCTGGTTCGAGAAACAGGTGACAAGGCTGGTGGGGCTGGCGGCGCCCCAGGCAGCAGGGCCCCGGCGCTCGCATCGCGCGGTGTCCAGAGAGGGGGGAGGGACGGATCCCCTGCACTCGTCTCCCTCGTTGTCAGCTGCTGCAGTGCTGGACTTAGATGTGGGCAGCCCGCTGCTGTTCACGACTCCGGTTAGTGGGGGAAGTGATGCGGTTTCTGCAGAGGGGGTGACTGCTCGCAGGTCTAGGCGTACCCGCCCGCCGGCGAGACTTAGCCCGGAGGAAATCCCGCGGGCACGGCGCCGCCGGGGAAGCCCCTCCAGGGTCGCTGCAGGCCGGTCTCCAGGGAGAGCGGCATCCCCTAGGAGGTCCCGGCCTGGCAGAAATCCCCAGCCGCGGCGGTGCTTGGGGGTGAGGGGGGGGGGCTGCTCCCAATTTTCCAAATACCCCCCCTCCGTCGGGGGTGATACAGGAGATGGGCACGTCGGCAGCCCCGCATGATGAAGAGCCAATCAGGGGGCTGGCTGCTACGAGGTTGTCTGCAGGGAGGATGGAGAGTCCTGTGGGAGGTGGAGTGCGGTCAGAGGTCTGGGTTCCGCGGATCGGGCAACAGGCGGTTGGCCCTCTCAGCATCAGGGCTCCAATGGAGGCCGGCCCTGCGGGACAATCGGGAAGAGGATCTCCGTGCCCTCACTGTGTGTGTGGGCAGCGGTCGCAGTTGACGAGGGATTTGGAAGAGGGAGAAGTCAGAGAGCATCAGCGTGGTCAAGTTAGTCCGGCTGGCGGGATCACAGCGCCTGAGCAGCCAGGTGGGTGTTCATCTTCTATCTCTGTTCATACTGCTGGTTTGTCGGGGGGTGCGAGGGTCGTGTCGAGCAGCGCGGCCGATGGCGGGCCTTCTGGGGGGAATGTTAGTGGTTTCGCGGATTTAGTAGGTTGTTTGCGCGAGCTGGTGAATAAGTTAGATAAGTCACAGGCGTCGGTATCGGCGGGAGTGGCTCCGGTGGCGGTTTGGGGGATGGCAGCGCTGGGGGGGGGCAGCCACTGGTGGGGTTGCAAGCTGGGGGCTCCGGGGGGGCTGTAGCGGTGTCGGTACAGACGGAGGGGGCACAAGAAGGCGATAGAGTACGGTTGGACGATAGAGCGCGGGGTGAAGTCTATGTGTGTTTCGAGGGTCCGTTGGGGGCGCATTTAAAACAGGAGGTTCGCGAGCGCATTTGGAAGGACGAATATGTGGAAATATTTTCTCTCCTTCCTTTGGCGAAATTTAATTTGGATAAAGGAAAAAGGGACGAGAGTAAAAAGGAGGAGGAGGAACGGCGGCGTTATCGTCTTATTCCACAAACGTTTGTGAACTGGCTTCAGGCGTTTGCAATATTGGCTAGTGTGGTGGGGGAAAAAGCTCCAGAACATTGCTCTGCCCTTTTCTGTTACATGGACGCTATTGGGGAGGCGCATCGGGTTTATGGCGGTATGGCATGGTTGCGTTACGATGAGCAGTTTCGGCAGTGGAAGGCGGTGCGACCCAGCATTAGATGGGATCAGAAGGACATCGCGTTGTGGTTGCGGGTGACTGCTCCGGTTAAGCCGGGACAGTCCTTTCCAGGGAGCGGGGGATCTGCAGGGCAGGTCGGACAGTCTGGTCAGAGTTCCGGTTCGAAACTTGGTTTCTGTTGGCAATTTAACGACGACCAATGTAAATTTGGGGCCACGTGCAAGTTCAAGCACGTGTGTTCCCATTGCAGCGGGACGTCTCATGGTGCGTCAAAATGCTTACGAAAAGGAAAAAGGGGAGGGGTTTTTCGGGGGGGGGGGCAGCTGGTCAAGGGAGTGACGCCGGTGAGGTTAGCAAGGATGGCCCCCTTTCTAAGTAATTATCCGGATAGGGCTGGGGCAAAGTTGATTGAGGACGGTTTTAGTTGTGGTTTTGTGATTCCTGCTCCCCCGTATGACATTCCGGTCACTCGTAGGAATCTTAGGTCCGCGTATCAACACGCAGGGGTGGTCACCGAGAAATTGCGGAAGGAGGTTAGTTTGGGCCGCATGGCGGGTCCTTTTGTAGAACCCCCGGTGGATGACTTGGTGGTGTCTCCATTGGGGGTTGTGCCTAAGCGTGAGCCTAACAAGTTTCGTTTGATACACCATTTGTCCTTTCCCCGGGGTGCATCGGTGAACGATGGAATCGATCCAGAGTTGTGTTCAGTGGTGTACGCGTCTTTTGATAAGGCAGTGGTGTTGGTTAGGGAAGCGGGGGAAGGTGCCTTGCTGGCGAAAACGGATATTGAAGCGGCGTTTCGGTTACTGCCGGTTCATCCAATGAGCCAACGGTTGTTGGGTTGTTTTTGGGAAGGGGAATTTTTTGTGGATCGTTGTTTGCCGATGGGTTGTTCTTTGTCGTGCGCGTATTTTGAGGCATTTAGTTCGTTTTTGGAATGGGTAATATGGGAGGTCGCAGGTGTGAAGTCTGTCATTCATTACCTGGATGATTTTTTGTGTGTTGGCCCGGGTGGTTCAACCGTGTGCGCAAATATTTTGTATGCCTTACAGGGGGTCATGAGGGACTTTGGAGTCCCGTTGGCTCCGGACAAGACGGAGGGTCCGGTTACTGTTATTCATTTTCTAGGTATAGAAATTGACTCGGTCTTGATGGAATGTAGACTACCTGAAGACAAATTGACAGGGCTTCGGTTGGAAGTTCAGGCATTGGCTCGGCTTAAAAAGGTTACGTTGCGTAGTTTGCAATCAGTATTGGGGAAGTTAAACTTCGCGTGTCGGATCATGCCCATGGGCAGAGTGTTTAGTAGGCGGCTGGCGGCGGCGACAGCCGGGGTGTTGGCACCGCATCATTTTGTGAGATTGAGTGGTGAGCACCGGGCGGATTTGGGCGTGTGGCATCAGTTTTGGGGCTATGGATTCAGTGGATTTAGATTTGTTTACGGAGGCGGCTGGAGGGGGCGGATTTGGAGCTTATTGTGGGGGCCAGTGGTGCGCCGGAGGGTGGCCAGATACCTGGGTTGACAACGGTTTGACGAAAAACTTGGCCTTACTCGAGCTGTTCCCTATTGTGGTCGCGGTGACCATTTGGGGGGACAGGCTCAGGAACAAGAAGATTCGTTTTCACTGTGATAACTTAGGGGTGGTATTGGCTATCAATAATATCTCGGCGTCATCTCCTCCAGTGGTGCAACTGTTACGGCACTTGGTGCTAGTATGTTTGTCCTTAAATGCTTGGGTGGTGGCGGTGCATGTTCCAGGGATTGAAAATTGTGTTGCTGATGACCTTTCTCGCTCGCAGTGGGACCGTTTTCGTCAGCTGGCGTCGGGAGCGGATCGGATCGGCATGGTTTGTCCGGATCATCTCTGGGAGTTGGTTTCGCTGCGGCAGAAGCATTGATCGAGCGATCTCTGGCGAGCTCTACGTGGGCATCATACAGGGCTGGCTGGGCTCAATGGGAGCTTTGGCTGAGATCCCTAGGTGACGTCCGGTCTGACCGGGACAGACTGGTGGCTTTGTTGTACTGGTTGGGGGACGCGTATGAGTCAGGTGTGTCTGTATCCAAAGTGAACAAGTTTGTGTCCGCAGTGGCGTTTGGTTTGAAACTGCATGGATTGGTGGATGTGACTAAAGAGTTTTTAGCGGTACAAGCTTTGAAAGGGGTTCGCAGGGGGAGAGTGTCGGTGGATCGGCGGCGGCCGGTTTATTTTCAGATTCTTTGCCTGCTGGGATCGGCGGTGGAAGGGGTTTGTAGTTCGGGTTTTGAAGTCCGATTGTTTCGCCTGGCCTTTTCGTTAGCCTTTTTCGGGGCGTTTAGAATTGGCGAACTGGTGTCGCCAAGTGTTTCACGGGCGGGCGGTATAGCTTTGGATGATGTGGAATTGTTCGGTGACAGGGTGGAGATTGTGCTGCGTAGGTCAAAAACTGACATAACGGGCAAGGGTAGGCGGATAGTGTTGTTCGCTTTAGAGGGTTCGGTGATGTGCCCGGTACATTGTGTGGCTGCGTTTGGGGGGAAAAGGGGGTTGACGGGGGTTCCGTTGTTACGACATGAGGACGGGTCGTTTCTATCTAGATTCCAGTTTAGTGCGGTGTTCAAGCGCTGTTTGATTGCAATCGGGGTTCAGGAGACTGAGTATTCCTCACATTCATTTCGAATTGGCGCGGCGACGGAGGCGGTGAGATGGGGGTTGGATGAGGCGGGGGTGAGGCGCATCGGGAGGTGGGAGTCTAACCGTTTTCGTACCTACGTGCGCCCTCATCTGCTTTAACAGGGCTCAATTATTACTAAAGTGGAGGTGTGAGTCAGAAAATGGAGTGCGGATGGGATTGTAAGATGTGTGTTTTCTCTTTTTTCAGGTTTACGCCCTTGTCTGGTCTGGATCTTGGGGCATTCTTTTGTTTACTGGGGCGCTCTGAGGGCAGATGTTCGTCCTGATGGCCGCCAACTGAGGGTTCCGCGGGAAGAGGCTGTCCTGCACTGGTTGGGTTTTAGGGGAATGGTCTGGGCTAGGGTGGTACAGGAAGTACAAATATATACCCAGTTAGACCGGGTTCCCGACATTTTAGTGTTGCATGTGGGGGGAAATGATTTAGGAGTGCGCCCTTTTCGTGATCTGATTAGGGACATTAAGCACGATTTGTTGTGCTTATGGGCATTGCACCCGAGATTATTGATAGTCTGGTCGGACATTGTGCCGAGAAAGTCGTGGCGTTTGACTCGATTGGTTGAAAGGTTGAATAAGGCCAGAATAAAAGTTTAATAGGGCGGTGTCAGCTTTTGTGGCAAAGCATTTTGGAGTGGTGGTCAGGCACAGGGACCTGGAAGCCGGTGTGGGGTGTTACTGGAGACATGATGGGGTGCACCTGAATGAGGTTGGGATGGATATATGGAGTTTGGCCCTGGCAGAAGGAATCGAAAGAGGGGTGTTGGTGTGGAGGAGCTCATAGGCTTGAGGTGGTCAAGGCCCATTTCGCAGTGGCGTGGGGAGTCCTTGAGGTTGGTCAGTAAAACTGGTGGGGGAGGTCGCATCAGGGGTATGCGTCCCCCAAAATATGTGGAAGGCTTCTTAGGGTGTTACCCCTTTGAAGTGCTTTATGGAAAAAGCCATCTGCAAGTGAGCGGTGCTTTCGAGCCGGGTTACGGCTGTAGGTAAAAACAAGTGGTGGTGGCAGATGGCTAGTTGGTTTAGATTTGGCGGTAACCTCAAGGGCTTCCCTGGTCATGTTGTTATTTATGTTGACCCTGTTAAGGGTTTTTTGTGATGTGTTTTTGGAAGAATTCCAATTCTGGGGAATTCTTGGGTGTTTTTTAATATTTGGGTTATAAAATTTTATTTGCATAAAATTTATAATAAACGGCTGCTGTGGCCATTAAAATCCAACCTCGGTGTCATGTGTTTTATTCTGGAGGCTAAAGAAGGTACGGTTCACTCTACTCTACTTATCCAAGTCATGTACATGCGAATATGGGGGATGGGTGGTTTTAATTACCAAATAAAAAATCTTTTGTTCCCTTTTAATCATCTAGATCCCTAGTTTTAAAGGACTTAAGAGCACAGTTATTTATTGTACTTACTCTTAATACTTTATCCCAATGTCTTTAATGGTACATTTGGCAGGACAGTGAAGGTTATTTGGTTTGCATTTGAAGAGTGGTACATGGGCATTTGACATTGGCCAATTGTACAAACATGAAATAAATTCTTAAAAAAAGGGAGCAAGTATTCTGTAATTTAATGTTCTCCGTTATCTACTTAGAGATCTAGTGAAGTATAAACGTCTATTGCTATCATTGCATACGGTCGCTGCTCTTCAATAATTGGTCGTTTTGCACCTTTTGCAAATATTTAGAGTGCTTGTAAAATATCTGTTACTGTTCTCTGTTTGTTGCCGCACAATATCTGTTGGTTCTCCCTTCTCAAATACATGAAGCAAGAACATGCATTTCTGGACACAGATTAAGGATCTATTTAGTGCTAGGTAAAATTTAAAAGAATGACTTCATGAATAAAAAAAACCTTGCAGTATATGGCCACGTTCAGACGTGGCAGAAATTTGCTGCTGCAGATTTTGCCGCAAATTCGCGGCAATTACACCACGAATATGCAGAAAAATTTGCATATTCGACAGGTAATTCAGACGTTGCGGATATCACAACAGACTTGCTGCAGATTTTAGCCTTTGCATTGCAAAGGCTGAAATACGTAGTGAAAATTTCGCTGCTACTCCGCTGGTGGCCAAGCATTTTGCGGAATGAAAATTCTGCACCGCAGCCTATTTTCCGCAGCAACTTTTTCCACAACGTCTTCACTAAGTTACCTAAAAAGCCATAGAAAGTACCCACTGTGGACTGTCTGCAGCGGAATTACACAGCAATTCCGCCACGTCTGAACGTGCCATAAATCCTCTGTTGACAAGTTTTTATTTTCATCTATTTGTTAGTTAATCTGTGTCTGGGAAAGCTGTGTCATCTCCCTGCTGCGATTCCAGCTCCTACAGGGGTTGTTATCCAGGTTTACTATAGTCTAGACTTGCGAGTCTGCCTACCTGTGCAGTGATATTGGCCCAGGAGATGTATCACTGCATAACTAGGCACATTTGGCATTCGGGACTCTAGGAAAATTGGGTGATGACCCCTATGGTAATTGTATAAGCGGCTATGTTAGTTGTTACCCTGCTTTCCCAAAAATAGATATAACTAAGCAACAACTAAATCGTTTTTTTTAATGGTAGTATTGGGAAAATGTTTTTTTTTTTTTTATTGTATGAAGCAGAGTTCTTTTTGGGTAACCTTCACTTGTATGTTAGGGAACTATATTATCAGAAATTTTCTAGTGTACCTCTATAATCCAGATCACCCCCTTTAGGAATGGGATCAAACTTTTAACAGTGGAGAGAAGCTAGAGGGAAATGAAATCCCCTGCAGCGGCTCTCTATGTGCCCTCTGCAGAATCCAGGCCTTGCCTACTGTGCCTGTAATCTGTCACTGAAGAGAAAGGGGGCGCTGTTGTGATGGTTTCCTTATTATTGGAATTTGTTTAATCATAAAGTGAAATCACTCGTATAACAGAATTATATGATTAACGTTATTTTATTTAAGAGCGTAAAATACTTTTGAAACAAACTCAATAAACCATATTTGGCTAATAATATAGTAATCATAAATGACAGTGAAATGTTTCTCCGGTGACCCAAAGTCCTTACGGCTAGGTCGCAGTGTAGGTGTTGCGTTATTTAAATAATGCAGTCTCCGAGGCCCATTTAACAGATTACGTGATGTTTTCCCTCTCCATCTGTGACTTTTCAGCATGTCACAAAAGCACAAAACACTTAACTATCGGTATTATTGAAGCAGCTATGTTTACCTCTCAACTTCAAGGTATAAAGCCCCATCTATTTCTAGAGCCACCTCAATAAGGACCATTTATTATTCTGTATTGTATGCTTTATCTAATCTTGGTGTTAATTATCTTTTACTGCATTGAAAAAAATATTGAATCACTTTTCCATAATACTCGCGGCTGACTTCTTACGATCATTAGGAATAAAATGACTACAATATTTTCAAGGTACCAAATGTTCCTTCAACAAGTAAGCAGAAGGGATTGCTATGTACTAAATAAAGGAGCTAGCTGTGAAAAAAAAAAAAGATTTTTAAATCATTATAAAACTGAAAACTTAGGGATCAGGTATCAGATTCCTGATTATCGATGTTGGCATGGAAACTCTCCAATTAAATAAATGGGAGTAAGAAAACTACTAGTAAGATTACTCAGGTTTCTTTAGGCCCCTTTATTTTAATGGAGAGAAACCATGCGTGTGTGACCATGTCTCCAATAGAAGCAAGAACAGGACATGCTTCTCTGTAGGATTAGTTCTTTGTTTGGTCCTATATGCTAGACCCCCACTAATCGGATTTTTATGATATAAAAGACTGAAGAGTCATATAAGTGGTTGCTTGGAATAAAGCAATTTCCACAGAAATCCTCCTTCAACTAGTAATAAAATACAAGGGAGAATTTATCAAGAGGTTTACGGAACTTTATTGGCATTAAAACGTTTTGGCGCGTGCCTGTTTTGCACAAATATTTGCAACTGTTTTTCAAAAAGTTAGGTGGGACTTAGCTGAAGGGTAATTTACTCCAGAAATGCCAGAAATTATAGCGGAAATCTATGCCGGCTCGTAACTGCCAAGATGCAACAAATTTATTAGGAGGTAGGTAGGTACCTTTAATAAATTTGTAGCATCTTTCTCCAGCAGCCTTCTGTCTAGGACTGGTGTATGAAATGCCAGTCTTAGTAAATCTGGGCCACATTTTCCTGAATAACATAGGAGAACATGAGAACATCTTGATTCGTGAAGCATACAGAGCATTATTTTCATATAAATGTTAGAAGTAAGTAGGACCATGGGTCCTATAATCTTCCTATTGTGTCCATACTGCCATGTATACTTTGGAGGAATGAGCAGATAAGCACTAGTTGGGACCTGACAAGTGACGAGACATAAAGGCCTCCCTACTTCAGGCTACATTCACATGACTGTGACAGATTTACGCCCGTAAAAATCGTGCGGAAATCTGTCCGTGTGCGTTGCGAGTACCGTTGCGAGTATGCATCAGTGTGCTTTGCGAGTACCATGCGTTTTACCCCGCACTTGCAAGCACTTCTTTTTTTTCAATGTATTTGATGCATAAAACACGTATGTGTATCAGTGTGCGGTCTGTGGTTTTCATGCCCTCATTGACTCCAGTGGGCGGCTAGCTGCGTGAAAACGCACCAATATAGGACATGCAGCGAGTTTCACGCAACGGACACTCGCTGTGTGAAAACTCACGCATGTGTGAATAGTCCCATTGAAATCAATGGGTCCGTGTGCTGTGTGATGTTTCTATGTACAGCACACGGACGAGATTCACGCACGTCTGAATGAGCCCTTCATCAGTGAACCCCCATGTGAAGCTGTCAGTGTTGCTGTTGCCGTCTACTGCACTGATATCTTAATGAGTGTTAAGGTTCATTTACATTAGGTGACGCCGGATGCTGAGTCCTAGTCTGGTGGCACAAGGTAGTCTCAGCACCTGAATATAAATATTACAAATATTATTATTGCTGTGACTTTTTTTCATTAAAACCTCATGTTCACAAAGCCATAATGCAGTCCCTGTTCCTCTGTGTGGTACCGCCATGAGGTAAAAAAATAAATTTCTGGGGTAGAATGCCTCTGAAACCTCAGTGCGCTTCCATGTGAATATTGGAGGTACATGTAAGTGCGATAGATCCCATAAAATTCTATGGGCCCTGTATTTGGGATCCGTATTATACAGCTCTTGAATATGTTGTGTGCATGACAACTAAAATTTACCAAGATATCGAATTGCCTGACCATATCTTATATTATTAAATTATCCATTGATAAGCGTCCTTGTCCCCAATGTGGCCCACACTGTCATTTTCCTATCTCAATGAACCTTTTAGTATGTTTTTGCTTATTGTATAGATAAAGCACTTGATAAATATGTAGTAATAAATTATGAATGATGTATTAATGTTCACAGAAAATGAAATACAGTAAATGCAAAGTAACAGTTTCAAAATTCATCCTAGTCTTTACGGTTGTAACAATCGTCCCCTAAGTCCTTACAGGACGTGAATGCACATATATCCAGCCTGCAAGAGAATTTCTCCCTTGTTTTTTTTATACTGTACTGTTTTTCTTTTCAAGTCATTACTAGGTCACACTCACTCACTGAAATAAGAACTTGTATTATCTGAGTGTCACGAATCACCCCATGGACTCAGGGCTCAGATGTAAACTGAATACCAATAGGCTTTAGGTCCCCACCGGCAAACATGGCACAGTTGTCAGTTTCATAGTGTTGATCGGTGGTATTATTTGTGCTGTTTTTCTTCCATGAGCAGCTTTCCACCCCCTAAAAACACGAAAGCATGAGTATATCTAAGACTCGTCCTCGTCTGTCAAGTTATTAACAATTGTATTCACTTGTGTCTTTGTTTTTTATTGTTATGGTTCTCGGAACGTGGTATCCGATATGACAAATCATCCTAGTTATGCAGTGAAATGGGGCAGGGGATATATTCATGAGTCTGAGAAATCTGGGTGACGGGTATTGTGGGAGATGAAATTATAATCAACCATATTGTTTGTCATCCATCTTTCCCAGAAACAGATATAACTAAGAAATGTAACTAGACTGACAGCTCAAGCCAGCCAGATCAATCCGACCTTATAAGCACACGTTTTCCTCAAGATTAGGCCTTGTTCAGTCAGTGCAGATTTGCTGCAGATTTTGCATGTATTTTTTAAGCCAAAACCAGGAACAGAAACTAAACAGAAGAAATATATCAAGGAAGGCCTTATAGGTCTGCTAAATTCCATTCTGGTTTTCACTTAAAAAATACATGCAAAATCTGCATCGTGTGAACCAGGAATAACAATTTTAGGTTTCATTGAAGAACATACTGTATCAATGATTGTGTCATCAATACACAGGATTACCTATTATACTGATGGATTAGGGACCAATTGAAAGCAAAGCCCCAAAATGACAACTTTGGCAAAAAGCATAATTTTTCTATAATGCATGTCATACTTTGTTATTCGTCTTGTAATAAATGGGTTAAATGATATCTCTGGGCCATTTGCCTTCTGCATCCTCTCCTTTACTCTACACTAATTCTACCCCCGTCCTCGCAACTGACATCTGGTGCTAGGAAGCTGTGGTCACTAGGACGGGCCTGCTGATAGCTCAGGCTGCAGTCTTATTGCTTTATGCCATCTATGCATGTTTCCCAGTGCCATAACTACAAAAACAGAGTAAATACACAGAATTCCGTAGATAATATTCACTATTTAGATTCAGAAGTATCTTTCGCAATACCGCATGATTTCTGTGCTCTGTTTTTGCAATTGTCCCATAAAACAGCACTGCTTTTTCTCTTCACTGCTCTTCTAGGCCTTGATCACGGAACGTAGATTTATTTTTTTTGTAAGCCAAAACCAGGAGTGGAGCGTTAACAGCGGAAACATTATACTTCTCCTCCACTTTTTATCCACTCCCAGGTATGGCCAATATCATGGCACCAAAATTGCTCTTAAATGGTTAGGGTACATTCACTGTGCTGCAAAAATTGTAGCATTGCACATTTTACATACATGCGTTTTTTGCCAAGATTATGGTCACGGTTTTAAAATGTTCTGGGAACATTTTCCAGGGCTTGTGTTACATGCAGTTTTATTGAAGTCAATGGGAAACACGGCAGAAACACTGACAAAATAGAAGACAAAATCTTTTATGAAATGTACGATTCTCCTGACCTCAAATGAAATCTCGAGTAGATAGAAATATGACTTCTGAACGTGCTCCACTAATGGCCGTTTAAGGCTATGTTCACACGGAGTATTTTGGGGGAGGAATATGTGCCTCAAAATTCCGTTTGGAACTTTGAGGCAGATTTTCCTCTCCCTTCACGCCGATTTTCCCGCCGTTTTTCGCCCGTGGCCATTGAGCGCCGCGGGCATAAAACAGCGCGAAATACGCTTTCTCTGCCTCCCATTGAAGTCAATGGGAGGTCAGAGGCGGAAGCGCCCGAAGATAGGGCATGTCGCTTCTTTTTCCCGCGAGGCAGCTTTACTGCTCGCGGGAAAAAGACGCCGACGCCTCCCATTGAAATCAATGGGAGGCGTTCTCGGGCCGTTTTTGCCGAGTTTTGCGACGCGGTTTCCGTGTCAAAAAACTCGGCAAAATACCCCGTGTGAACATAGCCTTAATATGGATCCGTGTTTCTATTAAAGTGGTTTTCGTCTTTGGGCAATTCCTTTTTGTTAGAAGGGTACCCTGACAAAAAGTTCATCACAAGGTGTCTGTTGGGACCCCAAGGGATCATTTGTAATCCTTGGGAGAACTCAGCAGCAAATATTCAAATCCTCTGCAGAAATAAAGCATGACGCAGTTCTCATTGAAATCAATGGGCTGCCCGTGTAATGCACAGACTTACATGGACAATGTGCTGGGTCCTTCAGAGTGAGAGACTATCTTTGGGGCCCCTCTCAGCTCTGGCTAATAGATGAGGGTACTGAAAAGGGGACCCCTGTCTATAAACTCAGAGTTCCCGAATAGGGTATTTGAAAATAAGCTCAGCGGTTTGTGCTCAAGACATCTCATGCCTTAATGCCCTATTACACGGGCCAATGATCGGGCAAACGAGTGTTCATATGAATGCTCATTCCTGATCATTGCCTTTTGTAATCAGGGTAATGATCAGCCTATAAACGAGCCAACGCTCGTTCATCAGCTGATTCGCTCTTTTATACAGAATTAAAAGTCACCATTGTCGGCAGCACATCTCCCTGTGTAATCATGATGAAAATGTACGGGGGCGAGCGATCGGAGTAACAATGGCTCGTCAATATACATAAGCAATCATTTCTCTGCGTGAAAGGAACAAACAAGCACCGTTCAACGTGCTGTCTCGTTGACCGGCGCTCGTTTACACAGCCCACGTTGGGCCGTGTAATAGGACCCTTAGTTTTTTACACTAGATGAAGCTACTTTCTGTCAGCCATATTTGCAACCGCCGAGCTGGCCCAGCAAAGAGCCTTCATGTCTGTATGTAATCATTCCTGATATCCTTCCATCAGCTCTCCCTGGTAACCAATCATTGTTAGCCAACTCTCCTATCTCTTGCAGAGTCATGCCTAAATATATCTATTCCTATTTACTACAGGGATAAGATCATTCGCAGAGAAGCCCAGTCCACAGTGTGGACCAATGCAAGATACCATAAATAGGGGTGTACAGTATATGGTGTATATCAGTGGTCTGCAACTTGGGACTTTTCAGCTGTCCATAAGCATTTACATAGTAAATATATATATAAACCACATAAATAATGAATGTAAGCATTGAAAGCACTCACTGAATAAAATATAACCAGGCATTGATAACTCCCCGGTGAATTTTTTGGCAGCTAAGCATGCTGGACAATGTAGTTTAATGATCTTTTATGTGTTTCCCAAATGCAGTCAAACACACTGTATGATTCCTCACAACTACACTGCTGCCTGTACAACCTCACATTTCATTAGACAGAAGTAATGCGTCCCCTGTAACCGGAAAATGGCCACGTAACATTTCAATTCCCGAGTAGTTCGTTTTGAGTAGAGAGGCCTCTTAATAACATATATTTACAGATGAAGCAGTGCTGAGTTTGTCACTTTGTATACATCACCATTATCACAGTGTTATATCAGTAGTTTTACAGAGAACATGGGATAAAACCACTGCATTGTGTCAAAGCTGGCCATACACATAAGATAGCTGTCGGCTGAATGATCACTTGGCCAACAGACATGTATTGTTGACTCTGGCAAGTGTGCATTACTATAGGATAAGTAAGTAGCTGCCAGACACCTTTATTTCCAAGGGAAACAAAGAATGGGTTGTGTTATAATGCAACCTGTCTGACCCTCGTCGACTGGTTGGTGGATCCCATAGAATCAGAGGGACCCACCAACATATATCGAATGTGTATGGCCAGCTTGACTCAAAGTTAGCACAAAAGAAGCTCTGCTACATCTGTACATTGACCCCTTTAAATTACCTTTGAGGTCTTCAACTTTAGTTATTCCTGTTATTGCCATCTACTTATTGGTAGCACCAAGTATTAATATTCATTTTCCCCTTCTCCTGCCTGTGTATATACAATTTAGCACCAGCGTAGAGCTCTGCTTTGTAGCCGCTCTCGGTCTTTTATCTTGAGCAATGAGAGGTAAACCACTGCTGTGCGCTTCTTTTTCTTACATGACCGCACAACTGTGTGTCAGGACTGCTCCTCTGAAATGTGTGACTGAGCCCTGGCCTCTGGATTCCCTGCTGCACGGCTATTGAGCTGCTTCCCTCTGCTGCCCATATTGTAGCGTTGCTCTCTGGGATATTTTTAGCCTAATGGGACGCTCTTTCAGTGGTCCTGTCTGGAAGAAGATGTGGATTTGACAATATATGGCTATTTTATATTATTTTCCATTAGCGGCTGTAGTCATTTTCACAGTATGTATGATTATTTTTATCATTAGGTTTTATGTTATTAAAAGATAAAAACATTCCTTTTTTTTAATTATTTTCCTTTCATTTAAAGGTAGTTTGAGATCTTGTAATTACCCCTCGGAGAGCAGAAGTGTCTGGCAAGAGAATGAAATAAAGAAAAGCAAACTCCTGGCGCACATGATTGAATCCTGCATGGTGTGAGCCATGAAACCTTGTGCGCTCTGACCCTCCAGTCCTCTGAATGTATTTAATATATGATTCAGACTAAATTACTTGTTCTCTTTTTTCCTCCTAGCTAGATAATACATATACGAAAGTCTTAGTTGAGTTGTAAATATCCCATCTGATGCATAAAGCATCTTCAGTCTGCAGGCTAGAGACTTCTTACTCCATGCGACCTGTCGACACAAGCTCTTAGGATAGCAGGACTGTCACAGTTTCATTACATCTTCTGCATTCAATGATTCTGGGCCCGGCCTGGCACGCAGGGCACTAGAGAGGGAGCAGAAGGAGGGAGAGCTGCCTGCCCAGGTTTCTATGGCAACACTGAAATACCTCCAGGACAGGAGAAGGCGGCAGCAGGGAGATGAGAGGAGAGAAAAAAAATAGACTCCTAACCCAGCACCAACACCGACCACATCAAGTGCACGGTCCTTATGCCTGCTTCCTGCTGCAGTCCTAATAACCCACGCACGTTAGGCCGCAGACATTTTATATATATATATATATATATATATAGCCCTCTATCTGAAAGGGGGACAGTGACATTTACTGGGAGGAAGTAGCTCACTACTTATGTGGCTCGGTTTTCTTTTATTACTGTATCCCAGCTGTTGGCTCTGAAGGAAAAAAAGCCTGCTTAATCCTAGTGTCCCAGGCCCACCCCGGGAGCTGCTATCGATTGGTGGATTCTGGGGTTGGTTGCTCACAGTGAAGAAGGGGGAGAGGGAGAGAGGGATGAGGGAGGCTATACAAGGTCCTCCTCCTACACTCCCGTCCTTGGTGCATTCAGGCCCCATGCGTTCCCATGGAGACGGCCTGTCTGTGCGGCACCTGTATGGGCAACCTGAGAACTGCTCGCTGTCTTATTCACTCGGTGACTGAAATAAGTGACACGACCTAGCCCACAGCAGCTGCCGCATCCCGCATGATAAATCATTTCAATTAGAAAGAAAAGTTTATTTCATTTGTGCTGGGGGGGGGGGGGACTACTTGCTTTCGATAAACAAAAAATTGAGTTCCCTTGGGCTGACAGTAGATCTACATTGCATAGGCAGCAGAAGAGAGGAGATTGATCATTGGGATGTGTTATCAGATCAGCCAGGGATGTATCATAGGGGGACTCCTCTCTGTCTTGCTTTCTCCATGACAGTCCCCTTTTCTACCAAAGATATGAAAGGGATCAAGAACAAAATAAAAAATAAATGAATGGGATTAGTATATTGGGATCAAACATGATCTCCAAGTTATAAACTGAGCAAGTTGAGGCAACTTTGCATATTAGATATTTCTGCCATATACAAAGGCTGCTGTCCCAGAATAGGTTGGTGCTGCCATGCTGAATCCCGGGTAATTTTGTCACCTATTCACTATTTACTAAACTGTGCTTGAAAAAAAGGCTAGCCATTCCTGTGCACTAGATTTCCCCTTATGTCTTGAGAAATGAACATCTTGGGATGTTTGTGATAGATAAGTGATCAATGTATAGCGAAATTTCGTATTTTTTTGTTTGTACCAGTCATTAAAATATGTAAATGAGGTCCAATGGGAACATATTGACACTGGCGATTCATTGCAGGCCTTACTGGAGGTTAACGGGTTAACAAGGACACATTCCGCATTCATATTTCAGACAAGGATTTGTGGCAGGTGCAATGCACTCCCTGCACACAATCTAGCTGAAGCCCTTTGTGCGCTGACATCTGCTGCCCTGTTCAGCTCTGCTTTTTTCTGTTATTAGTAGCTTGTTATGTTACAGAAGAATTAGTGAATGGCGGAAAACAGGACACGGCTATGTACCCCATACTACTGTATGCTGAGCTAGCCACAAGCCAAGCGTGTTCCCATAGCCATTGACTGATGTATTCCATATTTAGCGAGATTATTAAATTGTTATGGATTTAGTCACGGCCTCCTTTAAAAGAGTACAGTACCCTTAGGGGGCATACCCATCAAGTGTCATACGTGGCACTTAAGGAGATGGGACGTTGAACTGCAAGACTGAACGTATTGTATTACTATACCGCTGTTTTTGACATGTCTTGGTTCACAATTCCAGCTGTATCACACTTAGTTACTTGTTTGGTCAGTAAGGGGAGCAGTTGTCTAAAGAAATAGCTGCATGAGATGTAACCGAACTATTCTGAAATCCCATTCTGCATTAATAAAACATGCCGTGGCTCAGCAGGTGTGAGACTACTACTTGGAGGTTTCGTTATGTGGTATTCACATGGGAAAGAAACTGTTGCATATCAGAAACACGTGGTTAATGTTATGTGTTATATTTTGTAATCATCCTCAATCATTTTAATAATTTGTACATGAAAAATTTTTAAGTATAAACTGACATCCTCCATTCTTGAGGGATAAATGTTGGCTCTTATGTTTGTTCGTTTTTTACTTTGACTGCACTGCGTCTATGCCAGGCATCCAATTTTCGTATTGTAAATATTTTCTTATGGTTTTTAAGATTTGTCGTTCAGAAAATACATTAAATATTCTTATGAGGCCTAATTTCTTTTATAAATATTCAAACACAAACACATTGATATAGCTGCACAAGCTGAATTAATATTACACATAATATATACTATATGTCTCTGCACTCCCTGCTTGTGCTGGCGCCACTTTGTGTGTCATGTGGTGCAGTATTGAAACATTTCTTTACACACAACATCACAAACTCATAAATAGTCCCAGCTTCATGATGGTCCCAGATTTAGGGCTCTGTCCTGGGTATCCCCCTTTTATCCTGCAAAGATCCTCTTGTCTCAGAACATACATCAATAGTAGTATTGATGTCACCACAAGCCAGTGTTGCCAACCGTCCGTAAAACCCCTAGACAGTCCGTAAAAGTAGGAGACTTTTTTCCAGTTTCTGTGAAAAAGAAATTTATACATCCGTGATTTTCTTAAATGGACACTAACTTTTCAAACAACTTATTCTAATCTAATCGTATACCTCATATATATCAACTTTGTAATTTACTTACTGTTAAAATATTTTTGTTTTATCCATGCAAATTCTGTGTGAAGTTACTGCCACTAGGTGTCTCCCTTCCTTAAATATGCTGTTCATCCCCTGTTGTCAAGCAAAATCTGTCCCTAGTTACAGAGCAGAATTGATGGGCTGCAGGAAGTGGAGTGTGTGTCTCTACACTGCCTGCCAATCGAAGTCTATGGGGAGGAGGAGGGAGCAGGAAAAGAGAAGGACACAAATGCTGCCCATAGAAGTCTACAGAGAGGGGAAGGGGGAGCAGGAGGAGAGAGCAGAGTGAGAAAAACCACAGACAGATGTGCTGCAGCTTCCAGATAAGTGTTACTGTCTCACCCAAGTGCTGGATTCTCATTACTGCTGTATAATCTCCTCCATGCTGCTGTGGCTTCCATATATATGTGTGATAGGAAAGCAGGATTCTCCTCTTCTATGTATGCAGTGTTTAGAAGACATAATTACCATTAGGCTCCGCTTACTAACTCAGAGAAAACTGAGAATTAGAGAAAGAGCCTGAAGAGGGGTAAACTGCTAAAAAGGCCGTAGTCATTTGCAACTTATCCGCATATACGGAACGGGATCCGCAAATTCAATCTGTAATGCATCCGTATACGGATCCACAAAAAGAATATGAAAACCACAAATGATGTGCAACATCTGCAAACCTGGCGTCGCCTAGCAATGCTTCCGTAATTACAGACGGCTATGGGTGCACATCCGTAGCCGTCCATAATTACGGAAGCCCCCGTAGACTTCTATGGGGAGTATGTGCTGTAATTACGGACAACAATAGGACATGTTCTATATTTTACGGATCTTTTCTACAGAACGGACACCCATCCGTAAAAATATAGAAAGGTGTCCGTAGCCCATAGAAATGAATGGGTCCTTAATTACGGTCCGTAATTACGGATGAAAAATACGGACGTGTGCATGGGGCCAGTTGGAGGAGCTTGTACAAATTATTGGGATGGTAATTAAAATAATTTTAGAGGTCATAATGTGTTTAATATTACTTTTCTAAGCTATAGACATCTATTACGCATAATCTTTATGATTCATTATGGTTTTCCAATTCGTCTGTAAAACATGTTGGCTTTTTGTGATTTATTCATAAATTGTCCTGAAAAAAACAAAACAGGTTATTGGTCCCGCCGCTAGCTGCATCATCCCAGAGCATCAGTCTTCCTAGAATAATATGCTATGACTAACACTCTATATAAGTGACAGCCCATTACTGACACTGTATATGGGGGAGGGACTGCTGTGTATGTGTGGGGTTACGGCTCTCTCTGTATATGCGGGACTGTCATTGTTCCTGTATGTGGGGCCCTTTGGCCTGGACTGGACTAAACTATATAAGTGCCTTTTGGCTGTCACTATATGGGAGCCCTGTAGGTGGCCCTGTAACATGATTTTGCTGCAGATTTTACGGTGGATTTCATCCCTCTCCATTAAAAGTGGTAAAATCCGCAATGAAAATCTGCAAAAGAAACTTGATGTGTATTTTAAAATCGGCTCCGCCGGTCAATTTCCATGTGAGAAGTTCTGGATCATGTGGATGAAATTTGTTAAAATCTTCCGTGCACAAATCCAAGCGCAATATTCATAGCATTTTCGCTACGTGTGGACCCGGTGATACAGTATTCATGATCAATGACCAATAATGAAGTCATGCATGCCATTCTCAGGAGGGCTCTACTACTAAAACGACTTGTTCTAAAATATGTTATCGTATTAGTGTAAATAAATGACAATATATTCATTGTCAGGCGTATATTTTAATATTTGACTGGAGGCCATGGGCATAATAATTTCATATATTGTATGCTTTTTTATTAAAAGTTGGTCATTTGGAAGAATAAGGGTTCTTTATGTAATATATCCAGAATTATTGATATGCTAAAATCCAATGCATTGACATTATTTTATGGTCCTTGCAACAGAGAGTCCCAAGCGACGCCAAAGGTGATCAGCAAAGCTCATATCTATATGTGCGTGCCTTGACCCTGCACTGCGCTGTAAGCTCCGGAGACTTCCCATTATTGTAGTATTATTAGAAAGGGAAGGGGGGTGGGGGTAGTAAAAGACAACCATTTAAAAAGAATCATCCCTTTAACAATATGTTCACACTGCAGTGGACTTGGATGTCCATAAAAACTAGGATTCAGCCATATACGGTAAATTGTGTCTGTTTACCAATCTACGCTCCGTGCCTTATAATTACTATTCCCATAGAGTTCTGGCTGCAACATATTCTTACTAAAGGAGCCGTACAAAATACGGTCACTTACTTTACTTTTTCACTTACCGTAGTTTGTATTCGATGTCTGCTTTGTTATTTTAAAGACTTTATTTATGGCCTTTTTATTACTATACAGTCGGAACACTTGACCTAACTATTATATTTATGAGTATACAGTACACACAGAGGCCATGTCTGGTTGATCCCATAAAAAACAATATTTAAAAGTGACTTTTTATATTCATAGCCTATAGATCTGTCTTGCTACATGGAATCCTTGGTCCACTGCACATCCACAGTTACCATTAGGGTATGTTCACACTACAGCGTCCGTAACGGCCGAAATTACGGGGCTATTTTCAGGAGAAAACAGCCCCGTCATTTCAGCCGTAACGGCATGTGCAGGCGCTTGATCGCCGCGTCCATTACAGACGTAATTGGCGCTGCTTTTCATTGGAGTCAATGAATAACGGCTCCAATTACGCCCGAAGAAGTGACAGGTCACTTCTTTGACGCGGGCGTCTATTTACGCACCGTCTTTTGACAGCGGCGCGTAAATTTACGCCTCGTGTGAACAGACAAACGTCAGCCCATTGCTTTCAAAGGGCAGATGTTTGTCAACGCATTCAAGCCGTAATTTCGGACATAATTCGGGGGTTAATACGCCCGATTTACGTCCGTAATTAGTGTGCACAGGGGCCTTTTTTTGTACAACATAGCAGAGGATAAGAGATGAACCTTTCCTTGTACAGCATGTTGGGCCGTCTGCTTTAAAATTTAATTTATCTTATTTTACACTATGATCACAACTATGATGCCCAGCCAGAGGAGCAGCTATTGGGGGGGGGGGGGGGGGCATACTTACATGGTTGGGCATAAAACGAGGGTTCTAGATGGCGATTAAAATAGTCACCAAGGCGATTAAGAATTTGGGAATACCGACAAGATTTTTCGGGCTTGATACCATTTGCGATTAGCCCCACCGCCGCACTGTTGCTTTAAGGGGAAAAAAAATTCCCTGCATCTTGCAGACGCACCACATGCTAAACAATCCCACTATCCTGTTGGAGGGCCCGCCACCTGCCCGCCAGAGAGGAGCAGTAAACGAGTGGGGGAATCCTGACTACTGTCAGCTCTGCCGTGTATCTTCCAGATAGTAGATATTCAGCAGCACTACCAGCATAAAGGAATCCTAGACATAGGGCGGTGCACACAGCCAATCGGATCCAGGTCCAAAAGAATTTATAATCCATAATAAAAGAGAACGACTGCAGCAGCTTGGGAAAGACCCCGCTTGGGTGGACACGTTGCAAGGTCATGCTTGGTGAATAAATAAGAACACTTTTTTGCAGTAGTTATTTATGCTAGAAAGTGGAAATGCTGGATGCGATTATACCGGGTGGGGGAGCTTTTGTGCTGCAAATGCTGGATTATACTTTTATACTTGGGGGGGGGGGGGGGGGTTTATGCTGGAATTGCTGTATTATACGGGGTTGGGGGTTCATGCTGGAAACACTGGATTATACGTGGAGTTCATGTTGGAAACTCTGGATTATACTGGTGGGGTTCATGCTGGAAACAGATTCTACTGGGGGTTCATTCTGGAAACGTTAGATTAAACTGGTGAGAGTTAATTCTAAAAAGTTTGGATTATACTGGGTGGGTTAATGCTGAAAACGCTGAATTATACTGGGGCGGTCATTCTGGAAATGCTGTATTATACTGGGGGTTTATTCTGGAAATGCTGGATTATACTGGGGGGGTTATGCTGGAAACATTGGATTATACTCGGGGTCATGCAGGAAACACTGAATTATACTAAGTACTGGTTCATGCTGGAAACACTGGATTGTTCTGGTGGGAGTTCATGCGGGAAATGCTGTATTATACTGGGGGTTCATACTAGAAACACTGGATCATACTGGCTGGGTTCATGCTGGATTATACTAGGTAGGGGTACGTGCTGGAAAAGCTGTATGTGATTATACTGGGGGGGGGGGATGCAGAATAGATGATAATTGTCTGATCGCTGCTGGCCCCCACCTGGGACCCCCACCGATCGCGGTAACGACCAGAGTGAGGAGGACATTGAATGGAGCGGCGGAGTATCATGTTCACTGCAGCTCCATTCAAACTCTATGGGAATGATGGAAACAGCCGAGTACAGCGCTTGGCTCTTTACAGCATTCCCATAGACATTGAATGGAGCGGCGGGAGCATACTTGACCGCAGCTCCTCCTTACTGCGGGGGAAGCAGGGAGGAGGAATGGGGTGTTTGGGCCCCCTGTTCTTGTAATCAGTGGGGGTCCTAGCGGTGGGGCCCCTAGAAATCAGACAATTATTACCTATCCAGTGGATAGGTGATAATTGTTGATTCTTGTACAACCCCTTTAAAAGGGACTATATTTCCTCAATTATATATTTTGTACATATCTCAGTATATGTATATCTATTGATGCATTGTTCCTGCTGTAAATTTATGTTGCATATGTGTGCTGTTATTCCGCTTTTGCCCCCCTAGGTGGCGTTCCACCAGAGAAGTGGCCAGTCCGGCCTTTATATTTGTGTTGTGCTGCTATTATGTTAATGCACTGTAACATTAGACTATTTATTTGCATAGGAAGTATGATGTTAGGCTCGCTGACAGGCTAAATCGCTTGGCGCCGAGATGCACGGACACTATCTTTGTCAAATTCTATGCTGCAACAAAACAGCGTCAGGACAGCACAACTTGGATACCCCGCTTAGTTACAAATTGGAACACTATTTTCACTTTGATCTTTATATGTTTAGTATTATTTTTATCTAAGATCAGTAGCATAATGTAAAATATTATTCTAATTTCTACTGGCATTGGACCTTACCTTGATAGGTCATCGTAAGGGTAAAAGATACTGCATTTTGCTGGCTAATATTTTTTAATTAAGGGCAGAAAGAAGCAACCCGTCTCTGGGGATGAAATAGGATCACTAAATCATTTAACATGCAGTGAAAAGGATCACAACTAAAACAAGCTGAGCCAGAGGAAGGAAACCTATACCAAAAGCCTATCTATACTTCTCCAGATAACCCCTTCATCAGGACTCACAATAAATGACTATTAAGTGGCATAGGCTTAACACAGCGTGTCATGTTTAATGGAAGAAATAACAGTTCTTTAAAGTACAGAAGCACAAGTGGTAGTTATGCCCTTTACAAACGATTTTATTAGCTGACTTTTTGGCAGCATGTTAAATCGTCCTGGAGTATTTAAATTGTATAGTAGGAATCTATTGAAGCTTGCATTGTATAAACCTACTCAAAGACCACGAACATTACCTGAAGTTACTTGTTATATGAATATATAGTGGATAACCGGAATACATAGTGGATAACCGGCATACCTCCCAACTTTTAAGTATCACAAGAGGGACAACCCAAATGTTTTTCTTTTAAGCCACGCCTCTAATCTCACCCAATCCCCACCCATACATACCCGGTTCAGCCCACACAGTATCATGCTCCCATAGTGCCTCCCACACAGTATAATGCCCTCTAGCTGCCCCCACACAGTATAATGCCCTCTAGCTGCCCCCACACAGTATAATGCCCCCATAGATGCACCCATACAGTGTAAAGCTAACACAGATGCCCCCATACAGTATAATGCTCACACAGATTCTCCCATGCAGTATAATGCCCACACAGATGCCCCATACAGTATAATCCCCACACAGATGCCCCATGCAGTATAATGCCCAAACAAATTCCCCCATGCAGTATAATGCCCCATAGCTGCCCCCATGTAGCATAATGCCCCCATAGCTGCCCCGTACAGTATAATGCCCCCATAGCTGCCCCGTACAGTATAATGCTCCATAGCTTCCCCATACAGTATAATGCCCCACAGCTGCCCCCATACAGCTTAATGCCCCCATACAGCATAATGCCCCTATAGCTGCCCCATACAGTATAATTCCCCCCTATCTGCCCTTATACAGTATTATGCCCCTAAAGCTGCCCCTAGTGCCAGTGCCCACATATAAAGTGCCAGTGCCCTGGTAGATAGTGCCACAGTGCCCATGTAGATAGTGCCACACCCACTTGAAGATAGCACCCCCCCTGTATATAGTGCTACCCACCTGTAGATAGCACCATTAGGGCTCCCCCTAGAAGCGGAATCCCCAGCCAGTGACGTCAGTGGCTACTCCTTGAGTGGAATCCCCGTTGCCGTCTCTGGCAGGGGATTCCGCTCTAGGAGTAGCCCCAGACGTCAATGTCCACATATGGACAGTGACCTCAAGGGTTTCCTCTAGGAGTGGAATCCCTGGCCAGATCATCGGAAACGGGGATTCCGCTCAATGAGTTTCCACTGACGTCACTGTCCATATATGGACAGTGACATATAGGGCTTCCCCGAGCACAGTGCTTAAAGTAGCGCTGTGCCCAGGGAGTCCTCGACGAGCAGAGGAGCTCCCTCTACTCCTCCTCTCTGATCTAATTATGAAGCAGGGTTCAACTGTATCTGCGTCCTGAAGACGCAGATACAGTTGACAGCGAGACTTAACGCCGGCCGCCCAGACAAGCGGGACACCGCCCTGAATCCGGGACTGTCCCGTGGATCCGGGACTGTCCCTCGGAATCCGGGACAGTTGGGAGGTATGGATAACTGGCCTGATTTTCAAGATCTTTGAGATCACCATGACAGAATTTAGCCTTTGCTGTAGTGGCCCTGTCCCTATAGGTTGCAGTAGTTAAGAGGTGCCACTTTCCCACTGCTGAAAAAATGGCATGAATCTAGGTTCAGCAGAGATGGGACTAATAGGGGAGGAGATCTATGCTCTGCTCTCTGAATGGCCCGAGAAAGTCTACAAAATGTTTTCTGTAGTGAGATGTGTTTGGGACGGGCTCAGGGTATCAAAGACCGCTGTACCGCAGCAGTATAAATCTTGCTCTGTTTATCATATGAAGGTGGGAAGAAAATGCGAAGGAGACGGGATCTCGGATGCTGGTGCTGCTTGGTTAAAACAAGGAATTTTGGATTGTCTCTATTTAGTTTCAGAAGCAGTTTTTTATTAACAATATTTTGTATAGGGCAACGCGCTTCGGGACCGCTATGGTTCTTTCATCAGCCTTAAGCACTGTGATGATAAAACGTGAGCAGGAATTTAAAGTAAGAAAACTCGAGAAACTAATGAACGGCAGTAGATTTCTGGGTTTCTCACTGTAAACTCCTGCTCATAAAAAAACTACTTCTTCAACTACAAAGAGACAATCTGAAATTCTCTGCCAAGCAGAGATACCCTTTCCTACGCATTTTCTTCACACAGATTGCCTATACCGGCCACTGCTAGCATGGAAACCGGCCTGGGACATCGGTGGCAGGTTGTTTCTGAATACGAATAGACACAGGCTGTTGTGCCAACAAGCACAACACCTCTAGGTGAGTATACCACTCTCTACTTATGGCTTTCTTGCTAAAATTGTTTCAGATAATGCCCTATGATGCACCTCTTTTTCTTTTGAATACTGTATGTCATATGAAGTTGATGGACATACATTTAATTTATTGGGGGTTGTGTCAATTTTCTATTCTATAAAGAAGTAGAATTTTGGTAGGGCTCCATAAGCCAGACAGACACCAAAAGAGCGTCTATTTCGGTCTCTGTTGGGTTTGTGTACATCAGTATATATATATATATATATATATATATATATATATATATATATATATATATATATTTTATATATATTTATATATATATATATATATATATATATATATATATATATATATATACAATGAAGGAAATAAGCATTTGATCCCTTGCTGATTTTGTAAGTTTGCCCACTGTCAAAGACATGAACAGTCTCAAACTTTTAGGCTAGGTTAATTTTACCAGTGAGAGATAGATTATATTTTAAAAAAAACTGAAAATCACATTGTCAAAATTATATATATTTATTTGCATTTTGCACAGTGAAATAAGTATTTGATCCCTTTGGCAAACAAAACTTAATACTTGGTGGCAAAACCCTTGGCAAGCACAGCAGTCAGACGTTTTTTGTAGTTGATGATGAGGTTTGCACACATGTTAGATGGAATTTTGGCCCACTCCTCTTTG
Source organism: Rhinoderma darwinii (assembly GCF_050947455.1). Classification (NCBI taxonomy): domain Eukaryota; kingdom Metazoa; phylum Chordata; class Amphibia; order Anura; family Rhinodermatidae; genus Rhinoderma; species Rhinoderma darwinii. Next base: position 93,555,251 of record NC_134691.1, read on the forward strand.
CAGATCATCTGTAAATCATTAAGATTTCGAGGCTGTCACTTGGCAACTCGGATCTTCAGCTCCCTCCTAAGTTTTCGATGGGATTAAGGTCTGGAGACTGGCTAGGCCACTCCATGACCTTAATATGCTTCTTTTTGAGCCACTCCTTTGTTGCCTTGGCTGTATGTTTCGGGTCATTGTCGTGCTGGAAGACCCGGCCACGAGCCTTTTTTAATGTCCTGGTGGATGGAAGGAGGTTGTCACTCAGGATTTGATGGTACATGGCTCCATCCATTCTCACATTGATGCGGTGAAGTAGTCCTGTGCCCTTAGCAGAGAAACACCCCCAAAACATAATGTTTCCACCTCCATGCTTGACAGTGGGGACGGTGTTCTTTGGGTCATAGGCAGCATTTCTCTTCCTCCAAACACGGCGAGTTGAGTTAATGCCAAAGAGCTCAATTTTAGTCTCATCTGACCACAGCACCTTGTCCCAATCACTCTCAGAATCATCCAGATGTTCATTGGCAAACTTCAGACGGGCCTGTACATGTGCCTTCTTGAGCAGGGGGACCTTGCTGGCACTGCAGGATTTTAATCCATTACGGCGTAATGTGTTACCAATGGTTTTCTTGGTGACTGTGGTCCCAGCTGCCTTGAGATCATTAACAAGTTCCCCCCGTGTAGTTTTCGGCTGAGCTCTCACCTTCCTCAGGATCAAGGATACCCCACGAGGTGAGATTTTGCATGGAGCCCCAGATCGATGTCGATTGACAGTCATTTTGTATGTCTTCCATTTTCTTACTATTGCACCAACAGTTGTCTCCTTCTCACCCAGCCTCTTACTTATGGTTTTGTAGCCCATTCCAGCCTTGTGCAGGTCTATAATCTTGTCCCTGACATCCTTAGAAAGCTCTTTGGTCTTGCCCATGTTGCAGAGGTTAGAGTCAGACTGATTAATTGAGTCTGTGGACAGGAGTCTTTTATACAGGTGACCATGTAAGACAACTGTCTTTAATGCAGGCACCAAGTTGATTTGGAGCGTGTAACTGGTCTGGAGGAGGCTGAACTCTTAATGGTTAGTAGGGGATCAAATACTTATTTCTCTGTGCGCAATGCAAATAAATATATATCATTTTGACTATGTGATTTTCTGTTTTTTTTTAAAATATAATCTATCTCTCACTGGTAAAATTAACCTAGCCTAAAAATTCTAGACTGTTCATGTCTTTGACAGTGGGCAAACTTACAAAATCAGCAAGGGATCAAATACTTATTTCCTTCACTGTATATATATATATATATATATATATATATAAAATTATTTTTTTTGAAGGATGGAACAGTGTAGTAGACTGCGCTATTCCACCCAGAAGGATCCCGCAACAAAAGTATATGTTTTTTTAACATGGGAGCCTATGGATGATCGATAACACTTTATGGCATCCGTCGCTGTATACTTAAAACGTGTATGTCGGGAAACTCCCAACATCACTATCCATATATCGACAGTGATGTCAGGAGTTTCCTAATGCCAGGAGCTGCCCCCAGCATAGCGCTTCAGGTGTTGTTCGACCGACATATCCCACTGTATGGTTATACAGTGGGATACGTTGCAGCTTATTTAACTCTAATCTTTGGCTAGCCATACATGTGCAGATGTCTGACATTTTGCTGCGTAATGCTTCCACGTAGGGGGGTCTTATTCTGTGTTCTATGAGAAAAGGAACAGATTGATTTCTCACAAGATTTTCCAACGGTCATAAAATGTCTGAAAATAATATTGAGCTCTTGCAATAGATTTTCTGCTGATTATCAGATCAGGCGAACAACTCTGCCAATGTATTGCTAACATTAGAGACGTAGGAGTTCAGCACCATGGACGCAGAGTCTGGGCACCTCAGAATAGGATCATCAGCTTGCAATTTTATTTAGCTATAAGGTTCCATAGAGCTTAGTCCACCTGGAACTAAAACTTATCTACTCAATATTCACATGTACAAAGTAATATAGAAATGGTGATGGGATATATATATATATATATATATATACCCGGCTCGCTGTTGCCCTGTACATTTCAGTTAGTGTATTTTACCAAATCTTAGCAGTAAATCTCACTTTAGACACTTCTGTAATAGCAAGGTTTATCTAAAGCAGCATATTCTAAGTCATTACAGAATAATACATGAGATGTCCCACATTGGATGTTTTTTTTTTCTATTCTGCACTGTAAATGGTATGCAGATCTCTAAATTCATTTTGCAAACAGCGCCCCCTGGTGTATTAATTCATAAATACTGTCAGTTTTAATCTTTTTTACTTAGCAGCAAGCCTTAGACACTTACACTGCAAGCAATGCTGAAACATTCATGCCATTTTTATATACTGAAGTGCAAAGCCTCACTCTTAATGCATACATACATTTATTAGAGTATATGCCAGTTTCGGTTTCATAGAGGGAAGTTAATAATTCATGCCATTATTTTCATTTTGCAAGTCTACTTCATGTTAATTTTAGGACGTTTCTTTTATCTGCATAAACAACACAGTTTAGATTCCTAAAATGTTGTTTTTGCCACCTGACATTTATAAGCGGTACACTTTTATTGCTTTTAGAGATTTTCAAGCGAGTTTCCGATTCAGACAATAGAAGTGAATCGGCAAGTAAAAGAAGTATAAATGTAGCCTAATACATGATCAGAGTCTCCTAGTCATAAATGTTCTTTGCAGCAGCTCTCCTTTCTGGCTGATCAAGGGAGTCCTGCGCAACGGGTCTTTTTCTATGACGTCCATATACACTAATAGGGAATCCATATATACTAATAGGGAATATGTACACATTGCTGTATATCTCATACATGCGCCTACTGCAGTTGTGTGGTAAAATACTAATTCATTTGCTTGATAGATACAGAATGATTATTCTGATTCTAGGTTAATAAAGCTTATGTATTGTATTGTACAGTAAATAGTTGTAAAACTTTCTAATAGAATAATTACATTCACTGACAGCAAGCAGAGATCTTAAAAAAAAGTGAGGATTAAAACTCCTTTGTGTCTTGTTGCCTGTTGTACCACTCATATAGAACATTTGGCTGGTTCTCATGTAGCAGACTAGGTGTCCTGTCTGAACATGGACTTACATAGAAAAAGAGTCACATGTAGAGTTCTGCAAAGTTGCCAACAGATCTTTATATTGATTTTTCCAGTCATGTTACTTTTTACGAATATGTCAGATCAGTTTAAAGATGTAGAGTAGAGAGTAGAAAAAAATGCCCTCCCTTTTTCCCAGAAATAACACCCTCTTGTACAAGGGCTGTGTGTGTATCAACCCCATTCAAGTCAATGAGGCTGAGTTGCAATACCAGACAAAGCCCAAGAACAAAGGTGGCGCTATTGCTGAAAAAAAAAGCAGACCCTCTTATTTCCAATCTCATACAACACCTTTTACGGAACTTACGACTACATTTGCTATGATATCATGGTTGCTTTGGAACATGGCTGTACTAAGGACGTGATATTTCTTTTTTAAGGACATATCCTCTCATTTCATGTCTCTTCCTTGTCTCAGCGTTAGCACCTTGACCCCTGCGGTTTCTGCTGTGCCCTCTGTGAACCACATCCTGCTGCCTGTTATTTCCAGCCTCTCTCTGCTTTTAATGTGACAAATAAAGATATAACATTCTAGGTCAGCAGTGTGACAAGTCTTCATAGTTTAGTTTGGATGTTTTTTAGAAAAATATATAGTTAATGCCCAAAATACAAGAAACCACTATGCTAACAGTCCAATAATTGCTTCATGTTTATTAATACAATAGTGCAGTCTAAGGGGGAGTTCACACAGAGTTTTTTGATGAGTTTTTGATGCGGAAACCGCGACGCAAAACGCTCCAAAAAATTTCCGAAAATGCCTCCCATTGATTTCAATGGTAGGCGGAGGCGTTTTTTTCCCGCGAGCAGAAAAACCGGCTGGATAAAGAAGTGACATGCCCTATCTTCGGGCGTTTACGCTTCGGACGCGAAAATCAGCGGAAAAACTGAATTTGGAGGCAGATTTTCCTCCTGCAAAAAACTCTTTCTGAACTCAGCCTTAGCAGCACATCAATGTGAAGTCAAACAGATCTGTCATTATCCGGCATGGTATCCTATACCACACTGTAAACTAATGGTGAGGGTACACCCTCACCTCCACGTAAAGCATCTGCCCCTTTACACCTCCTGTACAACATATGCATCATCACCCACAGGAAATATAGCGTAAATGTCTCCAGAACATGAAATAATGATGCATCTGGATGATTGCCTTAAGAAGAGATAGGAACTGAAGATGATGGATGTGAAAAGGTTAATTACTAGAAAGTAAGGCTTGCTTGAACAAACAGCTGCCATGGTAAGTTGCTCTGATGTCGTTTATATGGGGGGATTATAATGAGGCTGGGTGTCAGAGGGAGCAGGTTAAGGATGAATTGTTTCTTCTATGGTTACCTAATAATTACACCAGAATATTAAAGCGGCCATTATACTATAATCTCTATCTTTCGCATAAAATACGTCGGGCATGATGTCAGGCGCTACCTCTGGCAGGTTGGTAACTTTTACCCCTCTTTCCATATGGCTGCAAAATTTTCTTTTAAGCCACAATTCATCCTCACTCCTTCCGTCCTGTATGGGAAGAATAAAGCTGCACGTGACTTATTCTTCCAGTAAGATAGTAAAATGATTGTTCTCCGTATATATGGACCACTGCTATGTCGTCCCATCACTGAACTGCGTCTCTGATAATTTCCGTTTCCTTTTTGCCATTCTAAGGATTTGCAGTTCTGGCTACATAAGGCCAAATGGCTTTATGTGACTGACTTTGGCCTTGCACGAGGGTGAGGTGACTGGTCAGGTTGGGTTGCCACCATTGCATTGCCCAGGGATAATGTTTGTGGGTTTGCTGCAGAGGGTATGCACCAGGAGGAGGCCCTATTTTCCGTCTCATATGGGGTCCTTCCATTATAGCGTACGCTTTTTATTGTTCAGTTTAATAATTCACACATAGCATATTTGTTGAAAATTTTGGTGCACTTTTTGATGCAGTTTTTTCTGGCTTTAGCTCAAAAATCTGCATCAAAATCTGCAACACATACACAATGTATGTATCCAGCCTAAGGGCAAGGCCCCATGTGGCGGAATTGCTCTGGAATTCCGCTGCGGACACTCCGCAGCGTTAATCCGCAGCGGACCCGTTTCTCCATTGCCTTCCACTTCATTTTAGTAGGGTTCATTTAGACGATGCGGAAAATTCCGCTGCGGAGCAAAGGCTGCAGTGCGGAATTTGGTGTCCGCAGCATACAATGGATGTTGCGGACCTGTGGCGGACTGGTTGCGGACTCATTGCGGAAGTTCTCCATTGACTTCAATGGAGATTCAAAATTCCGCAATGAAGTCAGCAGATGTAATGTACATGGTTATGTGTGCTGCGGAGCGTATTGGTTTTTTAACATGACATTTCTTCATTCTGGCTGGACCTATGTGTAATTCTAGGTCTACAGCCAGACTGAGGAAGTCAATGGGGCTCCCATAATTACGGGTGACTACGTGTGTGCACCTGTAATTACAGGAGCGTTGCTAGGAGACGTCAGTAAATAGTCACTCTCCAGGGTGCTGAAAGAGTTAAGTGATCGGCAGTAACTGTTTCAGCACCCTGGACAGTGACTACCGATCACAATATACAGCAACCTGTAAAAAAAAAGAAGTTCATACTTACTGCGAACTACCTGCTTCTTCCTCCCAGGATGACGTTTCAGTCTAAGTGACGGCTGCAGCCAATCACAGGCTGCAGCGGTCACATGGACTGCCGCGTCATCCAGGGAGGTCGGGCTGGATGCCGAAAAGGGGACGCGTCACCAAGACAACGGCCGGTAAGTATGAATTTCTTTCACTTTCACTAGGGAAAGTGCTGTCCCTTCTCTCTATCCTGCACTGATAGGGAGAAGGGAAGTACTTTCACCTCAATACGCAACGGCCAGTCCGCATCAATTTACTGCACATTTTGGGCAGATCCGCAACAGAATCTGCAACGCAGATTCTGTGCGGCATTGATGCGGACAGTTGCGTAAGAAATACGCCACGTGGGGCCATGCCCTAAGGCCTCATGCACACGACCATAGTTTTTATCTGCAATTACGGATCCGTAATTGCGGATAAAATACTGACATATTCATTTCTATCAGCCACGGACACCTTCCCGTATATTTACGGGTGTGTGTACAGGCTGAAGAAATAACCCGTAAAAAATAGGATATGTCCTATTTTTTTCATTTACGGACTGTACTCCTATACTTATTACTGTGAGCACGATACGCAAATGCGGATGACACTCTGTGGCCCATCCGTGCCGTAACCACGAACTGTGCACATGGCTACGGTAGTGTGCATGAGGCCTAAGAGGTTGTGCTGAACTGGGTTTACAAAATTCTGATGGTCATCTGTTATAGTGCATGGAATAAATCTATTGGAGCCGTCCAGCTCACCGGTATTTGCATTTGATCCCGGGTTTTACCACGGATCTTCGTTGTGGTAATCGATTGAATCACAGGATAAGAAAAAAACAAACTTTTTGATCCAGGGCTTAGTTTAAAAGGAATACTTTCCATTTTATTGTGAATTTCCTTAAAATTGCAACGAGCGCAGAGGGGTGGATGGAATGAGCCTACGCCTACGCGTTTCAAACGAATCACTCGTTCTTATTCATGACATGCCAAGAATAAGAACGAGTGATTCGTTTGAAACGCGTAGGCTCATTGCATCTACCCCTCTGAGCTCGTTGCAATTTTAAGAAAATTCACCATAAAGTGGAAAGTATTCCTTTTAAACTAAGCGCTGGATCAAAAAAAAAATCCTATCCATGGAATAAACCTGTCAGTGAAATACATTGCTCGTGTGCTTTAATCACCTTTATAAACCATTATTGAAAGAGTCTCCACACATTATTCGGAAAACAATATAACTCATCCAAGTTTATCTAGAACTTGAAAAGCATCAACTGAAGAAGCATATTGAAAGAAGCCCAAGTTTAGAGAGAGCGTCACAATAGTCATGCGTAATGGGGAAGTTGTTGGTACAAGGCGTTCCCGTTTCCCAAGATGCAATGGACTTCTGCTCGGGGAGCCGGCTGAGGGTACCAAAGCATTAAAAAACATACTGCTGATCTGTGCCATTGAGTAGATGCAAGAAGCATAGACGTTACATGTATCTTCATATATTTTCACGTCTTTCTATGTGATTCTGTTAACAGGTACCTTCGTAGTGTACTCATACATATCAAGCATTTATCTTTGTATAGATCTCTGTTTCTGGGTGATTTATCATTTCTGATATTGGTTTAATACGGCCTTTCTGTCCTCAACTGCCAAACAAGTCAATGAGCTGAGGAACTGGTATTGGAGCATGATAAATTACCTGCACTTTATTTATTTCATTTTCTCTTTTTCACTTTACTGTGACAAGTACCAAAGTCCATGCACCAAGACATCAGCAAGTTATTATTCTGTTCCAGTGGCTTTCACATCTCCAAATGAACCCCCCAAAGTGTTACTGAAGCATGAAATACATTTATCCGACTGGATGAAAATAGTCATGATGAATTTATAGAATTATACTATGGAATGATAAACTTTTGTGATAAACTTTTATACTATGGAATGATAAACTTTTATGAAAAGTGTAGTAGGAGAGAGCTATTTTATCCGGACTTGTCAATCTCTGTATAGTAACACCCTAATTCAAGCCATGTTCTCCAGATCTAGTAGATGCCCCTGAAAGGGGTATTCCCAACTGAGACATTTATGGCATATCTGGTGGATATGCCATATCCGGGGGATATGCCACAAAAGGTCTAAGTTGGGAATACCCCTTTAATTTAATTAGAAATGTCATCAGTATTATAAAATTGGTTCTATCGTAACAAAATATCTGTGTATGTAAACGGTCAATTCAGACCAATCTTACAGATATTGAAATTGGTTTCTTTGTGTGTAGACCCAGTTTAAGAAGTATTCATACAACCACATTTTATCCCCATGATAATTATTTTTGAGCCCCTATTAGTAAATGTGGCGGTCCTCATGAGCTAGTACATGAAGGAGCACAATAGGGTTCTTAAAATCTTTTTGCAGTGTGTCCTATCATTGTGCTCTTTATTTTAAATTTATTACCAGAATTCATATATGTTGCAATTTATTAGCCACAATCTAGTGACATGAGTTTTAAGTCATTTTCTAACATTTCTAATAATAATGATTATCTCCTCGATTTTACTAGTATTTACTACTGAGTATCTTATCGCTTTACCAGTCGCGGAGGCTGGACTGAAAATTCTCCAGAATATCATCTTAATGACTCAATGACTGTTATATTGATTGATTGTTGTGTTTTCTCCAGGGTTTTTATTTTCAGTCATATTTGCATAGATGACTATGTTGCCATTGCAAGAAAAGAGCCAATCACTGAATTCTTCATCTTCTTAAGCAATTTTATTCTGTGTATACAGTACTGAACAAATGATGTAAAGAATTATAAAAAGTAAAATAGGATTAGTCAAAGAGCATTAACATATTCTACAGCTGACAACACTCATCAGTCATTTACCAAGTAATATTGATGAAAATATAGACTATGCATTCTGATCTATACCAACATTGATAATAGTAGAAATGCAATGACAGTTTTTATCGTTGGGGGTCTAACTGCTGGAAGCTCCAATTATTTCAAGAATAGAATTGTCTGGAGCCCATTCCTAGTAGAGAGAGGTGGCCACACAAGCATAAAATTTAAAAAAAATAAATCCCAAAGACTTAAAATTCCTCGAAATGTTTACTCCATTGCAGAGCAGTAAAACGAAGGTTTCTGCTGTAGTAAGCTGCCTCCTATCCAGAGACGAGGCTTTGAAACCATAGATATTATGGTAGAAACCGCAAGTATTATTATTTTTTTTAACTTGGGAGGAGTTGTCTCACCTCCGCTCAAGACCGCTCTCTATAAGCCAGAGCAGGGAACCACTAACAAAGAGCAGATCTCGCTCTGGCGCACCCAGGCATAATTCGATTGGCCAGCAAGTAATACTACATGTATGGCCAACTACAGCCTCCTCTAGTGATAACAGCTGATCGCTGGCGGTTTCTGAAACCATAGTGACTGCAATCCCCTGATCGCCGAGCAGGCTTCAATCTAAAAAGGAGTTGTCTTATTGAGAAAACGCCTATCAGGGCCAGCTCTAGGTTTATGTAGGCCCTTTGGTGACACAGACTTAGTGGGCCCCTCTGAGGCGGCAGTAAAATGGCAGAAAACTTCACTTTGTGCCCCCATATAGACGTTAGGCCCTGTTTATGCCCCCATATAGAAGTAAGGCCCCCAGTTTGTACCCCATAAACTTAGTGCCCTCTGTAGATAGTGCCACACAGCCCCCTTTCTAGGTAGCGCCACACAGCCCTCTATCCCAAGTAGTGCCACACAGCCCCCCTCCCAGGTAATGCAACACAGACCCCTCCTCACAGGTAGTGCCACACAGCCCCCCTTCCTGGTAGTGCCACACAGACCCCCTTCCTAGTAGTGCCACACAGCCCGCCTCTCTGGTAGTGCCACATCCCCCTCCCTGGTAGTGCCACACAGCCCCCCTCCCTGGGAGTCCCCAGTCAAAGCAATGCCTACGATATGGCTGGGGATTCCGCTTGAGTATAAGCCCCTGGCATTACTGTCCATATATGGACAGTGTTGTCAGGGGCAACCCCAGAGCCATAGTCCCGGGCAGAGTACTACTAGCACCCTGCCTGGGACTCCTCTCTGCTCCTAATATCACTGTCCATATATGGATAGTGATGTCCGAAGGATAGCTGAAGTCCCGGCCAGAGCGCTAGTAAAGGCTCTGCTGTGGTACTCCGGCTCTGGGGAAGCCCCGGACATCACTTTCCATATATGGATAAATGTTCAAAGTGAGAAAAAGATCGACACTGCTTTGGCTCTTGCACTACAAGTCTCAATAATCAGCTGACCACAAAGGTCTAAGCGGGTTCAAGTGAATCCATAACAAGTGGTGCTCAGTGGTGTGATTAGACACAGGTATAATAGTAAAAAGTAGAAAAAAATCCACAGCACTGACAATTCAGTAGAATTTTCATTTAATGTTGCGGCAGGCAAGCAAAGGCAGTATGGATGTGGAGCACAAGCCTACGGCCGTTTCTCGTGTGCCCACGCTTTGTCAAGGCATCCAAGGCATTATTCATACTGCCCTTGTTTGCCTGTCGCAACATTAAATGAAAATTCTACTGAATGATAAGTGCCGTGGATTTTTTTCTGCTTTTTACTTCCATATATGGATAGTGATGTCAGGGGCAACCCCAGAGCCAAAGTCCTGGGCAGAGTGCTACTAGAACTCTGCCTGGGACACTGTTCTGCTCCTGACATCACTGTCCATATATGGACAGTGAGGTCAGAGGCTTCCCCGGAGACGGAGTCCCGGAGCAGAGCCGCTTGTAGTACTCTGCCTGGGTCTCCTTCCCTCCTCCTGACATTACAATCCATATATGGACAGTGATGTCTGGGGCTTCCCGAGAGCTGGAGTCCCGGCAGAGTGCTATTAGCTACTAGCACTCTGTCTGGGAGTTTGTAGCCTAGTAAATGGCAGAGCGGGGTGATACCTTCCTTCTCTGCCATAGCATTCAATGGCATCTGCATCCTAAGGATGCAGATACTATTGAATGTGGAGTCGCTACCGCTGTAGCAGCCTTAACGGCTGCTAGCGGGGCCACTGGGCATGGGGGCACCATGACGGCAGGAGGCACGGGCCCCCACATGTCGCAGGCCCTATGGCAGCCACAATTGCTGCTACAGCAGTAGTTGTGGCGCCTCCTAGACAGGCCTCCATCTAGAAGCAGAATCGACGGCAAGACTCTGGCCGTGGATTCCACTCCTGGATTATGATGGCATCGTCAGCACCTGGCAGCTGAGTGGGACCCCCAAGGGTAGTGGGCCCCGGCACTTGCCCCGGTTTGCCAGGCACTGATGCCAGCCCTGACAACTATGGTGTCCCTTTAAGCCGGCTATCCGACTTCTGAATTTTATTGAAAAATAGCTGAAAATTTTATACTTGCCTCTTCTTTCCCCCAGCGATCCAGCACTGATGCTCCGACCGGCCTCCCGGTCATTGTTTACAAGCTTTCAGCATGTGACCGCTGCAGCCAATCAGAGGGTTCTGTGGTCACGTGCCGTTTTCTCTGCATCACCGCTCAGCTCGTATAACCCCTTTAAAGGCCATGTACACCTTTGAAATCATTGTTTTAGTTTGTTATATCAAAATGACTAACAGTGTGATTGGTGCAACTTTCTAATTACTTTTTATTAAAAAATATTTTTACTTTTTGAGATACATCTGCTTTGTATTCTGTATGCAGAGCAGCTGTATCTAGCGCTGAAACCTGTATCTGTGAGGTCCGTGGGACTGACGTGTTCAGTGACAGTGGGTCCTGCGTTTCTCTGACAAGCAGGATCGAGCCTCTATCGATCACATCTAAGTTAGATTTGGTCGATTACCGGTGGATCCTGTGTGTCAGAGACACGCAGGACCCGTTGTCACTGAATCCGTCAGTCCCGCAGACCTGACGGATTCAGGTCTTAGCGCACGATACAGCTGCTCTGTATACAGAATACAAAGCAGCTGTTTCTCAAAAGTAAAAATAATTTTTAATAAAAAGTATTTTGAAAGTTGCACCAATAACACTGAAAAAAACAAAAACAAAAAAAAAAGTGATTTCAAAGGTGTACATAGACTTTAACCCCTTAATGACCGGGCATGTTTATACCTTAATGACCAAGCCAGATTTGTCAAATCTGGTATGTCTGACTTTATCAGAGAAAAACTCTGTGAAAGTTTTGAATATCCAAGTAATTCTGACATTTTTTTTTCATCACATGTTGTACTTTATTTTAGTGGTAAAAGTAGACTGATACAATTTGCGGAAATTAATAAAAAAATAGAAAAATGGAAGAAATTTTTTAAAAATTACAATTTTACCCTATTTTTAACTGCAATATGTCACATATGTACATACATACTGTACAATTTTTTAAATTAAATATATATTTCTATCTCTTTACTCTATTTTGGCAGCACTTTTGAAAAAATAAAATAAATTTTCAGCAATTTAGAGGACTTACAAATTGAATAATAATTTTATAAATTTTGAAGTACATTTTGTTTTCCTGCACCAAGCCAGGTTTTCAGAGGCTCATAGTTCTCAGAGTGATGGAAACCCCCACAAATGACACCATTTAGAAAACTAGACCCTTAAAGTTATTTACCTAGGGGTATAGTAAGTATTTTGACCCCACAGTTTTTTGCTAAATTTAATACATAGCAGGTGAAAAAAAAAATTTTCACTTTTTTTCATAAAAGTATCAGTTTGAAGACCAATTTCTTTGTAAAGCGACCATGAGAATGAAGAAACACACCACAAAATCTATCACCCTATTTCTCCTGTTTTCAAAAATACCCACATTGTGGCCCTAATGCGCTGCCTGGACACACGGCAGGACCCAAAAGGAAGGGAGCACCCAGAGGCTTTCAGGACTCATATTTTGCTTGAAAATGTTTTAGGCCCCACTGTACATTTGGAGAGGCTTTGAGCTGCCAGAACGATAGAAACTCCACATAAACGACCCCATTTAGATAACTAGACCCCATAAGGTATTTATTTAGGGGTATAGTAAGTATTTTGACCCCACAGTTTTTTGCTAAATTAAATGCATAACAGGTGAAAAAAAAAATTATTTCACTTTTTTCATAAAAGTATCAGTTTGAAGACCGATTTCTTTGTAAAGCGAACATGAGAATGAAGAAACACACCACTAAATCTATCACCCTGTTTCTCCTGTTTTGAAAAATACCCACATTGTGGCCCTAATGCGCTGCCTGGACACACGGCAGGGCCCAAAAGGAAGGGAGCACCCGGAGGCTTTCAGGACTCCTATTTTGCTTGAAAATGTTTTAGGCCCCACTGTACATTTGGAGAGGCTTTGAGCTGCCACAACGATAGAAACTCCCCATAACCGACCCCATTTAGAAAGCTAGACCCCATAACGTAACTATTTAGGTGTATAGTAAGTATTTTGACCCCACAATTCTTTGCTAAATTTAATGCATATCAGGTGAAAAAAATAATAATTTCACTTTTTTTATAAAAGTATTAGTTTGAAGACCGATTTCTTTGTAAAGCGAACAAGAAAATGAAGAAACACACCCCAAAATCTATCACCCTCTTTCTCCTGTTTTCAAAAATACCCACATTGTGGCCCTAATGCGTTGTTTGGACACACGGCAGGGCCCCAAAGGAAGGGAGCACCCGGAGGCTTTCAGGACTCATATTTTGCTTGAAAATGTTTTAGGCCCCACTGTACATTTGGAGAAGCTTTGAGCTAACAGAACGATAGAAACTCCCCATAAACTACCCCATTTCGAAAACTAGACCCCTTAAGGTATTTATCTAGGGGTATAGTTAGCATTTTGACCACACAGGTTTTTCGCTAAATATATTGGAATTAGTCTGTAAAAATGTAAATGTACTTTTTTCCTGAAACAACATAGAAATTTTTATTATTTACAAGGAATAACGAAGAAAATGCACCCCAACATTTGTAAAGCAATGTCTCCCGATTACAACAATACCCCATATGTGGTAATAAACTGCTGTTTGGACCGCAGCAGGGCTCAGAAGGGAAGGAGCGCCATTTGGATTTATGATTTTGCTGGAATGGTTTTCGGTGCCATGTCGCATTTGCAATGCACTGGAGGGACCAAAACAGTGGAAACCCACCAAAAGTGACCCCATTTTGGAAAAACCTTCAAGGAATTTTTCTAGGGGTATAGTGAGCATTTACACCCCACGGGTCTTTTGCAGAGTTTATTAGAATTAGGGTGCGAAAATTAATATCAACATTTTTTCCACTTTAATGTTGAATTTTCTCATTTTCACAAGGGATAAAGGAGGAAAAAAACAACCATTTTTTATAAAGCAATTTCTCCCGAGTACAGAAATACCCCACATGTGGTCATACGTTTTTTCATTAGAAATGAATTAACCCTTTCAAGACTGATCGATTTTTTGCTTTCATATTTTAGATTTTCACTCCCCGCTTTCCAAGAGCCATAACTTTTTTATTTTTCCATCAATAGAGCGGTGTGAGGGCTTATTTCTTGCAGGAGGAGCTGCGGTTTTTATTGGTACCATTTTTTGGTACATAAAAAGTGATTAAAAAGTTGTATTACATTTTTTTTTTAGAGCGAAGGTGACAAAAAAAAAACCCAGCGATTTTGGCGGTTTCAATTATTAAATTTTTTTAAGGTGTGCACTGTGCAAATTAAATAATGGTATATTGTAATAGTTCTGACTTTTACGGACGCAGCGATACCAATTTTGTTCATTTTTTTAACATTACTTTAGAAGAAAAATGCGAAAAGGTGTTTTTTTTTAACTTTACAAAAAAAAAAAATCTCACTACTAATAACTATAATTCTTCTACACATTTTATTAATCAATCCCCTTAGGGGACTTGAGCCAGCGATCATTGGATCACTGGTACAATACACTGCAATACTAATGTATTGCAGTGTATTGTTATTCTTACAGGCTTCTGTAACAGAGCGATCGCTGTACCTGTCTGTTAGTACCGAGGGGGCCTGCTGTAATACACAGCCGACACCCGCAGCGTATGGAGCGGGCTCAGCACGTGAGCCCGCTCCATGCATCAACTGCCGCACCATGACGGGCAATTAAGTCATAGTGCGCAAAGGGGTTAATGCACAGCGGATGGTTCAAAGTGAAAATTGCAATTTTCCACTGATATGCCATTTTAGTGCATAATATGTCGTGCCCAGTTTATGCCACAGAAGACAAATACCTCATAAAACGTTAAGCGGTTTCTCCCGGGTATGGCGACACCATATGTGTGGGCGCAAACTGCTGCTTGGGCACGGTGCAGGGCTCAGAAGGGAGGGAGCGCCATTTTGCTTTTGGAGCGCAGATTTTGCTTGGTAGTAGTTTTGTTTGGGGTTTTGTTGGTATTTCAGTTTAGAATTTGGGGGTATGTGTAATCTGTGCGGAGTACATCAGGGCATAATAAGAGGGTATAATAATGGGGTAAATAAATAATATTTCATAGATATGTGCCCGGTGTCGCACTGATAAATGGCGCCCGATCTTATCCGCTTTTGGAACACTCTGCACATTTTGCATCGCCATATTCTGAGAGCCAGAACTTTTTTATTTTTTCACCACCGGAGCTGTGTGAGGGCTTATTTGTTGCGGGACAATCTGTAGTTTTCATTGGTACCATTTTGGGGTACATGCGATTTTTTTTGATCACTTTTTATTCCATTTTTTTGCAATCCTGAGCAAAAAACAGGAATTCTGACACCATTTTT
The DNA here is from genome assembly GCF_050947455.1 of Rhinoderma darwinii. Lineage (NCBI taxonomy): Eukaryota > Metazoa > Chordata > Amphibia > Anura > Rhinodermatidae > Rhinoderma > Rhinoderma darwinii. The sequence continues at coordinate 93,570,687 of NC_134691.1, forward strand.
TAGGTTTTCTTTTTGCGGCGCTCACCGTACGCTATAAATGAAATTTTTACTTTATTCTGCGGGTTGGTACGATAACCGCGATACCATATGTATATAGGTTTGGTCCTTTTTTTTAGCGTTTGCACAATAAAATGACTTATTTATAAAAAAAAAATTCAGCTGTAACATGAAACCCAGCTTGAGTTTGTTTTATGAGATTATATATATATATATATATATATATATATATATATATATATATATATATATATATATATAAAATTATATTTGTAAATGTACACAGGTCAGAGCACTAAGTTTTGTGATATCAAAATCTATTACCGGTACTTGTAATCCTACTATTAACTAATTATCACTATGCATAAAAACAATTTATCCCAAAGAGTTAAATGACAAGCTAAACTCTGCTACATCTGTATATTCCGCACACATAATATCTGCCTCTGGAGTGTATTCATGCTTAAATATTCCCCTCTGCACATTAAACGTCCAGCTATGACTCATCATTTACAATGTATGATAACCACTTGTCATGATGATGTCATACGTCTAATGTCACATTGGTCGCCCTTCCTTTTACAATAAAAAACAGCTATCAAACATGTAGTGGGAAAACTTATGTCTCACTAACATTTATGCTTCTATTATGCGGTTTTAATAGTCTGCGTTTATATATAGTTGTAAGCTGAAACGTGCATGCAACATGGGAACAACTAATATAGTGTTTCACTGCATAACTCGGCAGGTTTATTATTCTGGAAAAGCTATGTTATTTTCCCCTCTATGTGCCGAAATGGAGAGCCGCCCTGTTAGTGTGGCTCCGGCTCTGTCAGACCTGGCGCGTCCCTGCATTACATAAAGGGCAATTCATTTGAATGGCCAGCAAGGAATTCTACATTTTGTTACAGGGAAAATGTGTGGCTGGCATTGCTTCCCAGCTGATCGCCAGTAGTAAGGGAAGCCAGGCGGGCATCTTTTGGAAAAGGTGTTGTCTTTATGAGACAACCGCAAAAAGTCTTTTTTTTAAACAATTTTAAAAAGCAAATGAGATCTACTTTCTATAATTGAAAACAACATCTTGATGAAAAAACACCAATGGCAGAGAGACATAATATCCATTGCTGGTGCCCTTCCCCCTCTCTGGGCCTTATTTAACAGCTTAGTTATACAAAATAATACTACAAAAAAAAAATACTCACCTTGAAAACCATGCTCTTCTATCGGAATCTGGCAGCCACCTTTCACTGCAATTTGCAAGTTCCGGGATGCCATTAATATGTCCCATGAAGGCTGCCATCAAGGCAGTACAGGTGGTACTGCTGTCAGAGACCTAGTCCAAAGAGTGGCACAGCCTCACCTATCAGCTGTCATCTGCTGACCTGTAGTCATTCCTTGGGTACTGCACTTTTTCTCTTATATTAAATGGACAGGAACAATTAGTTTCCTCCTTCCCAGGCACCCATTGCATATGTAGCATAATCCCTTCAAATTACATGGTCCATGGTCCTCTGTGCCTGAGGTAGGGGGTTATCTTTATTGGAAAATGATTGTGTTATTACCCCGGGTGTCCACCAAAAACCAAAAATACACAATAGGATCCAAGATGGAAGAAGTAGAAGGAGACCCAAGAGGCCCTGACGTTTTGCCTGCATGGAGCACAGATACCTCTGATGGCAGCCCTGTTTCCCAGTGAGCCCATGTCCAGCATAATGAGTTACACAACTAGATCTCCACAAAACTTAAAAATGGGGGAAAAAAGTATTAGACATTACTTTTTGTATAAATGTCCTATGAAAAACAAATGCAGACTCCTTTCCCTGTTGAACGACTGAGTCACAAAGCTTCACTTGCATGTATAGTGTTAGAACGTCACAGATGTGTACGTGGAGAATGTGGTGTAAATATATTCCACCGTTTATGAGTCACTGGTAATCACTGGCTTTATGGAAACAACATATGAATATCAGATTCAGGGTAAAGTTAGGTTACTACCTGCGGTTCAGCTATATAATGTAAAATGTCTATACACAATCATACATCATTGGAACATTTTTATCACATAATTAAATTTAGAACACACACATATATATTTCAGGAAAGGAAATGCTACAAGCAAACACTATGATTGGTAATAGGAGTAAGAGCAGATCTAAAAAGTATAACTCAAATGGTAGTGGACATTCTAACATTTTGGCTTGTCCCTTATGTTCTGTGTCCCTGTAAATTAAAGGACTAGCCCCTATATATCCCTGTCCAAACTTGTATTTCTGTACACATAATGCACATACAGTAGTATATATATATATACATATATATATATTTTACCATTTCTAGGACCCACATGCTGCAGGACATTTTTAATTACTGCCTTCCCATTTCTGTTATCACTGCTGGCAAATGGTAGGGGCAAACTTTTGGTGAGCAGTATAGTTCCCAGAAAAGTGTGTATATCTAGTTTGTTTAGTCTCTAGACTAGGTCTCTGGCACTAGGCCAACTATAGGTGGCTACCCTGTAAGTCGTTGTCCGACCCATCAAAGAGCCTTGAAAAATTATTAGAAATATCAGCAAAACCAGAGACACCCATCTGTAGACAACTGTTTCAGTTTTTGCTGCTTGTCAGTACAGAGTGGGGTACTGGCTGGCTGGGCAAAATGCCTTTGATTCAGCTCTCAGGGGTATTAATCCTCCTTGCGAAAATCCAGCTAATCTAGGGAGTCTTTTTTTCCCAGGGAACATTGCCTGTAAGCAGGGCCGGCTACAGGTTTATGTGGGCCCTTGGGCGACACAGACTTAGTGGGCCCCTTTGCGGGGAAACTCACAGTGGCAGTAAAATGCCAAAAATCGTCACTTTGTGCCACCATATAGACGTTAGGCCCTGTTTATGCCCCCATATAGAAGTTAGGCCCCCAGTTTGTACCCCAATAAATTTAGTGCCCTCTGTAGATAGTGCCACACAGCTCCCCTCCCAGGTAGTGCCACACAGCCCCCTCCTCCCAGGTAGTGCCACTGTCGGGGCAACCCCAGATCCATAGTCCCGGGCAGAGCACTACTAGCACTCTGCTTGGGAGTGGCGTAGCTAAAGGCTCATGTGCCCCGGTGCACAAATTCAGCTTAGGCCCCCTATCCAACACCACCAGACCCCTGCTCACGCCTGTGCCAAGCTGCCTTGCCCGACAGACCCCATAGCTGCCCCCACAGTATAAGGACCCCGCCATAGCTGCCCCCACACAGTATAATGCCCCCCATAGCTGACCCCCACAGTGCAATGCTTCCCATAGCGTCCCCCACAAAGTATAATGCTCTCCATAGCTGCCCCACACACAGTATAATGCCCCTGTAGCTGCCCCCACACTGTATAATGCCCCCCATAGCTGCTCCCACAGTATAAATCCACCACACAGTATAATGCCCCCCATAGCTGACCACCACAGTATAATGCTCCCCATAGCTGCCCACACAGTATAATGACCCCCATAGCTGCACCATACAGTATAATGCCCCCCATAGCTGCCCCATACCGTATAATGCCCCCCATAGCTGCACCATACAGTATAATGTCCCCCATAGCTGCACCATACAGTATAATTCCCCCAATAGCTGCCTCATACAGTATAATGCCCCCCATAGCTGCACCATACAGTATAATGCCCCATACAGTATAATGCCCTCCATAGCTGCCACATAAAGTATAATGCCCCCCACAGCTGTCCCATACAGTATAATGCCCCCATACAGTATAATGCCCCTCAGCAGCTACAATAGGACACACCTCCCATACCTAGTATAATGCCCCCATATGTACCTAATATAAAAATAACATAATTACTTACCTATCCCCGTTACCACGACGTGTGGAGGATCCTTCTCCTCCTCTGCACTGTGCTGTGAGTGACTCGTCGCAGACAGGCGCGATGTAGTGACGTCACTACATCGCGCCTGCCTGTGCCGAGCTGCTCACGGCACAGTGACTGCTGGAGCGAGGCTCCAGCATTCAACCCAACTGAATCTGCGTCTTGCGGATGCAAGCTTAGTTGGAGGCGGGACCAGAGCGGTCAGGCTGGGACACTGCTATGGTCCTGGCATCGCTGTCCATATTCACTGTCCATATATGGACAGCGATGTCAGGGGCTTTCCCAGAGACGGAGTCCCGGAGCAGAGCCGCTAACGCTCTGCCTGGGACTACTCTCCTACTTACATCTCTATCCATATATGGACAGCGATGCCTTAATGATGGCAGCATCAGCTGACGCTAGCCCTGCCTGTAAGACTTCCCACACCAGCTGGATCTTCGTGTAAAGGATCTGTCAGGCACAGCTTCGGGGTTAACTCCCTTAATTAATCAGTCAGCACCTGAATCTACATCCCTGAGACTGACTCCAGCTTCCACCACTCAGGCTGGCAGGCTTAGGAGTGGGAGAGCCTATCGCAGCCTGGCCAGACTCAGCTAGCTCCCGCCCTCTGTCTATTTATACCTGCATTTCCTGTTCCTCCTTGCTTGTTATTCTTTTTCGTGTGGTTTCCTGGCCCAGCTACAGCTCCTTCTATTTTGTTCCTGCTCCATACTGACCCAGGCTTACTGACTACTCTTCTGCTCTTCGTTTGGTACCTCGCACACTCCTGGCTTGACTCGGCTCGTTCACCACTCTGGTTGCTCACGGTGTTGCCGTGGGCAACTGCCCCTTTCCCTTGCTTGTATTCCCTTGTATGTTTGTCGTGTTTGTCGTGCACTTACTGAGTGCAGGGACCGCCGCCCAGTTGTACCCCGTCGCCTAGGGCGGGTCGTTGCAAGTAGGCAGGGACAGAGTGGTGGGTAGATTAGGGCTCACTTGTCCGTTTCCCTACCCCCCGGTCATTACATAATAACAAGCCCATACCTAGTCTACCCTGGTCCCTGACATCACTATGGACCCCCGTGAGACCCTGGCTCAGCAAATGCAGGGTCTCTCCCTACAGGTCCAGGCCCTGGCTCAGAGGGTCAACCAGCCTGATGCTACCTTGGTAGTTCCCCTCACCGCACCTCTTGAACCCCACCTCAAGTTGCCCGACCGGTTCTCAGGGGACCGGAGGGCTTTTCTCTCCTTTCGGGAGAGTTGTAGGCTTTACTTTCGTTTAAAGCCTCATTCCTCAGGTTCTGAGAGCCAGCGGGTGGGTATAATTATGTCCCGGCTCCAGGAAGGGCCCCAAGAGTGGGCCTTCTCCTTGGCTCCTGACGCCCCTGAACTTTCCTCCGTTGATTGTTTCTTTTCTGCTCTCGGACTTATTTATGACGAGACTGACAGGACTGCCTTTGCCGAGAGTCAGCTGGTGACCTTAAGTCAGGGTAAGAGACCTGTTGAGGAGTATTGCTCTGACTTTAGGAAGTGGTGCGTAGCTTCTCGGTGGAATGACCCTGCCTTAAGGTGCCAGTTTAGGTTGGGTCTGTCGAATGCCCTGAAAGACCTGCTAGTTAGCTATCCCTCTTCTGACTCCCTAGACCAGGCTATGGCTTTAGCGGTACGACTTGACCGACGTCTCAGGGAACGACAACATGAACGTTTATGTGTTTTCTCCTCCGACTCCCCCATGATGCCTCCCGAAGTTCCGTTGCTTCGTTCCTCCCCGAAAGACTCAGAGATACCTATGCAACTCGGGGCCTCCGTGTCGCCCTAACAACGTAGAGAATTCCGCAGGAAGAATGGTCTCTGCTTCTACTGTGGGGATGACAAGCATCAAGTGAACAACTGTCCTAAGCGTAAGAATGCAGCCAGAGAACTTCCGCGCCTAAGTGATCATCGGGGAGGTCACTTGGGCGCACAGGTATTTCCCGTAAATATGAAACGTAATAAAATCTTGCTTCCCTTTCAGGTCTCTTTTGGTGATAGGTCTGCTACCAGCAGTGCCTTCGTGGATTCAGGGTCTTCTGCTAATATTATGTCTGTGGAATTTGCTATGTCTCTTGCTATGCCTCTGATTGATTTGCCTAAACTTGTCCCGGTAGTAGGTATCGACTCCACTCCTCTTGCTAATGGTTATTTTACACAGCATACCCCTGTTTTTGAACTCCTTGTTGGCTCCATGCATTTGGAACAATGCTCTGTACTGTTGATGCAGGGATTATCGTACGATTTGGTTCTAGGCCTTCCCTGGTTACAGTTGCATAATCCCACGTTTGACTGGAATACTGGGGAGCTAACCTAATGGAGCCATTTATCGTGGAAGTTGACGCATCTGAGGTGGGAGTGGGGGCTGTCTTGTCCCAGGGTACCAGGTCCCTCACCCATCTCCGCCCCAGTGCCTACTTCTCCAGGAAGTTTTCGCCAACTGAGAGTAACTATGATATTGGCAACCGCGAACTCTTAGCCATTAAATGGGCATTTGAAGAGTGGCGCCACTTCCTGGAGGGGGCTAGACACCAGGTAACGGTCCTTACCGACCACAAGAATCTGGTTTTCCTAGAATCTGCCCGGAGGCTAAACCCGAGACAAGCTCGATGGGCGTTATTTTTTACCAGATTAAATTTTTTGGTTACCTATAGGGCTGGGTCTAAAAATATTAAGGCTGATGCACTGTCGCGTAGCTTCATGGCCAGCCCTCCTTCGGAGGAAGATCCTGCTTGTATTTTGCCTCCAGGTATAATCATTTCCTCGATCGATTCTGATTTAGTCTCTGAAATTGCTGCTGATCAAGGTTCAGCTCCCGGGAACCTTCCTGAGAACAAGCTGTTTGTTCCCCTGCAATTCCGGCTAAGGGTACTTAGGGAAAATCATGACTCCGCACTATCTGGTCATCCAGGCATCCTGGGTACCAAACACCTCATTACCAGAAATTATTGGTGGCCTGGGTTGCCTAAAGACGTTAAGGCCTACGTCGCCGCTTGTGAGGTTTGTGCTAGGTCCAAGACTCCCAGGTCCCGACCAGCGGGCTTACTGCGTTCGTTGCCCATTCCCCAGAGACCTTGGACACATATCTCCATGGATTTTATCACCGATTTGCCTCCATCCCAAGGCAAGTCGGTGGTGTGGGTGGTGGTAGACCGCTTCAGTAAGATGTGCCACTTTGTGCCCCTCAAGAAACTACCTAACGCCAAGACGTTGGCTACCTTGTTTGTCAAACACATCCTGCGTCTCCATGGGGTCCCTGTCAATATTGTTTCGGACAGAGGGGTACAATTTGTTTCATTGTTTTGGAGAGCCTTCTGTATGAAGTTGGGGATTGATCTGTCCTTCTCCTCTGCCTTCCATCCTGAAACCAATGGTCAAACGGAGAGGACTAATCAATCTCTAGAACAATACTTAAGGTGTTTTGTCTCTGACTGTCAATATGATTGGGTCTCATTCATTCCCCTTGCCGAATTTTCCCTTAATAACCGGGTCAGTAACTCGTCAGGGGTCTCTCCCTTTTTCTGTAATTTTGGGTTAAATCCACGGTTCTCCTCCGTTTCACCTGGTAGTTCCAACAATCCCGAGGTAGAGGTCGTCCATCGGGAACTGTGCACAGTCTGGGCCCAGGTTCAGAAGAACCTAGAGGCGTCCCAGAGCGTACAAAAAACTCAGGCTGATAGAAAACGTTCTGCTAACCCCCTGTTTATGGTCGGGGATCTGGTGTGGTTGTCGTCTAGGAACTTGCGTCTCAAGGTTCCGTCCAAGAAGTTTGCTCCCCGGTTTATTGGGCCGTATAAGGTCATTGAGGTCCTCAATCCTGTCTCCTTCCGGCTGGAGTTACCCCCGTCTTTTCGTATACACGACGTGTTTCATGCCTCCCTCCTTAAACGCTGCTCCCCGTCCTTGGCTCCCTCGAGGAGACCTCCTGTTCCCGTCCTCACCCCTGAGGGGGTGGAATTCGAGGTGGCCAGGATTGTGGACAGCAAGATGGTCCAAGGCTCCCTCCAGTACCTGGTCCATTGGAGAGGTTACGGGCCCGAGGAGAGGACTTGGGTACCCGCCCGGGATGTTCACGCTGGGGTATTGGTCAGGAGGTTCCACCTGCGTTTCCCCAGTAAGCCAGGTCCACTTAGAAAGGGTCCGGTGGCCCCTCATAAAAGGGGGGGTACTGTAAAGGATCTGCCAGGCACAGCTTCGGGGTTAACTCCCTTAATTAATCAGTCAGCACCTGAATCTACATCCCTGAGACTGACTCCAGCTTCCACCACTCAGGCTGGCAGGCTTAGGAGTGGGAGAGCCTATCGCAGCCTGGCCAGACTCAGCTAGCTCCCGCCCTCTGTCTATTTATACCTGCATTTCCTGTTCCTCCTTGCTTGTTATTCTTTTTCGTGTGGTTTCCTGGCCCAGCTACAGCTCCTTCTATTTTGTTCCTGCTCCATACTGACCCTGGCTTACTGACTACTCTTCTGCTCTTCGTTTGGTACCTCGCACACTCCTGGCTTGACTCGGCTCGTTCACCACTCTGGTTGCTCACGGTGTTGCCGTGGGCAACTGCCCCTTTCCCTTGCTTGTATTCCCTTGTATGTTTGTCGTGTTTGTCGTGCACTTACTGAGTGCAGGGACCGCCGCCCAGTTGTACCCCGTCGCCTAGGGCGGGTCGTTGCAAGTAGGCAGGGACAGAGTGGCGGGTAGATTAGGGCTCACTTGTCCGTTTCCCTACCCCCCGGTCATTACACTTCGCAAGATGGACCTGTACATGCCTAGAGAGCTCCATCAAAAGCATCTCACACATCCAACCAATATCCTGCTCTGTACCGACAAAGAGAAAGAACTCTAAAACAACTATCTAAAGATAGATGTCCCTGGTTTTGCTGATATTCCTAATCATGTTTAAGGCTATTTTATGGGTCAGACATTGACTTATAGGGTAGCAACCTATGGGTGGCACTATGGTTTCCGTTTGTCTCCGTTGTGCAGGGGTTCCGTCGTCTTGACGGAATCAATAGCGTAGTCGATGACGGTATTGTTTCCGTCAAAATGGCGGAACCCCTGCACGATGGAGACAAACGGAAACCATTAGCACCGGATCCGTCCCCATTGAAATTAATGGTGATGGAAACGGAAACCTTGTGTCAGTCAGGGTACCGCTCCGACGGAAAGCTCAGATGGAAAGCTCAGACGGAACTTTGTTATGGGACACTGGCGCAGATGTGAACGGAGCCTTAAAGGGGTTGTTCCATGAAGACAGCTCTTTGTGATGTCTATCATGAGGCCCTTCATTAGACAACCCATTTAGACGTTAATGGCTTTCTGACCGCCCATATCCTGTTTGCACATACTGCATGATACTAGGATGTGAACGGATGTTCTTCACTTTTATGGCAGATCATGCTGTTTGGTGCTTATTTTTTTCATTGCCCTTTTTATATCACCACTAGTTCATAATCATAGGAGTGGAGAAATCAATGCCTGCAACAAGATCAACACACTCATCTTCTGCTGTTGGTGCAAATATCCCAATGACCTGAATAGGCTAAAAGCTGCAATATTCCTGTCCATTCCAAAGCAGGCTTTACATATGCATTAATGGAAAAACAATGCTTAGACTTAATAGCCCCTCTTGAACCAAATGGACATTTTAAGGGATTCTCCACCTATATGTATTTTTAAAAGAACTTAGATTAATTTCGATTAATAACACAAGTATAGATGGGGAATGTCATGGCTTTATTCCTACACCTCTGTTTAACCCCTTCCCTGTTGTCAGCACCATGCAGTTTCAGCTAAAGACTGGTTGCCAGGAACACATTGCCTAACAGTTTAAGACATTTAAATGAGGTTGTCAGGCAGCAGATGTGTCAGGTCTTCACACGTTTTCACACATTTTTATATCTTTTACTGACACATGATTTTTGTAAAAAATTATTTATAAATTGAACTTGTGTTTTAGCTTACCTATATTCAAAAAACAATGCATGCAGTTTAGCTAGTTGAACCTACTAAGACTATACTAATCCATGGAAACTAGTATATTCAATAGTATAAGAGCAATTAATAAATATCTTCAAGCATACTTTATTAAATAATGGAGGATCTTATCTATTACTGCCACTCTTGACTTCAGGTACATTTTTATTTCCCTCATCTCACATAAACTTATCTTAAAATAGTCAAATAAATATTCAGATAATAGTATATAATATCATGGTCATATCTTGACATCTGTTCCCAGAAAATTAATAAATATGACCTCTCATAAAACTGGGCTGTTGTATCTGAGTCTCCAGACACCAATTATGTTCCAGCTCACAAAATGACTTTTTCATTAGAAATAAATAATCAATTAACATTTGTATCTCTTTCGTTAAATATTACAAATCCTTTGGGGTAAATAAGTTATAATTTTAAAAATGGCACAAAATGACAAGGAGAACGTTTTTTTCACCTTTCGGTGCCACCATTCTGAAGATTCAATGTTAAGAATTTGCTTTAGACAAGTTTACATGTTGAAAAATCTAAATATTTACTTGTCATAGAAAACGGAAGGATCAAAAAGAACAATTATAAAAAGATGGGGAGTTATGGCCTGCTTTACATAACAGCTACACTTTATTTTGTTCTCCATTGAGTGAAATAAAGTCTCATGCACATACAACCTTCTAGTTGTATGGAGGCTTAATACATCACCCATAGAAGTATATGCGGCATGATGTTGTACCTCAGCGTGGCTCCGTATAAAATTATAAATAAATAAATAATAAATTGTGGCGTTCTCTATCATATTCTCCATTAAAGCATTGTTTCTATGGGGGGGGAATAACCCCCTGGGCTCTGCCAAGTGCATAAGGTCAAACACTAATATACTACAGTAGGTATATCGTCAAAGAAGACTGATGTTTGAAAAAAAAAGTCCCAAAACCCCCCCATAAAAATGAACAACATGTAGCAGTAAACGAACAATATGAAATCATACCACCAATATGAATTATCACTTTTTTTTCTGAACAATAGAAAATACTTTTCTCGTTCATGGTTGATTGTTTTGTGCAGTTACAATGGACAAATATAATTGTTGGCATCACAACAATAATCTATAAGTATAATACTACTCATATACTAATTTTCTAGACTACTGAGAAACATGGGTAAATATAAAGTCAGTGAGCAAGATGTAAAGAAGTTTTGATGAGACTATGAATATTATTACATGTATTATATATATCCCAGTACATTTTTGGAGAACTGGAAATAATTTTTTGTGCTTAGAAAAGATAGAATGAACTTGGCGAGAGAATTTTGTGGATTAAGATCTCAAATGGGTTACTAAAATCGACACATATATGGTGATCACTAAGAATTACATTTATTAGATTTCGTTTTCCTGTTGACTATACTATTACTAGTTAGAAATGCTTTTAGTAATCTTCAAAAAAAACAGGTCAACCATTGAGAGAAACAAATAAAAAATAATACCAAGCAGGGAGAAGTGTAAATACAACTTATTGTATGCAGAAAAATAAATTTTTTTGATCGATATGTATTTGTTATAGCACATCCTTATCAATGTTTGCAAGGTTTTCATTACATTGAAGGTGAAAACAGAAGAAAGTATGAAAGAAAGAAGAAAGCAACTTATTATAGTATGTCAACTACAACCTGTCTGCTGTGTCAGCGCACCCCTACTTTTAAAATATGGGCGCGACGCAATGTAAAATATATGAGTTCTGATGGGATGAGTTATTGCCATGTGCCAATATCACATCCCAATGGGTAACTGGTGTTGCTATGTAAATTAAACAATAAAATATATTTAAAGATCTTATATAAAGTACAAAGCATATGCTTTTGTATTTTATTGATCTCCATGAATTATAGTTTACAATAGTTGGGCCTTTGTATTTTGTTTTTTTATTTTCTGATTGAACAACATTAGCTGTAACATAGCGGTAGTTTATTCTCTATGTCCATTGTAGAAAGCACACTCAGCATATTGCTATATGTAACATGTAATATATTGTTTTTATTTGTCTTGAATTTACCGCCCCATACTGTGTTGTGCTCACTATTGATGGTGCGGCTCTTAATTGCTGTTGCAAGTGGCCTTATAGAAAAACTGCAGCTGAGGCAGAAAACTACCGCTGAAAGATCAATAGGTTAGTGTAGAAGACAATGTCAAGCAGAAAATACAAAAAAATGGATATGTGTGTATATTTGGAGTCACCATTGTAGTGTGGAGAGTTGCCAGTGTCGGACTAGGGTACATTGGGACTACCAAAGGAAACTATTTTGAGTGTTCACTCTCCAGATGCATAGGAGAAGGACAGTAGTACTTTTAATTTCATGGGAAACTCTGTCTTTTTTATTTCCAACACTGAACTTAGATAAATAAGGATTGATAGGTGAATTGTGAAAAGTGGTAAACCCTAGAGTTTGTGATCCACGCGTGTTTGTCTTCTGCTGCACCTCATTTGTCCTCTTGTGTTTTGAGTTCTGTTTGTGTTAGAACTTGGGCATTCTGGACTTCTAGGGACCCAGTCTTATACTGATCGTTGCTGCAAAGATATGCTAGTCATAGAGTTACTATTTAGGCTATAAGGCTGTGTTCACACATCATGTTTAATTTGCAGTTTTGCAGTGAGTTTTGGAAAATCACGTCAAAACTGGGCCATTTTTCACCGCGATTTTCCAAAAAGGAACTAGACCGTGATGTGTAGATTACAAATCAGGAATTCACATAGGAAGAGTAAGACAAACAGACCTCCTATGGTAGCTACCTTTAATGAGTTCAGTCCAGAGGTGTCTACTATCATCAAGAAACACTGGAAAATCTTGGGTAACTTATATGGTTCTATCCCTGATTTCCAATTACCCACACTATTTACATATATGAGACCAAAAAATTTAAGGAACCAATTGGTGAAACCTTATATAGCAAGGGGGTCTTCGGTTGGACGGAAAGGTTGTATCCCATGCCTTTCTTGTGAAAGCTGTTCTCTTATGTGTAAAGGAGATACGTTTGTTCATCCTGGTACTGGAGTGAAATATAAAATAAGATAATTTTTTACCTGCAAGAGTGAATATGTTGTGTATATCTTACACTCACCCTTGAAGATACTGTATAAACAGAATTTGGAGCCTGATGAATACACTGATCATGTACAAGTTATCTTCGCTATGTTCCAGCGTTCATGACACATTTTTGTGGGTTCTGAATATTTGGTCCATAACATGTTTAATAAAACTGTAAAAAATATATATATTTTATCAAGGAGGTTACTTCCGAGTGTTTAAGGTCATTGATGTGGTGTTATGTAGAGGTCCATACATAAGCTATGTTGGTGATCCTGGATTGAGTGCCCTAGTTTGCAGTTTGGGGATTTATTGAATCCTCCCACTGCATGGGTACCTTTAGAAAGGACATATCTGACATTGTTGTCGGATCGGTTCCCCCTAGGGACTTTTGATCATGGCTATAGTATGGGACACTTTTTTTGATCCAGTTAATCCGGTTTCTAACCCAGGTCTAAACATTGCCCCTCATTGGGGTTATTTACAACTTTAGACACTCTGTGATAACTATATTGATTGTTTATAGATATCTTTTTCTGGTCAGCAATGGAGCTATTAGCATCCCGGGTCCATTATAGTCATGAGCGGGAGCTGTCAAAGACTTCATTGGATTGCACATGCGCGTGATTTAATTTTTCTCACGGGACGTGATGCGTTCTATCTAGGGTTACATCACAAGTTATACTCTGACCAATAGTATTGCAGGATTTACGGACAGGCGCAGTACAGCGTAGGGAACGCTGAGAGTGTATCACGGTGCTCCATGCGGTATCTAATTCTATTAGGATCCGGGGTGAGTGCTTATATATTTTTATCAATATTTGATATTTGTATATATAACACATGATTATACTTAGGGAAGTAATTATCCCGTGTCACTGATTCCACTGCACTGTATCACTATATTTATGACAACTACGCTATTGAAAGGTGTGTGCAATATTCATGTGAACATCATGATCTTACATTTTATATGATATAATGTTGTGTAAACGTTCACTTTGTGATTTTGTTATTAATGACATGTAAATTGTATAATGAGCTTGTAGCTCTATACATATATATATATATATATATATATATATATATATATATATATATATATGCACTCTATTGTCACTTTTTTTGTACGACATGAAAAAGCACCCATAGAGAGGGTGAAACGTTGTGGTGATGTTTGTTGAATAAACCTCTCATTTTTCTTTATTTGGAGTGCTGCTACCCCGTTCTTTTTTTTTTTGTACATATATATATATATATATATATATATATATATATGCTGCTTCCGTAATCCTCCCTAGCGTATATCATGCACAAACACTGCAGTTATCAATTCTGCAAGGATTATTATATATGGGTCAGGAAGGGATTTTCTCCCTGGCCCCCTAACCCTAATTCCTGTTCATCTGATCAAGAGATCAAAGAACTGACTTTACACCCAAGCTCAAAACCATTCAATCCAAGCAGAATGAGACGTGCCATTCACTTTAGTTCTGTTCAGCAGGTATTGTCAGATGCTTCTCTAGCTTTACATTCCTAAGCTTTACTAGCAAGTAAATGTATTAAATATCTTAAATACTCCTTCCTTATTCCTGTAATGGTTGCTGATCAGGATATCTCCTGATTTACCTACACAGGATTTATTCTTGAATAAGAAGTTTTCATCTATGGAATTTTACAGTCTAAAATATTTATGAATATTATGTAAGAAAACCTGCCTGACCAATAGCCCTCTGAACATTACAGATACTTACAATGATTTCCATGTATTATTTAAAATGTAATAGTGTCTGGAGAAAAAGTATACTACTGTGCTCTGCCTAGTGCAGCACCTGAGGGGTGGTGCTTGACACATTCAAAGAACACCAAAGACAGAATTCCTGTGTCAAGCCACACCCCCTCAGGCCCTGCACTAGGTATAATACAATGCATCAGTTATGCCCAGAGTGTTCCTTTAAATTGAAACTTTTTTTTATTGGAAAGTTCCTTTAAAATTGTGGGTGTTACAATGCACATTTAGGGTTAAGGGGAATTCTAATTTCCTGACCATTCTATCGACTGCTGTTGATGGTACCCAGTAGTAGAAAAACTCCAGACCTGTGGCTGTCATAAAATAACTTAGCCATGGTGAATATTTCTTTATAGAACAAGCGGAATGCGGTATTAGATTGCACCCATTCTGTATTGAGTCCTCTATTGTTACAGCTTTCCATTCTGTCTAATATAGGGGGTCCTTAGTAGGGGATCCCCTATGACTTCAAAGTCCCCTTATAGAGTAAAGTGAATAAAGTCAGCATTGCTCTTGAATATAATAGTAGCAATTCCACTATTAATGCTGCAAGTAATGTGGAGCTTCATGTCATTTTCTTGATTCCTGCACTAATACTACTGAAGTACCAGTAGTTTCCACTAGATGGATGTTTCCCATACGGTTTCACGTAACAATATTTTCTGCTGTAATTTAATTTAGTGAATTTATCGTTTTTTCTTATTTGCGCATAATCTGTGTGGTGTGGAAAGGCTCACTGCAGCAAAGGCATTTCTATGACAACTGCGGCCTAGATGCACAATGAAATAAAGACACAGCACGTTATTTAATGGCAGAGATATCGCACCACAGGTCAGCAACGTGAACCCCAGCAATCCCATGGATATTTTTCTGATGCTGCCGTAGATTGTCACCCTGATTATTCATTCTGTGTTCTTTCATACAACAACTGCAAATGTATGTGATTGTACGATGCCACAGAAGCGGTTCTTTGAAGAAACACATTGTCTTGTTTTGTAGATTATCTCCCAGGAAGAGCTCATTGAATTGATCTAAGTTCTTCTTTGAACGCTGTCACGGAAAGAACATTTTGTTGTTGTGATTGAAGAAGAAAAAAGCAAACAAGTTGTTTTACTTTTAGAAGGCGAAAAATAAGGTTGACGTCTGCTCATCTGTTTATCACCACTTCCATTGAGCTTTATTGGCAATCCCCAGAGTGTTATCTAACACCACGACGACCCAAACTGCTCATGATTCCACCTTACAAAATCTGCCGGTGATAACTTGATGGTACCGCGCCGCCTCATGTCCCAACGTTAAAAAGTATGGGAAAAAGATGTCACTTGTTCTAAGATAAGGAATCACTTCTAGCCGTAGATCTCTGAGTTGTGTGTTAACCTCTTGTGTGACGTTTTTTTATATTCTGTTCAGATTCTGGAAAGACTAGCTGACAACTAATATGGCCACCATTATAGTTCATACAATGGGTGGCAAATAACTGATGTATCAGTGTATTTCTAGTATCTTTCACTGCCCAAAACTGCCCCGTTGTTCTAAATAAATTTAAAGGGGTTACACAGGATTTTAAAATTCATGGCCTGTCCTTCATCATTATTAGATCGGTGGAGGTCCGACTCTCGGCACCCCCACTGATTAGCTGTTTGAAGGGACTACTGCACTAGTGTTAGTGCTGCAGCCTCTTCATTGTTCCAGGGACAACGCTGCAATACCAGGCACAGCCGCTACGAAAGTAGCGGCGTGTGCAAGAATGAATCAGATGTAAACAATGAAGAAGCTACGGCGCTCACACGAGCACTGCTGCCCTTTAAACAGCTGATGGGCAGAGGTCCCGCGTGTCAGACTCCTACCTATCTAATATTGATGGCCTATCCTAGGACAGGCCATCAATTTTAAAATCCTGGATAACCCTTTAAATTCATGTAGAACAACATGGCAGTTGAGGATATTATTTTCCAGGGTCCTCTGTCTAAGTGGTTATCTCCATTATTGGTGTACATGTCCATTGATCTCGTACTGTGTATGTCACTGACCTCTCCAGTGTGCATTTTTATTTAAGGAGAGAGAGACAATCCTCGAGTGTAGCTGATACTTCTGACAAGAGGCATATCTGGAAGCTCCTGGGCCCTAATACAAAATATGTAATAGTGCCCCCCAACTATCACATATCAATCATCGTACTGGTCTCCTGATATGGGGCTGTAGGACCGTTTGGGCCCATTCTGGCTCCACGGCCCAGGTGTGACTGGAAACCTCTACACCCTCTTTAGTTACACCCCTGCTACTGACATTGGCTTATCGCCTGGTACAATAAGGGTATGGTCACATGTGGCAGAAATGCTGTGGATTTTCCGTCTTGGTATGTGGGCGGAAAATACACAGCATAATGCATTACAGTAGCAGCAAAGTGGTTGAGATTTTAACAAATACAATCTACATGCTACGGAAATTCAGCAGCATGTCAATTTTTGTTGCAGATTTTACAGCATATTTCACTCTTCAATAAGAGGGATGAAATTCACTCTGAAATCTGCGGCAAATTCCACATCAAAATTTGCATGTGTAACGTGCAGATTTTTCTCCAGAATCACCACGGATTTGCAAAAAAAATACGCAGGCGTATTTTTGTCAGATTATTCCGCTACGTGTGAATGTACCCTTAAGTGGAAGTAGATTGGAAGTAGAAAATTAGTTATAGAAAACTTTTCTGGTTATATTCCAGGGAGTTTGAAATTGTAATATGCATTTAAATGGATGAGGTGGACAATGATACTGTATATCTGGCACATATTCTGTATTTAGTAGCTAAGGCCGTATATCCTTCTACTACTGATAATATCATGCATGGATTAAAACACTTTCCAAACACCGATTGTATTAAATAGAGAAACTGCATATGAATATATTGATGCTATTGTGCAGACAGTAGAAAATATATGCCTACGTTACTGGCACGGTATATGTGTCATCCGACTATACTGTATTCCTGTGTGTATCTAGTATTCATTGTATGTTCACTTGGTATTTGTATTGAATCAAGGTGATATTGTAGTGTATGTACAGTGCTTGTGAAAGTATTCACCCCTCCTTTGTGTCTTTCCTGTTTTGTTGCATTACAACCTTGAATTAAAATAGATTTTTGTGGGGTTCGTACCATTCGATTTACATAACATGCCTATTACATTAAAGGTGCAAAATATTTTTTACTTACTGTGACACAAACAATAATTAAGACAAAAAGCACAGAAATTTAATGTGCGTAAGTATTCACCCCCTCAAAGTCAATACTTTGTGGAGTCATCCTTTGCTGCAATTACAGATACAAGTCTCTTGGGATATGTCTCTCTTAGCTTACTACATCTAGACACTGGGATTTTTGCCCATTCTTCCAGGCAGAACTGCTCCAACTCCTCCAGGTTAGATGGGTTACGTTGGTGTAGAACAGTCTTCAAGTCATGTCACAGATTCTCAGTTGGATTGAATTCTGGGCTTTGACGAGGCCAATCCAAGACATTTAAATGTTTCCCCTTAAACCCCTCCAGTGTAGTTTTAGCAGTATATTTAGGGTCATTGTCCTGCTGGGAGGTGAACCTCTGTCCCAGTCTCAAATCTCTGGCAGACTGAAGCAGGTTTTCCTCAAGAATTGCCCTGTATATACTGCCTTCCATCTTTCCTTTAACCCTGAACAGTTGTCCAGTCCCTTACGATGAAAAGCATCCCCACAGCATGGCGCTGCCACCACCGTGCTTCACTGTGGGAATGATGTTCTTTGGGTGACGGGAAGTGTTGGGTTTGCACCACACAGTTTCCCATGATGACCAAAAAGTACCATTTTAGTCCCATTTGATCAGAGAACCTTCTTCCATGTGTTTGACGAGTCTGCCAAATGCTGTTTTGCAAACTCAAAACGTGTTTTCTTATGTGTTTTTATAAGCAATGTCTTTTTTCTGGCCACTCTTCCATAAAGTCGCACTTTGTGGAGTGTACGGCTTATAGTGGTCCTATGGACAGATACTTCTATCTCCGCTGTGGATCTTTGCAGCACCTTCAGTGATATTGTTGGTGTCTTTGTTGAATCTCTGATTAATGCCCTTCCTGCCCAGTCTGTGAGTTCTGGTGGTCGGAATTCTCTTGTCAGGTTTGTAGTTGTGCCATAGTCTTTCCATTATGTTATAATGGAATTAATATTGCTCCGTAGGATGTTCAAAGTTTAGTAATTTTTTTGGATGTTCAAAGTTTAGTAATTTTTTTTAAATCCCAGTCCTGATCTATACTTCTCCACAACTTTGTCTCTGACCTGTTTTGGGAGCTCCTTGGTCTTCATGTTTCTTGCTTAGTGGTGTTGTAGACTCGGGTCTTTCAGAACAGGTGGATTTACACTGACCTCATGTGACAGATCATGTGACTTTTTGATTTCACACAGGGGGGGCTTATTCAACTAATTATGTGATTTCTGAAGGTAATTGGTTTGACCAGACCATATTTAGGAAATTTAGCTCTTCCGTCTATATAATTACTGTATGTTTATTTTGCCTTCACTCTTCATCGTTTTTGGGCCCCATGGAATGTTATACAACAAGGCCTACATAAAACATACAACTTATAGTGTGGCATCAATTATTTAATACTGAACAGCTGATCAATGACCGCTGGATAATAGCAGTAACTTTTCTGAATATTAGAGGTTTCCTTATACTTGCAGCATTTTAAGACTTATCCTTCCTTTCTTGTAACATGTTATTTATATTTTATCCACTGAGGTTTTACTACAGATGTATTTTGATCCCTTTAATGGGTGGAAGTGTCATATAATTCTTGTTTGTAGTAGGTATAACTTGTAGGGCAAAAAAAATCACCCATGCCCATATAGCCTATTGTGGGCCTAATTTAAAAACTTTTAATGGACTGCTAGCTTTCATCTGGGTAGACATTACCCTCATAGGGGAGCACTCCATGTGAAAAAATCTGTGAAATTACACAGGGATCTATACATTGTAGTTTTGTATGCAAATAGACATACTGTTCCTTCTCTTACATGCTACATGACCAGTGATATATTCACCATAGTTTAACCCAGTATTGGTCGTAGGGGTTCCCTAATTGTTAATCAGTCTTTTTTAAGTGCACACCATTTACCACCACTCTCTGTTTTCTATCCATTAGCCAAACTCTTATCCATTCTCCAGTTCTTGAGTTGAGTTCTATCTCTAGTACTATTGAATCAGTTTATTATGAGATACCATATTAACGCATTAGTGACCACCAATACGTCTTTTCATGGCGGCCACTAATGGGCTTTATTCTGATGCATAAGCCTTTTTACGGCACTGCATCAGAATAGATAAACAGAGCAGGGAGCCGTTAAATCTCCCTGCTCTCAGCTGCCAGAGGTAGCTGAGGGCTGGGGGCATCCCTGCTCAAACAGGTGAGATCGATGTAAGTATCGATCTCACACGTTTAACCCCTCAGATGCGGCGCTCAATAGCGAGCGCCGCATCTGAGTGGTTTTGGAAAGAGGGAGGGAGCTCCCTCTCATCCCACTGACACCCAGTGATAAGATTGCCGAGTGTCTGTGTCTCAAATGGCAGCCGGGGGCCTAATAAAGGCCCCCAGGTCTCCCCGTAGTAAATGCCTGCTAGGCAAAAGTATTGCAGTGTATTATAATAGCGATCGGAGGATCGAATATTAAAGTCCCGTAGTGGGACTAGTAAAAAAGTTTAAAAAAAGTTTAATAAAGTTAATAAAAAAAAATGTGAAAAAAAATAATGAAAAACCCACTTTTTCCCCTTACAAACTGCTTTACTATTAAAAAAACTAAATAAAGCAAAAAAGTTACACATATTTGATATTGCCGCATCCGCAACGACCCCGACTATATAGCTATTACATTATTTAACCCGCACGGTGAACGCCATAAAAAATAAAATAAAAAACAATGGAAAAATTTTTGTTTTCTGTGAATCCGGACTTAAAAAAAATGTGATAAAAAGTGATCAAAAAAGCATCTACTCCAAAATGGTACCAATAAAAACTACAAGTCGTCCCGCAAAAAAAAAACCCTCATACAACTGCATCGGCGGAGCAATAAAAAAGTAATGGCTCTTCAAATATGGAGACAGAAAATCAAATAATTAAAAAAAAAAGCGCGTTTTTACTGTGTAAAAGTAGTAAAACATACAAAATCTATACAAATTTGGCATCGTTGAAATCGTAAGAACCCACTGAATAAAGTTATTGTGTTATTTATACCACACGCTAAACGGCGTCAATTTAGGATGCAAAAAAGAGTGGCAAAATTTCCGTTTTTTTTCTATTCTCCCCCCCAAAAAAAGTTAATAAAAGTTAATCAATAAATAATATGTACCCCAAAGTGGTGCTATTAAAAAATACAACTTGTCCCGCAAAAAACAAGACCTTATACAGCTATGTCGACGCAAAAATAAAAAAGTTACATCTCTTGGAATGCGACGATGGAAAAACGTAGAAAATACCTTGGTCATTAAGGTTTAAAATAGGCTGGTCACTAAGGGGTTAAATTACTCCAGGTTTGGGCTACATGGTGACACAAGGTCACTCACGATTTGTGTTGAAATCACAGTAAGCCCACAAATAACTTGTAATCAGCGCAGTACAAACCCTGTCAGATTCCTGGTGATGGGGGCAAGGTAACTTGCAATTTTTTTTCCCTTTAGGTAGCATTGAGGTTGCAATTTTACAGCAATTTGTGTTTGACTGTATAGTCCTAATCTAAATGTGCAATATCCACTGATCCACATTGATCATTTACCGTAGTTATGGCCATTTACAGACTGTAAACTGCCATAATCTCACTACTATAATCTGCACAATATTATTCTTTTCAGCTGAGATCTCTGACTTTTTCAGTTAACCCAATTTTACAGTAGCGTGATTAAATAATTTTAACGTAATCTGTAAAAGGGAAATAGAATTGCAAGTTTTATGGGAAGCAACAATACCAGTTTAATGCTGTTTCCTGGAAATGACATATTATTATCCTTTGCGACAAAATGCATTCCTTCCATTGAGTGCAGACACACCATGTATAACCATGTATAATACACCATGTATAATAGGAGTCTTTGAACTGGAGTACTGTCACATTTTGTGTGTGTGACTTTAATCAAACTTTAGAAGAAAAAAGTTGATAAAAATTCAGCTTATTCCACAAGATTTAGAAATGCAGCTATAGTTATGTCAGCTGCTATCTACAGATTATACAGACATTATATACACTATAATAGCCACAAATCACTCTCAATAAAAAGGTCAAACGACTACATAACTTAATAATACTCAAGGCAATGAGAGAAACAGAAAGGAAATTACCTAATAAAACCATCAAAAGAAAATGATGTTATTCCATTGATTAAATCGAGTTCTTTTTCTAGCACAGATGTTTATGTTAACCTGGTTTTGTTAAGACTTCTCAGCATATCATAAACATGGATATTATGTCTTGATGCAAAAACAAAGAAACAAGAAGCATTGATTTTCTATGCACTTCTGTTTTATGCAACGACTCATTACAGGTAGATATTAAAATGTAGACAGATATGAAAAATGACCTCATAGTCTGTGCATGGGACCTCATTTATGTATACATGAAATAAGTCACATCATTGGCGTTTTTCAGCATTTTCTCAAAGTATCAAAAAGTTTTTGTTCGAAATTTTTTTTATTTAGGGGACACCATCTGGATATTTTTTTTTTAAAGAAGACACATCTCCTTTGATGTTATGAGGCTTCAGTCCATCCATTTTACCAAGTTAACCCAAGTTGGTTCTTGGACTTAGGTAACAGGGTCATAATGAATGGGGTAGGACTTGTTAGAAATATGGTGGTGCGAGGGGTAAAAGTGTACAGAGTACTCTGAAAATATTGACAGTAACTACATATCAGCTAATAATACATCATATTCCAATTACAACAAGGAGCTATGTTAATTACCAATTGTCCAATTGTAGCTTTGGGGCACCGGACATTTGGACCTTCTTAGGGTATGTCCACAGCGAAAATCCACAGCGTAATACAGTAGCAGCAGAGTAGATAAGATTTGAACAAATCTCATTCGCACGCTGCGTAAAAATACAGAAATTGACTTGAAGTGCGTTTTTTTAGTCCGCAGCATATCAACTTATACTACGGAATCGCTGATTGCGGGTTTTTCCCATTGAATTCAATTGGGAGGTAAAATTTGCAACAAAATAGTAGATGTTGCGATTATTGCGGCGGGAAAGCTGTGATTCCGTCACAAAAATCGCAACTCAGAAAGAAAAAAAAAAGATTATACGTAGGCCTCATGCACACAACCGTGCAAGTTATTAACTGTTTTTCGGCTTATTTTTTACGCAGCGTGTGTTTAAATCTCATCGACTTTGCTGCTACTGTATTGCGCTGTGGATTTCCCACAATGAAATACGTTGCGGAAAATCTACAGTGTTTACGCTACGTGTAGACATACCCTTATAGTGACTAGTCCTTCTGACGTCCTGCATCCCGACTTCCTGGGATGATGTTTCATCACATGTGACCGTTGCAGCCTATGATTGGCTGCAGCAGTCACATGGGATCAAACTTCATTCCATGAGGCCGGACTACAGGACATCAGAGCAGCGCATTGCCTTGACTACGGGTAAGTATAAGCTTTTTTTTACATGCTGTTTTCAGCAGCAGACCTTCCGGCTGAAAAACACGAACACGGTCGTGTGAATTAGGCCTAAGAGGTGTACTTAGAAGCTCCTGGGCTCCAATGCAAAATCTACAACATTCCTCCTACCTACCATGTGCCATCTATAATGCTGATGTCTTGTAATAGAGGTCTGGTAGAGGTCCCTTTGCCCACCACCACCCTCAGGTTCCAGGGCCTGGGTGTAACTGCTACCTCTGAACCTGCTACAGCTATGCCCCTGTTGTCAGTAAATTTGCACCAATATCTGATAAAAAAAAAACTGCAGTATAATTCCTACCACATATTCACATGAACGTTCACACTTTTGGTGGCATTTCAAGAAATCAAAATGAAGAAATGAGTAATGTGCAGGTACATTATTGGATATCAGTGAATAGCGCAGGTGGTTGTTAGGGATCTGGCTTAAATCAGTAACATTGTGTACATACATGTGTAAACTTTGGATGAATTGCATTGCCTCTCAGGAGACCTTTATCTATCTAAGGCCCCATGCACACGACCGTAAAAACTCTCCGTAATTGCGGACAATAATACGGTCCACAATTACAGACCCATCCAGTTCTATTGGCCGCGGACACTTTTCCGTATCGCTATGGAGGAGTGTCCGTGCCATAGAACTGTGCTGGGAATTATGGAGCGTGTATGTTTTTTCATGTTTTACAGGCCCGAAAATGCAGGTGGCCGTCGGCGGCCGGCCATGCCCGCAATCGCGGGCCGTGATTACGGGCACGGCCATGTGCATGGGGACTTATACTGTATATCTAGCCTGTGAGAGTCTTCCTATCATCACTGTTTTGTGGTATATAAAGTTGCAGAATTTCTAGCCCATTTCTTCCAAATACCTGGCGGGTTTATCTATAATATATATGCATAGGGTCAGGATTCTTTGTATATACTTGTAGCCTAATAGCAGTATTGACCCAATATAATCTATATTTATTCATCCAATAGTACTGTTATTTCCCTGAATGGGTCTATTGACACTTGATATATGATCTAATGATGCTGATTATGATCAAATCAATTCTGTGCATGCAAGTTTATAGATTATTTTACTAAAAATTCTGCTTTTAACATTTCACAGTTAAATCTCTGTATAAAGCTTTTTTTTCTAGTTTCTTTTATGCAGTTTTTGCTTCAGTCTTTTTGCACTAATTTATATTTATGTCACCTTGTTTGCCCCATTCATATCCAAATTACGCTGGTTGCCATTGGAAACAGACAGCAGTTTCTCTCAACTTCACAAATGTCATTTGAGCTTCACTGCTCTCTGGTAACAGGAGACCTACAGAATTCTAAATTTAAATATGAACATAGAAGAAAACATCAAGTAACTCATCATGTAAATCACTAAGGTTCACATCTCGTTTTTACTCTACGTCTGACGTGCACGTTTTGACATGAAAAACCAGTGTCAAAACGTGTACCACAGCGTATACATTGATTCCTATGGTCACAACGGATGCCAAACAGTCTAGTTTGTGCATACATTTTGTGTGCTTACGTTCTATCCATTTGTTTTCCAAGTCCTGAACAGTATAGTGTACTACGCTTTTCTATACCTTTTTAAAAACGTATACCACACATAATACAGTAAGAAAACTAAAGCTTGCTGTATTATTTACATGTATTTTAACTCTGTTAACTCAAAAGCAGTTGTCCTTTAAATTATATTTCAACAGTCACTGTCAGGGTGGATTCACACGCAGCGTTTTTCCTGGTACTTTCTTCCGCATTTTTCGCAGCAAAAAATGCTGCGACCAGATGTTAGCTTGAAGTCAATTGGGAAATATTAAACACCCTACAAACATGGTGTTTTTTTAGGTGGCGTTTTATTTATTTGAACTTGCATTTTTTGGTATAGTGGTGTTTTTCCAAAATCGCAGCAAGGCCGGCTTAGCGTCTTTTGCATCATTTAGTGGCGTTTTTGTCCCATAGACCTCCGTACTTTTTTTTCTCTTTAAAAAAAAAATGCACATGTCAATGTGTGTTGTGTTTTTTTATGGTATTTTTGGTGGTGTTTTTTCCAGAATTTTTTTTTTATTGAACAGAGGAATTTTTGCATTACATTATCTTTGAATCACATGAATTTCACCTAAAAAAAATGCAGGTAGTAAACAGAAGTATTAGCATAAAACACTGACAAAATGAACATAAAAAAACAAAACACATTTATTATTTTACTAAAAAAACTTTTTTTTAGATATGTTTTTTTTTAGGAGGCCTGATCAATGTTTTGGAGGGACTCTGACCATACAGAAAATGATTTCAGGTCGGTGCAGTCTCCTTGATGTAATACTGGCATACATCAAACAAACAAAGAAAAGTATAAAATCCAACAAAAATCTAAGGATTCATATTCGTATTGCTGTCTTGTGCAGTTTTGTCATGCTATAAGACTAGCTTGCAGATAAACAGACATTCTATATGTACATATGTAAATGTTTATCTATCTACTCTCTGTTTAGTTTGTAGCGTACGATTAAACTGAAGTGTTTTGTATGTTTTTATTGTACTTTATAATCGTACATCTCCCTCCTGCTGATCCTTTATCTCTCTTTCTGTCCTAGGATGGCGTGGGCATTGAGGAAAAGTTGTCCTTGAGGAGAGTAGCCGTGGTGGAAGATTTCTTTGACATTATTTATTCAATGCATGTGGAAACAGGACCTAATGGAGAACAGATTAGGAAGCATGCTGGCCAGAAGAGGACTTACAAAGCTGTAAGTGGATGTCTTGTTCCTTTTGTGTTTCTGGGGAAGGATTGTAGAATTTATATAGTGAGGATTAACTTCAACAATGGTAGACACTGCAGTCTTGATCCAGATAAGAGAAAGGGGCTCCACAGGTAAAATAAAAGCAGGGAACTGCCTGTCTCTATAGTAGCAAACAGTCTAAATACAGATTGACAGAACAACATAGAGCATAAATTAAAAAAGGAAAAAATTCTTATTGTCTTTCTACATTAGTGGCTTGGGCCAGAATCAATGGGATCTGCCAACAATCCAATGGTTTGGGTGCCACCACAGGGGTGGCAGATCTCGGGGGAAACGAAGATCAGCATGTTGTTTTTTAATGTCCAATCTTTTTGTTCTGAGATAAGCCGTTGTCAGCGGTGTCTGGTCAAAGCTTGTCTCCCATCCCCCATCAAATGGGAAGGTCAAGTGACATCACTGTCCACGTATATGGGCATTCTTATGTAGCCTCTTTCTCAAATAGTAGTTATTCAAAATGTAAAGGGCCTCTCTGGAATAGTATCTCTAGTTTACTGAAATGATCACAATATGTATGTAAAGTTTCTAATGTACATTCTACAGCAATTTGGTTCCCAAGAGCAAATTCAATGGATTGCAGCTAGGCACAGCACTGTTTTCTGTATTCAGCACATCCATGGATGTGGAGTATATATATATAGAACTCTGTGTACACATTCATCACATCAATAGATATGATAGATGTAAGTAAAGACATGAGTGCCTATTACTGCCGTCCCAGGGATCCATTCTCAGATTAACTTTTTGTTTAGTACAATTTTGGAAAACCCCTTTAATAAATTTCGACTAAGGAAAAATATACAAGTCAAAGAATAATAATGGAAACTTTACAGTCCTTTGCCTTTTGCCATCTCAAAATATTATTTGCCAACATTTATATAACTTAAAGGGTAACTAAACGTTCAACAAACTTCTGACATGTCATAGTGACATGTCAGAAGTTTTGATTGGTGGCGGTCCGACTACTGAGACCCCTACCAATCGCTAAAACGAAGCGGTAGAACCACTCATGTGAGCACTGAGCCGCTTTGTTTTTGTTCGGCTTTTTTGTACACCGCTACAACGGCTTTCCAGAAAAAGCCGAACAGAAACAAAGTTGCTCAGTGCTCACGCAAGCTCTTTTGCTGCTTAATTTTAGAGATTGGTGGGGGTCTCCACCAATCAAAACTTTCGACATTTCACTATGACATGTTAGAAGTTTTTTGAACGTTTAGTTACCCTTCAAGGTATATAAATGTTGGCAAATTATATTTTGAGATGGCAACAGGCAAAGGACTGTAAAGTTTCCATCATTATTCTTTGACTTTTATTATTTTTCCTTAGTCGAAACTTATTAAAGGGGTTCTCCAAAATTATACTAAACAAATTTGTTGAACGTTTAGTTACCCTTTAATGTATTCCTTATAAACTCTTAGTCATTTTCCTGCTGAGGAGTCATCGACTGAAATGTATTCTTTTCGGCAGCTGAAGACAATACATGGTAGTTTATCGATTTTAATGATTTGAACTATAATTTTCTTGTAATTGAATTATCTATTGTTTAGAAATGAATCAGCTTGACTTTATAATGAGTTTTCTCTTTAGTTTTCATGTGAGCTGATTTATGTAGCTCAGATCTGACTAAAAGGCTCAATATGTTTCTTATAGGAATATCAGGGTATACATATTGTACTTTACTCCTGAGCATGGGATATCACATACCTTCATCACGGCAGTTGTGCCACCACATTATTCCCAATTCTGTAAAGCAGCACCTATTAAGTGCTTGCTATTTACAGGTGCTGGATTACAAAAGCAGGCTGTCTGTCTGCAATGTACCCCTGCTCTTGTGAAAATTCCCAAAGGAAATAATTACAGGTTTGGACATCTGCCAGTAACAACGACTAACAAACTGAAATTGAACCTGAACCAAGGGAGCTCCTGCGATACTTATTCTCAAGTTACGTGGGCTGGTGAGCGAGAAAGTCGGCTTTAATAATTAGCACTTGTAAATTTGAAAATCATATTCCAGCATTGAGGGGCATGTAGAAGAGGGAGGTTTTTTTTTAGAAAAGAAAACTTTTGAGAAAAAGTAGCGTTTTTTAACTTATGTAGTAATTGGTTAAATTCTAATAGGAGCATAAACTATGAAGGTAGGACCCCATTGCAAATGACAAGGGGCCCCTGTTTCTTGGTCTACTCCCTCAACAAAATCCACCTGTGCCACAACAAGTCCTGGGTGACATGGCAGCTTTCTCCTGCCAGGCCCAAGATTAGCAGTACTGCTGTGTAAAGTTACATATTCCATTGTTAATCCCCCAAGAGATAGAAAAATACAATTTTAGCACTTGAAAGTGTATTTGCTGTGTGTCCCCTTCATAAATAGTGCTCAATCAATGGTCTACCCTTCCTGTAGATGCCTAGACGACTGGATTTTATGGCATCATTTATTTTGATGGTAACTTTACCAAAATCCAGTTGAAGTTGGCTGACTACATTAAAATAACTACATATTACATATTCTTCTCTGATCATTTACAAAGGATCCCCTAGGGTTAGATGTAAAGACAAATGAGTAAAAGCATCCAGGGAGAAATGTAACATTATTTTTTTTGCATCATTGGTTATGATAGCAGAAACTGATTTATGATAGCTGTGATTTCACTTTGAGCTCACAAACCAGTAACTGTATTGTGCTTTTTTGTCTTTTCTTTGTTATTGTTAGATTTAGAAAAATCAATTATTATCCCTAATAAAATATAAAATATTAAGTTATACCTTAATTATACAGGACATGTTATTATGGGTTAGGTTAAATAATTGTTCTTAGTGGTGTATAATGTTCTCAGGTTACAGTGATCCAATTCAGTGATTTATGCAATGTGCAATTAGATTCTTAAATGGGATGGGAGGTATCTCTTACAACGAAAGGTTAAAGAAATTGGGCTTGTTTTTCTTGGAAAAAAGACGCCTTAGAGGTGATCTTATTATTAACATGTATAAGTATATGTGTGGTCAATACAAAGAACCAGCACATAATCTGTTCTTTCCAAGAAATTTACAAAGAATCAGGGGACATTCATTGCTTGTGGAAGAAAGACGTTTCAGACATCAATATAGGAAAGGGTTCTTTACAGTTAGAGTAGTCAAGCTATGGAACGCTCTACCCCAAGATGTAGTAATGGTAGAAACTATGTCAGCATCTCAAAAAAGGCAAGATCTTTATTTACTGATGAATGGCATTGAGGGTTATAATTACTCTAGAAATTAAATACTTGTAACTGATTGAGAAAGGTTGAACTTGATGGACCTGTCTTTTTTCAACCTATGTAACTATGAAACTATGCAAAATCCTATGGTATCTAGTGGAGCACAATATGATTGGTGACCACACAGTATACTCGGTGCAAAATCCCTAGTAAAGATAATAATAGAGGGTATTAGTTATAGATAGTAATAATAGACAACACCATAAGTCTCTAGTAAACAAGTGGGATATGATCTTGTGCCTGGTGACTCATTGGCTTATTATCCGGTGTCTGGTAATCCAGTGACATTTAATACCTCTTTATAGAATAACATAGACTAACTCTTTATATCTTTTATTTTATTTTTTTCAAAATCAGTAATAAATGTTAATATATGAAACTTTATGACAGCAACCTGTATTTCCCATTGACCATAAGGGGGTTTTACAGCGGGCTATTATTGTGTAGACGAGCGTTCATATAACGCTTGTTGCCGATAATTGCCCTGTGTACACAGATCAGCAGATAAATGAGCAAACGCTCGATCATCTGCTGATCGTATAGTCTTAAAAAAGTTAAATATTATCGTTGTCGGCAACACATAAATAGGGAGAAGCGCTGCCGACATGATAATAATGTTTGGGATGAGCGATCGGAGTAACGACCGCTCTTCCCCATCCATAGCTCTGTGTCAGGGCTGGCTCCAAGTTTATGTGGGCCCTTGGGTGACACAGACTTAGTAGGCCCCTTTGCAGGGGAACTCACGGCGGCAGTAAAATGGCAGAAAACATCACTTTGTGCCCCCAAATAGATGTTAGGCCCTGTTTATGCCCCATATAGAAATTAGGCCACCAGTTTGTACCCCCATAAATTGAGTGCCCTCTATAGATAGTGCCACCGAGCCCCCCTCCCAGGTACTGCCACACAGCCCCCCATCCCAGGTAGTGCTACACAGCCCCCACCTCCCAGATAGTGCCACACAACCCCCCTCCCAGGTAGTGCCACACATCCCTCTCCTTCCAGGTAGTGCCACACAGCCCACTCCTGACAGGTAGTGCCACACAGCACCCACCCTGGTAGTGCCACACAGCTCCCTCCCTGGTAGTGCCACACAGCCACCTTCCCTGATAGTATCACACAGCCCCCCCCTGTAGGTAGCGATTTGGGGTTCCCTCTAGGGGTAGAATCCCAAGCCAGAGCATTGCCGATGCTCTGGCTGGGGATTCCGTTTCAGTAGATATACTGTCCATATATGGTGCTGATTGGGCCCCCCCAAGGGTAGTGGGCCCCGGCACTTGCCCGGGTTCGCCGGGTGCTGATGCCGCCTCTGCTCTGTGTGACAGGAGCAAACAAGCACCGATCAACGATGTCTCGTTGATCAGCGCTCGCTGCATCGGTCGATTATCGGCCGGTGTAATAGGGGCTTAAGTCACCAAACAATCCATGTATTGTAAAATAGTTAATAGAAGATAGAAAGTGGGGGTTGCAGCTACAGATTCTCTCTTTGAGTGTCTGTAATACTGCATACTGTGAGAGAGAGAGTAGCATGGAGCCTGCCTACTAAGCAAGCATGGAGAAAGATGTACAGTTAGATTAACCAGCAAAGAAAAAGAAAAACTCAAAATATGCAGGTTGTATAGAACATTTCTGACTAGATCACAACTAATATGTTATTAAACTCACCCGATTCCAGGGGCGCATCTCTCTTAGCGGACGTGGCACTAGCTGACCGGGAATCTAATCTGGACAGATAATACCTCCTTGCAGGATTAGGGGTAAATAACTGAGAGATTGCTTAAAATCCGCACCCAGTCTCGTCAGAGCCAAACCGATTGCGGCTTTGTGGAACCACTTCGGTGGAAATGTAACATAATACACATCGACAACTGCATAAAGAGTAATGGGGAGCCCACGTGGAAAAACATGATTGTGCTAGACTATCTTCTAGATAATTCGAAGAGTTTAGTGTTTGTGTGAACACATTAAAGAGGCTCTGTCACCAGATTTTGCAACCCCTATCTGCTATTGCAGCAGATAGGCGCTGCAATGTAGATTACAGTAACGTTTTTATTTTTAAAAAACGAGAATTTTTGGCCAAGTTATGACCATTTTTGTATTTATGCAAATGAGGCTTGCAAAAGTCCAAGTGGGCGTGTTTAAAGTAAAAGTCCAAGTGGGCGTGTATTATGTGCGTACATCGGGGCGTTTTTACTACTTTTACTAGCTGGGCGTTCTGACGAGAAGTATCATCCACTTCTCTTCAGAACGCCCAGCTTCTGGCAGTGCAGACACAGCCGTGTTTTCGAGAGATCACGCTGTGACGTCACTCACTTCCTGCCCCAGCTCCTGCATCGTGTCGGCCACATCGGCACCAGAGGCTACAGTTGATTCTGCAGCAGCATCGGCGTTTGCAGGTAAGTAGCTACATCGACTTACCTGCAAACGCCGATGCTGCTGCAGAATCAACTGTAGCCTCTGGTGCCGATGTGTCCTCTCTCGTCCGACACGATGCAGGACCTGTGAGTGACGACACAGCGTGATCTCTCGAGAACACGGCTGTGTCTGCACTGCCAGAAGCTGGGCGTTCTGAAGAGAAGTGGATGATACTTCTCGTCAGAACGCCCAGCTAGTAAAAGTAGTAAAAACGCCCCGATGTACGCACATAATACACGCCCACTTGGACTTTTACTGTAAACACGCCCACTTGGACTTTTGCAAGCCTCATTTGCATAAATACAAAAATGGTCATAACTTGGCCAAAAATGCTTGTTTTTTTAAAAATAAAAACGTTACTGTAATCTACATTGCAGCGCCGATCTGCTGCAATAGCAGATAGGGGTTGCAAAATCTGGTGACAGAGCCTCTTTAAGTCACATAGGTGGGATGGGGCCCCCACCTAATTTTTTGCCCAGGGGCTTCCACTAGTCCTAATCCAGCCCTGTGTAATAAGGATATTTCTATGACAGGAGGATGGTCCTCTCAGATAGTATATGGAGTCTACTTTATTCCCTTATTGCTGTATGTATAGCGGTATACTGATATCATTCCTGTTTCAGCTAAATGAACGTTAATGTATAGGACATCACTGTATACAGTGAAGACCCAGTCTTCATTGTGTTGAGCTTTTATGTAACAAATACTTTAATCTTTGGCTAGAAAAATGTCTTACACATATTTAATGTATATTTGGGTCACAGAGAAAGCTGAAATACCATTAACTTAGTAATCACAACATGTGTCACTTATATCACAACATATGATTGTAGAATCAGCAGCATCGTATTTAGATCTGTAAAATAATGATTTTATGGTGTTTATATGGTATGAATCAGAGAGCATAGGAATATAACAGTGGTCAGGGAAAACACCTGCTAAATTTAATCTCTGAATTCAATTTCTGTGATAAAATAATGACCTATCCAAGGGTTAAACTACGCTCTGGGAGTGAAGCTTTCTATACATTCCAATAATAACTGTGGCATGTTCTTGCTGTTTTTCATTTATGGGTGGGTTACTGTGTACATACAGTATAAAGTGATCCAGATTACAAATTGGTTATCAGGCTTGACTATCCATATCTTGAAATCCACCCAATTTGAAAATGCAATACTCACTTCCCATTTCAGGGCCTTTGCATTTTTTCTGCTCACCAAAACCTTTTCTCACCTATATTTATAATGGATCTTCATAGAAAACTTAAAGCGACCCTCTAGGCAAAAAAATAATAATTGACTATACATTGCAAATGTATAGTGAACTTACCTGCTGCCCCACTCCTGAATGATATGACCTCCGTTCCGGTCCCCCACTTTCCAGTTTCTAAAACGGTCTCCGCTGTCTCAGACTTTGCTTTAAAGATATAAAGATCTTCTTTGAAAGTCTGAGAAACGCTGATCCCCTCCAATGCCATTGGTGAACTATGTCGACGGCCCCTGTGTCAGCGCTGTGTCCAGCAGTGCCGCTGTTATCAGCGCTGTTCCATCAGAGGGCAGTGAAAGGGGTGGTGGGGGAGGGGGGTGCCTCAGACTTTCTAAGAAGATCCCTATAGGAAAGTCTGGGACAGCAGCGGCCATTTTGGATACTGGAAAGTGGGGGACCGAAACGCACGAACAGAGGACAGATCATTCAGGAGCGGGACAGCATGTAAGATGACTATACATTTGCAGTATAAAATAAATTTTTGGGGGCTGGATCGTCGATTTGAAGATGAGTAAAATGCCGGGGTCTGAATAGTTAAATTAATCCCTGATGTTGAATTTAGGCAGAAATTGTGCTAGCAGCTAATTCCTGCTACTGTGTTGGCATCTGTTACTATGGTAACAGAAGAAGCCTTGACTTTAGACTACCACTTCCCCCATTGCACATAGTGTAAGTCTAGTGCAGTGAAGTGAATAGAATAGACTTATGATAAAAACGTCACCCTCATACCCCCTGCTCCACACCGCTACCTGTACTAACTGTGCAGAATAGAGGATCACACTGGAGAACTGGTTTAATCCAGCCTATATGCCACAATGTACTTAGTCCCACAATGTACTTAGTCCCAATCCATGTTTTTTGTTTTCGCTCCCTAACCTAGTCTCCTCCTCTCTGTCATTTTTCTTTTCATTAGTATGATACTCTTACCATCTACCTCATTACCACTGACACTTCTTTAGCAGTTTTCTCGTTATACAATCTTCGATTGGATATGACAGACTGTTCTTGTTCTCAATTCTGTCTTCAATTTTTCTTAAATTAAAAATGCAATACTGGAAGCAGACTATTAGAGAGGTGACTTCATGAAACCTCCTTGTACATTGTGTACACCAATTATTCAGCGGCAGAGGCAGACCTTTTTTGTGATACAATAGCTCAGTGTAGGAGAAGGTTAAACATTGACTGACAACACAAAATGTTGCTGTCCCCATCTGCGTACAGTTCTCTGATGGCTCAACAATACACCTGCTGTGGATAAGGAGCTATTTACAACACAAGAACAATAGGAATAAAGAGCCAAAAACATGACAGGTGTTGCACATCTCAAATTCATCCCCTTCTACAATTTCTAGTAAATGACATGCAAGGTCTTCTTCAATAATAAGGTGCTTCTTCTGTACAGTAACAGACTTGTGTAAAGTCGTTCACAGGTGGGATGTGTACAAGAACATATTTACAGTGACATGATTACCAATGAAGAAATAACTGCAATATTTTGTCTTTGGACAATAATAGTAAGAACAATATTTGATACCAACACTCCTTTATTGTTTCTAAGTATCCTATCCTTTAGGTCCCTCTTTTTGCAGTGCAAATATAGAAAAAAGCTATTTTCAGCATTGTTTTTTGATTGATGTCATTGATTTTGTTTTATGTTTATACTGTTCATGTTTCTGCTAAATTAAATCTTCAGTTTATTACGTTTGAGTGGATAACTAATATGTGTAGGTATTTGTCTTTATGTAATGTACTGCATAGGCAACACAATGTATCTTATACTAAATAATAATTTTTTATGTTTTTTGCAGATACTTTTTTATTATTTCTTGTACACATTTGTTTTTTTTTTACATATTTTTTATCCTATTAAGGGTTTACTTTTTATATATTTATTTTAAACCTATCATTTTTTTATGCCATGAGACTACTATTTTATACCTATAATTTAGTGTGCCGTAACAGCAGGTTTTACCAAACATACTGCTCAGGCTTGATTGCAGAGAGGTTCCCCAGTCTCCGATTGGTTCAACAGGAAACCTTTTGATCATGCAGTGGTCATGGACCGCAGTGATCAAAGGGTCAAATGGATCGGAGGTTAGTAACAGCTCGTTTTTAGAGCACAAGATCTAAGGGACTATCTAAGCCCCTCCCCCTACAGAAGCAAAAACAAAAGATGTAGCTACAAACTGAGGACCTGCATCACCCGCTGTTAAAAGATAGTGGGCACCCGTTAAGGGGTTAACAAACTTAGCAGCCATTGTGCTTATCAAGGAACATGATGGGATGTGTGATAAAGTAGTCATGTACACTATTATGTTGGGACTGTTGCTAGAAGTGTCTTAGACATTTAGTGAAAGAGCACATTATAAATTAAAAATCTTAAAACCATTTTTTTTCTATCTTCTTTTCTTTTTCTTACTTCTATGCTGAGCCATGATTGGTTGAATTTACAGATCATACAGGATCTCCATGATAATAGAACAGGAAATGTTGTCTTCAGTGCTCAAATATACCCCACATTCAATAAACGTCTCAACCCTGCTATATCATAGTTGCAAGCTTTTGAAAACATGTCATGGCGATGACATGCATATCTTGCCATAAATGTTTTTCTATGCCCTGCCATAAAACACCAGCCATGCCCCCACAATCACAGCCAAAGTACCCCTATTAACAGTGCCAGTGTGCCCCATTAACAGTGTCCCAGACAAAAAGTGTTCCTCTTAACAGTGCCAGACAGTGAGTATTGCATAGAAAGTTCCTCAGCCAGCTAGCACCCCCTACATAGTTCTCCAGCCAGAGGGTCACTCCATACACAGTGGATGCTAGATAGTGTCCTCATACATAGTTCCACAACTAGAGAGTGCCCCCAGCCAATACAGCGTCCCAGCATTATAAAATAATAATAATAATAATAATAATATGTAAAGGACCAATAAGCCACTGGCTGCCACTTTGCGGGAGACTTGACTGTTCTTCGAGGTGTCTGGGAGATTTTCCCTTTATTGAGCTATATAAATCTAGGGTTAACGGTCATATAGTAAACAACAGATTCTGAATGTGCATATTTAACAGGAAGGTTGGGTGGTTGCTCAACGTGTAACATAACTGCAAATACTAACTACGTATGAACATCTACCCTTTACAGTTTAAAGGGAAGGTGTCACGAAATTTTATTTTTTTATATAATATTGCTCTTAGTATGTCATTAAAATAAATTTTATTTATTTGTGTTTTTGTGTTGTACTTTTTATTTTTTTCTTTCTTTTACTTCTCTATGGGGGCTGCCATTTTTTTTTCATCTCTGTATATGTCGATTAACGACACATACATAGATGGAATACGGCACATACATCCCCATAGAGAATGCGAACGGGAGCCGTTCCATTCACTATAGCGTACGCCGTCTGTGTGGGAACGGCGCATGCGCCGCTCCCACACAGACCAAAAGGAAGGTCTTTGGCAGAGCGACATCCGGCACCTTTTTCATGTGGACCGGAAGCCGCGGCTGGACAGTAAGATGACGACTTCCGGTCGCGGCTTCCGGCCATATGTTCAAGGCAGTGCAGACACAAGGACTAGGAGCGGAGGCGGCAGCAGCGGCAGGAGCAGGTAAGTTATGTTTGTGTATGTGATGTGTGTGTATATTAGTGTTATACTGTCTGATTACCACTGTATCTAATCCTCTCCTGCACTAGCCAGGATAAAGGAGGGGGGATTGTGTGAGGACACTAGAGCGAGTGTGTCTACTCCAAATTTGCAGCATAAAGCAATGAGGTTGCTTTACCACATTGCCAATGCTGCAATTTTGGGAATTGCTCCCTCTACTGACCAGCACATGAAAATGTTATAAATTAGAATCTAATTTATAATATTTCCTGACTTGTGAAAAAATTAAAACAATGTGCAATCATTTATATACTAACTGTTTAACTGAAAAAAAAATAAAAAAAATTCTAGCGACACATTCCCTTTAAGGCCTCATGCACACATCCGTAGGCCGTTGTACGGCCGCTAATGACGGATCCATGAAACACGGCTGCACATGGATAGCTTCCATGTGCTGTCCATTGAAAATCAATGAAAAGGCCGAGACTGTTCTGTAAAAAACGGACAGGAGTAGGACCTGTCCTATTTTTTGATGGAACAGTTGCACGGTTCCATTAAAACAACTGAAGTGTGCATGGCCCCATTGAAATGAATGTGCCAGGGTGCGATCAGTTAAAAAAAAAAGTAGATAGCACACTGAATAAAAAAAGTGGGCATGAGGATTCTATAGACACATGCAGACACCAGCTGACAGACTGACAACGGAAAGCTTAGAAATACTAAAGGATGAACATATAACCATGTGTATGATGCTCATACATATACTGCTGCCCTATATTCATCCCTCACAGGTGAATACAGCCTTGAAGAGATCCTTTTAAACAAACATAGTCCCTTGCTCCATTTAATTGCATCACATTTGCTGATATCTATGTCTGTGAACTCTCTATGAGAGGATGGCATGACAAAATTCACATCAAAATGCAGACACTGTCTTGTCTTTGTTAGGTCAAATGTATCAATCACTTGGCGCTTGGATAAATTGTACTACTTTTGCATGATCTAACTGTAGTTTGGTTTTTTTTATCCCAAAAACGACCTACATGACATTTCTGTACCAATTTAACATTTTAATTATTTCCCACACAAGATCAAACTTCCTTAATATTTCACTTTCTTGCCTGGAGAGCGTTAAAGAGCAATTCAACTGTATTGCATTTTAACTCTGCACAGTCTGCTCCATGAGTAGGTGCAGATTGTACAGTATGTTGGGCTTAC
This sequence comes from Rhinoderma darwinii, assembly GCF_050947455.1. Lineage (NCBI taxonomy): Eukaryota > Metazoa > Chordata > Amphibia > Anura > Rhinodermatidae > Rhinoderma > Rhinoderma darwinii. The sequence continues at coordinate 93,608,637 of NC_134691.1, forward strand.
AGGGTGTGATTTTGTCTACCTGGGTGGAAGGTATATAGACTCGGACAAATTGAATCATGGCACTCGGTAAACACCAATCGGATCTCGTAAAATAGTATTCAGAGGCAAATGTCTATTTACTTCAATGATGTATTTATTTTCCCAATCTGTTGAAGTTTATGCAGCAGAAGCCAGAACAGACAGTGCTGCTACTCATATATTTACTGCTGTCCAAGGTCCTGAAATGTATTATATACACGTGTCTCATAGCAGCTGAACTATACAGCTTGCTATGTTACAGCACACAACCTGTGTTATGTTGCTGCGTGTTTAGCCCACATTGTTCTCAGGTGGGTCATTAAACAACTTGACTTGATGGAGACAACACACCTGTTCCTTCCCATGAATAAGCTTAGTAAATGCACCTAGGAATATCATTGAAGTTCAGTATGAAACATATGAAGCTACCTTGTCATTTATTTGCAGCTAAAAGCATATAATTGTTATATTATCAGCTGTATATTGTATAACTCCAGGAACAAGGACTGGGAAACCCAGATTTCGGGATTGGTGCAGGTCATAGTAGTCAGAACTAGGGTTGTCACGATACCACAATTTGGACTTCGATACCGATACTTTGGGTAGTATTGCGATTATCGATACCAAAACGATACTTTGCCAACAGTAATAATAAAAACAAGTTCTTCCATTTTCTGATGTGAGGCGCATAGTTACACAGAACGGTTGAAAAAAGACACATGTCCATCAAGTTCAACCAAGGGATGGGAAAAAGGGAAGGGATGAAACAAAAATTCTACACATTGACATAGGAGCTTATATTTTTTAATTCTAGGAAATTATCTAAGCCTTTTTTAAAGCCATCTAATGTAGCTTCTGTGACCAACTCCTGCGGTAGGCTATTCCATAGATTCACAGTTCTCACAGTAAAGAAGGCTTGTCGCTTCTGCAGGTTGAACCTTTTTTCTCCACAAGGAGGGAGTGCCCCCTTGTCTTTTGAGGGGGTTTTATATGGAACAGGATTTCACTATATTTCTTGTATGGGCCATTCATATATTTATATAAGTTAATCATGTCCCCCCTTAGTCGTCTCTTTTCAAGGCTAAATAGGTTTAATTCTTTTAATCTTTCCTCATAACTTAGATTCTCCATGCCCCTTATTAGTTTAGTTGCTCTTTATATTTTTTCCAACTCCAGGGCATCCTTTCTATGAACTGGAGCCCAGAACTGAACTGCATATTCTAGATAAGGCCTCACTAATGCTTTGCAAAGTGGTAATATTATATCCTTGTCCTGCGAGTTCATGCCTCTTTTAATACATGACAATATCTTGCTGGCCTTTGAAGCAGCTGATTGACATTGCATGCTGTTATTGAGTTTATGATCTACAAGTACACCCAGATCCTTCTCAACAAGTGACTCTCCCAGTATAGCTCCCCATAGGACATATGGTTCATGCAGATTGATGGTACCCAGATGCATAACTTTACATTTATTTACATTAAACCTCATTTGTCAAGTGGATGCCCAAACACTCAGTGTGTCCAAATCGACTTGAAATTTACGAACATCTTCCATAGACGGACGATACTACATAGCTTGGTGTCATCTGCAAAAATATAAATATCGCTATTAATCTCATCCTCTATATCATTAATAAATAAGTTGAATAATAGTGGTCCCGGAACGGAACCCTCGGGTACACCACTTATAACCGGGGACCAATCAGAGTAGGAATCATTGATCACAACTCTCTGGATACAGTCCTTGAGCCAATTCTCAATCCAAATACAAACTATACTTTCTAAAATTATAATCCTTTATTTACCCATCAGATGCCTATGAGGGATAGTGTCAAATACCTTTGCAAAGTGCAAAAACACTATATCCACAGCGGCCCCTCTGTATAGGCTTCTCACCTCTTCATAAAAACAAATCAGGTTGGTTTGGCAACTTCTGTCCTTAGTAAAACCGTGCTGGGTGTCACTTATAATACAATTTTTTTTACATACACCTGTATATAGTCCCTCAATAGCCCCTCAAACATTTTCCCCACGATGGATGTTAAAGGTGTTGTCCGCTACTGGACAACTCATGACCTATCCACCATATAGGTCATCAGTACATGATCTGTGGGGGTCAGACAACCGGACCCCACACCGTTAAACCACTCCGGCTGCCTCCGAGCACTGGACGTACATGCCGGAAGCAGATAATAGTCAAGTGAATTGGAGCAGAGCTGTAGTTCGGCAGCATGGCCGCTATGCTATGTACGGAGCCAACTGCTTTTGGCTCCGTACGTCGCATAATGGGCCATAACATCTGGTTCCTGGATCCGGGTGTCGGATCTGCACCAGTGATAAACTGATGACCTATCCGGTGGATAAGCTTACTGGTCTATAATTACCCGTGGAAGACCTAGAGCCGTTTTTGAAAATAGGCACCACATTTGCCAGTCCCTTGGCACTGTACCAGTCACTAGAGAATCTCTGAATATTAGGAAGAGGGGTACAGAAATAACTGAACTAAGTTCCTTAAGAACTCTAGTGTGTAACCCATCTGGTCCCGGAGACTCGTGCACATTTATTTTATTTAATTTAGCTTGGACCATATCTACATTTCGCCAATTCAGTATATCAACTGATATATTAAAGAGGCTCTGTCACCAGATTATAAAATCCCTATCTCCTATTGAATATGATCGGCGCTGCAATGTAGATAACAGCAAAGTTGTTTGTTTTTTTAAAAACGATCATTTTTGCCCAAGTTATGAGCAATTTTAGATTTATGCAAATTAGCTTTTCAATGGACAACTGGGCGTGTTTTCTCGTTTTATCTACATTGCAGCGCCGATCACATTCAATAGGCGATAGGGATTTTATAATCTGGTGACAGAGCCTCTTTAACAGCACTGGCACCAGCTACATCAGCTGCTCTTTCTTCTGTTGTATATACAGAGCTGAAGAACCCATTTAGTAGTTCTGCCTTCTCTTGATCCCCTGTGACCAACTCCCCATTACCACTATTTAGGGGTCCTACATGTTCAGACCTTGGCTTTTTTGCATTTGTATACGTGAAGAATTTTTGGGGTTTGTTTTGCTCTCTTTGGCCACCCGCCTTTCATTTTGTATATTTGCTGATTTTATTACTTTTTTTACAGATTTTATCACGCTCTTTATAATTTAAAAAGGCTACAGCTGTACCCTCAGATTTGTATTTCTTAAATGCCCTTTTTTTGTCATGTATTGCCCCTTTCACAGAAGGTGTAAGCCATGTGGGGTTTAATTTTAGTCGTTTACACTTGTTACATAGCAATAAATTTTGCACTATAATTATACAAAGTAGATTTTAAGATCTCCCATTTATCATTTGTACCATTATTTGACATTAGTTCTTCCCAGTCTATTTCCTAAATTGCAACCCTCTTCCTGGGGAAATTGGCCTTCTTAAAATTAAGTGTTTTTGCCCTCCCAGCCTGTGTTTGTTTTTTTCTTTACAGTAAAGGTAAAATGTAACTATATTGTGATCACTGTTACCGAGGTTTTCATGGTCAGTTACATTCCCAACAAGCTCTGCATTGTTTGAAATGACCAGATTCAAAAGATGAATTTTGAACCTCCATGTACAGTAATTAACCCCATCATGTTTCTCACAGTCATAATGGACAACATTGTGTTAATGTGTGAGGTACATGATAGGGTTAATTACTATTAATGTGAGGCACATAGAGGTTTAAAATTCATAATTCCACGTGCCACACATTAATAAGTGAAAGAAAGCAATTTATATTTTCTTTTTTTACAGCGTAAACATCATAAATAACTCTTACATTTTGTTGTGCAGGTTATTACAGTCGCGACGATACCGATTGTGTTTATATTTTATGTACCGAGACTTTTGTTTTAATGTTTATTGTAAAAAATGTGTGTATTTGTTTTTAAAAAAAATGTAATCTATATTTTTGTAACTTTTTTTTTTTTTTTTTTAAATAAAAAAGTTTCAACTTTAATTTACTGGCATATATCTTTATGCCAGTACATTAGCCTGTGTACTCATAGTACACAGGCAGTTTTTAGGACATACCTAAGTATGCCCTAACAACAGGAAATATGGTCAGACAGCCCTGGGGTCCTTCAATGGACACTGGGCTGTCTACCCATATATGGTATGTCCCTTAATCACATCACAGGGATTCCCTGTGACGCGATCCAAGGGGCATCCCCCCTTCTCATTTTCCCCTTGAATGCTGTGGTCATCTTTGATCGTAGCATTCAAGGGAATAACGGCGTAGATCAGAAGTTTCCCTGAACTCTGTCATTAGGGTGCAGCTGGGGTTGCAGCTGTGTAATACAGTCATTGCCACGCTCCTGACAACAAGTGTGTGCGTGCGGTCAGCATGATGTGATGTGGCTGACACTGCACGAATGAGCGGCGGCGCCGGCACTGAAGACAGAGAACTTGGGGGTGTTGTTGTCATGTTCCTTATATTATGGAAAAAAGAGGAGATGCACAGCGCCACATAGTGCAGGTAAAACTGAGAAAATAATAAAAAGGTAGCAATGGTATTGTGCTCACCTATAAGAGTTGTGCTATTCAGACAAATCTCTGATGTACACGAGGGTCAAATAGCCAAAGGGTATTCTGCTGTCAGGTCCGATCCACTAACCAGGTGTGTTACTGCAAACAAAATGGAAGGAAAGGAGAAAAAGGGGATCCCAAAACGGCACTGCCGGAGATATAATAAAGGGTCAATGTTGGTTAAATAATTAAAAAGGATTTATGCAAACAGGCTACACGTTACAACATTGAACTGATGTCTTCATCAGGCCAGTTGAAGACATAATTTCGATGTTGTAACGCGTAGCCTGTTTGAATAAATCCTTTTTAATTATTTAACCAACATTGACCCTTTATTATATGTATAGCAGCGCCATTTTGTGGTCCCCTTTTCCTCCATGTTCTCTGTCTTCAGTGCCGGTGCTCATAAGTGCAGCGCCGGATGCATCACATCATGCTAACCACATGCGCACACTTGTCAGGAGCGGAGCAATGGCTGTATTACACAGCCACAGCCCCGTTCTAACTACATTCATGTGTTACAATGCTAAGCTGTGCGGCCGCACAGCTTAGTATCGAAATAGACAAATTAACGGTATTGAACCGTTTGAGGGTGTATCGAAATAGTATCGATATTTCGATGCATCATGCAACCCTAGTCAGAACCCCACCAATTACACTTTATGGCATATCCAATGGATATGCTATAATCTCTTTAATACAGATGTAGAATTCTATGCCTTTCCACGTTCTAACTAGTTGTGCATGCTCATTCTGGTTGGTCATTTTATTCTAGCGGTACTAAAATACAGCTTCCATCTTTATGCACTGTATGTCTTTAATTATATACCTGAGTAAGGGGACTTCTTACCTATCTGTATTTACTGCATATGGCACTACTGTACATTTAATTGTTTTTTGCATAATCTTAAAAAATTAGAAGAGATGAGAAATTAAATTAGATAATTTGAAACAGAATTACATAGCTTTATTTATGGATAGCTTAAGCAATTTTGGCTCACCATCTGTTTTAACACCTATAAATTCCAACATGTCTTGGTGGCATATTTATTTACATTGCTTGTACAGCGCCAACATATTCTACAGTGCTGTAGAGACATTGTCATCATTTATCAGTCACTGTCCCTACAATCACTAAATTCCCTAGGCTCCCCAAATACACACTAGGACCAATAGGAAGCCAATTAACCGATCAGTATGTTTTTTCTTTGGAGTGTGGGAGAGAACCGCAGATGTTTTCCTTGGTCAAATTTCTATCAATGACCCGGCGCTGCAAGACCACATGACGTGGTCTATCTATAAGTGATAAACAATATACACTCTATGGGCAAAAGTTTGTAGACATCCCACCTAAGTATTGAGTTCAGGTGTTTCAGCCACACCAATTGCAGGTGCAAAAAATGAAGCACCCAACAATGCAATCTCCATTGCATTAGTAGTGGTATGGGACATACTGAAGTATGAAGTAGCACTGTCATTGGATGTCATTAAGTAAAATTTCTGATCTGCTAGATCTGCCCCAGTCAACTGCACACAAACCTAAGATCACCATGCAAAATGCCATGGCTGGAGTGGTGTAAATCACTTTTCACTATCTGGCAGTCTGATGGATGAATATGGATTTGGCATATACCAGGAGAACGCTACCTATCTGAATGCATCTGGTACTGTTTTTAAAAGTTTTTTCATTTTAGACAATTGTATGCTTCCAACTTTGTGACAACTGTTTGGGGAAGGCCCTTTTCTGTCCCGGCATAACTGTGCCCCTGTACACAAAGTGAGGTCCATAAAGACATGGTGTGAAGAGTTTGATTTAGAGGAAATGACACATAGAGCCCAGTCCTCAACCCCATCTAACATGTTTGGGATGAATTCAAAGGCAGATTTTGAGCCAGACCTTCTCGCTTAACATTAGTGTCTGACCTGAAAAATGCTCTATTGGCTGAATGGGCAACAATTCCCACAGACACACTCTGAAATCTTGTAGAAAACCTTCCCAGAAGAGTGGAGGATATTATAGTAACAAAATAGGGCCCAATCCTATAATAACTTCCATGGTTTTGGAATGGGATGTCCAACAAACTTATATAGGTGTGATGGTCAAGTGTCCCCATACTTTTGGCCATATAGTGTATCTATTATTGAAATATTTAAAACAGAAGTAACTACAATCAGTATAATTCTATTTTTTTTTAAAAAGAGAAGAAAAAGAAATATCACGGTGCCTTGTTGTTCTAAAAGTTTGATATTTGTGTGTGGATTTGTCTTAAGTATTTACCACTTTATATCCTTTTAAGATCACTGTAAATCAGCTAAAAAGGCAGAATACTGGCCCTATCATTACTGGCCGCTTCAGATTCGGTTCTATGATTTCAAAGCTTTAAATATTCAACACAATCATTTGTTAGGTGCACAGTGAATAGTATTACCATAATTTCTCATTTGTTGTCACATACAAAATTGCAAGTGCTGATATCAGGGACATTGGAGCCTTATATCAGTTAGAAATTAAACAAATTGACTATCAACATTCATTTGCACTTACAAAGATACATTACTTTTATCACAGCTTGAACCCACTTTCCAAAAAACGAATGTAAAAAAAAGGTTCGAAAAAAACGTCTTTCAATTTTCCGCACATAATACTTGCTTGCTTGGAATTGTTACTGTTATTTTTAGAATAGACATAATTATACAGTATTTAATAAATGACATTAGGATTTTACAATATGAGCTAATAAACGTGTGGACCTCCACATTGAAGGGGAGCGCATTTAGTGTGACTTCTGACTTACATGCATCATTGCTAAAAGTGAAATTTACCTATTTACATCAAATAGGATCAGGCCGAACCACCAAAGTACCAGAGGATCCTTCGGTGGGCTCAAGCATTGACACAATAATGTGCCCCTAATGCACCAGGGTGCCAAAGGTCCTGCAGGAGACAACCACATTTGAACCAATCACTTGTCACTAGGGTCTATTTCTCATGGGTTGATTCACAAAAACAACTTTTAGATTTTCTTGATTTTATGTTCTGGTGGAGTGCAATGATCGCAAAGATTATAATACAATAAAAATGGACGTGCACATGTCCTGTATGGATGGAGAGTGGACCCTCAGATCATATCTCTGGTGTGCCCAAGGTACTTTAGTCTGACACTGACATAAAGGTATATAAACTGTCACAACTCTTTAGACAGTATACAGGAAAATGCTCAAATAATGCAAAATCTGTCCATTATTCATGGAAGATCTATTTCACAGAACTTAGAAATACTCCAAAAGACTAATTTGTTGAGACACATATGTTCCTTAAACTACTGAGAAACAAACGAAACAATCCCTGATATCTGAACTGCCGGATAGTGGGGGGAAGTGAAGAACCACATCCCTTAGACATTTCCTTTATTTATCACCTCCCCCTCCTCCCTTTTTTTATTTTCCTTTATAAAATATAAAATAATACAATATGTTATAACACCGCAAAGCACACCGATCAGATCAACAGGAAAAAGATAAAAAGGAAAGAAATATAGTATATCAGCCCTGAAACCAAAATAAACAATGTGGTCGTCCTTGAGTGTGTACTGTATAGATTCATCTGAACCTTTATATGGAACACAGCAACTCCTCCACATTGTTATATTCCCTAGGACGGGGAGATTGGAATTTGTGTGTACTACAACAACAATGCATCTCTGAGTTTGTGGTATCTGATGTAGATCTTTAGCTTCAGAGGTCGCCTTGTCGTGGCAGGTGGGCTAACACTTTTTGATCAAAATGTGCACTAAGAACCTCCCTATTTGTAAGTAGATTTAGCTTTAGTGCATATTTATTTATATTTAGTGGTTTAGGTGGCATTAGTGTCGCAGGGTGCTGTCACCATTCTATGTTTGCTGTATATCTGCAGTCATGGGTGTTCTTGCACCTGCATACATTTTGTATCATTTAGTTGGAATGTGCTGTTCAAATTTTTGTTGTGCTTATGGTATCCATATATGTGGGGTTAGTGACTGCCTCCACTTGTTGTTCTTGCACTCCTCCCATTCTGCCCTGGGTGATTTTAATCAGTTCAATGCTGGATCCTACCATCCCCAGGTATATATGTAGGCTTAGTCCCAGTTCTGGGTGTATGTGCAGCGTAGGTTCCCACCTTACAGAGGTCGCCTTGTCGTGGCAGGTGGGCTAACACTTTTTGATCAAAATGTGCACTAAGAACCTCCCTATTTGTAAGTAGATTTAGCTTTAGTGCATATTTATTTATATTTAGTGGTTTAGGTGGCATTAGTGTCGCAGGGTGCTGTCACCATTCTATGTTTGCTATATATATATATATATATATATATATATAAGGTCAGTCAGTGTGTTTGGTGCAACTTTATAAATAGTTTTTATTAAAAATTATTTTTACTTATTGAGATACAGCTGCTCTGTATTCTCTATAAGACCTCAATCTGCCAGTCCAGCAGACCTGACGGGAGCAGGATTTAGCGAACCTGCTGCTGACATGATAGAAATGTATGAGGACAAGCGATTGGAGAAAGGAGCGCTCATCCCCATAGTATCTTCTTGTGAAAGGAGCAAACAAATGGATCGGCTTTCGTTTACACGGCTTACGTCGGGCTGTGTAATATCACCTTAGTCAACTAGACTGCAAGGGAACATTGTTATCTTGTGGGCTTAGGCTATGTTCACACAGAGTTTTTTGCAGGCGATATTTCTGCCTCAAAATTCCGTCTGGAAGTTTGAGGCAGATTTTCCACTCCCTGCACGCCGATTTTCACTGCGTTTTTCGCCCGCGGCCATAGACCGCCGCGGGCATAAAACGCCGCGAAATACGTTTTCTCTGCCTCCCATTGAAGTCAATTTTGAGGTCAGAGGCGTAAACGCCTGAAGATAGGGCATGTCCCTTCTCTCTCCCGCGAGACGGTTTTACCGCTCGCGGGAAAAGACGCCTCCCATTGAAATCAATGGGAGGCATTTTAGGGCCGTTTTTGACGAGTTTTTCTGCGCGGTTTCCGCGTCAAATAACTCGTCAAAAAACTCCATGTGAACATAGCCTTAGGATGCCCCAACCCAGGGACTCTTTCAGTCTATTAGAGGTAGAAGTCACTTTCCTAGGTGTACTTGCACGGTTAGTGTAGTTTCTCTTGTGTGCTAGGCTTAGGATCTAGGTGTAATTTGTGTCGACTTATTGTGCGCTTTAATTCCTTATTCTTCAGTCTTACGTTGACAGGTGATTTGACTTTAGCTCATCATGTTTTCATTAGGAGTTTTACTACTTTTATGTTAAGACACATGCTACAGACTTGATCAATTTTGTGTCTCAAGAGAAACCTAACGTTTTGCTTTCCTAATCTCTCTAATGTGTATTCATTACTCTACCGTATGATCTATTAAGCCAGTAACTTCTTTTCTAGACTCTGGTATTCTTGTCAGGTTTTATCTGTGTGGTCACATCACATATAAATACTTACAGAGATAAACCCCTTTGTATGGCTGTTTTATTTTATGCAGCTTCAGTGATAAATGAATTTATGAAAACATTAAAATCGATGGTGATCTATATAAATTGTTGTTTGTTATATAACATCAGTTTCTTTATAGAAGAAACAATAGTATAGATCAGTTGTGGACACAATGTGGCTTGTAGTGATTCCTTACTCCCAAAGGCCATAGTTCCCAAGCATTTTGAATTTGTCAAGATGGTCCCAGATTCTTGGCATTGCACAGTTGTCCAGAAATCTGAACAGCCCCTCATTTATGGTAGAAAAGACCAACCATACAGTAGATCACTTCAGCCTGACAGACGTCTCCAGTCGCATTCAACTGCCCACATGTAAATCACAGTAATCAGAGCAGAAAAGAATTGTGTCAGAGGTAGATAAATGTATTATATGGACAATATGACTGCCAATATTTCAGTGACACCGTAGGTCCCTTATTATAGGTAACTGTGGCTGACACTATTATAGGGATGAAGCACTGTGGTTGACACTACTATAGGGGAACTGGAACTGACATTATTATAGAGGCACTGTGACTTGCACTACTATGGTGGGACTCGAGCTGACATTTTTTATTGGGCTACTGTGGCTGACACTATTTTATGGGCACTGTGACTGACAATTTTATTGGCACATTTACGTGGCTGGTACATTTGTATATAGACATTACTATGGGTGGCATATTTTTTATAGTAATGGCTTTGGCACACACATTTATGGAAACATGTGCAGATGCACTAATGCAGTTGGTATTGTATATTTGTATGGGTTATATGGCTGCCACTTCAGACTGGACACTTTACTGCATATAACAATACTCTTTGGATTATTTCTATGTGTGGGCACTGTTCTGGAATTAACTTCTATAAATGTATATTTTATTAGAACTATTTTATGGACACTTTTATATGGCTAGTAGAATTTTATGAGCAATTATGTTTGGCTGTTAATACTGCTTGGCATGTACTGCCAAATTGGTACTATGGTGGGAGTATTCTCAATGAGGTAATACTGTGAAGACACCCTACCGTTTGAAGCACTCTGCAAGTCGGCAAAGTTGGATAAGTACTGCAGACTTTATCTGATTAAATGCTCCAATGCTCTGCACATAGCTCTATCACAATTCATTTCAAAGTGTATTCATTGAATGAAAATTTATTACATAACTAATTGAAATATACATTACAGAGACACTTACTCTTGCAGTCAATATCAAATTTCGGGTCAATACCCCCACCACCAGCCCAACCTGCCAACTGATCTTTGAAATGTGTGACTCCCTATAACAAAGACATCCACTACATTGTCTCACCATTCGTAGTCTATTACTTAGGACTAAATTCCCTCGCTAGCATGAAATTTATAACTAAATTGTCTTAAGCCCTGTTCACATCTGCGTTGTGGTATTCAGTTGTTTTGCTCCATCAGATGAGCAGAACAAGGGAATACCGGAAGCAACGGTTCAGTTGCACAACCAATACCGCCAGTGGCCGACAGAACCCATTGACTTTAATGGGCTCCGTTGGCTTCCCATCACGGTGTCTGTGATTTTAACGGAAACAACAGCGCAGCATGCTGCGCTATAGTTTACAGTAATCCCTGCTGGATCTGCGATGGAGGCCCCTAACCGAGCCTCCAATGCAGAAGTGAACAGGACCATACATACATACATGTTTTAAAGTTTGGTCTTTACTAGTTTGTGAAATATTTAGAAAAATCTAAGCATTTTTTAATGTTGGCAGTGCACCAATTGCGTCAAAATGTCCGCTTTATATATACTGTTTCTTAAACAGTGGGTAAAGGGACTGTGTTTAGACGTTCTGCCCTATTTTATTTCTTCTTTAAGTGCTGCCCCCTTGTTATCCTGGTCTCCTCCCCAGGCAGCCACTCTGGTCCCAAAAATGGCCGCTGATGGATTGATTTAGTCAAAACGACAGAACCCCTGCACAACGGAGACAAACCGAAACCATTTGCATCGGATCCATCACCATTGAAATCAATGATGATGGAAACGGAAACCTCTGGTTTCCGTTTGTGTTAGTCAGGGCTCCACTCCGACGGAAAGCTCAGACGGAACATCGGAAAGGGGCACTGACGCAGATGGGAATGCAGCCTCACTCATTGATATTTCTTGTCTATCACCTCATTTACTATGTAACTGTTGCTACATTTTGGCTCCGTGCCATTTGTGTTTTACCTACTTTCTGGTATCTTTACTTGCGTATTTATATCATGTGAAAGCATATTGAGGATAAGGCCAATCATTTATAATAAAATATAGTTCTATATAGTACTATGTTACATTGTACAATTAAACTTAAAGTGAATCTGTAATGTCGGGGTAGGGAGACAGACAGGTGAGCCCTAATCTACCCGCCACTCAGTACCTGCCTACTTGCAATGACCCGCCCTAGGCGACTGTAATGGCAGGAAGGAGGTGAAGGGAAAGTGAGCCCTAATCTACCCACCGCCCTGTCCCTGCCTACTTGCAACGACCCGCCCTAGGCGACGGGGTACAACTGGGCGGCGGTCCCTACGCTGTCTAAGTGCACGGGAGAACAAACAGGGAACACGCAAGGGAAGGGGCAGTAGCCCACGGAACGCCGCGAGGAAACGGAGCGGTGAAAGAATAGTCAGGACCAGGATGAAGTGGAGTATACCAACGTGAGCACGGAGAAGGAAGCAAGCCAGGGGCAAAGCGAAGCAGGTTAAGCGGAACTGCAGCAAGGCAGAAGCACGGCAGAAGCAGGCTGGAGCAAGCAGCAGTGGGGCCAGGAATCCAGAAGAATTACAAGCACTGAGGAAGAGAACACGGCAGGTAATAAAGGTCAGGGGGCGGAGCTAACTCCGACTGACCAGGCCGCGATAGGCTCTCCCACTCCTGAGCCTGCCACCCTGGTTGGTGGGAGACGGTGTCAGTCTAACAGGTCTGGCCTCAGGTGTGGATTGATTAATCCCAGGAGTATACCTAGACGTAGTACCTGGCAGATCCCTAACAGTACTCCCCCTTTTATGAGGGGCCACCGGACCCTTACTAAGAGGACCCGGTTTAGTAGGGAAGAGAAGGTGGAACCTCCTGATCAATACCCCAGCGTGAACTTCACGGGCAGGTACCCAAGTCCTCTCCTCCGGCCCGTATCCTCTCCAATGGACCAGGTACTGGAGGGAGCCCTGGACCATCCTACTGTCCATAATCTTGGCCACCTCGAATTCCACCCCCTCAGGGGTGAGAACGGGAACAGGAGGTTTCCTCGAGGGGGACCAGGACGGGGAGCAGCGTTTGAGGAGGGAGGAATGGAAGACGTCATGTATGCGAAAGGATGGGGGCAGCTCCAGACGGAAGGATACCGGGTTGAGGACTTCAATGATGTTATAAGGTCCAATAAATCGGGGAGCAAACTTCCTGGACGGGACCTTAAGGCGCAAGTTCCTGGACGACAACCAGACCAAATCCCCGACGACAAACCGGGGGTTAGCAGAACGTCTACTATCAGCCTGAATCTTTTGTGCGCTCTGGGAAGCCTCTAGGTTCTTCTGAACCTGGGCCCAGACAGTGCACAGTTCCCGATGAACATCCTCTACCTCAGGATTATTGGAACAGGGGGAACGGAGGAGAACCTTGGGTTAAACCCGAAATTACAGAAAAACGGGGAGACCCCTGACGAGTTACTGACCCGGTTATTCAGGGAAAATTCAGCAAGGGGAAGGAATGAGACCCAATCGAATTGACAGTCAGAGATGAAACACCTTAAATATTGTTCCAGGGATTGGTTAGTCCTTTCCGTTTGGCCATTAGTTTCGGGATGGAAGGCGGAGGAGAAGGACAGATCAATCTCCAACTTTTTACAAAAAGCTCTCCAAAATAAGGAAACAAATTGTACCCCTCTGTCAGAAACGATATTGACTGGGGCCCCATGGAGACGCAGGATGTGTTTCACAAACAAAGAAGCTAACGTCTTGGCGTTAGGTAGCTTCTTAAGGGGCACAAAGTGGCACATCTTGCTGAAGCGGTCTACTACCACCCACACCACCGACTTGCCCTGAGATGAGGGCAAATCGGTGATAAAATCCATGGAGATATGGGTCCAAGGTCTCTGGGGAATGGGCAAGGAACGTAGTAGGCCCGCAGGTTGGGACCTAGGGGTTTTGGACCTAGCGCAAACCTCACAAGCGGCGACGTAAGCCCTAACGTCTTTAGGCAACCCAGGCCACCAATAGTTTCTGGTAATGAGGTGTTTGGTGCCCAAGATGCCAGGATGACCAGATAGAGCGGAGTCATGGTTTTCCCTGAGTACCCTTAGCTGGTATTGCAGGGGAACAAACAGTTTGTCCCCAGGGATGTTCCCGGGAGCTGAACCCTGATCAGCCGCAATATCAGAAGCTAAATCAGAATCCGTGGCAGAAACGATTATACCAGGGTGTAAAATACAAGCAGGATCCTTCTCGGAAGGAGGATTGGCCATGAAACTACGTGACAGAGCATCAGCCTTAATATTCTTGGACCCAGCCCTATAGGTAACCAAGAAATTAAATCTGGTAAAGAATAGTGCCCAACGAGCTTGTCTAGGATTAAGCCTCCGGGCAGATTCTAGGAAAACCAGATTCTTGTGATCCGTAAGGACCGTTACCTGGTGTCTGGCCCCCTCCAGGAAGTGCCGCCACTCTTCAAAAGCCCATTTAATGGCTAGAAGTTCGCGGTTGCCAATATCATAGTTACTCTCCGTGGGTGAAAACTTCCTAGAGAAGTAGGCACAGGGGCGGAGATGGGTGAGGGAGCTGGTACCCTGGGACAAGACGACCCCCACTCCCACCTCGGATGCGTCAACCTCCACAATAAATGGCTCCTCTTGGTTGGGCTGAATCAGCACGGGGGCCGAGATAAAGCACTTCTTGAGTGTCTCAAAGGCCTGGACGGCCTCAGGGGGCCAATGGAGGACATCAGCACCCTTGCGAGTAAGGTCCGTAAGAGGCTTAGCGACGACCGAGAAGTTGGCAATAAATCTCCTGTAATAGTTGGCGAACCCTAAAAAACACTGTAACGCCTTAAGGGAGGCAGGTTGGACCCATTCCGCCACAGCCTGAACCTTGGCAGGGTCCATGCGGAATTCATGAGGAGTGAGGATTTGCCCTAAAAATGGTATCTCCTGTACCCCAAAGACACATTTTTCAGTCTTAGCAAACAGATTATTCTCCCGAAGGACCTGGAGCACCTTCCTGACATGCTCCACGTGGGAGGACCAGTCCTTGGAAAACACCAGTATGTCATCAAGGTACACAACAAGAAAATTACCCAGGTAATCTCTCAGGATTTCATTAATAAAATTCTGGAAGACAGCAGGGGCATTACACAACCCAAAGGGCATGACCAGGTATTCGAAATGACCCTCGGATGTGTTGAACGCAGTTTTCCACTCATCCCCCTCTTTGATGCGGATAAGGTTATATGCCCCCCGTAGATCGAACTTAGAAAACCATTGGGCTCCCTGAACCTGATTAAAAAGATCCGGAATCAAAGGAAGGGGATACTGATTCCTTACGGTGACCTTATTCTGGTTACGATAATCAATGCACGGCCTAAGACCACCATCCTTCTTCCCCACGAAGAAGAAGCCAGCACCTACAGGAGAAGTCGAGGGGCGAATGAAACCCTTGGCCAGGCATTCTTGAATATACACCCTCATGGCTTCACGTTCAGGACATGAAAGATTAAATATCCTACCCTTAGGAAGCTTGGCACCAGGCACCAAATCGATGGCGCACTCGTAATCTCTATGGGGGGGCAACACCTCGGAGGCCTCCTTAGAAAACACATCGGCGAAGTCCTGAACAAACTCAGGAAGCGTGTTTACCTCCTCCCGGGGAGAAATAGAGTTAACAGAAAGACATGACATAAGACATTCATTACCCCATTTGGTAAGCTCCCCAGTATTCCAATCAAACGTGGGATTATGCAACTGCAACCAGGGAAGACCTAATACCAGATCAGACGATAATCCCTGCATCACCAGTACAGAGCACTGCTCCAAATGCATGGAGCCAACCAGGAGTTCAAAAACAGGAGTATGCTGAGTAAAATAACCATTAGCAAGGGGGGTTGAGTCGATACCTACTACAGGGATAGGATAAGGTAAATCAATAAAAGGCATCTTTAGAGACATAGCAAATTCCACAGACATGATATTAGCAGATGAGCCAGAATCCACGAAAGCACTGCCCATGGCAGACCGGCCAGCAAACGAGACCTGAAAGGGAAGCAAAATTTTATTGCGTTTCACATCAACGGGAAATACCTGTGCGCCCAAGTGACCTCCCCGATGATCACTTAGGCGCGGAAGTTTTCCGGCTTTTTATTCTTGCGCCTGGGACAGGTGTTCAGTAGATGCTTGTCGTCCCCACAGTAGAAGCAGAGACCATTCATTCTGCGAAACTCCCTACGTTGTCGAGGGGACATGGAGGCCCCGAGTTGCATAGGTACCTCCGAGTCCTCCATGGAGGGGCGAGGGGACGGGACCTCGGGGGGGATCGCAGAAAAGTCAGAGGGGAGCACATTGAAACGTTCAAGCTGACGTTCCCTGAGACGTCGGTCAAGTCGTACTGCTAGGGCCATAACCTGGTCAAGGGAGTCAGAAGAGGGGTAGCTAACCAGCAGATCCTTCAGGGCGTCAGATAATCCTAACCTAAACTGGCACCTTAGGGCCGGATTGTTCCACCGAGAAGCTACGCACCACTTTCTAAAATCAGAACAGTATTCCTCAACCGGTCTCCTACCCTGACGTAAGGTCACCAGCTGACTCTCGGCTAAAGCAGTCCTGTCAGTCTCGTCGTAAATGAGTCCGAGGGCAGAGAGAAAACGATCAACAGAGGAGAGTTCAGGGGCGTCAGGAGCCAAGGAGAAGGCCCACTCTTGGGGCCCTTCCTGGAGTCGGGATATGATGATACCCACCCGCTGGTTCTCGGAACCTGAGGAGTGGGGTTTTAGGCGGAAATACAGTCTGCAACTCTCCCGGAAGGAGAGAAACGTCTTACGGTCCCCTGAGAACCGGTCAGGTAACTTGAGGTCGGGTTCTAGAGGTGAGGTGAGGGGTACTACTAAGGCAGCGTCACCCTGGTTGACCCTCTGGGCCAGGGCCTGGACCTGTAGGGAGAGGCCCTGCATCTGCTGGGTCAGGGTCTCATTGGGGTCCATGATAGCGTCAGCGTAGGAGAATGGTAGACTAGGTATGGGCTTGTAATTATGTAATGGCAGGAAGGAGGTGAAGGGAAAGTGAGCCCTAATCTACCCACCGCCCTGTCCCTGCCTACTTGCAACGACCCGCCCTAGGCGACGGGGTACAACTGGGCGGCGGTCCCTACGCTGTCTAAGTGCACGGGAGAACAAACAGGGAACACGCAAGGGAAGGGGCAGTAGCCCACGGAACGCCGCGAGGAAACGGAGCGGTGAATGAATAGTCAGGACCAGGATGAAGTGGAGTATACCAACGTGAGCACGGAGAAAGAAGCAAGCCAGGGGCAAAGTGAAGCAGGTTAAGCGGAACTGCAGCAAGGCAGAAGCACGGCAGAAGCAGGCTGGAGGAAGCAGCAGTGGGGCCAGGAATCCAGAAGAATTACAAGCACTGAGGAAGAGAACACGGCAGGTAATAGAGGTCAGAGGGCGGAGCTAACTCCGACTGACCAGGCCGCGATAGGCTCTCCCACTCCTGAGCCTGCCACCCTGGTTGGTGGGAGACGGTGTCAGTCTAACAGGTCTGGCCTCAGGTGTGGATTGATTAATCCCAGGAGTATACCTAGACGTAGTACCTGGCAGATCCCTAACAGCGACGGGGTACAACTGGGCGACGGTCCCTACACTCAATAGGTGCACGACAGACAAACAGACAAGGGTACAAAGAAGCCAGGGAAATGGGGAAGCGCCCCACGGGGACACCGTGAGCAACAAGAGAAGTGAACGAGCCGAGTCAAACCAGGAGATGAGCGAGGTACAAAAACGCAGAGCAGAAGAGTGGTCAGTAAAGCCAAGGTCAATCACAAGCAGAGGATCAGTAGTTCAAGAAGCTGCAGCAGGGCCAGGAAACCAGCAGAGAAAAATCACAAGCAAAGGAGGAACAGGAAAGGCAGGTATAAATAGACAGAGGGCGGGAGCTAGCTCCGTCTGGCCAGGCTGTGATAGGCTCTCCCACTCCTAAGCCTACCATCCTGGGTGGTGGAAGATGGAGTCAGTCTCACAGACATAGAAGCAGGTGCAGACTGATTAACTATGGGCGTTGACACAGAAGTTGTGTCTGGCAGATCCTTTACAGAATCTCCATCTTTTACTATTATGTAATTATATGTGCTGATTAATTTCTTAATATATCTGTATAGTGGTCGGAGCTTTGTTTTTCTGATACAAAGCTTCAAATCCCCTGCCTAACTATGGATTTAAAACATAACATGCTGGCTACCTGCAGCTACCACTAGAGGGAGCATGGGAGCAAACTGCTTACTGTCTTACCATTGGGTTCAATGTATAACAGTTGTATGCAGTCATTTTCAAACTACCTCTAGTAGTGGCTACGGGTAGCAGCTTGTTATGTCTTAAATCTGATGCTATGCAGGGGATTTAGAGTTCTGTATCAGAAAAACGGAGCTCCGTCCGCTCTAAAGATATATTAAAAAATCTATCAAAACGAAATTGTGAATCTATCTGGATTTTAAAACACAAAATGGTTTTCGAGGGTGAAAAATCACTTTAAGTGCTAAATTACGTTGTTTTTATAACTCACAGGAGGGCAAAACAAGTTTTATTATAAATGTTAGGTCCCAAACTTCTGTCCCCCCCCCCCCCCAATACCTACAATTTACATGTTGTTGGATACATTGGAACATTTCTTATTGTATATGCGACATATATAGGACTATAAATTCAATACAGTTATAACGTAGCCTTATCTTAGATCTTGGAAAAGAGCACGGATCAGTCTTTGTCACAGTCTTAATCTTGAACAGCTATAGTCTAACTGTTTTGAGCCAGGCACAAGTTGTTTCCCAGGGAATCTTCCATCATTTGGATTATCTACCAGAAATAAATGACATTGTCTTGGTATCTGAAGGAGAAGCAATAGTGTGATAGGGAGGATAGGGACATGCCTCCTAGGGGCAAAGCAGGAATAAAGTTCAGTAGTAGGATGAGTTTGATGCCCATATGCATGATAGAAAGATAATGCTACAACTTTACATGGGATAGAGACTTTTTTTTTATGTAGCTAGTCCATGAATTTTTCCTCCTGGAATAAGGATGGAGAAAAGGACTATTGTCTTGGGCTACATTCTATAAATAACTGTGGACTGTTTAGGCCAGTGTTCTTAAGAATTACCCAAACACCTATGCACTGTCTAGAACAATACATTTTGGTATTGAAACGGCTTTACTATATAAAGGCTATCCCACTAAGAGCTACTGGATTATTATTACGTTTCGTAAATTTTGTGTGAATACATAATTTTAACAACTATGTGACCCACGACCCAAACTTACTGAGGCTTCTTTATTGGATACAAGAATTATTACATAACTCTATTTAATAACAAAAAAGAGAAAAATATTGATGCGTCGTTTTTCAGTTTACAAAGTTTGTGGAAACATGGAAAACCTTATACAATGCTTTGGTTGAGCAGAACATAAACATGTCAAGGTAAGAGAGAGCGCTGCACTAATGCTGAGTAGACAAAAGCCTTGTGGTATGCTGGTCTACAAGATTGGCATGCGACCATAATCTAATGTACTGACGTGCAGAATGTTCACAAAAATCACTTTGTATTTCTTTCTGACAAATAGCATGTTTAGTTTTGTTCTCATTCAAGGTTAAAAGTGGCAAATGCATTTAAAGCTTTTTGCTAAACACTTTTCATTTTGTGGTTCCAATTAAAGGTACATACCACCTGATAAAAATAAATAAATACTACCCCTTAAGCACAGACAAATTGTAAAGTGCAATTGCAGTTGGCATAAAAGATCGTCTAAATCTCTCCTTACTACACCGAAACTGTAGGAGCCGCTGACTGAAACTGCGCTGCGCATCCAATATATTATGTGACGGATGTGACTCATCCAACATAATCGCATAAATCCTCCCCAATGTTCCTCAATACCTCTTCAAACAATGGCATGCCTCCACCCATTATAGCTCTTCCTTTTTAAATCACCTTGTTTAACCTATTCATCTCCGCGTTTCTGATATTACCGCCCCAACAAACCGCACCATAAAATCTAATGCTCTACAGAGTCATAAAACATTAGCAACAGTTTGTTATACACATTAGATGAGCGCAAGTTCCGGAAGAAATACAACCGGCTCATTGCCTTTCTATACACCTTTTCTGTATTTTCTATACTATTTAGCTTTTAATCTAGATATGTTCCTAAATATTTACATGATGTCACTCGTTCCACTTCCTGACCAAAAATAGACACCGGCGCAACCATCTCTGGTTTCCCACGTAGGTCAATAATCATTTCCTTCGTTTTGCCAATATTCAATTTTAATCCGTTCCTACTACTCCAACTAACAAAATCCGTTATCAGATCCCTATATTCTTTATCCTATATTTGTATTATCCTAGCCTTAAGATTGCTCTCTCTGACACCCGGGAAATGTTATGTACATCTAGCCACAAACTCAAAGCCGCATCTCTGCTTGTTTTTTCTTATTGAATTATAATCTAGTAATTTGCATTTGATTATATAATTTTTATGGGTACTATATAACTATGGGTATAACATGTTATGATAAAATGTTTTTTAGTGGCTGTCCATCCTTGAGCACCATTATTGAATCTAACTCGTTCCAAAATTCTGGGTATGTTTATATAGATTTATAAGGAGATTTAAATGCTAAAATTTATACTACAGGTCAGGGTTTGGCAAACAGATCACCTTGAACTTACCAGATTCATAGTTTCCAGAAATATGTATAAGGCTTTGTTCACACCTGCATCAGGGTTCCGTTCTGGCGTTCCATCAGAGCTTCCCGTCAGAATGGAACCTTGACTGAAACAAATGGAAACCATAGGTTTCCGTTTGTATCACCAGTGATTTCAATGGTGACGGATCCGGTGAAAATGGTTTCTGTTTGTCTCAGTTGTGCAAGGGTTCCATCGTTTTGACGGAATAGTGCAGTCAACTATGGTATCGATTCCGTCTAAACGACGGAACACTTGCACAACTGAGACAAACCGAAACTATTTGCACCGGATTTGTCACCATTGCAACCAATGGTGATGCAAGCAGAAACCTATGGTTTCCGTTTGTTTCAGTCAGAGTTCCGTTCTTATAGAAAGCTCCGACGGAACATTAGTACGAAACCCTGATGCAGATGTGAGTGAAGCCTTAGATGCTCGGAAGTCTGGCTTTGTGGTAACTTTAGCTACAGTGTAACGGTCTGGAACGCTACCTAGCCAGACCATTAGAGGGTTGGAGAGTAAACAAAGAAAGTTAAACAGAAAGAACGTTCAAAGATTTTATTAACAAAAAAACGAAATATTAAGTAGTACAATGTTAAACAATGAAGCAGAGTCGAAAACATAAAACAGAAGTTGAAGTAAAACATAAGTAAGAACAGCAGAGTCAAATTCGCAGCATTGGACCAGGATTGCCACCTCGCAATCCAGCATTGGCAGGACGGACATATCAGAGTAGAAACTGGAACAGTAGTGTCGAGTCTGCAACTGGAACCAAGAGCTGAGTTTGCAGCAGGAACTACTGAGCCAAGTCCAGGGCTTGGAAACCACAGCCAGGAGATCAGCCGGGCCATCAAGGTTGTGCCAAAGGACACACAGTAAAGCTGAGTTTGCAGCACAGGAACAGCAGAGCCAAGTTTGCAACACAGGATTAGCAGAAAAACAAAGGTTCAGTGCACAAGTGATTCAAAACGTGTGCATTAATATGGAGGGGTCTACTCCCCTTTGCTGCTACAACAAACCACACTTTTCTTGGAAGGCTTCTCAATATATTTTGCATCATGGCAGCAGGGAACCACGTTCGTTCGTTCGTTCGTTCGTTCGTTCGTTCGTTCGTTCGTTCGTTCGTTCGTTCGTTCGTTCGTTCGTTCATTCACAAGTGCTTTAGTGAAGTCAAGCACTGATGTTGGACGGTAACTTATGGTTGATAATCAGTGTTCCAACTCATCCCAATGATATTTGACTGGTTGAGTTTACAGATCTGTGCAGGTCAATTAATTTCTTCCACACCAAAATTAGCAAAATATTCTTTATTGGAATCCCACAGTTCTCTAGAATGTCAAGCATGCTGCAGCATTGAGCTTTGTCTTCACTGCAACTAAAGCTGGAACTCCTCTCCTTGCATCCTCCAAACCCAGATTTGTCCATTAGATGACTAGATTGTGGAGTATGATCAGACTGCTCCAGAGTCCATCGGGGTGTGCATCATCCCACTCCAACTGATGCTTGCCATTGCACATGGCTGAATTCAGGCTTGTGTGCTGCTTATCAGCCATGGAAACCAAATTAAAAAGCTTCTAATGAAGGGTGGTATTGATGTTGATTTCCAATGTACATGTTCTGCACATGGCTGACCAGTTCTTTGAGTTTGGGCAGCTGACTGAGCTTGGCTGAGCGATTGTTTCTCATAGGCAATTTAATTCACAATAATACCACTAGGCTGCTCTAACAAGACATTTACAAACTGATTTCTTGAAAAGGTGGCATTCTATGACAGTGCCATGTAGATTGCCTGGGTTTATGCCTGATTATGTATCATTTGCCAATGGATGTGGTATCAAACCACTAATGCCATATGGTCAAACCAAATGGTGTCCACATACTTTTGGCCATGAAGGGTTTATGTGCGTGTCTGGGCTAGCATTGCAATTTTACACATATTTTTATTTCCCTAGAAAATCTTTCTCTTCTGTACAGTATAATACATGATATTCTGTCTTGTTACTTGTTTTCTATCTAAACAGATTTAGTCTTTTTTACCCTTAATATAGTGCTTGATCTTACATGGTGGTTGTTTTATTTGTTTTAGATTTCGGAGACATATGCCTTCCTTCCCAGAGAAGCAGTGACAAGATTTCTGATGAGCTGCTCAGAGTGTCAGAAAAGAATGCACTTAAATCCTGATGGAGGCGAACACAAAGGTAAGAAAAACGCCATAGTTGAGCGAATGTGCTGTACATTATGTACAAACTTTTACTATGCCACTAATTCACTGACTTTTGTCTTTGTAAAAATACTAAAAAGATTATATATTATAACTATGTTATTCTGTACATGCAGTATATAGTCCAACAAAGAATAAGCGTATCCGCAGCGAAAATGCACCGATTTCTGTGACAGCTTTATCTGCGTTTTTTTTGAGTTTCCGCAGCGTTTTCTCGGTGCTGAAATTCTACAGCTTTTACGCTACGTGGGAATCCAGCGTAAGGGTATGTTCACACGGCAGCGTCCGATACGTCTGAAATTACGGAGCTGTTTTCAGGAGAAAACAGCTCCTGAATTTCAGACGTAATGGCATGTGCAGGCGTTTTTCGCTGCGTCCATTACGGACGTAATTGGAGCTGTTTTTCCATGGAGTCAATGGAAAACGGCTCCAATTACGTCTCAAGAAGTCACAGGCACTTCTTTGACGCGGGCGTGTTTTTTACCCGCCGTCTTTTGACAGCGGCGCATAAAAAAAATGACCGTCGGCACAGAACATCGTAAAGCCCATTCAAATGAATGGGCAGATGTTTGCCGACGCTTTGGTGCCATATTTTCGGACGTAATTCGAGGTTAAAACACCCAAATTACGTCCGTAAATAGGGCGTGTGAACCCAGCCTAAGGGTACAGTCATACACAGTAGATTTTATTGCAGAAATTTTCTGCGACTGAAAATCTGTTCCATTGGTCTAAGTGGAACTTGCAGAAATCCATGCAACTGCTGCAGACACAACCCCATTCAAATAAATGGAACTGATTTTCAGTCGCAGAAAATCTGCTTTGTGTGATTGTAGCCTAACAGCTCTGATAGCTGCTATAGTACAACAATCACAATCCATAGGAATACATTGAGTTGTGCAGGATTCAATCATACAAACAACTTTCGTGAACTTTTAACATTCAAATTTTACACAATAATATATCGAAAAGAAGCATATGGGGGGGGGGGAGATGACACTCACAAGTCCCAAGCAAGTCATACAACAACTTTCACTTGACAGCTGCTATTGATGTCGTGTGACAAATACAGTTAAATGTAAATAATAGTAAATAAAGATGAGTAAAAAGCATCAAATATGTGAATTAATCACGCTTCAATTTGTTTTTTTACAGATAACGGCAAACCACCCACACTGGTAACCAGCATGATCGACTATAATATGCCAATTACAATGGCTTATATGAAGCACATGAAACTGCAGCTCCTAAATTCCCAACAAGAGGAGGTAATGCGTTCTATAGATGACAGGAATAGGCTAATGCAGCATTCACAGAACCCTTTGCTCAGCGATATGAGTCTTTATCCATCCATCTATCCATCCCCATGACCCTCAGAAGATCCCTCCGATTCGTTGTCTGGAATTTTTGGTGGCGCTTCTCATAGTAATAGACCAGTATGGCAGTATTACTTTTATTTCAGCTGAGCTGTAACAATAATGTGTTGTACCTTTCATTTTTGACAGTGCCATTTTCAGGTTTAGTAACCCTTTAAATACTTTAACCTAGTAAAACATTGACAGGCTCGTCTTTGCTCATCTATATACCTGTCATTTCACTTTTCCAAGTTAATAGGAACTACTTGCCATACTCAGGAATACAGCTACTATTGTGTTAAAGGGAAACACCAGTAAAAACGGTTTCCCATTGCAACACTTCATTTGAGATGCCATTGATAATTCATAATTATGACAAGTGCTGGGTGTTTTAGGCGGCAGATACATAGCAACAGGTGCCACTGGTCATGGGTAACAAGACAGTATTGTGGATGGTATTACTCACATAGAGCAGAGGAGCTGTTGGCGCATATTGAGGCGTTACACTGGGGAGGATGGTTGACTGTCCTGCGCATTAAACTTCAGGGAGGCAGGTACGTTTTTTAATTTTGTAGTGCGGCTGCTTTGGTGATGCCAAAGGAGGAAATAATAGTAGTTCTAGTGACAGACTGATATTTGAATAGCATTCAGGAGGAAAATATCAGCACTCCTTGTGGAATTTGAAAAATAAATCTTCTTTATTTATTCAGCTTAAAGTGGACAAAATACATAAAACGTCCGTCCCCTCTGACGCGTTTCTAGCTCTCGAGAGCCATTACTCATAGATCAATAGCCCCATTGAATTGCATGGGTCAGAGAAATATGTTTGTGTGAATGAGACCTTATTGTAATAAAACATGTTGTTTGACCCTTCATGGAGATATAATTACACCAAAAGTACACTCAATGGGGAGATTAATCAAATCAGGCGCAAAGGAAAAGTAGAGTAGTTGCCCATAGTAGCCAATCAGATTACACCTTTTATTTCTCAGAGGCACTTTGAAAAAATGAAAGCAGCAACATGATTGGTTGCCAAGAGCAACTACTCCATTTTTGTATTGCGCCAGCTTTGACAGATTTCCTCCAATGTATGTACTGATGGAGAGCGAAAATAATACACACATGCAAAGCAGAGCTGAGATTCTAAATGTCATTTGGCACAAACATTATCTCATGCCCTATCTGTGGTTTTACGTAGCACCTACTTCAATATTTTAATTCAGTCTGCTATATGTATGATATATATATATATATATATATATATATATATATATATATATATGTGTGTGTGGTATTGTGCTTCATACTGCATAACTGTAGCAGGCTGCAATGTTCTTGTCAGTAGATGTTGGTGGCCTGCAGTCAGTCCCATGTTCTTTGAATGTACAGCAAGCTTCCTCTGAGTAACATTTTCAATACTGCAGTCTCGCACTGTCTTATCATGTGTGTTTTTTCTGTAGGATGAAAGTTCTATAGAAAGTGACGAATTTGATATGAGTGACTCCACCAGGATGTCAGCTGTGAACTCCGACCTCAGTTCCAATCTTGAAGAAAGGATTCAGAGTCCCCAGAATCTTAATAGTCAACAAGATGGCAAGTATTTCAAATCTTTCCTTCTGCAATCTGACGACCATTACGTACATTATTTTACATGTGGTGGAATTAATCAATTACGTCTATCCTAGTTGTTTATTACTTCCAGCACAGGATAATGGCGCTAATAATAATGATACTGTGGATACGGAGGTTGGGTTGATGTTAAACTTGGGACCTCTTATGGCTTTCTAACTACATGTGGACCACTCTTATCTAATCGCTTCCAGGACATGTCCACACCTTTGTTTTGGTGACGTTAAGAGAATTATTGATGGATTAATTCCGTATTAAATGCAAACTAAACTACAGACTATTCCTTTCTTGTAGGTTTGTCTTTCATAAAGGTCTGCTGTAACTTTTACTAAGTGTTGCTATATCTATACATGTGAAACATTAACTGTTACCATTCTGACCCTGAGTGCTGATGTGAGGCATTGAGTGTTCAGGATAGGACTAATTGTTTACTTACATATGCCTGTCCATATGGACAAATGCGACATCTTTGGTACGTGAGAAAACAATATAAACTTTATTAGACACCTGCTCATTTATTAAAATATTGATTTAGCCAATCGTGTAGCTGCAACTCAATACATAAACTAGGCAGACATGGGTAAGAGGTTGAGTTGTTGTTCAGACCAAGCACCAGGATGGGCAAAATATCTCGCAGACATCAACCATAGAATAATGGTTTGGTTCTTAATATATCTGCTTATCTCCTGAAATTTTCATGCACAGCGATCTTAAAGAAAGTCGCACAAGACTCAGCATGAGTTATTTTGGTTAATAAGATGGGTCAAAGGAGAATGGCCGGACTGGTGCAAGCTGACGAGAAAGCGTCAGCAGCTTAAATGACCATGGGTTACAAGAGTGATCCGCTGAAGAACGTGGATTACAGCAGAAGGCCACTCCTTACTTCCACTATAGTTAGCTAAGAACAGGAAACTAACAAATCTCGATTTCAGCTAGACCATGCAGAATTCACTGTAAACCACATGTACCCATGAAACCATCCTGGCCGTGTTATCAGTGAAGGCAAATAGGGCTGGTAGTGGGGTTTTCTATACACACATTAGGTCCTGCCTTGTTGTTGCCTACCACAGTGTTACTAATCACGTTCATCCATTTATAGCCACATTCTACCCACATTTTCATAGTAACTTACAGCAGGATAATGGGTGTGCAGATGACAAATCTACCGTTAGGCCCCATGCACAAGACCGTAATTTTCGTCTGTAATTACGGATGAAATTGCAGACCCATTCATTTCTATTGGCCACGGACACCCATGTGTGTCTGGGTCATATAAATGATCCGTAAAATATAGAACATGTCCTATTCTTGTCCGCATTAGCGGTACGGAGAAGAGAAGTCTATGGGCGCTTCCGCAATTGCGGACGGCTACGGATGTGTATCCGTAGCTGTCGGATTTATATTTGCGCACAGTAAAAACTATTACGGTCGTATGCATGAGGCCTATCCGTGTGATGCTTTGACATCAACATTGATCAGAATCCCTAATATATGTTTGTAAGGGTATGTGCACACACACTAATTACGTCCGTAATTGACGGACGTATTTCGGCCGCAAGTCCCGGACCGAACACAGTGCAGGGAGCCGGGCTCCTAGCATCATACTTATGTACGATGCTAGGAGTCCCTGCTACTCCATGGAACTGCTGTCCCGTACTGAAAACATGATTACAGTATGGGACAGTTGTCCTGCAGAGAGGCAGGGACTCCTAGCATCGTACATAAGTATGATGCTAGGAGCCCGGCTCCCTGCACTGTGTTCGGTCCGGGACTTGCGGCCGAAATACGTCCGTCAATTACGGACGTAATTAGTGTGTGTGCACATACCCTAACATCTTGCTGAATTCAAGCAACAGTTGTTGGTTCTAATGTTCATTTGAATGTGACTTCGCTTTAACACTAGACACAAACCATGGACAAAAGTTGCGCTGTTTCTGGAAGCAGCCAAGTTTTTCTAATCTCATAAACTCATTTTATAAAAATCCACATGACATAACCAATGCACAGCATTGCTACCATCCTACGTAGAAGGCAATGCTAACATACTGGAATAGTTATGCAGTGCTAACTTCTAGGATTCCTCTTCAGAAGAATAGGTGCGACAGCTAGGCCATCCATTAGTGTTAAAGGGGTTGTCCCAGAATAAAAAATTATCACCTATTTACAGGATAAGTAATGACTTTCTGATCGCTGTGGGCCCATTGTTGTGACCCCCACCGATCGTGAGAATTGGGGTCCCTAAACTCCTGTTCCTTTTCACTACTCAACATCAGTGAGCGGAGATCCAGTATGTGTGCTGTCACTCTATTCATAGTCTTTAGGAATGACAGAAACAGCCAAGTGCAGCTATAGTTATAGGCTACGTACACATATGAAAACGTTTTCTTTTAAATAAAAATGTCTAACAGTGTGTTTGGTGCAACTTTCTAATTACTTTTTATTAAAAATTATTTTAACTTTTTGAGAACCGGTATACAGAGCAGCTGTATCTAGCACTGAAACCTTTATCCGTCTGGTCAGCGGCACTGACTGGTTCAGTGTCAGCGGGTCCTGCGTGTCCCTGGTACGTAGAATCGAGCTGTTACCGATCATATCTAAGTTCATAACTTAGATGTGATCGATAACATGTGGATCCTGCGTGTCCGAGACACGCAGGACCCGCTGACACTGAACATGTCAGTGCCGCTGATCTGACGGATTCAGGTCTCAGCGCAAGATACAGCTGCTCTGTATACAAGATACAAAGCAGCTGTATCTAAAAAAAAATATTTTTAATAAAATGTAATTAGAAAGTTACACCGACACGTTTTTTATTACAAAAAACAAACAAAATGTTTTAAAAGGTGTACATAGCCTTTAGGCCTGATTCACACGAACGTTGAATACGTCCATGTGATAGCCGCTAAAACAACGTCCGTCACAAAATGGGGCCATTCAGACATGTATGAAACTCACTACATGTCCTATTCTTGTGCATCACGCAAGCATTGAAGTCAGTCGTTGCGTGAAAATCACAGACAGCACACGGACACACATTCATGCAAAAGTTAATGAGAAATTAAAAGAAAAAAAATTACAAATAAAGAAATGTTTACATAAACAGACATCAACAACTGATGCCACATGGAACACACACGGATGCCACACGGAACTGCAACACATGACAAACATGTCTGTTTTTTGCGGACGTAGAACTGACACGTTGGTGTGAATAAGATAAAATATTGAATGTGAAGAGAAAAGAAATGCAGCACTCTGTCCTGAACTTTCTTTTAGTATTGACAACAAATAAAAACCATCTGATCGACTTTGGATCAGCTGTTTTTTATTTGCTGTGGATACGAAGCAAAGCTGGAAGTTCTTTTTTTATATTATAAAATAGTGAATGGAACGAGCTCAGTCCTACCGGCGCCGGCAGCCTGTGTTAGTTTTTTAAACATTTATTTGAATTAGGTGGGGAAACTGTATGACCTTAAATAAAAAGCAGCATACAGTAAGTCGATGAGGAGACATTGATCGTTGTCATGGTAACAGTAATCTCTTGAAGTTCGACACTTTGCTCAGGATAAGATACCTTTTTACATAACAGAGTAGAAATCCGTCTGTAAATATGATCACAAAGCCAATCACAACTAGAGAGCTGACTTTTCCCATCTGAGGTTTTTCCATACTTAGTGAATGTTAATGGTTGTAAATTACTATTGCTGTGATTTTGCTGGAAGGTGATTGACAAGTTTCAGTTTTTTAATGTTTGTATATTTTTTCCATATCTATTTCTACGTGGTCTAATATCCAGTTGTCTCCTGATTTGCCAACCACAATGAATATGACGTTAAATAATATGTAAAATAATAGGTTCCCCACTCAAAAAGTATTAATGTATAGTAATGGGCAGTTTTATTTAGAGACCCTTTGTGGCTATGTGAGGTCCTTCCTCCGCTGCAACCTCCTAATCCAGCTGAAACCCCCTCCCCCACATGACATCCAGGCTGTTCCTGTGTTCTTCAGGCATGATAGCTTCTCATAGGCAGTAAAAGAACAGTTCAGCCATCTTTACCAAGATAAGGAGCAAATAGCAGGACCTATAAAGACATTGTTTCACTTATCTCACCTCTTAGCATAGGTTTCCAGTTAATAGTAATTGACTAGGGAACCTAATAAGGTTTATAATAGACTGTATTAACAGAGTAATGCTTCTTCATACGATTCCAGCTTTGAGGCAGGACACAATGTGCTATTGGAGTTAAAATAGGGTTAAAATAATGATGGGTTAATTATATCACGTGGCATGCAGTTACGCATTTCTGAATTCTGAGCTAAACCTCAAAATTATATTTTTGCCCAGAGATGGACATATTTTCCTCAGTCATAATAGTACCACTTACCCTAGGTCCAGTGATACTCAGATATCTGGGCTTTCTCCTATCTGTGCCCAACGACACCATCAGCACCTCTATGCAATGGTGTCATAAACCACCTGTAAAAAAAAGACTCCCTCTACTGGTTATATCATGAAAAATCAAATGATGTAGACAAATATGCGACACTTTGTCCCAGTTTACAGTCAATAGTGTAGGCTAGAGATGTAATCTGTAACAGTACCCTTCAACGATCACATGCCATTTACAATACTGTTGTCCTCCTATATGGCACAGGGGCTGTTGGACCTCCTCAGAGACCAGGGCCTGGGTGCAACGTCTATCTATGCACCACCTATTGTTACTACTTCTATTTAACGGGTAATGGCATTTGTTTATAGTATGTAAAACTGTAGTAAAGGTTATTAGTATTTTTCTAACATTGGTAAGAATTTTAGCTGCCGGCTATCACTAATCTCTGATATAAAGATCTGTTTTATATAAATGGGCCTTTAGCTTTAAACCATAGAGAAGCCTACTTCCAGTTCAGAGGAGCCCTGTTTTGTCTTTAGCACTTAGCCCTTATTCACACGACAGGGTTTCCCGGCCGTGTGACGGTCGTTCAAAAAAAGGCCGTCACACGGCTGCAGTAAAAACAATAGACCTTAAGGAAACTTTTTAAGTTAGTAATCCTCCTATTATTTGCGATGTAGTAAAATGCTACTAACGATCTTGTAGTCTGTTTTTAGTTGGTTAAAGGTGACCTGTCACATTGAACATAGCGTCTGATGTGTCGGCAGCATGTTATAGAGCAGGATGAGCTGAGCAGTTTGATATATGGTTTTGTAGGAAAAGACTTAGTATAACTTTTAATCTGTATCCCTGCTCTCTATGCTTAGGAGTCCAGTGGGCGGTCTCACTCAATGATTGACAACCTTTCCAGTATGAGTATACATACAGAAATAACTGTCAATCACTGAATAATATCGCCCATTGGACTCCTAAGCATAGAGAGAGCAGGGATGTAAATTTCAAGTAAACCAAGTCTTTTCCTACAAAACTATACATCAATCTGCTCAGCTCCTCCTGCTTTGTAACATGCTGCCTGCCGATCAGACTGCTGTGACAGGTTCCCTTTAACTGGAGATGGAAATCCCATCTGACTTTAGGTATTTAAATTAACTTGAGGCAATGTGAAGAGTGAAAGCGACGCTGCAGGACTCTAATGGATTTGAGCAGGGGTCTAGTAATGGCAGCACTCTAAATGTCTAAAACATGTTATTTTTATTATGCTACTTCACCAGTCCCATTCTGGAAGTTCTGCTGCATGAGGATTGTGTTCCATGTTGCCCTTCTTAGCAATATGGCAATCAAGTGTGAATTTAAGAGTGGGGGTCTTGTATAGTAAAGCTAGTCAGAATGGGGCATATTATAAGAGCATTGTAAACCACGGCAGTTGGCGAATTTACACTGAGTAGTATTAAAGGCAGTGCAGTGTTTTAGGAAAAGCTCAAATTAACTATTTAGGGGGAGTGAGATAACTGTGTGTAGGTATATCAGAAAGTGTGTGTCCGTGTATTTTTAGATATGGAATCAAATGTGTAGCTATTAAGAGTGCAGAGATAGCAGTCGCACCCAGGCCCTAGTGTCCGAGGGGGTCCAGTGGCCCCTCTACCAAGCAGACTCCAGTATTATAAATTGCACATGGTGGGGAACAAGACACAAGGTTTTTATACTGCATCAGCAAGGTCTCTCCCGGGCAAAGATTTGAAAGCAGACTGGGATATCAAGATGTGTTGTTCAAGCTCTTTTGAAGAAGCACAACGAAACGGGCAACGTTAAGTACCGTAGACGCGGTGGTCGGCCAAAGAAACTTAGCGCAGCAGATGAAAGCCACATCATGCTTACTTTCCTTCGAAATCGAAAGATGTCCTGCTGTGCCATCAGCTCAGAACTGGCAGAAACCAGTGGGACCCAGGTACACCCATCTACTGTTCGGAGAAGTCTGGCAAGGAGTGGTCTTCATGGAACAATTGCAGCCCAAAAGCTGTATGTTCGACATGGAAACAAGGCCAAGCGACTCAACTATGAACGAAAACATAGGAACTGGGGTGCAGAAAACTGGCAGCAGGTGCTCTGGACTGATGAGTCAAAAATTTTTATATTTGTCTGTTACAGAAGGCAGTTTGTTTGCCAAAGTGCTGGAGAGCAGTACAATAATGAGTGCCTGCAGGCAACAGTGAAGCAGGGTGGAGGTTCCTTGCAAGTTTGGGGCTGCATTTCAGAAAATGGAGTTGGGGACTTGGTCAGGATTAATGGTGTCCTCAATGCTGAGAAATACAGGCAGATACTTATTCATTATGCAATACCATCAGAGAGGCGTATGATTTCAAAAGAATATGAGCGCAGTTGCAGTGCTGCAGCAAGGCCGCTATGCAGTGTACGGAGCCATCTGCTTCCGACACTGAACACTGCATAACAACCGATGCCCGGAGGCAGATGAAACAGCTGATTAGTGCGGGGTCCGGGTGTCGGACCCCCACCGATCATATACTGATGATCTATCCTGTGAATAGGTCATCAGTATGAAAAACTGTCCCATGCCCGGACAACCCCTTTGAGAACTATTTTTGGCGTAAAGAAGAACAAGGAGCCCTGGAAGTGATGATATGGCCCCCACAGAGCCTTGATCTTAACATCATTGAGACTGTCTGGTATTACATGAAGAGACAGAGGGATTTGAGGAAGCCTACATCCACAGAAGATCTGTGGTTAGTTTTCCAAGATGTTTGGAACAACCTCCCTGCCAAGTGCCTTCAAAAACTGTGTGCGAGTGTACCTAGAAGAAATTGATGATGTTTTGAAGGCAAAGGGTGGTCACACCAAATATTGATTTGATTTTGATTTCCCTTCTGTTCAGTCACTTTGTATTTTGTTACTTGTTTAAAAAAAACTATTAACACTTCTATATTTGAAAGCATTCTTACTTTGCAGCATTTTTTCACAACTGCTTAAAACTTTTGCACAGTAGTGTAAGTCAATGTAAGTACACAGTTTTCTGGTTCACAAGAAACACAATTTCTATAAAGCCTCTGCCATCAATTTTTTATTTTGCTTTAACATATGGGGACATGTTCTTCCACTCTCTCGCTATGTTACTAAGTTACTCATTTTTCCCACCACATTCTTTAAAGGGAACCTGTCACCAGCATTTCACCTATTGAGCTTTACTTATCCCTCACTGGCTGCTCCTATCAAAAGTTCACTACCGTTATCCCCTCTCCTAAACTCCTCCTCCAACTGTAAATAACGGTCTGCAAACATTTCGCGCCTTTTATCGTAATAATCCGGTGTCCCTTCTACAGAGCCGACTAAGAAGACAATTATAGGTTATATAGAAATGATTTTTCACCCACTACCACCAGGTAATGCTGGTTTAATAGGTGAAATGCTGGTGACAGGTTCCCTTTAAGTGAAAAGTAGGAATGACAACGGCAGAAAAAAACTGCCATTGTTTTTAACCTGCACCGTATTCCCTAACAGCTGTACATCATGTTAGAAATACAGTCCACGGTACACTACCATTTTACACTGGTACACTACCACTTTGTGTTACGTCAGTATTAATAAATGTGCCCCAGTATGAGAAGACTCGGCTCATTGAAAAAGATAATTATGCTTAGAAAAATTACAAGGAAATGAAGAAGAGGATAATCATGAACATGATGGATGGATACAGAATCACAGAAATCATGAATACAGCACTGATAAACCTGAAGACCCAGTATACAGCACAGTCAGGAGAAACTCTATTCATATGGTCACCAGGAATCTAATTGATGGCACAAAATCATTATAATAATAATAATAATCATCATAATAATAATAAAAACCATAATAATCATCATCATAATAATCATAAGAATATAATAAAATAATCAGAATAATAATATTAATATTTAAATTATTCATGTTAGGGAGGATTATTGTATAAGGGCCTGCATATGTAAATATAGAACATATATTTTATTCAGGCGACCGATTTCTGTGTTATGTCTTCATTCATTGAAAAATGTCAGATACTTAGGATCAAACAAGTGAAATCATACAAAACAATAGGTTATGATCTCCTAATAAAACTATATTAGACAGTCATTGACACAAGAGTTTGAAGAGTTGGAAAAATATGGTGACCATTTCCTAACTGGCAAGGCAGGGCATACAAGCGATATAGACAGACCATGCGGCTACTATGGGGCCCTTGGAGAGAGTGTGTGTGGGGTGATGGTCAGAGAAGATAAAACAAACACAGTCATCACTATAGTGGGAGCCCATTCTGATCTTTGCTATGGGGCCCCCACTTTTCTGTGTACACCACTCTTTACTGCTTACACATCTAACCTTGTTTCATACTTGTGTTTTCTGTTTTAAAATGACAGATCCCCCTCTAGTGTGAGCTTACATTACATAGAAGGAAGCACATGTCAGACATCATTCTCCAGCGGCCGGCCTTGTCATTGCTGACATATTACAGGAACATATGCATGCTGCTTCAGGCTATTCTCATTTTCCTAATCATGAAGCACCATTTGCATTATGCAAATTATTAGTTTGTCCACTTTAGATATCATTCCAATAAATCTGAGCATTGTCATATTATAAACCGTTTTATCTACTTAGCTGGTATATTATATATATATATATATATATATATATATATATATATATATATATATATATATATCGCTTTTTAGGATATGGCAGATTAATTTGCATGAATCTATAAATACTGCATCATACACACATTGCCTTCTATTCTCATAGCTTCTTCTACCATTAAGATTCACAGTCTTGTAATAACGCAGATGGGAATGCCGATATTGATGGCATAAAAGTGCAGCTGGTGTAATACCCATACAGTATTTTCTCATTTTCATTGTGTCAAAGATGGGTAATTGATCCAGGGACTCCTAGACATGCTCCGGATTTTCAAATTCTACATAATATTTTCGCAAAGCTCAAACCTATCCAAATTCTGGTCATGTTTGAAGTCAAGAAGAGTTGAGAATAGGAGGCAAACTACTTAATAGTGGCTTCCTCTGGATCAACACTATAGGATTATATATTGGACTTGATGGACCTGTGTCTTTTTTTTAAACTTATCAACTATGTGACTGTATTGTACTGGGACATGGGTCATTGACTCATTGTCTAAGAGTCAGTGCAGTCAATCCATTTGGTAATCTGGATTTCTGCCAGTTTAAAATGTACTCAATTTGTTATTGTAGTTACTTAATAGGCACTTTTAGGCAAATTAAACGACTAATTTCAATATGCAGGTATATCGAAACCAATTCAGAGAAAACCCATTGTAGAATGTTTCCCCGCTTCTACTTCTAGTTTTTGCACTCCATCTAAAAGCCAATGTATAATTGAACTAGGTCATTAATATGAACCGTCCTGTGTGCGGAATATCATGTAATAACTAATTGCCGTTAGGCAAAAAAGCCCTGTTTTCCAACTGCCATGAAAGATAATAAATAAATAAAGTAAATTCTTTAATGTGCTATATATAGCAATAGGACAGACCACATGAAAGTTAAAAATATCACTGCTTGATTGCCGGGTAAACGTATGCAAGACTGCTGTCCATGCACTAGTGTGATACACCTATGAACCAACGTGCCACGACCGCTGACTTAGCCGTCAGTGGTTATAGTGTGTAATTTAGTTTAACCAGCAAGCAGGAATTAAAAATTGAAGAGCCCCCCCGACATGTTTCGTTACTGCTGTAACGTCCTCAGGGGAAATGGGGCTAATGGCGACGCGCCGGGAAATCCTCCCCTCTTGTAAAGTCCGTCTATGACGTAAACCAAAGTACGTCAGTATACACTCCCAATCACCGAGAGCGAAAGAGTACCAGCCTCCACAGCTGATCCGTGGGCCAATAGGAGGCCATTCATGGAACCAATCAGCCATGGGGAGGTGCGCAGGCGCACACTTGCCGATCGGAAACATAGTCCAAAAGAAGTCCTATAGTGATAGACTGATTATACAGCGTCTATGCTGGTACAATAGAGGACCACGCATGCGCAGTGATACAAAATCACAACTTAGAGAAAAATAAGATAAGATTACAGTGTAAGTGGAAAGTATAAAGTAGGCAGTGACGCCTGTGTATGCATAGATGGATAGGACTACATTTCGCTAAAACGAAGGAAACGGAGCACCGTTGGTAAATGATATAAAGAACCTAATCATACAGTAGGACCTATATGTTTATCCAAGATAAGGACAACCATATGGTCTCCACTTTATTAGGAGATGGGAGCATGGACTAATGGGAAACGGCAGTGTGCGTAGGGCACATACATATCATGAGGGACATAGTCTGAGGAGTCAATAGTTAGTGGACAAATGCACAGCATATGCAAGGATCACGATAAAAGTGACGCATGCGCAGGTAGATGATATCCAGACTTAGAGTAAGTAAGGTATGAATTCATGAATTCAGCGGACTTGTTTTACCTGGAATAAAAATATAACCAAACATCACAGTGCCCGAGGCAGAGCGAGAAGTAAATGATGCAATTAATACATTAGGGAGCATAAGTAGATAAATCTCCAT
Source organism: Rhinoderma darwinii (assembly GCF_050947455.1). Lineage (NCBI taxonomy): Eukaryota > Metazoa > Chordata > Amphibia > Anura > Rhinodermatidae > Rhinoderma > Rhinoderma darwinii. Next base: position 93,645,848 of record NC_134691.1, read on the forward strand.
TTCACTCTGCATCGGAATCGGATGCGGATAGGCTACAGGAATTACAAAGTCCATTGGGTTAACTAAATGTCAGATGAATATCAATTGCAAATATTGATTCCAAATTAAGAGGGGAGAATATGGGGGCCGCCATAAAAATGTGGTCCTAGATAGTGTAAACTTTATGAGAGAAACTTGTGAGATTTACTAAAGTATCCATAATCAAGAACAGGTATATGGCTACACTATCCACTAGTATATCAATTAATCAATAAGTGTGTAAAAACACATATAGGAGAGAAACCACAATGCGCATTAGGGACACATAATCAAGAGCTCCAAATAAAAAACAGAAACAGCGTCAGAGAAAAGCAGTGAAGGTGAACCCCTCATTCAAGCCCTGCGGGGTCAGGGTGCCGAGCCGATGAATCCACCGTGCCTCCTCTTGTAGGAGTCTACGATCTAAGTTACCCGCCCTGGGGCCCAGTTTGAGCTGGGCAACACCCCAGAATTGTAACAATCGAGTATCACCCCCATGAAATTTATGGAAATGCCTGGATAAAGTAGTGTCTTCTTTATTATTAATGGTACTCCGATGTTTGGAGATACGTCTCCTCAATTCCTGAACGGTCTTGCCCACGTACAACTTAGGACATGGGCATTTCGCTATGTATATAACTCCACTAGATTGGCAGTTGATAAATTGTTTAATCTCATACAGTTTACCATCCACTGGATTGGTGAAATTCTTAACTGTTGGCATGAGATGGCAAAAGGAACATTTGCCACATGGATGAGAACCCTTGACTGATCTTTTTAGCCAACTAGATGGAGCACTAGATCGTCTAGAATGATGGCTATGTACTAGGAATTCCCGCAGATTTTTCCCCCTGCGGTAGGTAATGCTGGGACTCGCTGGAATTGCATCCCTAAGGTCAGGGTCAGCAGTGAGTATCGACCAATGTTTCCGTAAGATATTAGTGATTTGAGGAGAGCAAACGTCAAAAGTACCTATACAACGTATGGCATTGGATGATCTAGATGTAGTACGTCTGGCATCTTTATCTAGAAGTAAACTAGGTCTATCAGATGCCTTAGCCCTGGCATAGGCCCTATGTAGCCACTTTTTGGGGTAACCTCGGGCTAGGAATTTATAATATAGACCGTCGCATTCAGTTTGGAAGGATAAGTCGTTGGAACAGTTTCTCTTGGCTCTCAAATATTGGCCGATAGGAATTCCTTTTTTGAGAGCAGGTGGATGATAGCTGTCCCAATGAAGGAAGCTGTTAGTGGCTGTTACTTTACGGAAAATGTCAGTTTGGACACTGCCACCAGGGTCCAAAGAGATCTTGAGATCGAGAAAACTAATCTCATGATTATGTATCTCATAAGTGAATCTCATTCCAATTGTATTGTGGTTAAGTATAGACATGAAGTCAGTGAAGGTATTGACATCTCCATCCCAAAGGATGAGAATATCGTCAATATAACGCCCCCAAAATAAAATGTGAGAGGTGAAAAAAAGTAAATCATCTGTGAAAACAATAGTGTCTTCCCACCACCCTAGAAATAAATTGGCGTAAGTCGGAGCACAGACAGTACCCATGGCCGTGCCCTTTGTTTGGTGATAATATTTTTTGTCGAAGACAAAAAAATTATGTGTGAGCAAAAAACGTAAGAGTGATAGAACAAATTCATTGTGTAATTGGTATTGTGTGCCTTTGGTGTTCAGAAAGTGTTTGACAGCAATAAGGCCTAAATTGTGCTGGATATTCGTGTACAATGACTCCACGTCTATACTGGCTAACATGGTGGTAGGGGTAACATGGATCTCTTGGATCCTGGTGACAGTGTCTTTGGTATCTCTTAGATAGGAGGATAGAGAGGAGACAAATGGTGACAAAATCTCGTCTACATACAGGCTAATGCCCTGGGTCAGGTTATCATTCCCTGATACAATCGGCCTACCAGGAAGGGGACGAGTGGCCTTATGGACTTTGGGCAGTGCATAAAATGTTGCCAGAGTGGGCGTTGGATTGTATAGCCGTTTAAATTCATCAGGGGTGATGAGTCTGTTTTTTTTAGCATCATCAAGAAGAGCAAAAAGCTCTACTAAAAATACATCGGTGGGATTGCTCCCAAGAATGGTATAAGTCGTGTTATCATCGAGTAATCTATGGACCATGGCAACATAGTCACCCTGGTCCATGATCACTATATTACCTCCTTTATCGGAGGGTTTTATAACCAATTCCTCATTCCTGCACAACTCGTCCAGGGCCTTTCTCTCACTATCACTGAGGTTACCAAAAATCCTTGATCTATCCCCTTTAAGTTTCTTTAAATCGTGACACACCATTTTAACAAAGATGTCGATGTGACTATACTGTGAGAAGGGTGGAGTAAGTTTAGGAGGTAATATAGTGATCATGGACCAGGGTGACTATGTTGCCATGGTCCATAGATTACTCGATGATAACACGACTTATACCATTCTTGGGAGCAATCCCACCGATGTATTTTTAGTAGAGCTTTTTGCTCTTCTTGATGATGCTAAAAAAAACAGACTCATCACCCCTGATGAATTTAAACGGCTATACAATCCAACGCCCACTCTGGCAACATTTTATGCACTGCCCAAAGTCCATAAGGCCACTCGTCCCCTTCCTGGTAGGCCGATTGTATCAGGGAATGATAACCTGACCCAGGGCATTAGCCTGTATGTAGACGAGATTTTGTCACCATTTGTCTCCTCTCTATCCTCCTATCTAAGAGATACCAAAGACACTGTCACCAGGATCCAAGAGATCCATGTTACCCCTACCACCATGTTAGCCAGTATAGACGTGGAGTCATTGTACACGAATATCCAGCACAATTTAGGCCTTATTGCTGTCAAACACTTTCTGAACACCAAAGGCACACAATACCAATTACACAATGAATTTGTTCTATCACTCTTACGTTTTTTGCTCACACATAATTTTTTTGTCTTCGACAAAAAATATTATCACCAAACAAAGGGCACGGCCATGGGTACTGTCTGTGCTCCGACTTACGCCAATTTATTTCTAGGGTGGTGGGAAGACACTATTGTTTTCACAGATGATTTACTTTTTTTCACCTCTCACATTTTATTTTGGGGGCGTTATATTGACGATATTCTCATCCTTTGGGATGGAGATGTCAATACCTTCACTGACTTCATGTCTATACTTAACCACAATACAATTGGAATGAGATTCACTTATGAGATACATAATCATGAGATTAGTTTTCTCGATCTCAAGATCTCTTTGGACCCTGGTGGCAGTGTCCAAACTGACATTTTCCGTAAAGTAACAGCCACTAACAGCTTCCTTCATTGGGACAGCTATCATCCACCTGCTCTCAAAAAAGGAATTCCTATCGGCCAATATTTGAGAGCCAAGAGAAACTGTTCCAACGACTTATCCTTCCAAACTGAATGCGACGGTCTATATTATAAATTCCTAGCCCGAGGTTACCCCAAAAAGTGGCTACATAGGGCCTATGCCAGGGCTAAGGCATCTGATAGACCTAGTTTACTTCTAGATAAAGATGCCAGACGTACTACATCTAGATCATCCAATGCCATACGTTGTATAGGTACTTTTGACGTTTGCTCTCCTCAAATCACTAATATCTTACGGAAACATTGGTCGATACTCACTGCTGACCCTGACCTTAGGGATGCAATTCCAGCGAGTCCCAGCATTACCTACCGCAGGGGGAAAAATCTGCGGGAATTCCTAGTACATAGCCATCATTCTAGACGATCTAGTGCTCCATCTAGTTGGCTAAAAAGATCAGTCAAGGGTTCTCATCCATGTGGCAAATGTTCCTTTTGCCATCTCATGCCAACAGTTAAGAATTTCACCAATCCAGTGGATGGTAAACTGTATGAGATTAAACAATTTATCAACTGCCAATCTAGTGGAGTTATATACATAGCGAAATGCCCATGTCCTAAGTTGTACGTGGGCAAGACCGTTCAGGAATTGAGGAGACGTATCTCCAAACATCGGAGTACCATTAATAATAAAGAAGACACTACTTTATCCAGGCATTTCCATAAATTTCATGGGGGTGATACTCGATTGTTACAATTCTGGGGTGTTGCCCAGCTCAAACTGGGCCCCAGGGCGGGTAACTTAGATCGTAGACTCCTACAAGAGGAGGCACGGTGGATTCATCGGCTCGGCACCCTGACCCCGCAGGGCTTGAATGAGGGGTTCACCTTCACTGCTTTTCTCTGACGCTGTTTCTGTTTTTTATTTGGAGCTCTTGATTATGTGTCCCTAATGCGCATTGTGGTTTCTCTCCTATATGTGTTTTTACACACTTATTGATTAATTGATATACTAGTGGATAGTGTAGCCATATACCTGTTCTTGATTATGGATACTTTAGTAAATCTCACAAGTTTCTCTCATAAAGTTTACACTATCTAGGACCACATTTTTATGGCGGCCCCCATATTCTCCCCTCTTAATTTGGAATCAATATTTGCAATTGATATTCATCTGACATTTAGTTAACCCAATGGACTTTGTAATTCCTGTAGCCTATCCGCATCCGATTCCGATGCAGAGTGAAATGGAGATTTATCTACTTATGCTCCCTAATGTATTAATTGCATCATTTACTTCTCGCTCTGCCTCGGGCACTGTGATGTTTGGTTATATTTTTATTCCAGGTAAAACAAGTCCGCTGAATTCATGAATTCATACCTTACTTACTCTAAGTCTGGATATCATCTACCTGCGCATGCGTCACTTTTATCGTGATCCTTGCATATGCTGTGCATTTGTCCACTAACTATTGACTCCTCAGACTATGTCCCTCATGATATGTATGTGCCCTACGCACACTGCCGTTTCCCATTAGTCCATGCTCCCATCTCCTAATAAAGTGGAGACCATATGGTTGTCCTTATCTTGGATAAACATATAGGTCCTACTGTATGATTAGGTTCTTTATATCATTTACCAACGGTGCTCCGTTTCCTTCGTTTTAGCGAAATGTAGTCCTATCCATCTATGCATACACAGGCGTCACTGCCTACTTTATACTTTCCACTTACACTGTAATCTTATCTTATTTTTCTCTAAGTTGTGATTTTGTATCACTGCGCATGCGTGGTCCTCTATTGTACCAGCATAGACGCTGTATAATCAGTCTATCACTATAGGACTTCTTTTGGACTATGTTTCCGATCGGCAAGTGTGCGCCTGCGCACCTCCCCATGGCTGATTGGTTCCATGAATGGCCTCCTATTGGCCCACGGATCAGCTGTGGAGGCTGGTACTCTTTCGCTCTCGGTGATTGGGAGTGTATACTGACGTACTTTGGTTTACGTCATAGACGGACTTTACAAGAGGGGAGGATTTCCCGGCGCGTCGCCATTAGCCCCATTTCCCCTGAGGACGTTACAGCAGTAACGAAACATGTCGGGGGGGCTCTTCAATTTTTCATTCCTGCTTGCTGGTTAAACTAAATTACACACTATAACCACTGACGGCTAAGTCAGCGGTCGTGGCACGTTGGTTCATAGGTGTATCACACTAGTGCATGGACAGCAGTCTTGCATACGTTTACCCGGCAATCAAGCAGTGATATTTTTAACTTTCATGTGGTCTGTCCTATTGCTATATATAGCACATTAAAGAATTTACTTTATTTATTTATTATCTTTCATGGCAGTTGGAAAACAGGGCTTTTTTGCCTAACGGCAATTAGTTATTATTGTGTATTGCGCCCACCAACTACCCAGGATCTTTTTCATTTTTTGTCAGTATTTATATTGGGTTAATCACCCACGTTCTGATCCTGTTCCTACTTAGGAACACTTTACCAATTGTACACCTGGTTATGGCAGGTTTCCTATCCAAAAAACCTAATTTAGAAACGCTATCTGCTGAGGTGGCGTATGTTTTTTCTACCGAGAGTATTCCTTTACATCAGTTTGATGTCCACACCGCATTTAGGGACCTACAAAAGACGTATCAGAAATATGTTCGGTCGTGCTGGGAAATAGCTAGCCTTGACACATACATCCAACAAAAAATAGTGTACAGAGGCCTACGCATTAATATCATACCGAATTCACATCGTGATGATACTACCTTTATGAAAGGTTGGGAAGAACTCCTAACTGATAGCTCCTTACGGATGCTTCATTATCTCCTGGATTTTGAAAAACAAAATCACAATAAAATTGGAGTCCAATTGGAAAAGGAGATAGCTGACATTAGGGTGTTTGAGTCTAGTCCTGAATTTAATGTGGCTGAAAACAAATTACAGAACAATATTGAAAAATTACAGGGAGAAATTAAAGAACGCAAGCACCGGAAATATATCCGTGACCGCAGGGACTTTGATATAGGACAGGTGTATACATACAAAACACGGCAATACCCTCCTCCGAAACGCACCACTGTCTTTACTGATTTCTCTGAATCAGATACCTCTGGTACGGATGAATCAAGGCAGCAGAGTGACAGTTTGAGATTGGGAACAAAACGTAAAATTAAGAATAACAGACCAAGTCTGTCTAAAAGAACACCTGTGGCACCAAAGCAAACCACAATAGATTTTCCCTATCGCACTAAGTCATGTGCACCTACCACCTCCAATTCGCAGTCTACCTCCTTTACATCTGTTCCTGTATCTCTCTCAAGCATCTTGAGTATACCGCCCACTCCTCAACCCATTGGCACAAATGTAACCCCATATTCAGGGAACAACGCTGGCAATATCTCTACGACTCCGCCGACTATTTTTCCTTTTTTAGGACCAGTCAATGCACGATGGGGCACAAAACCATAACACCTAGCAATGATACACTGAGGGACGAGGAGATGCAGATATTTAATCTATCCTCTTGTAATTTGAATCCTCACCAAGAAACATTGTTACGTAAGGGGCTGTCATATACTCCCACTCCTCCATACGACGAATTTATATGGACTAAGGACATCAACTTGTTTGCGAGGAAATTAGCCCTACATAAATATTTCAAAAGTAGTGCATATGACTGTACCAGTCAGAATCGTGAGGAAGCCAATACACTCAGGGACCTGGAAGATCTACTATATGAAAATGAATTTGGGGCTACCTCGGTTGTCGGCCCTCTCTCATCCCTGAGACCCAAATCTAAACTTACTCCACCCTTCTCACAGTATAGTCACATCGACATCTTTGTTAAAATGGTGTGTCACGATTTAAAGAAACTTAAAGGGGATAGATCAAGGATTTTTGGTAACCTCAGTGATAGTGAGAGAAAGGCCCTGGACGAGTTGTGCAGGAATGAGGAATTGGTTATAAAACCCTCCGATAAAGGAGGTAATATAGTGATCATGGACCAGGGTGACTATGTTGCCATGGTCCATAGATTACTCGATGATAACACGACTTATACCATTCTTGGGAGCAATCCCACCGATGTATTTTTAGTAGAGCTTTTTGCTCTTCTTGATGATGCTAAAAAAAACAGACTCATCACCCCTGATGAATTTAAACGGCTATACAATCCAACGCCCACTCTGGCAACATTTTATGCACTGCCCAAAGTCCATAAGGCCACTCGTCCCCTTCCTGGTAGGCCGATTGTATCAGGGAATGATAACCTGACCCAGGGCATTAGCCTGTATGTAGACGAGATTTTGTCACCATTTGTCTCCTCTCTATCCTCCTATCTAAGAGATACCAAAGACACTGTCACCAGGATCCAAGAGATCCATGTTACCCCTACCACCATGTTAGCCAGTATAGACGTGGAGTCATTGTACACGAATATCCAGCACAATTTAGGCCTTATTGCTGTCAAACACTTTCTGAACACCAAAGGCACACAATACCAATTACACAATGAATTTGTTCTATCACTCTTACGTTTTTTGCTCACACATAATTTTTTTGTCTTCGACAAAAAATATTATCACCAAACAAAGGGCACGGCCATGGGTACTGTCTGTGCTCCGACTTACGCCAATTTATTTCTAGGGTGGTGGGAAGACACTATTGTTTTCACAGATGATTTACTTTTTTTCACCTCTCACATTTTATTTTGGGGGCGTTATATTGACGATATTCTCATCCTTTGGGATGGAGATGTCAATACCTTCACTGACTTCATGTCTATACTTAACCACAATACAATTGGAATGAGATTCACTTATGAGATACATAATCATGAGATTAGTTTTCTCGATCTCAAGATCTCTTTGGACCCTGGTGGCAGTGTCCAAACTGACATTTTCCGTAAAGTAACAGCCACTAACAGCTTCCTTCATTGGGACAGCTATCATCCACCTGCTCTCAAAAAAGGAATTCCTATCGGCCAATATTTGAGAGCCAAGAGAAACTGTTCCAACGACTTATCCTTCCAAACTGAATGCGACGGTCTATATTATAAATTCCTAGCCCGAGGTTACCCCAAAAAGTGGCTACATAGGGCCTATGCCAGGGCTAAGGCATCTGATAGACCTAGTTTACTTCTAGATAAAGATGCCAGACGTACTACATCTAGATCATCCAATGCCATACGTTGTATAGGTACTTTTGACGTTTGCTCTCCTCAAATCACTAATATCTTACGGAAACATTGGTCGATACTCACTGCTGACCCTGACCTTAGGGATGCAATTCCAGCGAGTCCCAGCATTACCTACCGCAGGGGGAAAAATCTGCGGGAATTCCTAGTACATAGCCATCATTCTAGACGATCTAGTGCTCCATCTAGTTGGCTAAAAAGATCAGTCAAGGGTTCTCATCCATGTGGCAAATGTTCCTTTTGCCATCTCATGCCAACAGTTAAGAATTTCACCAATCCAGTGGATGGTAAACTGTATGAGATTAAACAATTTATCAACTGCCAATCTAGTGGAGTTATATACATAGCGAAATGCCCATGTCCTAAGTTGTACGTGGGCAAGACCGTTCAGGAATTGAGGAGACGTATCTCCAAACATCGGAGTACCATTAATAATAAAGAAGACACTACTTTATCCAGGCATTTCCATAAATTTCATGGGGGTGATACTCGATTGTTACAATTCTGGGGTGTTGCCCAGCTCAAACTGGGCCCCAGGGCGGGTAACTTAGATCGTAGACTCCTACAAGAGGAGGCACGGTGGATTCATCGGCTCGGCACCCTGACCCCGCAGGGCTTGAATGAGGGGTTCACCTTCACTGCTTTTCTCTGACGCTGTTTCTGTTTTTTATTTGGAGCTCTTGATTATGTGTCCCTAATGCGCATTGTGGTTTCTCTCCTATATGTGTTTTTACACACTTATTGATTAATTGATATACTAGTGGATAGTGTAGCCATATACCTGTTCTTGATTATGGATACTTTAGTAAATCTCACAAGTTTCTCTCATAAAGTTTACACTATCTAGGACCACATTTTTATGGCGGCCCCCATATTCTCCCCTCTTAATTTGGAATCAATATTTGCAATTGATATTCATCTGACATTTAGTTAACCCAATGGACTTTGTAATTCCTGTAGCCTATCCGCATCCGATTCCGATGCAGAGTGAAATGGAGATTTATCTACTTATGCTCCCTAATGTATTAATTGCATCATTTACTTCTCGCTCTGCCTCGGGCACTGTGATGTTTGGTTATATTTTTATTCCAGGTAAAACAAGTCCGCTGAATTCATGAATTCATACCTTACTTACTCTAAGTCTGGATATCATCTACCTGCGCATGCGTCACTTTTATCGTGATCCTTGCATATGCTGTGCATTTGTCCACTAACTATTGACTCCTCAGACTATGTCCCTCATGATATGTATGTGCCCTACGCACACTGCCGTTTCCCATTAGTCCATGCTCCCATCTCCTAATAAAGTGGAGACCATATGGTTGTCCTTATCTTGGATAAACATATAGGTCCTACTGTATGATTAGGTTCTTTATATCATTTACCAACGGTGCTCCGTTTCCTTCGTTTTAGCGAAATGTAGTCCTATCCATCTATGCATACACAGGCGTCACTGCCTACTTTATACTTTCCACTTACACTGTAATCTTATCTTATTTTTCTCTAAGTTGTGATTTTGTATCACTGCGCATGCGTGGTCCTCTATTGTACCAGCATAGACGCTGTATAATCAGTCTATCACTATAGGACTTCTTTTGGACTATGTTTCCGATCGGCAAGTGTGCGCCTGCGCACCTCCCCATGGCTGATTGGTTCCATGAATGGCCTCCTATTGGCCCACGGATCAGCTGTGGAGGCTGGTACTCTTTCGCTCTCGGTGATTGGGAGTGTATACTGACGTACTTTGGTTTACGTCATAGACGGACTTTACAAGAGGGGAGGATTTCCCGGCGCGTCGCCATTAGCCCCATTTCCCCTGAGGACGTTACAGCAGTAACGAAACATGTCGGGGGGGCTCTTCAATTTTTAATTCCTGCTTGCTGGTTAAACTAAATTACACACTATAACCACTGACGGCTAAGTCAGCGGTCGTGGCACGTTGGTTCATAGGTGTATCACACTAGTGCATGGACAGCAGTCTTGCATACGTTTACCCGGCAATCAAGCAGTGATATTTTTAACTTTCATGTGGTCTGTCCTATTGCTATATATAGCACATTAAAGAATTTACTTTATTTATTTATTATCTTTCATGGCAGTTGGAAAACAGGGCTTTTTTGCCTAACGGCAATTAGTTATTATTGTGTATTGCGCCCACCAACTACCCAGGATCTTTTTCATTTTTTGTCGGAATATCATGTGACACTAATTTCAGTATCCAAATCCAATGAGGAGGTTAATATTTGACAAGCAGGCGGTAGTTTATTATCATGACACAGTTTTATAGCAGCAGCACAGGGAATAGTGTACTGTGAATAACTGGGAGGTCCACACTGTAATTCATATTTATTATAGTCAAAAACAAGGCTACAAAGTGAATGTAGAGCAAACAATACACATGTTTTAGATATCCACAAGTATAAATCTAGTGTAAGTCCTCATTATGCATTTAATATCCTTTTACAATCAACTTCTTTTGTATTCAATATTCATTTATTTTATACGCCAGTCTTAGGCTGGATTCACACGAGCGTGGCGTTTTTGCGCACGCAAAAACGCGGCGTTTTGCGTGCGCAAAAGCCACTTAACAGCTCCGTGGGGTAGCAGCATATGATGCGCGGCTGAGTGGTTTTCGCGCAGCCGCCATCATTATGACACTCCATTTGAATGTTTGTAAACAGAAAAGCACGTGGTGCTTTTCTGTTTTCATTCATCCTTTTGACAGCTGTTGCGTGAATCACGCTTGTCCCACGGAAGTGCTTCCGTGCGACATGCGTGGTTTTCACGCACCCATTGACTTCAATGGGTGCGTGATGCGCGAAAAACGCCCAAAGAACGGACATGTCGTGACTTTTTTTCAGCGGACTCACGCTGAGTAAAAATCACGGACATGTCTGCACGGCCCCATAGACTAATATAGGTCGGTGCAACGTGCGTGTAAATCACGCGCGTTGCACGGACGTAATTCACGTTCGTCTGAATAAAGCCTTAGTATACGAATTATTGGAGTAAGATCCGGTTAATTTTTAGTTTCTGGCGTAAATTATAGTAAATTTGTCAATTAGCGGGTGGCCCCTGGCCGTTTTAGTAAACCCCGTCTACTATTTAGATGAGTGCCGTGAGCTGCGGAAACACAAAATCATATTTTTTTTTTTTGTAAATTGCGACTTTTGTGCTATTTGCAACTTTCCTACTTAAAAAGAACTGCCTTACAAAAGTTAATAAATTCCCGCCTCAGTGCACCGTTAAAACCAAATGTTTATTGCTCCTATGCATCTAAAATAAAAAACTAAAGCAACTATGCAAATAATCTTTATAAAAGGTGTTCTACAGTTTTGTGTATACAGCTCCTATGCAGACCTATGTGTGTACTTATTTCTCTGGTTACAAACTACAAACCAATCCTATGTGTGGTCTGATCTGACAGTCACGTGGTAAATTACCCCCTTTTGCCATAAGTAGGTTGATCAGTACAGCAGTATAACTTAGCTTTATCAATGTATAATAACATCTTCTGCAACTTTGTAATAAATTTGGGGGGAAATTTAAAAACCTTTCTATTCCCAGTCACAAAAGGCCTTAAAAGTTGCAATTTGCTTATAATATAATACATTTGCTAAAATATAATTTATGCCAGGCGTAAATTATAGTGGAAATCTACGCCAGCTCCTAACTGCCGCAGATCTCACTTTGTGAGGCATAGCAAAGTAGAGTCCCGTGCCTAGCCCCGTACCTTGATCCCGATCAGACTATTCCCCTAAGGGGAGATACAGACGGACGTTGCGTTTTTGCGCGCGCAAACAACGCAGCGTTTTGCGCGCGCAAAAACCATTTGACAGCTGCGTGTGCCATCCGTGTCTGATGCGCGGCTGCGTGATTTTCGCGCAGCCGCCATCATAGAGATGAGGCTAGTCGACGCCCATCACTGTCCAAGGTGCTGAAAGAGCTAACTCTTTCAGCACCCTCGACTGTGAATGCCGAACACAACATCGAAAAACCTGTTGAAAAAAAAGAAAAAGTTCGTACTTACCGAGAACTTCCCGGCCGTTGCCTTGGTGACGCGTCCTTGGTGACGCGCCTCTCGACATCGGGCCCCACCTCCCTGGATGACGCGCCAGTCCATGTGACCGCTGCAGCCTGTGCTTGGCCTGTGATTGGCTGCAGCTGTCACTTGGACTGAATTGTCATCCCGGGAGGTCAGACTGGAGGAAGACGCCGGGAGTTATCGGTAAGTCAGAACTTCGTTTGTTTTCTACAGGTTCATGTATATTGGGATCGGAAGTCACTGTCCATGGTGCTGAAACAGTTTAACTCTTTCAGCACCATGGACAGTGACTATCTCCTGACGTCGCGTACCGATAATTTTTTTGCCGGGTTCGGCCAAAACGAGTTCGGCCGAACCCGGTGAAGTTCGGTTCGCTTGTCCGGCTTCGCTCATCGCAAAGACACTCCGTTTGGATGTTCGGAAACAGAAAAGCACGTGGTGCTTTTCTGTTTACATTCATCCTTTTGACAGCTGGTGCGCTGTATCAGTCGGTTCGCACGGAAGTGCTTCCGTGCAACCTGCGTGGTTTTCAATGGGTGCGTGATGCGCGAAATACCCAGAGTTATTGAACCTGTCGCGCTTTTTGCGCAGCAGACAAACGCTGCGCAAAAAGCACGGACTGTCTGTACTGCCCCATAGACTTGTATTGGTCCATGCGTGCCGCGTGAAAACCACGCTGCCCGCACGGACCGAATACACGCTCGTGTGAATCCCCCCTTACCCATTGGACAATTTTTTTTTTTGCTCACCTCACTGCTCCTCCTTACTTCTCACCTTCGGGTCCCGTCAGGCTCTTTCAGTATGCCACAACCCATACAATATTCTGATGTCGAGCAGCGTCAGAACGTTAAGTGTTGCGTTGCATATAAGTTCATGACACTGCTTGGTGCCAGGACCTTGATTGAGCCTCGGCAGGCAGCCTAGGGTGACCCGGTGGGGAGAAGAGGGGTGGTGAGGTGAGTATACATTTTTATTTTATGTCCAGTTGTTATGGCACAATTGTGACGCACAGCCAGAGGATAAATACAACAGATTTATTAAGAGCTGACTGCCTCTTAATAAATCTGTTGTATCACTCCGGCGGAGCAGAAATCTAAGACTAGCGTAGGAAACACCAGTTTTAGTAAATCTTCCCAAATGTGTTTCAATTTCTTTCCATTTTCACATTTTTTCTTTGCAGTCATTATTGTTTGCACCCAGGGGGTGAAAACCTTTACTTACCTAAAACTACCTACAGCTGAGGGTTTGCTACCATTGTACCAAGTCTAAACAATCTTAAACAGTCTATCCCGGACTAAATGCAATTAGAACAAACTCTCAGCTGACAGAAGTTTTAAGTATGTACAGGTTTTTAGCCACTCGATAATAATGCAATTATGTTCTTATTCACTGACAGCAATCAGAGGTCTTGAAAATTGGGAGCATTTGAAACACAAGGAATATAAGATAGGTTTATAACCTTTCCATATAACATTATTAGGCTTTGTTTATATAAAACCAGTATACCCCTTTCGGAGTGGTGGCTGGAGGTAAACAGTGTTCTCACCGTGCGAATACTTATAATGAAGATTAAGTCGTTATTGAAGACAAGCGTGAATACTTATTAAGGCCGTGACTCAGTGATCCACATGAGAAACACCTTGTGCTGTGGACCTTACACTCATTTGGTTCAATTGACAGAGAAGAAGGTCAAGAAAAAATGATGAGACTGCAGACGTTAAAGATGCAAGTCAGACGAGACATCCAGCACCGCAGTGGTCAACGCTGAGCTGCCGGAACACATTAAAACATTAATATGGGTCAACGTGCCTCAAACTCCTTACCTGAATCTGCTATGGCGGACTGAAGAAAATTAATGGTTTACAATAAATACATTTTCTATCAGAAGCCAGAAAAAAAATCACACCTTGAGATCACATTGTGTATTCAATTCATAGAAATAGAATTGACTGAATTAAAGGATATATTCAGCCTATCAATTCAGCCATCGCTGCGATGTTACTGCTTCATAGAAAACTCATTCTTGAGAATCTTGTAAATATAGTGTATGGAATATAGCGGCATCTCTTGTGGTTATGGTTGGTTGCCCATCAAAAGGTAATCATCGTTATGGTTTGCTTCTGATTCTGATGCCTTTAACCCCTTAATGACCAGTCTATTTTAAACCTTAATGACCAAGCCATTTTTTACTTTTTTCCTTCGTCGCATTCCAAGAGCTCTAACTTTTTTATTTTTGTGTCGACATAGCTGTATAAGGTCTTGTTTTTTCTGGGACAAGTTATATTTTTTAATAGCACCATTTTGGGGTACATATTATTTATTGATTAACTTTAATTAACTTTTTTTTGGGGGAGAATAGAAAAAAAACCGTACATTTCGCCACACTTTTTTGCGTCCTAAATCTACGCCGTTTACCGCGTGGTATAAATAGCACAATAACTTTATTCAGCGGGTTGTTACGATTGCAACGATACTAAATATGTATTGATTTTTTATGTTTTACTACTTTTACACAGTAAATTTGAAGATATATCTCCATATTTGAAGAGCCATAACTTTTTTATTTTTCCGCCAATGCGGTTGTATGAGGGCTTTTTTTTGTGGGACGACTTGTAGTTTGTATTGGTACCATTTTGGAGTAGATGCAACTTTTTGATTACTTTTTATCACATTTTTTTATGGCAGGATTCACAGAAAACAATTTTTGCATTGTTTTTTATTTTATTTTTTACGCCGTTCACCGTGTCGGTAAAATAATGTAATAGCTTTATAGCTGGGGTCGTTACGGACGCGGCGATACTAAATATGTGTAACTTTTTTACCGAATTTTTAAAAGTAAAGCATTTTGTAAGGGGAAAAAGTGGGCTTTTCTTTTTCTTCACTTTTTTTTTTCTTCACTTTTTTTTTAAATTAACTTTATTAAACTTTTTTTAACTTTTTTACTAGTCCCACTAGGAGACTTTACTATGCGATCATTCGATTGATTTTATAATGCACTGTTTAAAGCGGACAGGCATCTGCTAGGCCATGCCTCTGGCATGACCTAGCAAGCATGCACTACAGGCAGACCTGATTTCCTTTATTAGGCCCCCGGCTGCCATAGAAGACACGACACCCGGCGATCTTAGTGCAGATAAACTCAGATGCAGAGCTCGCTATTGAGCGCCGCATCTGAGGGGTTAAACGGATGAGATCGATACTGAGATCGATCTCACCCATTAGAGCAGGGATGCCCCCAGCCCTCAGCTACCACTATACTTTTACTAAATAATATAGCCACTCTATGATCACATATTACCACTACATAGTGACTAAATAATACCACTATACTTTTACTAAATAATATAGCCACTCTATGATCACATATTACACCACATAGTGACTGAATAATACCACTATACTTTTACTAAATAGTACAGCTACTCTATGGCCACATAGTACCACCACATAGTGACTGAATAATACCACTATACTTTTACTAAATAATACAGCCACTCTATGACCACATATAACCACCACATAGTGGATGAATAATACCGCTATACTTTTACTAAATAGTACAGCCACTCTATAGCCACATATTACCACTACATAGTGACTGAATAATACCACTATACTTTTACTAAATAGTACAGCCACTCTATGGCCACATATTACCACCACATAGTGACTGAATAATGCCACTATTCTTTTACTAAATAGTACAGCCACTCTATGACCACATATTACCACTACATAGTGACTGAATAATACCACTATACTTTTAGTAAATAATACATCCACTCTATGACCACATATTACCACCACATAGTGACTGAATAATACCACTATACTTTTAGTAAATAATACATCCACTCTATGGCCACATATTACCACCACATAGTGACTGAAACCACTATACTTTTACTAAATAATACATCCACTCTGCGACCACATATTACACCACATAGTGACTGAATAATACCAATATACTTTTACTAAATAGTACAGCCACTCTATGGCCACATATTACCACCACATAGTGACTGAATAATACCACTATACTTTTACTAAATAATACATCCACTCTATGACCACATATTACCACCACATAGTGACTGAATAATGCCACTATTCTTTTACTAAATAGTACAGCCACTCTATGACCACATATTACCACTACATAGTGACTGAATAATACCACTATACTTTTAGTAAATAATACATCCACTCTATGACCACATATTACCACCACATAGTGACTGAATAATACCACTATACTTTTAGTAAATAATACATCCACTCTATGGCCACATATTACCACCACATAGTGACTGAAACCACTATACTTTTACTAAATAATACATCCACTCTGCGACCACATATTACACCACATAGTGACTGAATAATACCAATATACTTTTACTAAATAGTACAGCCACTCTATGGCCACATATTACCACCACATAGTGACTGAATAATACCACTATACTTTTACTAAATAATACATCCACTCTATGACCACATATTACCACCACATAGTGACTGAATAATACCACTATACTTTTACTAAATAATACATCCACTCTATGACCACATATTACCACCACATAGTGACTGAATAATACCACTATACTTTTACTAAATAGTACAGCCACTCTATGACCACATATTACCACTACATAGTGACTGAATAATACCACTATACTTTTACTAAATAATACATCCACTCTATGACCACATATTACCACCACATAGTGACTGAATAATACCACTATACTGTAACTGAATAATACTGCTACACCATGATCACATATTACGACCACTAGTGACTGAATAATACCACCATACTGTTAGTGAATAATACCTCCACACTCTGACCACATATTACCATCACATAGTGACTGAATAAAACCACCATTCTGTTACTGAATAATCCCTTGACACCACGACCACATATTATCACTACATAGTGACTGAATAATGACACCGTTCTGTTACTGAATAATACCTAGACACCATGACCACATATTACCACCACATATTGACTGAATATAACTACTATAATAAGACCAATGTTAGCACCATGCAGTGACCATATCATTGTAGATACCAGTGCTACACAGACACTGTCTGCATGCCATATAAGTGAATACAGTACAGTTACGAATATCCAGTGGCTCATAGGTGAGGTCTTTTTCTGGTTGTAGTCATTCACTTTCTCTTTTCTTCTTCATATGGCCCAGACCGCCATGACAACTTCTTCTAGCCACGACTTGTCTCTGAATAATTTGACACACAGGTATCTTTGGCTCCTTGATTTTCTAGCACACTCCTCACCTATTCCCAAGCCTCATTACAAACTCGCCATCCATAGTGCCTTAGGTGGTAATAATAGCCCCTTTAGGCCCCGCACAGTAAAAGTACTCGTCTTTTGTGCTCCACACAGTAATAGGGCCCCAAAAAAATAATAGTGCTCCTTTTATGTAACATAGCCACTGTTTGTAAGAACACATAGCATACTGTAATGTGAAAATATAGCGTAGATGAATAAGTCTGTATGTGGATCATGTGCAATGAAGGTCTGTTACATAAGCATCCCTGAAAAGTTGCATTTCCAAGGCATGCTTACTACTATATACGCAGGGAAATGGCCTGATGATAAGGAGGCAAAGGATTCCAGAGAATAGGTGCAGCACAAGAGAAGTCATGGATGTAATGAAGGAGGATGAAAGCTTTAGATCATTGGTGAGTTGGAGCACAGGTAGCTTGGTAGACAAAGGTGAGAGGGGACATATAATATATTGAAGCATGGTGGATATTCTATTCAAATATTTTTCGAAAATAGTTAATAAAGACCTAGAAAAAACTTAGAGCTAATCCCCAATGCTTTGTGACCAAGGGAACAAATATCATACAGTATAAGGGCACTTACACTCTCAGTAAGAAATGGAAGCGATCTTACTCAAAATGTTTAGTTCTACCTAGACTAAGTACAGTATATCCTGTATATCTTACTTGTCCCTTCTCAACATTTCCATTTACTATGTCTATACAGTATATACATGAAGCATAAAATACCTTCATATTTCCCCTTTCTACATCCATTCATCCAGGGGCGTAATGGGAAAAGACTGGGCCCCATAGCAAACTTTTGACTGGGCCCCCCCACACCCCTAGGTGCCACACGCAGCCCCCTTTGTAGATGGTGCCCCCTTCCTATAGATTGTGCCATACAGCCCCCTGTAGACAGTGCTATACAGCCCCCCTGTAGACATTGTCACACCCCACATGTACATAGCACCCCCACCTCCCCTTGTAGATAGTGCCATACAGCCTCCTCTATAGATATTGCCATAAAGCTCCCCCCAGTAGATAGCGCCACACAGCCCCCTCCCTCATATATAGTGCCACACAATCCCACCTTAGTATAGTGCCACACAGCCCCCTGTAGATAGCACCTCACACAGACCCCTGTAGACTGCGCCACACACAGACCCCTGTAGATTGCGCCATACAGCCCTCCCCCTTGTAAATAGTTTTATACAGCCCCCCCTAGAAGATAGTGCCACACAGCCCCCCTTAGTAGTGCTACACAGACTCCACTTAGTAGTGCCACACAGTCCCCCTTGTATATAGTGCCACATAGCTTCCCATATATTTAGTGCCATACAGCTCCCCCCTTGTATATAGTGCCACACAGCCCCCCTTGTGTATATTGCCACACAACCCCCTTGTATATAGTGCCACACAGCCCTCACCTTGTAAATAGTGCCACACAGCCCCCTCCCTTGTATATTGTGCTACACAGCCCCCTGTAGATAGCGCCACACACAGAACCCTGTAGATAGTGACACACATAGCCCCCTGTAGATAGTGCCACACACAGATCCCTGTAGATAGTGAGACACACAGCCCCCTGTAGATTGTGCCACACACAGACCCCTGTAGATTGTGCCACACACACAGCCCCCTGTAGATAGCTTCATATAACCCTCCCCATACATTGTATATAGTGCCCCACATCGCCCCTCCTTTGTATATAGTGCTACACAGCAATCCCCCCCTGTATATTGCCACACAGCCCCCCCCAAAAAATATATTGTACTTACCTTGCCCGGTTCTCGCGACGGATGAAGCGCTGCACATCCCCCGGGCAGGACACTTGCGCAGGACAGGGTGATGCAGTAACGTCATCACGCCGGCCTGTGCGGGGAGTCTTCCCAGCGCCTTATAGGCTCCAGGCCTAATGTGGCCTGCAGCCTATAGCAATCAATTATATCTGCGTCCTACGGTGCTAGCTACGCCACCGGGCATAACGGGGCCCGTGCCGCCCGGCCCATAAATGTTAGGGGCCGGCTGGCTCGGGCATGGGGGGCCCGTCTCGGCGGGCGGCACAGGCCCCCTCATGCCACTGGCGCCGTAGCAGCCGCTACGGCTGCTACAGCGGTAGTTACGCCACTGAATTCATCTGTATTCTATAACATATGTAGCATTAGATGTAGTATAATGCCTGTACCAGTCAGATAAATACAGTATGCTATTCTTCTGTATTGTTATTGATATTATATTGGAGACAGTCAATAATTGCAGTTAATATACGGATGTAAAATTAATTTTAATGTATACAGTAGGTTTCACAATTTCATCATTTGTGCTGTATAATTGACATCTGGTATACAGTATTTACTTAGTACTATTGGTTTAGTACATGTGTTGTCAATCTCACTTTTGGCCAGTAGAGTGCCTTTAAAGAACCAATTTATAAAGTCATATCATGGAATTACCCCAGAATCCTAGCAGCATGGTATAACACTCCGAAACTAGTAGTTCCGGATGGTGCACGTCAACAGCTATATACACATTAACCAAGTTAGCCCTCTGATTTTATCATTTATTGATATTCACAAAATGCAGGTATGGATGATCAAGGGTAAAGTTATTTTTGTTCTTTTAATATTTTCTTTATTGATTTTCCGATGGTACAAAATACAGTGACTTCATCAATCTCGGGGGGAATGTGCATACAGCTTAAAGCAGAGCTTCACATTTGTAGCCTCATTAAAACATGTTTTAGAGAATTGTATAAATTTAAATTCTCTCATATACTGTTATTATCCAAATCAATCCCTTATAGGCATGACAATGTTCCGGTAACAGCCAGCAGGACTATCTTAAGTGTAATATGTGGTTCTTGCTATGGTCGTGCAGGGATTTATTTAAGTACTTTTGTTTTCCCCCAAGTTCTAAAAACATTCTGGCAAGCTAATTGGCTCCCTAGGAAAACAGCACTGGGCACAGGTGCCAATCTGAATAAATACACGATCTTTACAGCACTGTAAAAGTACAATATATTACACATTTATATTCAAGTATTGTCTTTTTGTTTTTTTTATCATTTCTCTATATATTCCCAGATTGTATTAACCTGTGAGGAACATGGCCATTAAAGTCTTTTCTGTGCCCTCAGAATTTATCTTGGGTTAGACATGGCACACTTATAAATGTAGGCCTGGGGAACACATACTACTATTCAGGAGCCAATAGAAGTTTGGATATAGTCATTTCCCTCAGCTACAGCTGCACATAAGTCAATGATTACTATGCTTTACTAATGGATGAAGAGCTCCACGCATGCGCTATCGTGCCGTCTCTAGAGCCTCCATTGTGACGTGAGCAGTATTTCCACAATCACCTCGTGGCTAGTCCTAGCTTTCACTAAGTAAGAAAGATGTGCCTACAGAGACTGATGCTTGTCAGCAGCGTCTTCCCTCATCACCTCTGCCAGGTCCAAAGATCTCTGCCCAGACCGCCGTCCTCTTTCTGCAGATGTGTGCGAACAATAATACGGTGGCATTAACCCTGTGACTAGTGGTAGCATTTCTGCAGGGATTACAGGAAATGATGCGTAAGAAACACAGAAAAGTATAACGTGGGTAAAAAAGAAATGAGGTTTCCTATCGTATATCACCTGCTTTATAAGTACTGCGTAAAAAGCCTTGCGATCCATCAGTGAGCTCTCAGAGGCTTGAAATCCTGGAGGAAAGAGCCAGGAGCAGGAAAGGAAAGAAGAGTATGTGTTTCTCCGGATTCCTTTTTTTTGCGGCTCGGCACAGCAGGATCAGCCCCAGTGATAGAACGTGCGTGTTGTCATGGCAACACCCTCCCCTGCTTCATACACGAAAGATTAGCTCTCACTGCGTAGAGGAGAGAAATTCGGGAAGTCAGGCTAATCCTCGGGTGCACTGCAAGAGAAAGGTTGGATCATGCCCGAGGGATGCTACATCTGCATTGACAGAACCGACCGGCCAAAGAAACTGGTATTTAAGCAAAAGAGTAGAACTGTAGATAGAGGCATTTATTGGGCAATTAAAAAATGAATGAAGGTAATCCGAGTCTTAGTGGAGATTGTCCCCATGTCAGCAATGTAAGAGCTGGCACAAGAGTTAATTCGTGGAGCGTGAATATGTGAGAAGGTGCTAGCCCGGATATAATTATGCCACATTAATCATCAGCCTCTTCTCCATTATTTTTATGTGAAAAATGTGTGGCTTCTGTTACCAATTTGCAAAAAAAATGCAGAAAACCCAAAAAATAAAAAAAGGAACATCGTATAATTTTTGTCCTGCGCTTGTGCCCACTTTGCCCATCCCTGGTGTTGACTAAGACTTCATGTGCACTAGTGTGTTCCCACTCTGCTGCATTCCCTGCTTGATAGTGGGATAACTGTAGGTATAGTTAATGGTAATAGGATGCTCGTCCTCACTCTGTAACAATGTTTCTATAGATTTTCTGTATTGATCAATAGTGATCTATATCAAAATCAATAAAAAAGCTGAGAAAAGCAGGCCATAGAGACTTCTTCCCCCCTGAAGTCATCCACGCTTGCTTTTTGCTACCATCTAGTATAGGATGCTGTGAAAGGGAAAAACTCTAGTATGCATGTAAGTTAAATCAAGTAAAAGGGTACCTTCATCAGGATAGTCATCCTTTAAGTACAGTATTTTAAAAGGATTGGGTTTGAGGGTGCCCCATTTTAGACTTTGGGTCCTCTGAGAAAGGCTGAATATGTAAGTCTTGCTGCGGGGCAGGACTGTTTTAATACATTGGTGGGCCCAGTGCAAAAATATCATGAGTGCCCACCTCTATGAACGATTTTATACCCTCCAACTTAACTACCAAAAATTGAATAAAGGAACAACCTTACCCATCCCCTACATATGCGCCCCTAAATGCACCACAGAATACCGACGACATATGCCTCCAGAGTCCCAACCATAGAAGCCCCCACATAGTGCTCAGCGTCAGATGACCCTAGACTGCCTCCTGCAACGGATGTCCCATACAAGTCCCAGATGTCCCCCAGAGTAGGCAAAGCTCCTGTGCTGGACTGGGCTTCACCACAGGGGGCCTGGTGCCGCGGCTGCATCATTAGCTCTATGGTTAAAGTGGCCCCGACCTCACTGCTCATATTTTCAGTGCTTCTACAGGGAGAACAAAGCTTTACATGGCACATGCTCAAATAACCGGTTGTCCACCACATCCATTGTTTCTAAAGGACACTCTTCTGTCTTAGTAATAAAGGTGTGTTATAGGAACGCGGCCCACTTTTATTAGCCCACCGAGCTCTGTGAGGACATAGAGGGTTTTCTGAAGTAGGTACACAAGTTTACATACTTTTGCTACCATTGTACTTTAAAATTATTAATAATAATAATAATAATAATAATAATAATAATAATAATAATAATAATCCAGTACTCCCTTATAGAAGTGGCTACGATATGCGTATATTCAGCTCATCTTTGGAATCAGTCTCCAGCGAACAATCAATGGTATCATTGAACGAAATGGTAAGAGTATATTCACACGCTTAACAAAATACGGCTGAAAATACGGAGCTGTTTCCAAGGAAAAAGAGCTCCTGATTTTCAGCCGTTTTTTAAGCAACGAGCGATTTTTGCTGCGTTTTTTTACGGCCATTTTTGGAGCTGTTTTTCTATTGAGTCCATGAAAAACGGCTCCAAAAACGGCTCAAGAAGTGACATGCACTTCTTTTTACGGGGCGTCTTTTTACGAGCCGTTATTTGAAAATGAGGTGTAAAATATCGCCCCGTTGGAACAGAACGCCATATTTATTTCCCATTGATATCAATGGGCAGATGTTTGCTTCCGATTCTTCAGCCGTTTTTCGGGAAGTTTACGGCCAGAAAAACGGCTGAAAATAGCCCGTGTGAACACGCCCAAACTTGAAAACATGTATTGCAACAAACATTATTGATTGAGAAAGACAAAGCTTTATTGATAACAGCACAAAATTATTTCAGAATTGTCTTCACAAGAATAGACAAAATCTTCAACACTTTTGTTCCTGTCCACCTCTGCTGCAGCGAACAACCTGGTCCCCCATGGATGTGAAACTTCATACAGAACATAGCAAAGTTAAAGCGTTGAGGTATTCCCTATGAGGTGCACTATTAATGACAAAAACTAGATACTGTAGGAACTTAAAAGCTGGAGGACATAACTAGAGGGATAAAGCAGAATATAGCGGAAATATAATTAGTACAAATAATGTCATGTGGTATCAGATACCTACATCATCCATAGGACCCATCTACCAACCCAGAGTCACATGTGGTGGCTAAATGAAGAAACAAACATTTTTTGGTTTTAACCATTTGATTTTCTGGATCCCGGGGACCTGCAGTCTCTTTGAACTTGGTTATTCTGTTTACTGCTTTATTACATATTTAATATATTTTACTGTTGGGACCTGTTTCCTCTGAGGTCAGGGACCACAATGCAGAAACACCTCAAAACAACTCAGGTCTTGCTCTTCATTTCTGTCTGAGCTCTCCAAAAACAGCTGGATTTCACAGAATATGTCCACAAATCCGTACTTGTATGTACGTGTTTTACATATTTGCACCGTTTTTGAGAAAGGAAGCATGTCCCAGTCAAATGCGCCTGAAACATTTGCAGCCTTTTATTTGAATCTGTATGTACATCCTTATTTGATCTGTATTTGTGGCCGCTATCTAGGTCAAAATATGTCTGAAAAACACTGACTCAACATAATGATGCATGTGTTTTGGACCTTAAGGACCAAGCAATATTTTTGTTTTTTCGTTATCACATCTCAAGAGTCACAACTTTTTTGGGGAAATATTGAATGAATTGTATTTTCAATGGCACCATTTTGACGTACATATAATTATTTCTTAAAAGAAAGCAAAAAAAACCTTTCACCATTGTTGTTTTACCGCTGTTTTCCAAGCAGTAAAAAGTTAATGTTATTCTACGGTTTGGTATAAATCCGGTGATACGAAATAAGTATAGTATTTTACGTTTTAGAACTTTTGCACAATAAAAACATGTTTTATAGAAAAAAAAGTAATCTTGCATTCCAAGATCCATGACTTTTATTTTTTTTTCCATCAATACGAATTATGTATTTTTTTATATGGTGAACTATTTTTTTTTTTTTAACAAGGGCACTTACAGCAGCGATCGTAAGATCGCTTCTATGATGCTTTGAAATACATCTAAGGGGTTAACTGATTGGAAACCAACTTTATTGTAAAGCGCATAGAGCTGCAAACTTGTTTTGAAGCGCCGCTATAAAAGGCGGGGCATCAGAAGTAGTCCCTGAACGGCTGCCATAAATACACTATTACAGTGATTATTAAGGGGTTAAAACAATCCATACGAGCACAATAACTATGGACGTAGACATAAATACAGGTAATACAAATCAGCATTTAGTTCCATATTTAGCAGTGTATTTCGTCTATATTTGAAAGGGGACATATTAATATTCACTAAATTCACTAAATTATTATGTGTTTAGAAAATAATTACAATAATAATAATATATATATATATATATATATATACATATATATATATATATATATATATATATATATATATATGCTCTATTCAATGTGTTTCATTGAAAAGAGTCATATATTTAATGATCTTTTTCTTTTTCATGCATGTATATGTTTCATTTGAAATAAAAAAATGACATAGGACAGTAATAAAATTAACTGGTGTTACTGTTTACTAGGGAGAGAAAAGTGTTTGAAGGCAGCAGCGCCACCTACTGTCCATCATTGTGATGAACAGGGACAGAGTCACATTAAAGCGGTTGGTCATTTTTCTAAGCAGAAGTCCTGATGGCAGATCCAGCACTTGCTGTAGCAGTTCCATCCAGTTTTTATTTATAATTCGATTTTATAACCTGTGATTTATGTGTCCAGGAATATTATGTTCTACCTGGTTACACATTGTATCTCTAATGCTGGTGATTTTTTTTCACCATTTCCAAAATATTTAGTTCAATTATATGTTTGTTAGGGTAACACTTTGTGTAATATATATATATATGTATACATTTTTATTTAATTTTATATATATATATATATATATATACATATATATATATATATATATATATATACATATATATATATACATATATATATATATATATATATATACATACATACATATATATATACATACATACATATATATCTATATACATACATATCTATATATATATATATATATATATATATATATATATAAAATGAAATAAAAATGTTTCAATGTATTGATCTTAACTTTGTATCATTTAGACATGTAATCACAGTGTGGTGCTCCAGACACTGAAGACACGAGAGCTGATGAGTACTTCATGTGCTATTTTTAGTTTAAACCGTGGTTAATCCGCCGCTGACTTTGGGCTCCTTCCCTGTTCATTCAACTTGATCTTCTGTATCCTTGCATAAATCATGAGTCCAGTGACAGTGCGGGGCAGATACATGCATTACATAAATGTGTGTGCCTGTAGTGAAATGCAAAGCTAGGGGACATAGTCTATGTTATCTGAAAACAGTGGAAAAGGGACTCTGTTCAGTATCATGATATATTTATATAATACGAATATGGGGCATACAGTACATAAAAAAATCAAGCCAGGATTTTACTACAATAGGAAAAATTCTGAAAAAAAGACAGAGGCTTATTTACATGGAATGAAAACCAATAGGCAATCGCCAATTTAGCCATAGGAATGTGATCATAAGACTTCTATCTATTGATTAAGAGTAATTGTTAACATTTTATGG
Source organism: Rhinoderma darwinii (assembly GCF_050947455.1). Classification (NCBI taxonomy): domain Eukaryota; kingdom Metazoa; phylum Chordata; class Amphibia; order Anura; family Rhinodermatidae; genus Rhinoderma; species Rhinoderma darwinii. The sequence goes on from NC_134691.1 coordinate 93,672,567, forward strand.
GTGTCTGATATATTTTGTCCCATTTATATGGGACAAGAATTGAAAATACCACTTACTCATTTTTTTTTTTTAATTCTCTGTGTAAATGGGCCTTAGGGTTTAGGGGCTAATATACGCTAATTCTTTCACTTTACATTTCCTAATAAAGTAAAATGACAGATCTACACAAATTGGTTAACTGTTCAGAGTTATGTATCATGTATTGTTTTGTTAATTAAGCTATATAGAGGAGAAATAATGGTGGCAATTTATTAATACCGGCACACCATGGGTCTGGTGCCATCGTCTCTGACACAGTTTTGTGTGGCAGATTTATCAAAGTGCATGCCCTGTGGATGAATTTGGTGTTGGCTTAAAATAAAGCCAGGTCTGACTAAATAGAAAAGTGTCAGAAAACTTTGATAAATGAGTCACGCTCAGAGTAGCTCTGAAACTGCACCCATTCTTGTATTGTCTGTATAGTTAGTGCAGCTAGGTGTGTGTGTGTGTGTGTGTGTGTGTGTGTGTGTGTGTGTGTGTGTGTGTGTGTGTGTGTGTGTGTGTGTGTGTGTTTTATGGCAACTGCAATGAATGGGAGTTAATGGTCAAAGAAATGTCAGTAGACTGTTACAATCTCCAGGCAGTGATGAAATACAGCCCCTACCCAGAGACAGGAAAGATACATACAGAGCCTTATCTTTTCTGTGTGTATAGTGTAAAGGCCCTTTTACACGGCCCAATTATCGGGCAAACGCTCGTTCATAGAACACTCGTTGCCGATAATTGCCCTTTGTAAACAGGGCAGCGATCAGCAGATGAACGAGCAAACGTTCGTTCATCTGCTGATCGTATCATTTTCAGAATTTAAAATATTATCGTTGTCAGCAGCACATCTTCCTGTGTAAGCAGGGAGACGTGCTGCCAACATGATAATAATGCATAGGGACGAGCGATCGGAGTAATGAGTACTAGCCCCTTGTGAAAGGAGCAAACGAGCATTGATCAATGAGATGTCTCGTTGATCAGCGCTCATTTACACGGCCCAGGACGGGCCGTGTAAGAGGACCTTTGCTGTCCTGCCTTTTATAGTCCCCCAGCAGTACAATAGTGGAGCTGTCATTAAATCCCCGATCCTCTAATGATGAGATGACAACGTTGATGCTTCCCCAGTCTACACAGCAAAGCTCAAAGGTGAGCTGATAAAGAAAAGGAAATGTGAGCCAATAGATTGAAAAACTATTGTTAATTATTTTTGTCCAATCTGTCATAATCAGTTTGAAGAAAGTACCCCAGGCAAGGCTAGCATGAACTTACTGTAGTGTAAGCCTAACCTTTAGTTAATTACCAAGTCTAAAAAAAATTTAATTTTTTTGCAAGCCTTACATGAAAATTTGTCCAGTGCGATGTTGATGTTTCATATTGCTGCATTACCCTGGAAAATACTTCATGCCTAATAGTAGTACCTCCAAATAATAAAAAGGTTATAAGACTTATTGGCGATTATAACGCTATTGATGTACTAAACACCACCCTGCATCATTAGAAATGTCCCAATGCAGGTTTATATATATATATATATATATATATATATATACATATATGTATATATATATATATATGTGTGTATATATATATATATATATATATATATATATACACACACACACACATATATATATATATATATATATATATATAGCTAGTGGAAGCAGAGGGTCATGAATCATAGGTGGCGCCAACAGGGGAGTGCCAACAGGGTACTCTGCCTTAACCAGGATGTCAATATACAGGGTTAGGGCAATGAACTAAATCTGCCTCGGGTAAAGGAAATCCTAGCTTATCCTCTGCCGTGCTTGTTCATTCTGTTATTTGCAAGTTTTTGTGAATTGTACTGTATGTGGCAATAATCGCAAATTGACTTTGGCTAATAAGAGATTAGTTGGAGATCATACACATTTATGCATTAAACATATTAAACATGTCACTACGTTTCTTTCATTCTGGCTCTTTAGAGGAATTGGCACTTTAAAATTTTATTTATTTAGAAACCTTTCTGCTGACCAGTCAGCTCACAATTCATTAAAATTAGAAGGCGCTCGACGAGCTACAGCCGTTTCTTGCCCATTCATCACTGCGTTGTCTCTGTTGTTTTATACTGGAAAACTAACACGATCTTCGGTATATAATATTGTTGTATTTTACCGCTCCTGGATGGTAACTCTGTATAACGTATTTTTTAAAAGTTTTAATACTGTATACATTTGGTGAATAGAACATTAACAACCTCAAGCTGCCCATATACTCTTCTTCCTGATGTGATTTCCTCTAGAGTGGGTTCACCAGGTGTTTTGTGTGGAATTTGTTTGGTTGGGATTTCACATACAAAGTATCACACTCGATGTTACTTATAACGCAACACAGACTTACATTTTTAATGTGAGCACAGTCCGCTAATGTGGGTGACACACCGCGGGCCGTCCATGCAGTGTTTACTTACCGTAAATACTACACGGTCGTGTGCATGAGGCCTAAAACATTCTGTTAGGGTATAATGAACCTAGAATCTATAATATAGGATGAATGAATCACACTGTAAGGCCCAATGCACACGACCGTAAAAATCACCTGTAATTGCAAACCGCATTTACTGTCCTCAATTACGGACTCATTCACTTCCATTGTCCACGGTCACCTTCCCATTTATTTACGGGAAGGTGTCCGGGCTGTAGAAGTGTACCGCAAAAGATAGTACATGTCCTATCTTTTGCTTTTTACGGTCCGAGGGCCCAATCTTTGTAAGGGAGCACGGGCCGAAAATGCAGGCGGCTGTCTGTGGCTGTCGGTGGCCGGCCGTGCCTGCAATCGCGGCCTGTCGTTACAGGCACGGCCGTGTGCATGAGGCCTAGAGGCAGAATCTTCTTTTATAACACTATTGTTGCTAAATTCCTAATTTAAAAGTTTCCATATAAAATTGTAAGTGAAACACCAGTAGTAAGACATGCCTGTAAAGCAGCAGAAGGCCATACCAAGGCTTTAAAATGCTGAGAAACTATTTAAATCCATGAGGCCCAAACTACAAGTGGGGATCCCCATGTGTGGATTTTAGCTCCACTTTTATATCGCTGTTTCTGTTACATTTGGTGGCTAAGCGTGGGAATCTCTGGCTGTCATCGGAAATATGTGGATGGTTGCTGAGTTTTTTTACCTTATAGGAATCAGGTAATTAGGGTCGGCAATTCTTTATTACGAGCGAGAATTTCATCCTTAGGTGTCACACAGTGGTGTAGGTCCTGCTTTATTTTCCATTTATACCTTGGATTGTTTAACATGTCATAAAGATACCTTTATATTGAAATATGCGGATGACATGACGCTGTTTTGCCTGATTACAAGTGGAGATAAAACCCCGTATCGATCAGAGATTCAGTAACTGGAGATGTGGTCTAGAGAGGACAATATAGACTTGAATGTGAAAAAAAACGAAAGAAATGATTATTGATTTCAGGAAAGATCAACAAGCACATTCTCGGATTGCCTGGGTCAGAATCCAGTGGATGTGGTAAAGGATTTTAAGCACTTTGGGATCACTCATGATCTGACATGTTCTAGTACAATATTTGCCTTACTGTAGTAAAGAAGACCAAGCAGCAGATTTCGTTTTACGACTCTTGAAAAGGAAGAATGGTTTTAGTGTTAAAGTATCGCAGAGTTTTTTTCAGGCAACATTTAAGAGTCTTTACACTTATGGGATAGTTTGGTTTGGTATGGCAACAGTGAGGGGACGGCGTTCGTTGGGTAGAGTGGTTAAAACGGCCAAGACATTGGCTGTGATGTTCGTGATTTGTCTGGTATCTTTGAGGAAAGGTGTGTAGGCAAGGCAAACAGAATTCTGAAAGACCCGTCTCACCCAACGCACGGTCAGGTAGAAGATATAGGGTGTTTAAGGCACATACATGTAGGTTTAAAGAACGTTTTTACCCTACTGAAGTGCGTTTTTTAAATATGTTTTAATCAGGTTTCAACGTATTTGTATGCACGTTTTTGTTATTTGTATGCTACCCCATTGCATTTTTATATTTATCAATGTGAGAATTTATGTAAAAGGAATTTTTTCATATTTGACAATAAACTATTACTCTATTCTATTTGGTATAGTGGGACTGAAGAATGTATATAAGAGATTTTCCTGGGGAACTTCGTGTATGTGCACATTTTAAGACACGTGGGACTTCCACTTGTTGCTAGAATCAGTGGTCTTTTAGTGCCCGTTTGACTTTCCCAGCTATGCTGACAGGTTCTTCATTGCAGCATCTATAGTCTGTCAATAGGGGAGTCCCATCACCCATACCCCACTCATGCAATCTCCTGACTGTCTCTATCACATGGCAGTCCTTATACCGGAGAGCTCGTGGTCACCAATAGTTGGCTATCGCTGACTGGTAAAATACTGGCTCTGTTGGGTTATTTACTTCTATCTTGATCGATAGGGAGTTAGGCATGGTGTTGATTATTATAAATTTTGTTATTGATTATTTATATACATTATCACTTTACAATATGGTAAAAGACATGGAAAATAGGACTGTACAAGTACACTTAGGCTTTGTTCACACAGTGCAGGTTTCATGCAGATTTTGCATGCATTTTTCGAGCCAAAACCAGAATGGGATCCAGGAAGGGAGACACTTTAAGGCCCATATATATATGTGTGTGTATATATATATATATATATATATATATATATATATATATATATTTATTTATTTATTTATCTGCACTGTGTGAACAAAGCCTTACAGGCAAGAAGTGAAGAAACAGGAGGTTTGAGAATGTGTAAGATATGTTGATGGAATCAGACAGGTTGTGCTATGATACTGTGTGCAGCATGTCAACAGGTAAAACATAATATTCCTGGACACATGAATCACAGGATATAGAATACAATGATAAATGAAAACAGTATGGAAGTGCTAAGTGCTGGATCTGCCAGCGGGACTTCTGCTTAGCAAAAATTAGCAATGGCTAGGTGATTTAGCAGTCCATTTCTGTTCTTTAATTCATTCTATTTAATAATAAATAATTTGTGTGCTATACAGTGCAATACCAATAATATCAAGTGCTCTGTGCTGGACAATCTGATTTCACATGATATTACCAAAACCATAAGAGGAGGGTACCAGGTGGTTCAGTAAAATCTGGGGCTTAAAGGGATTGCCCAGGGTTAGAAAAACATTGCTGCTTTCTTCCAGAAACAGCGCCACATCTGTCCATGGATTGTGTCTGGTATTGCATCTCGGCTTCTTTGAAGTGAATAGGATTGAGCTGCAATACCACACACAACCTTTGGACAGATGTGGCACTGTATTTAAAATAAATCAGTCATGTTTATCTAATCCTAAAAATGGAAAATGGGTATGTATATATATATATATATATATATATATATATATATATATATATATATATATATCCATTGTGGCACATCTTTCTAGATCATGCTTTATAATATAAGTCATATGGCTAAACATTAAGATGATAAAATCTTGAATAACATTTTGCTCAGAATATTTAGTGGACGAGGATGCCCATGTTTCTATACGTCTCTGAGTAACACATTAAGGGCTGCAGAGATGATTTGTTTAGTCAGCTCTAAACAAATTGAGGTTTATCTAATGTAATTATTCTAGATGTGATGAAAATATGACACATACGTTAGGACGTTTGGTTTTATGGTTGCTTTCTAAGTGCATTGCTTTTATGAGACCGTGTAAAGCCTAAACAGCTGTTTAAAATACAGTATATGTTTTACAGATGATTCCGCTCCAGAGAGTTTTAGTGGAAATGAAACATTGGGAAACAGCTCAAATGCAACAGGAGGAGCACACAGCATGGAGGCAACTGAAGCGAACAGCAATGGAAAACCTAGTTCAGAGCAAGATGAACAGCCATTGAATCTGAGTGACTGTCCTCTGTCAACTCCACTCAATTCTGAATTCCAAATTGATGATCATAGTAGTAATGGAAAAACTAAGTACAAGAACCTCTTGATGGGTGACATTAAGATGGAGCGAGAAACAAGAGAGAATGGAAGCAAGGTAAGTCAGATAGTGCCGTCCTGCTAACGTACATGTTGGGGAAGGTGAACTAGGGGAGTCATAGGGCCACACGTGGTCAGGCTCCACCGTGGTCAACATGAATGATCCAAACATTGTTGATGAAAACAGCTCCTGAATTTCAGATGCTTTTGTAGCCACTCGCGTTTTTCCCTGCGTTTTTAATGGCCGTTTTTGGAGCTGTTTTCCATAGAGTCAACGAAAAACGGGTCCAAAAACGTCCGAAGAAGTGACACGCACTTCTTTGACGCGGGTGTCTTTTTACGCGCCGTATTTTGACAGCGACGCGTAAAATTACACCTCGTGGGAAAAGAACATCGTAAAACCCATTGAAAGCAATTGGCAGATGTTTGTAGGGGTAATGGAGCCGTTTTTTCAGGCGTAATTCGAGGCGTAAAACGCCCTAATTACGTTTGAAAACAGTGCGTGTGAACATACCCTTACACTACCAGGATCATTTTTTTGCGAATTGTTACTCAAAAATGAGCAGCATATCTAATATTAGATCGTGTTATTTTTTACTTAGTATTGAAGCACTAAAGAATACAATGTATCATACATAATCCTTTGGAAATATGGTTTAATGTCCAAAAAAGTTTCCACGGCTTCTTTTTATGAAAATATGAATTCTCTTCTCGACAAGTGTACCAGGAACCAGCCTAGGCTTTGTAAAATGTTTTATTAAGATTACATAATGATTGACTTCCCTTATTTTTTTTGTATTATGAGAGGTATTTTTTTTTTTTTTACAATAGCTAGATTTCCGAAGAACATTTTTTTACATGTAGGAATGGAACCTGTGGGAAATGCTCTGCTCATTCAGATTTAGTTCTTTCATTACTATACACAGATGTCTTGAAGATTTTTTGTCTGCTTATGAGGAAAACGGACGGTGAAATATTGATAAGTTTTAATTTAGGAATAGAAGACGGTTTGTACATTAGGAAGTTCTCTTCAGTGTTTAGCCAGATATATGACCCTAAACAAGTATAGCCTTATGTGTTTAGTGACATTAAATATACCAAGGCTCATATTTATGAAAAGCAGCGCCATTGTGGAAAATTTCTCGACTAATTTATTGACAAATGTTGCGACAAAATTATGACTGCATTTGCCCCCTTTGATTAATCTGGCGCAACATACTGTACGTCGCTACCATTACCTTTTAAGCTGGCTAAAAATGATGCCATCTTTTCTTGGGCAGGGTCATTGTGGTGAAGAGATACAACATTATTTTCTCATTTGCGACTTTCTTTGCATACTATTTTTAAAAGTCGCATTTCATAAATATGTCTGAACCTGGTTAAGCAGTAAGACACACCCACTTTCCACTCCACTTTTACATACTGACGTGCATGGAGCAAAGGGCTAAATGTGGGCCCCTATTTATGAGAATATTCGGAATATAAAATGGCACGAATTCATTAAGACGGGCGTTTTATACACCACTCTTAATAACCAATTTGCTGGCGTAAGATGCGACACATTTATTAAGAGGCGAAACCGCCTGTTAAATAATGTGTCGCATCATTTCCCCTGGCCGTATGCCACCATTGTTGCCGACTGTGTGACGACGCAGCACTGTTGACCTTGAATGGTGCGTCGCATAGGTACTGACGGTACCCGGCGTTAGTATCTTAATTGAGTCGCACATTAAGAGGGAGCCGGAGGGGATCCAATGGAGGAAGAGAAGTGGAGCGGTGAGTATAAAATACGTACTGTATATTTTTCTTTTAATATGTCATGGGGGCGTTAATTTTCGTTTAATATGTCTGGGCCTCTACCTTGGTACGCCCCACAGACTGAGATCTACGCCAGCTTTGTCGTTCCGGTGGAGGCCTCTCCCTATTCGGCACGTAAAGTGGTGAGAAAAGTAAAAAGTCTAAAAAGTTAGCCTAATTTTAGCATGCGCTAGAATCTGCAACTGTTTTATACCAGAAAACTGGCGTAAAACTTTTGATATATTCCCTCGATATGCTAGAAAGTAGTATGCAATTCCAACTTCTGTTGTCCTGCCAGATTGTTTGCTAGTGAATATGATAGGGTGACCAGTCATTAGAGACTCTCCTGACATATTTATTTTTAGTAAATATTTGTTTTCGACATAAAATAACAATTCTGGATCATCTTTTCTTATTACTCTGAGTTGTGTTGTTCCTCTGTTACTCTTCATAGAAATTTATGAATAAATTGAAAACTGGGTCTTACCATTCCCCTTGCCAGTAGGCTGTTTCCCTGCACACTCTGACTTTGTCAGTACAGTGTCCGACTAGGTAGGGACACACCCCAACTGATAACACCCAGTTATCATTTTATTCATCAATTTCTAGGAGGAATAACAGAGGGATGGCACAACGTAGGATTCTAAGAAAAAGTGCCCCAGAATTGATATTTCATGGGGAATACAATTATATACTAAAACAGACATGTTAGGAGAGCTGACAGATCCTCTTTAAAGTGAATGTCCACCTTTTAACATTTGAATTTACTAATTTTAACTCTCTTTTTAGTATATCTCTATAGCAATAAGCTCCAAATCCCCAGCATAGACACAGAGTGATATTATAGTATTCCTGCTGTGTGAAACCACCACTAGGAGGAGCTTACTGCCTACCATTTATACAGTATGTTGAACTCAATAATAAAACATCATGCAGTAAGCTCCTAAGCTCTTTCTACTGGTGACTGAAACTTGAATGATATCATTTAAAAGCATTTGACACTGTCCCTCATAGATGTCTATTGGGTAAATTAAGGACTATAGGTTTAGAAAGTATAGTTTGTAATTGGATTGAGAATTGGCTCAAGGACCGTATCCAGAGAGTTGTGGTCAATGATTCCTTCTCTGAATGGTCCCCGGTTATAAGTGGTGAACCCCAGGGTTCAGTGCTGGGACCACTATTATTCAACTTATTTATTAATGATATAGAGGATGGGATTAATAGCACTATTTCTATTTTTGCAGATGACACCAAGCTATGTAGTAATGTTTAGTCTATGGAAGATGTACGTGAATTGTAAGCGGATTTAAACAGACAACGTGTTTGGGCATCCACTTGGCAAATGAAGTTTAATGTAGATAAATGTAAAGTTATGCACCTGGGTACGAACAACCTGCAGGCATCATATGTCCTAGGGGGAGCTACACTGGGGGAGTCACTTGTTCAGAAGGATCTGGGTGTACTTGTAAATCAAAAACGAAATAACAGCATGCAATGTCAATCAGCTGCTTCAAAGGCCAGCAAGATATTGTCGTGTATTAAAAGAGGCATGGACTCGCGGGACAGGGATGTAATATTGCCACTTTACAAAGCATTAGTGAGGCCTCATCTAGAATATGCAGTTCAACCAAGGGTTGGGAAAAGGTAATTCAATGGGGCCGTTAACACAGCCGTAGTTTCAGCTGACCGTGTGTAGGGTCCATTGAAAAATAGAACATGTCCTATTTTGTTCCGTTTTCACAGATCCCTCCATAGACTAAGTCTATGGGGATCCGTGAAAACGGAACCCGCACGGGGGCACCTCGGACGTCAAAAACGTCACGTTTATCACGACCGACTTTCCCCACGCTTGTGTGAATCTAGCCTTATCATGCTTAAAGAGGCTCTGTCACCAGATTTTGCAACCCCTATCTGCTATTGCAGCAGATAGGCGCTGCAATGTAGATTACAGTAACGTTTTTATTTTTAAAAAACGAGCATTTTTGGCCAAGTTATGACCATTTTTGTAGTTATGGAAATGAGGCTTGCAAAAGTCCAAGTGGGTGTGTTTAAAAGTAAAAGTCCAAGTGGGCGTGTATTATGTGCGTACATCGGGGCGTTTTTAATACTTTTACTAGCTGGGCGTTCTGATGAGAAGTATCATCCACTTCTCTTCAGAACGCCCAGCTTCTGGCAGATCACGCTGTGACGTCACTCACAGGTCCTGCATCGTGTCAGACGAGCGAGGACACATCGGCACCAGAGGCTACAGTTGATTCTGCAGCAGCATCAGCGTTTGCAGGTAAGTAGCTACATCGATGTGTCCTCGCTCGTCTGACACGATGCAGGACCTGTGAGTGACGTCACAGCGTGATCTGCCAGAAGCTGGGCGTTCTGAAGAGAAGTGGATGATACTTCTCATCAGAAAGCCCAGCTAGTAAAAGTATTAAAAACGCCCCGATGTACGCACATAATACACGCCCACTTGGACTTTTACTTTTAAACACACCCACTTGGACTTTTGCAAGCCTCATTTGCATAACTACAAAAATGGTCATAACCTGGCCAAAAATGCTCGTTTTTTAAAAATAAAAACGTTACTGTAATCTACATTGCAGCGCCTATCTGCTGCAATAGCAGATAGGGGTTGCAAAATCTGGTGACAGAGCCTCTTTAAGCCAGAACCACACGCCCAGTTTTGATGCAGTTTTTGGCTCTGTTTTTTTAACCAAACACAGGAGTTGACACAAAATAAAGGAGATGTATCAGTCTTTTCTTTATACCTTTCCTTCCTTTTGGATCCACTTCTGGCTTTGGCCAAAAACGGCACAAAATACTGCGTGTGTGGTCCTGGCCTTGCTTTACATCATAAACTTGTTTCACTATGCAAATTACCATGAAATGTAACAGGGTTATGTGGGGACCGAAAATTATTAGCAGTGTACTTACTGCAGTATGTGAGTACACTTGCTAATATACATTCTGGTTCCCCATCGTGCTGATTATGAGATTTTAATAGATTTTTACAGCACTACCGGGGCACCTGAAGTCTAGTGGCACAGTCTAACTTCATGACGACACAACTTGACGTCATGTGACCGGCTCCACTGTACTCCATGTACTCGCTGTACTACTGCTACTGCTTGTACATAGAGTACAGCGAGGCCGGTCACATGACGAGTTGTAGCATCATAGAAGGAAGCAAAGCAACTAAACTTCAGGTCCCCCGGCAGCGCTGCAAAAATCTATGAACATCTCATAATCAGCGCGACGAGGAACTGGAATGTATATTAGCAAGTGTACTCACAAACTGCAGTAAGTATACAGCTAATAATTTTCGGTTCCCTCATAACCACTTTAAGTGATAATCTTATGTGTGACAAATTGACAGTGTTACTCATAGCCAACAAATGTAGCCATCTCATATGTAGATGGCTAAGTATCTCAGTTGTAATTCAAAAATGTTGCTTCACTTTAATAAAAATAAACTCTTATGTAATGTTACAGCATTTAGTGTGATAGATATACATATATATATATATATATATATATATATATATATATATATATATATATATACACTACCGTTCAAAAGTTTGGGGTCACCCAGACAATTTTGTGTTTTCCATGAAAACTCCCACTTATATTTATCAAATGAGTTGCAAAATGACTAGAAAATATAGTCAAGACATTGACAAGGTTAGAAATAATGATTTTTATTTGAAATAATAATTTTCTCCTTCAAACTTTGCTTTCGTCAAAGAATGCTCCATTTGCAGCAATTACAGCATTGCAGACCTTTGGCATTCTAGCTGTTAATTTGCTGAGGTAATCGGGAGAAATTTCACCCCATGCTTCCAGAAGCCCCTCCCACAAGTTGGATTGGCTTGATGGGCACTTCTTGCGTACCATACGGTCAAGCTGCTCCCACAATAGCTCTATGGGGTTGAGATCTGGTGACTGCGCTGGCCACTCCATTACAGATAGAATACCAGCTGCCTGATTCTTCCCTAAATAGCTCTTGCATAATTTGGATGTGTGCTTTGGGTCATTGTCCTGTTGTAGGATGAAATTGGCTCCAATCAAGCACTGTCCACAGGCTATGGCATTCGTTGCAAAATGGAGTGATAGCCTTTCTTATTCAAAATCCCTTTTACCTTGTACAAATCTCCCACTTTACCAGCACCAAAGCAACCTTAGACCATCACATTACCTCTACCATGCTTGACAGATGACGTCAGGCACTCTTCCAGCATCTTTTCAGTTGTTCTGCGTCTCACAAATGTTCTTCTGTGTGATCCATACACCTCAAACTTCGATTTGTCTGTCCATAACACTTTTTTCCAATCTTCCTCTGTCCAATATCTGTGTGCTTTTGCCCATATTAATCTTTTCTTTTTATTAGCCAGTGTCAGATATGGCTTTTTCTTTTCCACTCTGCCCTGAAGGCCAGCATCCCGGAGTCGCCTCTTCACTGTAGACGTTGACACTGGCATTTTGCGGTTATTATTTAATGAAGCAGCCAGTTGAGGACCTGTGAGGCGTCTATTTCAAAAACTAGAGACACTAATGTACTTGTCTTGTTGCTCAGTTGTGCAGCGGGGCCTCCCACTTCTCTTTCTACTCTGGTTAGAGCCTGTTTGTGTTGTCCTCTGAAGGGAGTAGTACACACCGTTGTAGGAAATCTTCAGTTTCTTGGCAATTTCCCGCATGGAATAGCCTTCATTTCTAAGAACAAGAATAGACTGTCGAGTTTCACATGACAGCTCTCTTTTTCTAGCCATTTTGAGAGTTTAATCGAACCCACAAATGTAATGCTCCAGATTCTCAACTAGCTCAAAGGAAGGTCAGTTTGATAGCTCCTCTAAACAGCAAAACTGTTTACAGCGCTGCTAACATAATTGCACAAGGGTTTTCAAGTGTTTTCTAATCATCCATTAGCCTTTTAACACAGTTAGCAAACACAATGTACCACTAGAACACTGGAGTGATGGTTACTGGAAATGGGCCTCTATACACCTATGTAGATATTGCATTAAAAACCAGACGTTTGCAGCTAGAATAGTCATTTAGCACATTAACAATGTATATAGTGTATTTCTGATTAATTTAATGTTATCTTCATTTAAAAAAATCTGTGCTTTTCTTTCAAAAATAAGGAAATTTCTAAGTGACCCTAAACTTTTGAACGATAGTGTATATATATATATATATATATATATATATATATATATATACTACCGTTCAAAAGTTTGGGGTCACCCAGGCAATTTTGTGTTTTCCATGAAAACTCACACTTATATTTATCAAATGAGTTGCAAAATGACTAGAAAATATAGTCAAGACATTGACAAGGTTAGAAATAATGATTTTTATTTGAAATAATAATTTTCTCCTTCAAACTTTGCTTTCGTCAAAGAATGCTTCATTTGCAGCAATTACAGCATTGCAGACCTTTGGCATTCTAGCTGTTAATTTGCTGAGGTAATCGGGAGAAATTTCACCCCATGCTTCCAGAAGCCCCTCCCAGAAGTTGGATTGGCTTGATGGGCACTTCTTGCGTACCATACGGTCAAGCTGCTCCCACAACAGCTCTATGGGGTTGAAATCTGGTGACTGCGCTGGCCACTCCATTACAGATAGAATACCAGCTGCCTGCTTCTTCTCTAAATAGTTCTTGCATCATTTGGAGGTGTGCTTTGGGTCATTGTCCTGTTGTAGGATGAAATTGGCTCCAATCAAGCGCTGTCCACAGGGTATGGTATGGCGTTGCAAAATGGAGTGATAGCCTTCCTTATTCAAAATCCCTTTTACCTTGTACAAATCTCCCACTTTACCAGCACCAAAGCAACCCCAGACCATCACATTACCTCCACCATGCTTGACAGATGGCGTCAGGCACTCTTCCAGTATCTTTTCAGTTGTTCTGCATCTCACAAATGTTCTTCTGTGTGATCCAAACACCTCAAACTTCGAATCGCCTGTCCATAACACTTTTTTCCAATGTCTGTGTGCTTTTGCCCATATTAATCTTTTCCTTTTATTAGCCAGTTTCAGATATGGCTTTTTCTTTGCCACTCTGCCCTGAAGGCCAGCATCCCGGAGTTGCCTCTTCACTGTAGACGTTGACACTGGCGTTTTGCGGGTACTATTTAATGAAGCTGCCAGTTGAGGACCTGTGAGGCGTCTATTTCTCAAACTAGAGACTCTAATGTACTTGTCTTGTTGCTCAGTTGTGCAGCAGGGCCTCCCACTTCTCTTTCTACTCTGGTTAGAGCCTGTGTGTGCTGTCCTCTGAAGGGAGTAGTACACACCATTGTAGGAAATCTTCAGTTTCTTGGCAATTTCTCGCATGGAATAGCCTTCATTTCTAAGAACAAGAATAAACTGTCGAGTTTCACATAAAAGCTCTCTTTTTCTAGCCATTTTGAGAGTTAAATCGAACCCACAAATGTAATGCTCCAGATTCTCAACTAGCTCAAAGGAAGGTCAGTTTTATAGCTCCTCTAAACAGCAAAACTGTTTACAGCGGTGCTAACATAATTGCACAAGGGTTTTCAAGTGTTTTCTAATCATCCATTAGCCTTCTAAAACAGTTAGCAAACACAATGTACCATTAGAACACTGGAGTGATGGTTGCTGGAAATGGGCCTCTATACACCTATGTAGATATTGCATTAGAAACCAGACGTTTGCAGCTAGAATAGTCATTTAGCACATTAACAATGTATAAAGTGTATTTCTGATTAATTTAATGTTATCTTCATTGAAAAAAACTGTGCTTTTCTTTCAAAAATAAGGAAATTTGTAAGTGACCCTAAACTGTTGAACGGTAGTGTATATAGATATATAGATATATATTTTGACATATATATATATATATATTTATATATATATATAGCAGAAAATGTAGAAATAGTAACAGTACCAGGACTTCAGAGTAAATGAGAAGATGTTAGTTTAACTACCAAAAAGTGATCGACGTTTCGGTTCACATCAGTCTTGAGAAAGGTTCAGATGCAGACCGAAACCTCGCTCACTTTTTGGTGATTAAACCAACATCTTCTCATTTACTCTGAGGTCCTGGTACTGTTACTATTTCTACATTTTCTGCTTTATATATATATATATATATATATATATATATATATATATATATATATATATATATATATATATATGTATATCTATATATATATATAAAGCAGAAAATGTTACTATTTCTGCATTTTCTGCTTTATATATATATATATATATATATATATATATATATAAAGCAGAAAATGTAGAAATAGTAACAGTACCAGGACCTCAGAGTAAATGAGAAGATGTTGGTTTAATCACCAAAAAGTGAGCGAGGTTTTGGTCTGCATCTGAACCTTTCTCAAGACTGATGTGAACCGAAACGTCGCTCACTTTTTGGTAATTAAACTAACATCTTCTCATTTACTCTGAAGTCCTTGTGCTGGTGCTGCTATTGATTTCAAGTCAGGGAGTTGGTTCATCCTTTGCGGTAATGTGCACATGGCCTGATTTACAGTGTTGTGAGGCGTGCTTTGTTTGTTTGCTGATATATATATATATATATATATATATATATATATATTCATATGCACACTGTACAGCCATAACATTAAAACCACTGACAGGTGAAGTGAATAACATGGACTATCTTGTTACAATGGCGCCTGTCAAGGGGTGGGATATAATAGACACCAAGTGAACACAGTCAGTACTTGAAGTTGATGTGTTGGAAGCAGGAATAATGGGCAAGAGTAAGGACCTGAGAAACTTTGACAAATTTTGATGGCTAGACGAGTGGGTTACAGCATCTCCAAAACTGCAGGTCTTGTGGAGTGTTCCCGGTATGCAGCGGTTAGAACCTACCAAAAGTGGTCCTAGGAAGGACAACCAGTGAATGGATAAAAGGGTAGGGTCATGGGCACCCAAGGCTCATTGATGTGCATGGGCAGTGAAGGCTAGCTCGTTGGGTCTGATTTCATAGAACAGCTACGGTAGCACAAATTTCTGAAAAAGTTCATGCGGGCTATGAAACAAAGGTGTCAGAACACACAGTGCATCACGGATTGCTGCGTTTGGGGCTGCATAGTCGCAGACCAGTCAGAGTGTACCAGTCATTGTATATGCTGACCTTTGACCACCGTCTAAAGCACCTTCAATGGGAACATGAGCATCAGAATTGGACCATGGGGCAATGGAAGAAGGTGGTCTGGTCTGATGAATCACATTTTATTTAACATCATGTGGATGGCCGGAAGCGTGTGTGTTGCTTACCTCGAAAAGAGATTGCACCAGGATGTACTATGTGAAGAAATCAAAGTGGCAGAGGCAATGTGATGCTCTGGGCAATGTCCTGCTTGGAAACCTTGTGTCCTAGCAGTCGTGTGGTTGTTACTTTGACACATACCTCCTACCTAAACATTCTTGCAAACAAAGTACACACTCTTATGATAACTGTATTCACTAATGCCGCAATGCAAAAATGGTGCAGGAATGGCTTGAGGAACATGACAGAGAGCTCAAGTTATTAACGACCTCCAAAATCCCCAGATTTTAAAGGCTATGTACACCTTTGAAAAAGTTTATTTTTTAATATAATATTGTGTATCAGTGTGATTGTTGCAACTTTGAAATGACATTTTATTAAAAATTATTTTTACTTTACTTGATAGACATGTCTTTTTTCAACCATACTATGTCACTTTTTGAGCTACAGATGCTTTGTATTCTGTTTATAGAGCAACTGTATTTTGCGCTGAGACCTGAATCCATCAGGTCAGCTACACGGACGGGTTCAGTGAAAGGGGGTCAGATACGCAGGATCCACCTGATATCAATCACATATAAGTTCATAACGTAAATGTGATCGATAACAGCTCGATCTTGTGTGTTAACGACACGCAGGAACCGATGTGAATGAACCCGTCAGTCCCTCTGACTTCACGGATACAGGTTTCAGCGCTAGATATAGCTGCTCTGTATATAGAATACAAAGCAGCTGTATCTGAAAAAGTAAAAATAATTTTTAATAAAATGTAAATTCAAAGTTTCACCAATCACACTGATACACATTTTATAAAATAAAAAAAATATGATCGAGCATCTGTGGGGTGTGCTAGAAAAACAAGTACAATCCATGGAGGCCCCACCTCGCAACTTACAGAACCTAAAGAGTTCTTCATCCATTGCCAACTTCGCAGACTGCATAGCAAGGATTAATTGCCGACCCACTTTTTCCGATTATTGATGTTACAACTACCTTTGTATAACTTAATTGGAACGGATGTAGTAAAACTACGCCAATTGCGCAGGCGCCAACAGGCAGCCAGACTGGTCAGATCGTAACTTAGCGTAAGGTGCATGCTTCAGCGGATGAGTGTTCTTGATTTGCCAACATACAGTTGGAAAGAGCTGCATGAAATAACCTGGTACCGGTGAGTAATTTTCCATATAAACGAGACATATATCGGCGGGGGTCCCGGTAGTCGGACCCCGACCCATCAGCTATTGATGGCCTATCCTGAGGATAGGCCATAAATTTTTAAAGGGGTTGTCCAGTCCCTAAAATTGTATGTCCTATCATCAGGATAGGCCATCAATAGCTGATGGGTCGTGGTCCGACTAACGGAACCCCCACCAATCAGCTGTTTTGAAGGGGGTGCAGCGATCGTACGAGTGCTGCTTCCTCTTCATTTCTACTTGCTCACTGTGAATCGCCGACACACATGTAGCGATAATTCACAGGTATTGCAGCCTTCTTCTCCCATTAAAGTGAATGAGAGAAGGCTGCAATACTGTGAATCACCGTTACATCCGTGTCGACGATTCATAGTGAGCAAGTAGAAATGAAGGGGAAGAAGCACTCGTACGAGCGCTGCACCCCCTTCAAAACAGCTGACCGGCGGGTGTCCCGGGAGTTGGACCCCGACTCGTCAGCTATTGATGGCCTATCCTGAGGATAGGCCAATAAGTTTTAGGGAATGGACAACTTCTTTAACTTAATATACTGTTGGACAAAGATAACTGTGCTGTTACAGAACTGAGAGACTTTCCATTAACGTCAGCCAATTATTACACCAACAGATATAACAACACTTCTTACCATTAATAAATTCATATCCAAGACGTGGTGCAGCTGTCCAATTTTTTATATAGTTATTAGCATATTGCGGGGGCCCTGCGGCGTGGCTATTAATCTCATATCCCTGAATCTGGTCTTCATCAATAAATAGTTTTTATATTAAAACTACAATATTCTAGAGAGATTGAAACATTCATCTGTATATTGTACGTTATTTGATTCAGACAGCGCCATAGGATATTCCCCTGTGAGTGATTTTTTACAAAATTAGGGACAATTGATCAAGACTGACGTTTCATATGCTGTTCTTAATCTAAAGAAAGTTTGAGTAAGTTGGGCCTAATTTGTAAAGAAGCATAAATCATAGTAAATTTATCGGGCTGAGGTGGCCCTACCGTTTCCCGCTGATCTCCGCCCAATTTTATTAAAAGTGGTGGAGGCAGCATAAAAATCGAAAAGTTGCAAAATTGCTACTTTCCTAGGCCAGTAAACTGGTGTAAAGGGCTTCATAGGTTTTATTGTTTTATTATTATTATTGTTATTGTGTCTGTTGTTGTTGTTGTTGTTGTTATTATTCTTATTATTGTTTTGTGGTATTTTATACATCTAGTGTTTTCATTTTTGTTAAATTGATTATAAGTAAAAATACATGTCCAAGCTTTTTTTTACAATAATACAGAACGTCGAGAGTGCTGGCAATCTGTAATTAGGTTAAGAATAAGCCATCTCTTTACTTATAAGTTGAAATATAAATGATGTTTTCTTACATGTTATAAGTTAGTGAAGATGTTTCACTTAGTTGAAAGCTTTGTGAAATATAAATTATAAATCCTTAAATGGGCAAGGCAAACAATATCTGATGTAATATACACTGAGTTTAGAACAAAATCAGGAAATAAATAAATCTTCTTGCAGAAATAAAAGCCATTTAACTGATATCTTATCATTTTAACAGTAACTAAATTTAATAAATTTGAAATAAAACAAATGGTAAAATATTGCTTCAATGGCGATATTTATGAAATGTAATAAATATTTATGGTGTGTGAAAGAGGGTTTTTATTAATATTATTTTTCATTCTGACAACTTCGTAACCATTTTCTCTGATGTGAATGTAACCAGATCTGGGATATCATTTTTATTCTAGTTAGGAACCGACCCATCATCTTTGATCACCACGTGTCCTGGTCCTGAGCTCATATTTCTTTCTTTTGAAGGAACACTAAACCTCTTCTTACCCAGGAACACTAAACCTCTTTTTTTTTTTGTATCAATTTCCTTACTTTTTTTTATACTTTATGACACAATAGGACAATTAGGACAATAGATTATGTGGTCCTCATTTTTGGTTGTATGGATAAAAGTGCGTGAAAAGGAGATTTATTAAGAATTGTATTAAAATGTGATGTCATCAAAATATTTGCATCCTGCTAAACATGAAGGTTTCATCAGGACGAGGCCTGCAAACTTTTAATGTATGACTATAGGAAAATTGTATTGTCAAAGGCCTCATGCACATGGCCGTGCCCGTAATCACGGTCCGTGATTACGGGCATGGCTGGCCGCTGTCCTATCTTTTGCAGAGGCTTTCTACGACCTGGACACCTTCCCGCAAATAATTACGGTCCGCAATTACGGACGAAATATACGGTCATGTGCAAGGGCCCTTCTAATGATCTTTTGCTCTGATTTCTATTTTACTTTTGTGAAATGATACAAATACAGTGATATCACAAGTTGATACTTAGTTGAGTTAATCTTATGAATAGAGGAATAGTCACACAATTGCTGCATATTTTGTGAGGATGTGATAGAAATACGTTAACATGTAAACTGTATCTGAATTTGTTATGTGTGTGTAAGTTAGACTAAGTTCACACCGTGTTCAGATTTTATGTTCGGTGGACAGTTTGAAACAGTCCCGCTGAATATATGCCCAGACTTTTGCAACTGTATGCCTATATAAATACGTACATCTGCCTGTGACTGCCATAACAAGAAAGAAAAACATATACCGGACGGTATACTTTCTTTTTTGTAGATACAATACAATTTGGACTGGGGGATTCTTAAATGTACTGGCTACATTTGCCAAAAGTCTATGGTGTATACTTGGGAGATTTTTGTATGAATTCGAACTTTATAAATCCTTGATAGATCTGCTGGAGCTTTTTACTGAATATTAGAAGGTCGCTTTTGTAGCAATCTCCTAATATATCTGAAGGAGCAGCAATTTCCCGATGTACCTGCATTAACAGATAGGCTCCTTTTCAGAGCTACCAGCGTGCACAAACTACAATTCCTGTGGCCGCCCACCCCCTCAGACTGTACTTGACTACTTGATTGGTCAACTACAAATGCCTATAAAATGCATCAAGCAGTCCGTGATGAGCCATTTTGAAACCCTACATCCTATCTAGTGCCTTCAGATAGCTGGGTTCCTCAAAGTGGACTTGTCACTAGGTCAAAAAAAAGAAATGTGTAACTGACCTGAATCCCACTGTCCCAAATCCAGCGCTGTTTATGTTTTGTTTCTGGCCCCCGTTCCTGAGATATGGTCCCTATTGTGTTGTGCTTTATATTCTGTTAGCCAACATGGCATGAACTACACTGATTCTCCCAAGGAGGAGCCAACTTCATGGCCTCCGACGCTGTCCTATCAGTGCGAGGCAGCTTAAGACCAGCCAGGTAGAGTGTGCTCGTCAAAACAAACTTATCTCGCGAGAAGACTTCAGAGCGGGTCTAAGGATACTTTGTGCCTCCCTGTAGAGGTCCCCAAGATGTACCCCTGAGCAAAACATTTCAACACTGTACATTGCAAAATGAGGGCACTACATGCTCTTAGGTATTTAAACCCATAGAATCTGTATGTTCACATTTGTACAGTATTTTACAATTTATATGTGGCTATACTGTACATGAAAAGTTGTGGGCTACGTTCAGTGGTATACATAAACGAAAGGGGCCCCTATAACAAATATCAAAATGGTGCCCTCCAGGACAGAAGGGCATGATGTTTGTTTCCATCTCTGTCCTTTGCATGACCCTTCGGCCAATTCCCCACCTCCTTGCTTGCTTACAATGCAGTTCCTATGGAGAAGGGAGTTCTGTACATAATCTGGCCACCTGCGGCCTAATACATTTATTATAATTTATTCCAGAAATTGGCGTAATTTATTGTGGAAAACTACGCTTAATAAATGTGTCACATCTTACTCCAGCTTATTCCCTATTAAGAATGGCATATGAAATGCCAGTCTTAATAAATTCCCCCCAATATTTTTTCTTTCACTGGTATATACAGCTGTATCATGACTACTAGCGTGTGTCCCTAACAGACAAAACGTAACAAAAAGAGCTATTAACCTGCCATCTGATCACATCATCAATTCTTTAAGATGTTTTAATCAAAATGAGATTAAAGAAGTCTCTTCTGTCTTACGCTATAAATCAGCGCTGGAATCTATTAGTTTAAAACAATAAAGAAAATGATGACTATAATGAAAAGGTAAAAAAAAATATGACCTGCTGAATAGGAAGTAAGCATAACAGATACTTCCATCTCCTCACGAAAATTTCACAGCATGCTAATACGTCTCTTCAGACAGCTCATATAAATATATCTCATTAGCTCATTTAAGATGTCCATAAATTCAAGTACCCATTCACAGAGTCAAGATTGCACAAATATCATTAGAAGCCCCACAGCTTGAGCCTGCCCCCCTGGCTGTATAACATTTCTCTAACCTGATTAATTGTGCTAAATGTGACTAGAAGAGAAACTAGGTTGTGTATTTTTTGTGGGAACAGTTTTCACACAAAAAGATGATCGGTTTTAATTTTATGGATTGTGCTGATTTTGCCAGCGGAATGTTATTATCACTAATTTTATGGCAATTCTTTTCAATACTGAGATTTTATGGTTATTACCACAAAGTAAATTATACCAATTATAAGAAGGATGGATCACTGCTCAGGATGAACAGCATGGTAAATGACAATATCCTATATATCACATAGGGCTCATAATTATATGAAAATGCTGAATGACACCCGGTCATGTTCTTAAAGGGAATCTGAGGTGACTAAAGCACTGCCCTGTATTCCCCAATTGGGAGTGGTGGAGATAGAGGATTACCTTGCTTTTTAAATGATTATAGGGCCCTTTCAATAAATGCAGATGTAACGTCCGTGGTCACTGACCACGAACTCCTTCCATCAAGTCGACGCCCTTCTCTCAAGAGATGTCTGCACATACGGCCGTCCTGCTCCACAGTGACCACCAGGGTGCGCTCACGAGCTCAGTCCAGACTTAAGAAGCCAGAGCGCATGCATGTTGGAGATTGAGCTAATTGCTCCCAGATCACCCTGTGCTATTAGAAGGTCCCAGCCCCATCCTCCCATATCCATCCTGTTGTATTCCAAGTTTGTCTTGCAAAAGGTCCCCTAGTGTTTCCTGCTGCCAGTGTTCCCTGTTCCTGTATCCTATAACCTATATCCTCATCTAGTGCCGGGCTGAGCTGTAGCCAGGCTGTGCTGTATACGATGCCTGTCCTACTTCTCCACGCCTGACGTTTACCTGCTGCCTAGTTCCTGCCAAGCCTGCCTTGCTACTGTCCGAGCTGCCACAGGTACCCTATATGAACTATAGACTCTGACCTGCACCCTGTTGGCCAGCTGCCATACCACCAGGGCGGTACGACCCAGTGGGTCCACGAACCCTGCGTGACAGCAGAATAGCATTTAGAATATTAATTATACAGGCTCATCATGTCACAGAGGAAAGAAAAGCCTCATGTTTTAGCTCCCTTTATGAATACGCATTAATTCATATAGGGAGTCACGAAATTTGGAATAAAAATGTTGTGTTTGAGAAATGTGACCCAATGGGGGAATTTATTAAACACTTAACGCCAGGTTTTTTAAGTGGGCGTGGCTTATTAGCAGGTGTGGGAATACTCACTGCCCAACAAATTTATTATATTTTATGCCAGAAAGTGGCAAAAAATTAGAACGCAAATCTACGCCAGCTCATACCTGCCGTAGATTTGACTTTTTGGCATGCGGACTCCCAGAAATCTGCCTAATTTATTAGGATGCACTTTTTAATAACTCAAGTGCATCTTACTCCAGTGTATTGCAGATTAAGATTGGCATATAAAATATCAGTTTTAATAAATTCCCCCCAGAATCTTTAGTTGATGGGGATTTATTTAAAACGGCATAGAGTTTATATCACAAGCTTCTTATTTTAACACGTAATGCTTACTATTCCCCAATATTTTATGCCGTCATTCATTCAGATCTATCATGCAGGCTTGTCTTACAAATGAAAAAAAAGGACTGCTTGCTTATAGAATAGCAAAGGTTAATATCTATCGCAATCTAATTCGGTTCACTGGGAATCCGGCTGTTGCTGCCATAATTCGCATGCTAAAATGTAGCCCAACACGGCAATAAAGATAGAGGAATGTTTTGTTTGGCCACTATGAAGTCTTTGCAGTGAATGTCAAGTATGAATTGTCGGTGTTATCGTTCTTTGATTTAACTACAGTGAAGGAAATAAGTATTTGATCCCTTACTGATTTTGTAAGTTTGCCCACTGTCAAAGTCATGAACAGTCTAGAATTTTTAGGCTAGGTTAATTTTACCAGTGAGAGATAGATTATCTAAAAAAAACAACAGAAAATCACATAGCCAAAATTATATATATTTATTTGCATTGTGCACAGAGAAATAAGTATTTGATCCCTTTGGCAAACAAGACTTAATACTTGGTGGCAAAACCCTTGTTGGCAAGCACAGCAGTCAGATGTTTTTTTTGTAGTTGATGATGAGGTTTGTACACATGTTAGATGGAATTTTGGCCTACTCCTCTTTGCAGATCATCTGTAAATCATTAAGATTTCGAGGCTGTCGCTTGGCAACTCGGATCTTCAGCTCCCTCCATAAGTTTTCGATGGGATTAAGGTCTGGAGACTGTCTAGGCCACTCCATGACCTTAATGTGCTTCTTTTTGAGCCACTCCTTTGTTGCCTTGGCTGTATGTTTCGGGTCATTGTCATGCTGGAAGACCCAGCCACGAGCCATTTTTAATGTCCTGGTGGAGGGAAGGAGGTTGTCACTCAGGATTTGATGGTACATGGCTCCATCCATTCTCCCATTGATGCGGTGAAGTAGTCCTGTGCCCTTAGCAGAGAAACACCCCCAAAACATAATGTTTCCACCTCCATGCTTGACAGTGGGGACGGTGTTCTTTGGGTCATAGGCAGCATTTCTCTTCCTCCAAACACGGCGAGTTGAGTTAATGCCAAAGAGCTCAATTTTAGTCTCATCTGACCACAGCACCTTCTCCCAATCACTCTCAGAATCATCCAGATGTTCATTTGCAAACTTCAGACGGGCCTGTACATGTGCCTTCTTGAGCAGGGGGACCTTGCGGGCACTGCAGGATTTTAATCCATTACGGCGTAATGTGTTACCAATGGTTTTCTTGGTGACTGTGGTCCCAGCTGCCTTGAGATCATTAACAAGTTCCCCCCGTGTAGTTTTCGGCTGAGCTCTCACCTTCCTCAGGATCAAGGATACCCCACGAGGTGAGATTTTGCATGGAGCCCCAGATCGATGTCGATTGACAGTCATTTTGTATGTCTTCCATTTTCTTACTATTGCACCAACAGTTGTGTCCTTCTCACCCAGCATCTTACTTATGGTTGTGTAGCCCATTCCAGCCTTGTGCAGGTCTATGATCTTGTCCCTGACATCCTTAGAAAGCTCTTTGGTCTTGCCCATGTTGTAGAGGTTAGAGTCAGACTGATTAATTGAGTCTGTGGACAGGAGTCTTTTATACAGGTGACCATGTAAGACAGCTGTCTTTAATGCAGGCACCAAGTTGATTTGGAGCGTGTAACTGGTCTGGAGGAGGCTGAACTCTTAATGGTTAGTAGGGGATCAAATACTTATTTTTCTGTGCACAATGCAAATAAATATATATAATTTTGACAATGTGATTTTCTGTTTTTTTTATTTTTTATACAATCTATCTCTCACTGGTAAAATTAACCTAGCCTAAAAATTCTAGACTGTTCATGACTTTGACAGTGGGCAAACTTACAAAATCAGCAAGGGATCAAATACTTATTTCCTTCACTGTATATACGTCTTATTTTTTTTCAGTAATGATCTTTGTATTGCTATTAAGTGATTTTTAAATGTACTCAGTGATGAAAAATATGGGGATTGATCCATCGGGAATAAATGAATTTCTTTCTTTTTTATGAAAGTGGCAGAGATTACATTTGTGTTTATTACACATGTTAAAAAAGTACTTGTTAATCCATGACCTATCTTTACCAATCACCTGATTCCCAATAAATACGTAGCATAGGATATAGTGACATGACCATGGTGAGTATACTGTAAAGGGCTTAGCATATAATATAAGCTGATACCCATTAAGTATGCCATATATAGTAGAAAGGTAGACAAGTCTAGGGACTATTTTAGATGACCCATAGAGAAGAACTAAGAATGTATGAAAATTTTATCGTTTGAGGAATCATTTATGATCTTATATGTGATATGATGTACAATATAACAGAAATGGTTTATTGCTGAAATATGTGCATAGGTGCAATATCCAACTTTTACCATCAAATTAATTCACATCTGATTCATTTTTTGTGGTTGAATGTTTACTATAATAGAATAATAATGAATCTGATGCATCTCCTTCTTTTCTCAGTCTCCAGCACATAGCTACTCCAGCTATGACTCTGGAAAAAATGAAAGTGTAGGTGGTTGTGGTGAAGATTTATCTTTGAACCGGGGTGATGAAGATGAAGATGACCACGATGACCATGAGGATGTTGAGAAGGCAACTGAAGCAGACGGAGTGGAGGCAGAACGCCTTAAAGCTTTTAATGTAAGTTATTATTGTGACAAGCAAACCTGCAGGACAAATGCCTCTACTGTGCTTGGTCGCTACTGTGGTTATGCCTATGGGGTACAATTTCTCCGTTTTGTTCAGTTGTTTTGGCTACAGGGATCAGATGACTTTGGAACTTTATTGCCAATAGCTATATGCTGCTTCACGTTACATAATTCTCTATGATCCATGGTGTATATTCATTTTTTGTTGCAGTCTTTATAGTCTTTGTAGACTATCAAAAATGATCTGAATGTGATAAAAACAGTAACATTTTTATTGATTATTTAAACCATATTTGTGTACAGGCGACATTTCTGTTCTACTGGAAGAATACATATTACAGCTTTTAGAACGTGCATTTGCCACTCCATTAAGTTTGCTTAGAAATTGGGTTCAGAAACTGAATTTTTTATCATTTTTTTTTGCATTCTATATTTAAGCTTTTCAAAACAATTTTTACAGACTGCACCTAATAATTTGGGTTAAATAATTGCATGGTTTATATTTTGGCGAATAACATAAGTTGATGGTTTTCACTTTTTTGTAAATTGACTTTTTAGATGTTACAAGCTGATAATACATTGGAGGGGCTTTTATGATTCACTGCCTTTTGATAATTAAATATAGGCATTTTGCTGTAACTGGTTGCCAAACCAACCAAAAACTTAAATATAGCTTTTTAAAAAAATATGATTTTGATGTGCAAAATGTCTTCAGTAAGACTGTAGATGATGTCTTATGTAAGCTGTATGTGCCTTTGAAGAAGTGACTTCTACATAACCACTATTTTATGTTCATTCTTTATTTTTGCAGTAATTTCTTTTCTCTTATTTCCCCAAGGGACTCACATTCCCATGATAATAACAAGACTAGAGTTTTGTGTTGTGCTGCTTGTTATATGTTTTGTGGTTTTTATGAATGTTTGTGTTCATGCTTTTCTTTGAATTGTAGAGTGACAGAATGCGTGATACTGTAAAACAATGTATACTACATTTTTTATTTTATGGGATTTTATGTGTTTTTGCAATGTTAATCATTTTGCTTCTACCCGCTGCCTTGAGATATCTTCATAAGGAAGTATATTTGGCCTAGGATTATTCTTCTTTTTTTACCAATCATCTTCTTCTCATGACAAAGTATCTATTCCAATAAAAAAAATCTATGGTAGTAAGATGAGAGACAAGAGCAGTCCTCCAACCCCTTCTCCTCTGTCTCCCTCTTACCAACAGATGTTTGTCAGGCTGTTTGTAGATGAAAACTTGGACCGAATGGTCCCTATCTCTAAGCAGCCAAAAGAAAAGATCCAAGCAATCATTGACTCATGCAGGCGACAATTCCCTGAGTACCAAGAGCGTGCCAGAAAACGCATACGCACTTACCTCAAGTCCTGCAGGCGGATGAAAAGAAGTGGTTTTGAGATGGTGAGTTTTGACGTAAAATCAAGCCCATCAAAACCCATATGTAACTTCATGACACTATTTTGTTTTCATCTTAGTGTCTTTATTTTACACCCTGGTTCTATTAGTTAAAACATTGTAATCCTCTCATCATTCCTGAATTTTCCCCATTTGTTCCTTAAGTAAAATAAACCTGTGTCTTATCATCTACCAGGGCCCTCAAGACAGACTTAACAAAACAGAGTTGACATACAGTATATATTCCGGTAAAATAAAAATTACAATCCAGACATTTGCAAATTATATGACACTTGCTTTTTGGTTCTAAAATAATTTCTTATTTTTATTTTATTTTTTAATATTAGAAAAAATTATTTTGAGCTATTTGACATTTTATTTATCCCAAGAAATGAGCAATTTACGCATTACGCCCTCATTCACACAGCAGAGCCACGTGCCAACATATGGAGCCGTAATATGGAGCCATATTATGGTGCTATGTTATGGGAAAGAATGGCTTCATAAGACCGCTTCTGATGGAGCATTTGCTATTTTTCTGTTGGATTCATGTGGAATTTGACAATGGAAAACTCCATATTCATCCATATAGAGGCATTAGGCATCAGTAGGGCCCTATAGAAGTCAGAGATTGTACAGATCCATGATATGATCGTCAACTTGAGGCCTATCTGAATCTTTTTTGACCTTCCCATTTCATTTGCCTTATGTCTGATAGGCTACTTCATAAAAGCAATTCCCTCCCTGATAGCTATGTATTAGGGGAAAAGTAAATATATTGTACTGTAAATAGTTACAGATTGGGCCATTGTTTTGGACATGGTCTAGCGCAGGTCAGGAGCATGACAACTGATTTAAACCCAAGAATGATATGTGTTAACCGCTATGGACACGTTATCACAGAGGTCCATGCCTAGCCTTGCTGAATTGCAGGGGCTGCAGTATGTCTGTCCATAACTATCATAAAATAGTATCATTTTTATTATCCGTTTTATACTTATAAGCTGTGTCGGAGAAGGGTTATGAAACTTTGTGGATCTAGTTTTTAAATACCTCTCTAACTACAACTTTAATTTACCTTTTTCTTTAATGCTGCCCTTTGCAGTCTTATTTAGTCCAGATCTGCCGAGACTTTATTTTATATATCTGCATATCTAAATCAACTGCAGTTTTACTGTGATTCTCCTGCGACTATCTTTCTTCATGTAGCCACAGCCTAAATGTCCCGTCTTTATCTGTTGCGAGCAGTTCTTCGAAGGTATATGTGAATTTTCCACTTGGTAGCTAAGCTTGGTGAAGATATCTGCTTCTTTAGGGCACATGCACAGTACAGTATTATGGCAAGTTGTACAGAGCTGTTTTACTGCGCCATAGATTTCTATGGGTCATACTGTACCTCTATAACTTCGATTTCATATAGAGGCATACAGAGCGTTTTTTCTGTTGACTTCCGAATTTTTTGGGGGATATTCCATTGCACACTGTATTATGGAGGTGTTCTCCCCTGAAAGCATTGCTTCTAGGGAAGAATATCTCAGTAATATGTTGCCATCATGAGGCAAATGGAATCTAGTTATCGTAGATGTTATTACTTTTGAGCATTTAGACTTTTATTAAAGGCCAGGGCATGTTTTCAATCCTCTTTTTCACTACAATGTGTAGAATGCACCCCTACTGAGGTAAGGGGCATGGATAGTGTGAAGAATAAAAAAATGAAGTCCCTTTGAAAAGCTTAATCTTTCCTGCTTTATATTGTTTAAATACGATTATGAATATTAGAAATGAATATTATACTTCAGTCTTCACATTAATGGGTTGTTCAGTCTTATTAAGCTAACTATTGTAGTAAGTAAAGTTATACAATTCTCTAATAAACTTTGTTTTCAATTCCTCACCATTTTCAAGATGTCTTCTTGTTGTCTGTATGGGACCATTCAGAGAATGAAAACCATACATACTTCTCAAAGTGTAGGGCATGTGACACCGTATCCAGTCTAGGAAGTCCTCTGTGATATTAACATCCTGGACTCAGGCTCATAGCACTAACTTGCACTGTGACATTGTAGCAAACCCTAAGGCCTCATTAACACATCTGTAGCCGTGTGTACGGTCCGTGATTACGGGCTCGGACTGTCCCTGCATTTGCGGGCCATGCATCCATTATAAAGTATAGGAGCACGGTCCGCAAATTAAAAAAATAGGACATGCCCTATTTTTTGCGAGTCATTTCTAAGGCCCGGACACTTACTAAATATACGGGAAGGTGTGCATAGAAATGAATGAATCCGTATTTTTATCCGCAATTACGTATCCGTAATTGCGGATAAAAATTACGGTTGTGTGCATGGGGTCGTAGAACAGGAGAGAGATTTGTACAGCTGTTGAGTTTATCTCACATAAGTGTCCATAAACTGGATACATTGTAGCAAACACTCAGATGTGAGAAGTATAAGGCCATGTTCACACATTGTGGAGTCTGTCAGGGTGTGGATTCCACACCTAAATCCTGACACAATCGACAAGTATTCAATGAACAATGAACTTCAACGGAGTTGACCCAGGGGAAGATGCGCATGCCAATCCGCAGCAGAGATTTGAGTTTCACCTGCAGTGGATTATTCTTAAAATCCAGAGTGGATTTGGCTGGTGCAAATCCTGACCGTGTGAACATACCCAGTATTCACTCTGCATACTTTGTCAGCCAGAAAAAATCTGCAATTTTGAGGCAGAGTTAAGAAATCCCAGCTTTTTTTTGACACGTTTTATTCGTGTTTTGCATAGTTTTTTTTTTTTTACACTTTTATTTAGGCTTTTTTTAATAAATCAGGTGCAAAAACCGTGAGACGCTTTTTCGTCAAAATCCGCAGGAAAAAATGCTTTAACGAGCACAGTGTTTTTTTCCTGCCTCCCATTGATTTCAATGGAAGGTCAGAGGCGGAAACCACTCCAAGAAAGAGCATGCGGTCAAAAGCCACCAGGAAAAAAAGCCTCTGCCTCCCATTAAAATCAATGTGGGGCAATTTAGGGATTTTTTTTGGTGCCGATTCTGACACGGTTTGGGTATGTTCACACGCAGTAGCAAAATACGTCTGAAATTACGGAGCTGTTTGCGTCTGAAAACAACTCCTGATTTTCAGAAGTTTTTCAACAACTCGCGTTTTTCGCGGCGTATTTTACGGACGTTATTGGAGCTGTTTTTCAATGGAGTCAATGAAAAACGGCTCCAAAAACATCCCAAGGAGTGACATGCACTTCTTTGACGCGGGCGTCTTTTTACGCACCGTCCTTTGACAGCGACGTGTAAAATTACACCTCGTGGGAACAGAACATTGTAAAACCCATTGCAAGCAATGGGCAGATGTTTGTAGGCGTAATGGAACCGTTTTTTCAGGCGTAATTCGAGGCGTAAAACGCCCAAATTACTTCTGAAAACAGTGCGTGTAAACATACCCTTTCCGTGTCAAAATCAGCTCTAAAACAATGCTGTGTGAACTGACCCTTAGGTGTGTATGAATTTTCTGGATGTAAACAAGAATGATTTTTATTTACTGATAGGGAAAAAATATTAGAAATGGTGAGTTGTTGAAATAATGTATATTAGCATTTGGTTAAACTTTTTTATACTGTATAATGGTTAAACTTATATAGTCTATAAGAATGGACAATCCCTTACAATAAGCAGGTAAATACAGACGTTTCCAGAATAAAATAAGTGTCTTCCTTATTGACTCTGTAGCTGTGAATTAATACTTTTTTAAGATAGGGTATTTACCAAAAATAAGGTCAGCAAGACTAAAAGTTATCTTTGCCTGATGTTCTTGGTAGCAATTTCCTCTCCACATCTTAAATATTATTTTGTCTCCCTGTCTATTTTGCTTTTGAAAATGACCGAGCTTCTAAAACTTCTGCCAACTTAGGCTATGTTCACACGGAGTATTTTGGGGGAGGAATATCTGCCTCAAAGCTCCAAACGGAATTTTGAGGCAGATATTCCTCCCCCAAAATACTCCGTGTGAATAGCAATGATCGCGCCGTTTTTCGCCCGCGGCCATTGAGCGCCGCGGGCAGAAAACACGCTTTCTCCTGCCTCCCATTGAAGTCAATGGGAGGTCGGAGGCGGAGGCGCCCGAAGATAGGGCATGTCGCTTCTTTTTCCCGCGAGGCAGTTTTACTGCTCGCGGGAAAAAGACGCCGACGCCTCCCATTGAAATCAATGGGAGGCGTTCTCGGGCCGTTTCTGCCGAGTTTTGCGACGCGGTTTCCGCGTCAAAAAACTCGGCAAAAGACCCCGTGTGAACATAGCCTTAGGGTCAAGAAGTTTCCTGAACTGACACATTCTTCTGGTGTTGGTGAAAATTATATGAGATAGTAGTCTTTTAACTTAAATTATCTTTTGTTGGCAACAATATGTAAGCTACTCTGTACTTCTACCAGTCTTCTATAGATCTATAGATAGACAGACAATATGTGTGATATTTAGACAGGACAATACAAATATTCCTATACAAGTAGGCAATCACGAAAACACAGAGTAAGCATCAGATCCTGGATACCGAATACCATTATTTTCAAATAACCTTACTTTCACAGCATGTCCTCACAGGAAAATTATAGCTGAAAGGTTTTAAAAATAGGCTAAGTGTAGAAATATGTCCTTATATAAACCTCTCCTATCACCATGCATTGCTTTGGAAGCCTAGCGTTGTCACTCAATTTATTTTATCTTTTTGTTTCACTGTTATTTGTTGAATACATTTTAATTAGTACTTTGAGTAGCTCGACGAATAATTGACAGAAATTGAAAAAGCCTTCAGTAGTGTATTATAATTATAAAGAATAGTCCAGGTAAGCAAGGGCCAGAACACGATGACAATATTTCATAGAGTATTACTAAAGCTGGCAAACACTGCTTGATCCTAATATGAGTTTATGATTTATAGACATACTGTATATGTTTGGAAATATTAATTATGAGATGGAAATGATGCTCGTTCATTGCAAAGGTGTCCAAAGTTTGAAGGACATGATAAAACACAACTAGGCGAGAGCCATCTACACATATATGTGGTCATTATTAGTTCATCATCACTGCAGTTTGGTCACTTGATGACTCTTCGCCATTTTAGGTCAGGGATGAGGATTTTTTTGTGGCTGTATACATTGTAAGTTGTTGTTACATCATTAAGTGTCTTGAGAAAGAAAAATGTTAATATTTAAAGAGTTTGGAAAAGAACGTTATATTTATTGTTAGCCCAAATTGTAAGTCAAACTTACTTTTTGTGTTCTGTATTAATTAACTAAGAACATAGTACAAATTCACATTTCTATTCTAAACTATTTTGACTATAAAACAACCATAAATAACCAGTGTTCTGTGCAAGGTATATCTCCTTTATGACAAGGACAGTATCTATTGCTATGCCAACAGGAGGTCATATCAGACTGTTCAATGATTAGGTTGCTTAGTTACCACTTTAGAGAAATTTAGCGTAATATTAGCGTGAAATGCCAGTGTCACCAATATAAGGTTAGCTTTGGTTAAGAATATGGTATTAATATTATTTATATCACACAAGTATCACTTAAGTGGAACTTTGAGTCATTAACTATTGAAGTACCCTGATCGCGTTGTCATGGCATAGAATATGTGTAAATTGTGGCTGTAAAGGGATGCGCATAGTCAACAACAATACTTTTATTTTGGCTTCAGCATTTGAAACATGGTTAATTTGTATTAAGGGGTTAATGTGTGTCACGAAACATTACCACATTATTAAATTACTAAATCAAGACTAAACTGTTGACACAGGGGAACGAGTGTCAATAGATGGACACCAAATTCTGACCCTACCATCTGCATGGTGCGGCATTAAGTTGGACATAACAGAGTTTACTCAGGCCAGAACATTTTCTAATCTTCAGCTGTCCAATTTTGGTGAGCCTGGGCCCAATCGAGCCTCAGTTTTCTTTTCTTAGCTTACAGCAGTGGAATCCAGTTCGATGGGCTGTGTGTTGAGGGTTGCTCTTCTGTATACCACTGTTGTAGTGCCATTTAAGCTATTGTTAAGGTGGCCATACACTTCAAGGAATACTAAACAACGCCACTTGGCGCATGTGTCTGTGTCCCTCTCAGTAATACATGCTGGATTCGAATTGTGTGAATCCAGGATGCTGCTGCCTTCACTAGCTCTTACATAATATCTTCATTACTGTACTGTTTCCCCTTCTAGAGACACTTATATAGCCCATGTGTGATTTCTCTCCTGTGCTGACACTGATGCTGTGCAAAATACGGTGCAATAGCGTCTGTCACGTAAGGAGGTTGGTGAAGGAGTAGTTTAGCATATAAGACAGCTGGGGAAGGGGTGGTCAGACACATACTGAAAGAGTAGTTTGGCACATAAGATGGGAAGGAATGCTCTGGCTATTAGTAGAGTTGGTGAAGAAGTAGTTTAGCATAATAATGAGACAGTTACGGGAGGAGTGGTCTGGCACACAAATAATATTTAGGGTAGAGTGGGTCCAATACAGGAGAAGGTTGGGCATCTTTACTAGTATGTGACAATAGTGATTATGGTTGCGCTAAGCAGTTGTATGCTGTCATAATGCCAACAACCGTTTTGTGATTACTGCACACTATGAGACGAGAGGAAGTGATTGACATTTTCCATTAATGTTGATCCTTTATATGTATTAATGGATAGCAACCTTCATCGTCATAAATGGTAGCTCAACTTTATGTTATTATAAAAGTTGATTGTTGCTTTTGTTTAAGGACATAATCTGTAATATGCTTTTAAAAACAATGAACATGTAAGTATTGTCAATGTGTTCTTTATTTTCATGGTTATAAAACCCATAAAACATTGTAGGCCTCTGGCAGTGTATCAATTGACTTGATTTGACCGGGAATTATCCATAGCTAAATATTACATCTCCTAATGTTCCAGGAAGGTGATTTCAGAAAGGAAAAGAAAACTAAATTTTTTTTACAGAACAGCATATCACATTGACTGTCATTATTTCTCAAATACATTTTCACATAGTAATTTTTCCATAGAGTATTAGATTTCATATGTGACCAATCTATTCTATACCTATATCTGTTCTTAGGTTAATATTTCATGCAATGGCACATAGATGTTCATGATCCTCTAACTGTTCTTGAGAAAGAAATCATTACATCGTGGATACAGGAGTTTAGTATTAAAATAAATCTTTGCACAATCTTTGGAGAATGTGCTGTTTTTGTGTCATGCGACATAAATATACATTCTATATAATGCGTTACATTTCACAGGGTATTTATCATTGGCATGAAATTTTTGTATTTGTAGGAACAGTTGACAATAATTTAAGTTAATTCAAATAATTCCTTTAACTATGCACAGTCTTGTGTGAAAGCAACGGGACTTGGTTACCTGAATTTTCATTTTTAGACTATATTTTCCTCCGTTTTTATTTATTTTTTCCGATGAAAGCCCATAGTGGCTTTGAGGAGGCTCCATCTCAGGAGAATCGCTGCTGTTGAGACCCATTTTTGTCAAGTATAGGCTCATTTGCATATTTAGCAAAAAGCTAATAACTCTTAGAATAAACTTTTTGGGACACAATCTTCACTAGCATTATCAGTGTGACAGCGCCTATTAGATTAGCTAGGAGATAGGGCATTACTAAACTAGTGACAGATCCACTTTAACACAATTATATGGTGTTTTGCCAGCTGGATATGATTTTTTTTTTAATACATTTTATACAGTGCACTTTTTCTTCTAATATTGTACTAAGCAAATACCAGCATGGAAAGTGGTTTGGTTGGGGCAAGTGTGTTCCCAAACTGATGCAATGCCAACAACAATGTTTTGTAGTAGTTTCTCAGCAATGCTAAAATAGTATGAGAACTCAGACTAGAATCTAGGTATGGTCTAAGTGCCAGGCAATACTGGGCAGATTCCAGAGCCTACTGGGCTTGGGTGACCCATGGCAATCTGAGCAAGCATGCTGTATGCTTGTCAAACTGAGGGTGGGGTAGATAGGGGGACACACTGTGACTCTCTGAAATAGATGTTATGTAACTACATCCTTTACATATAGCCAGTTTAAGGGTTATCTGATCACGCCATTTTCCAATGAAAGCCAGACATATTTGCATTTAGTGTTCTATTTTATATTATGTCTTCGAAGATGTTTTTATCTCGTGTTGTGTTTATTGTAGTTGAAATATTTTTTTTTTGTGTTAGTGGACAGGATGGCAATGGTTACCACAATATCCTTTGGTACCACCGTTACGTGTGGTTAATTCAAAGGATTTTAAATATAATGAAAACAGAGTTAGGCTCTGACCATACCATGTTTGTAGTGTAACTCCGTTCTATACGCCAGGAAAATCTCCCAACATTTATGCTGGACGTATTCCTTTGTTTTGGAAAGTGTAGTTGACTGCGCAGACATTTTTTGTTTTTTAATTCTATCGACATGGTTGTCTTGTAATATACTGATCAACATGAATTGTGCTATATTCCAGGTGAAGGATTATCCTGTGTTTCTTCATTATGTCATCAGTTCATTTCCCCCTTTCAGTTCTTGCTGTTGTCGTTGTTGTGTGTGTGTTTGTGTGTGTGCATTGCAAAGTAACATTTCAGAAAATGCAGTCCTGTTTCCATTTAACTTTTACTCTACACATCTACAGCTGTTTAATCCCAATATATCTTTAATGTGCTTTTTTTCAGTCCCGACCTATCCCTTCACACCTCACCTCTGCTGTAGCAGAAAGTATCTTAGCCTCAGCCTGTGAGAGTGAAAGTAGGAATGCTGCCAAGAGGATGAAGCTAGACAGACAGCAGGTACGTTCATGTCCATACATTCCCAATGTACTGAAGATAATAATTGTGTTAATGATAATGGTGTGTATTATGATAGTGGTGCGCAGCTCATATTGTGTGTTGTATGTATTCTAGGCCATTTTCCATTTTTAAAAACTGATATGCCCTCATAGGGTAAAGGGGTTGTATCATGAAGGCAAACCCTTCTCATATACAATTTTAGGCTCTTTGAGCTAGAAAGGAGAGCTGTTCTGTCATTTATCGAAATGACCCCCATGTAATAGTAAATTTTTCCTGTATCAGCTGGCTGCAGCTTCCCCCTGCAAAACCAGCTGTTTTCCGGTGGTGTCGGGAGCCACCACCGACACCACCGGGGTTTGTCTGGGGTGAGACAGCCCCTTCAAGTCAGGCTACTGTATGTTGTCGGTCTTCTTAGTAATCATAAGTAATGCTGATACAGTATTTCAGTAATTTGTACTGCTGTACAAGTAGGTTCTGCAGCAGATAGAACTTTATATGCTGTATTTATTACACTATGGTGAAATATTGTTATCAGATAAGTAGTTTAGTGTTCAAAATGTTTCTTATGCATGGCTTTATTGACTTATCATTAAAAGGTGTGATCTACTAGTCCATTTGGACTTTTTCAGGCTCTTGACAAGAGTACTCAGTACAGGTGGGGTGGTTATTCGGGGTTACTGTTCTGTCTCTATTCACATTCCACCTCCTAATTTTTGCTAATACAAAGCACACCTTATCAACTGTATGTTTGAACATACTAGTTAATAATGTGTACATGGTCTTAGGAAAAATGTCATGGCCACTACCTCTCGCCGCTCTATACTCACCGGTCCCTGGTGTCCTGGTCCACACTGCCATCCTATTCATTCTCGTTCTGTGTCTGGTGGCCGCTCCAGCCGCCGACGTTCTTCACTGGCTTTTAGCGCACGTTATGACCCTTGCATTCTTAAAGGGTCAGAGCACGCCAAAATCAAATACTTACAAATAGCCTGGTAAAAAAAAAACATCTTCCTTTGACTCCTTGCCAGAACAATTTGGTTCCCTTGGGTTCCTTGTGTTGCAAGATTATCCCTGCTATCTTCAGTGCTGTCTAGTGTTGAATTCCTGTGTACCGACCTTTGCCTGTTTCTGACCATCCGTCCCTGCCGCCTACCTTGACCATTAGCTACGTTTACTGTGACGAACCTCTGCTGTCTGCCCTGAACTTTAGTTACGTTTACCGTGACGAACCTCTGCCATCTGCCCTGAACATTAGCTACGTTTACCGTGACGAACCTATGCAGCCTGCCCTGACCATTAGCTACATTTACCGTGACCAACCTCTGCCGCCTGCACTAACCATTGGCAACGTTTATCAGAACGAAATTACACATCCTGCCCTGACGTATTGCCCACCAGACCACTCCATACCCAATATGTGAGCCGTCACAAAGAGAGACTATTCCAGGGGTAGCGACCTGGGGTTCCCCTGCAGCGAATTCCACATCCATGTACAGGGGTTAAAGGGTGCCCTTAGACTCCGTTCCCTGGAGTAGCCCAAGTCAAATCCCTTGGACACCAGGTGAATTCACACTGCCCCCAGCTGGCCCAGTTACAGCCCATTCCTCGGGCTCCGTAACAGTGAACATCGCCTTAGCCCTAAATCCCTTATCAGTCGTAGAAAAGAGCAGATGACCTGAGAGCAGAAAATATTGTTTGCTGACAACAATATAAGGGATTTTCTCAGTGTGAGGGTCAGCAAACTATAAAGTTCGCTGCTCAGGGATGTGACAGATTTGCTTAAAATCTTGGCATCATGTGTTTACATGAAAAGGTATCAGAATCTATCAAGTTATAACTCAATGACTGATCCCGGGAAATAGTCTGAATACCTGGTGTGGATTAGGACATTTATATAACATAATACATTTAGAGTTGAAAACATGTTGAACTTGGATCCTTTTCATTTTTGACAAATGTGACCATGTGATACAACAACTAAAAATATATTAATACAACTAAATCTAATGAATTTGTACCATGGATCAAGTTACAATAAAAGTTCAATATTCCTTATAAACGTGTGTATTAAAATGCACAGTGTGGTGACTTCATACAATAGGTTTGATGAGTCACATTCTGAATAAGCAAGTAAGCATTTACAGAGCAAACCCCAAATTATGACTGTATAAGTGGGTCAGCACAATGACTCACCAGACTAAGCTCGTACCTAAATAATACAAGTTCTATTAGAACTTTACTTGTCACACAGCATGAGGCGTAATAATTCCAGCAACTTCATATGTTAAACATTTCCCATTTCACAGAAACTGCTGTATATATATAAAAGTTTAAATTAGAAGATTTTTAATTGACTTTCAAGCTGCTGAACCGCCGCAGTGTTGGGGCTTGAGACAAGGTGTAGAATTTGCAGCAGTTGATGTTTAGATCAGAGAGGTGCATGTTCCTTTTAAGACATTTGTACAGGAACTAGTCAAGGCTAATGAATGTGTTACAATTAAACAGTCACTTTTTACAGTGATTCTTACATGTCAGAATTATTAGGAGTTATTTTTAATGTTCACTGAAGTTCATGTTTACCAGCAGAGTTTGATTGGTTTGGCTAATTTGTCAATGGTTTCCTCAAGTGTGACAAGCAGGGGATTAGCAATTTAATATAAGGTAGAGCTTTGCTGCAGTGATATCATTTAATTAGCGTTACATACTTTATCTGGCCAAAAGTATGTGGACACCTAACTATCACCACTATATGAGCTTGTTGGCTATCCCGTTCCAAAATTTTGGAGTTGGGCCCCTTTTCGAGGGCTATAACAGTCCTCTAATGTTTTAGGAAGGCTTTCCAGGAGATTTTGAAGTGTGTCTGTGGAAATTTGTGCCCATTCAGCCAAAAGATCATTTGTGAGGTGATGCACTAGCTTTCCAAATCATCCCAAAGGTTTTTAATGGGGTTGATGTCAGGGCACTGTGCAGGTCACTCGAGTTCCTCCACATCAAACTCACCCAACCACGTCTTTATGGACTTTGCTTTGTGTACAGGGGCACAGTCATGCTGGAACAGGAAAGGGCCTTCTCCAAACTGTTAAGGCATTGACATAATGTAACACTAATACTAAGACAAACACTTTTCCATTGCTCCAGAGTCCAGTGGCGTCGTGCTTTACCCCACTCCAACTGACACTTGGCATGGTACATGGTTATCTTTGGCTTATGTGCCACTGCTCAACCCATTTCATATCACTCCCAGAGGCAGTTTTGAACTCTGTATTGAGTGATGCAATAGAGGATCGGTGATTCTTACACGTCATGCGCTTCAGTGGCCCTACTCTTTGAGTTTGTGTCGTTTACCACTTTGTGGTTGAGGTTTTTTTTTTACTATTCGCTTCAACTTCATAAATCATAGCACTTATAGTTGACTTGGACAGATCTAGAAGATCAGAAATGTAATTAACTGACTTGTGGCAAAGAGGACATCCTATGACACTGCCATGTTTAAAGTCACTCAGCTCTTTAGTACAACCCATATTACTACCAATGATTCTCTATGGAGATTGCATGACTATATTGCATGATTTTATGCACACGTTTTCAATGGTGTGACTGAAACACCTAAACTCAACAATTATGAGGGGTGTCCTGATACTTTTGGCCATATAGTGTTTGTTATTGTTAAATATATAGCTATAGTATACAGATGTGGTACTTCATTCTTTCAACCCACAGGTTTTGATGAGGGTGGTCCACATACCTTTGGTCCTATAGTGTAGCTGTCCAAGCTGTGGTACTTAAAGAGGCTCTGTCACCAGATTTTGCAGCCCCTATCTGCTATTGCAGCAGATCGGCGCTGCAATGTAGATTACAGTAACGTTTTTATTTTTTAAAAACGAGCATTTTTGGCCAAGTTATGACCATTTTCGTATTTATGCAAATGAGGCTTGCAAAAGTACAACTGGGCGTGTTGAAAAGTAAAAGTACAACTGGGCGTGTATTATGTGCGTACATCGGGGCGTGTTTACTACTATTACTAGCTGGGCGTTGTGTATAGAAGTGTCATCCACTTCTCTTCACAACGCCCAGCTTCTGGCAGTGCAGCACTGTGACGTCACTCACAGGTCCTGCATCGTGTCGGCACCAGAGGCTACAGATGATTCTGCAGCAGCATCGGCGTTTGCAGGTAAGTCGATGTTGCTACTTACCTGCAAATGCTGATGCTGCTGCAGAATCAAGTGTAGCCTCTGGTGCCGACACGATGCAGGACCTGTGAGTGACGTCACAGATCTGCACTGCCAGAAGCTGGGCGTTGTGAAGAGAAGTGGATGACACTTCTATACACAACGCCCAGCTAGTAAAAGTAGTAAACACGCCCCGATGTACGCACATAATACACGCCCAGTTGTACTTTTACTTTTCAACACGCCCAGTTGTACTTTTGCAAGCCTCATTTGCATAAATACGAAAATGGTCATAACTTGGCCAAAAATGCTCGTTTTTTAAAAATAAAAACGTTACTGTAATCTACATTGCAGCGCCGATCTGCTGCATTAGCAGATAGGGGCTGCAAAATCTGGTGACAGAGCCTCTTTAAGGAAGCTTGGCATCCACTTGACCACTTGTGCTTACATGTATGGATGTGCTCAGAGGAAGATTTATCTGCTATAAAATACACTGCCTTTCTATGCTGCACATGACTTTGTTCCTTCCCACTCATACAACCAGTAGCAAGAACATTTTCAAAAAATAACATGCAAGTTCAGGAGATACTACAGACAAGGAAAAGGGAACTATTGTAGGTTATGCGCTTTAACATGATGCTTTTTTTTTTACCAAACGCTACTGTCAAACTCATCTGGAAAAAAAAAATGCTGTGAACACTCTG
Source organism: Rhinoderma darwinii (assembly GCF_050947455.1). Lineage (NCBI taxonomy): Eukaryota > Metazoa > Chordata > Amphibia > Anura > Rhinodermatidae > Rhinoderma > Rhinoderma darwinii. The sequence goes on from NC_134691.1 coordinate 93,713,523, forward strand.
CTTTTACTTGTTATCATATTATATATGAAATTTAGGATCAGCCAAAAAAAAAGATTTTAAAATTTATTTTATTAGTTAATGGAGTTGTCTTACCTCTACAACCCCTGTCCATAAGCTCGGGACCCTTTCCACCCTCTATGTGTCAGAACAGATAGCCGTTCTGCATTGCATGGATGGCCATTGTTTGTAATGTATGGCTCTCAGTGGCTTTCCCAGGCAATAACAGCTGATCGGTGGCTTTTCAAAAATAAATGATCTTTAACAGAATTTTTAATATAAAACACAAAAAGAGGTTGTAAATTGAAAGGGAGACCAAATTCTGTGAAATTGATTAAATATTTAACAGGCTTACTATGAAATTGGTCCTACTGTGTGAGTGTGTGTATCAGGAAGAGTGAGACTAGATTAAGGACTGGCATTGATTGGGGTGATTGCAATCTGTGTATAACACTGTAGAATATGCGATCTACACAGAACAAGAAAAACATAAATGTGTCCTGAAATCTGTGTGACTATGGTAACCGAGGATACTTACTTTTCAAACAACTTATGCTAATCTAATAGTATACCTGATATATATCAATATTTTAATTAACTTACTATTTAAATGTAGTCATTTTATCCATGCAAATTCTGTGTGTAATCTGCTTCCTGCTACCTGTAGTCAAGCAAAGTTACAGAGCAGAGGAGACGGACTGTAGGACGTGTGGTGGGGTGTCACTTCACAGCCTGTCCATAGACGTCTATGGAGAGGGGAGGGGGAGCAGGAGAAGTGAGCAGAAAAAGAGAGAAAGACAGACATGCAGCCCATAGAAGCTTTTGAAGATGGAGTGAGCAAGAGTAGGGAGCAGGAGCAGGGAGAGAGGGAGAGAGAGAGAGAGAGAGAGAGAGAGAGAGAGAGACGGACACTGCTGCCCGTAGATGTTTATGAAGAGGGGGGAGCAGGAGAAGGGAGCAGTAGCGGAGAGAGACACACAAACGCTGCAGCCCATAGAAGTATATATATATATATATATATATATATATATATATGATAGATAAAGATAGGAAAGCAGGATTCTCCTATTCTATGTGTGCAGTTTATAAAAGACAAATACAGTTCTGCCCATGTGCTCAGAAAAAAAACTGAGAATTAGATATAGAACATGCAAAGGGGAAAACTATTAAACAATGCCATATACTAGTCATATATTGGCCATAAGTAGTGTAATTGCTCATGCACACATATACAGTATGTAAATCAGCTTATTCTGAAAAGTCACCTGAAAAGTTAGATACGCTTTAAAAGTTTTTGATACAGTACTCTGGTTTAGTTATCTTTCTGAATTGCTCCCATTACATAGGAACATTTGAATTATGCTTTATTCACAAAACTTTTATTCTGTTGAGTGACTGACACAAAAATGTCTGTAGGTGAAGTTACTTTCTATCTGAGTTTAATGGACACAGATCATAATACTACATTTTTAGCATTTACATGACAGTGACATCTGACTTAACATCTGTGAGAGAGCCGTGGGAGTAACAATGTAGTTTGGATGACTCTTTCTAATGCATGATGAGTGGGAAACATTCTTTCTGCCTGGAACAGAAAGTTTAAGGCTGATCATTTTATAAGTCATGTTGTATCACTGTGAGAAACTGTTATTTACGGTGTAGACATTATATAGACATTAAAAGGGTTTCTTTTATAAATAAAGTGGATGGAAATAAGTACATATAATGAAGACTTATAAAAAATGTGTGCAAAGGAAAACTGGAGGAGGTCCCCATAGCAACCAATAAGATTCCAGATCTAATTTTTAGAGGCCCTTTTGAAAATAAATGAAGCCATCCTACTACTACTACTCCTTTGCACCAATTTTTATAACCCCCCCCATGTGCTTGTAATACAACTTGTATTATATACTATATATACTGTTTATTTACTGTACAATATATATATATATATATATATATATATATATATATATATATATATATATCACACACTTTATGTCCTAATGTATTCAGAACTGTAGAGACTCTTCAACTGGTTGCCAACGCTTGACGTCTATGCTCGACTCATGCGCAGCACTCAGGATAAGTTAGATGTAATATATAGCCACTCCAACAGAGGACATCAGAGAAATCTCTGAGCTCTACCGTTAACCCTTTGAATGCTGTGATTAAAGCTGATTGTTAGCGTCACAGGAAATCCCTGTGACGCGATGGAGAGTCATACCTTATATGGGCAGACAGCTCAGGGTCCATAGAGGAACCCAAGTTCTGTCTGACCATATTTTCCCTTGTTGGGGCATACTTACGTATGCCCTAACAACTGCCTGTGTAAAAAAAAAAACTATGGTATTGAAAATTAGGTAAAGTTAATAAAATTTAAAAAAAGAAGGAATGTTAAATAAAAAAATCTGTAAAAATAATACACACAAATGCACATTTTTTACAATAAATAAACGCTATTAAATATAAGTCTTAAAACATAAATATACACATATTTGGAATGGTCACGACTGTAACAACCTGCACAATAGATTTATAGCATCATTTATGATGATCAGTGTATGCTGTAACATAAAAAATAAAAACTGCAGCGGAACTGCTTTTTTTTTCTGAATTTTTACCAAAATAAGAATTGATATAAATTAAAATGATAATGTAAAAGTTCCAAAAAATCGCACCTAAATAAAGTACAACTCATCCTGCAAAAAACAAAGTCTCATATAGCTACGTCAAACAAAAGTTAAAAAGTTATGAGCGCTGGGATGCGAAAAGGAAAAAAAAATAAAAAATTCTGTCCTCAAGGCCAAAATTGCCCGTATCTTTAAGAGGATTTATTGCAATTTCGTTACTACCTGTAAATCGGGTAGTGGGACAACCCACTTACAAGTGTGTAAACAATATCTAGACACCGAGGCATGTCTTAAAAAAATATTTACAGTTGAAACATGGCTATGTTTCCGAGATCTAACAGAGAAATTGAATCGTAAGGCAACCTAATGCTGCTACCCTATGGTATACATTGACACACACACAAAGCCATGTTTATAATACAGAATACTTCGTATTCTGTTTGAGACCACTACCACTGGCTAGTTTTTCTTCTAGGTGTGCTTTATTCCTTAAAGGATTGTCCAGGATTTGAAAAATATGTCTGCTTTCTTCCAAGAATAGTGCTTCACCTGTCAACAAGTTGTGTGCGGTATTACAGCTTAGCCTCATTTACTTCAATGGACCTGAGCTGCAATACAAGACACAACACATGGACAGGTGTGGCGCTGTTTTTATGAGAAAGCAGCCATGTTTTCTTATCCTGGACAACTCAATTTATCTGTTTATATGACTTATTAGACTTTTTTACTTTCCTGGCCACGCAGCATAAATTTCTTATATACATATAGTTATCAATAATAAGTAATGAAGACTAGATTTGTCTGCTTTTTATATTGAAGGAGTTATCCAGGGACCAAAACTTGCTTGGGATTTATATATTTATGTAAAAAGAAGTCACTTACTCTTGTACTTTCATTTTTAATTCTGTTCTGAACCGTGCAGTTCAAACCCAGCAAAGTCACGCCGGAAATCCTGTAGTTTTCCTAATATTGATGATGCACCGACATGGCCCCACGTGACTGAGGGCTTGCTTCCTGTGCCGTTCTTGTCGGCGTGTTATCAAGCGCATGACCGGAAGGGGCTGGCACATTGCCTATCACTGGAGTCCCCGAGCAGAGCATTAGCTAGCGCTCTGCCCAGGTACTCCAGCACTGCTCCCGATGACACTGTACATATATGGACAGTGACGTCAGGAGTTTCCTATCGCTGGAGTTCCCAAGCAGAGCATCAGCTGATCCTCTACTTGGGGACTCTATTTCTGCCGATGTAACTGTCCATATATGGACGAGCAGTGCTTGAGTCACTGGCAGAGCGCCAACTGATGCCCTGCTCGGGTACCTCCGGTGATAGAAAACCCCTGAAGTCACTGTTCAAAATTGGACAGTGTTGTCAGGAGCAGTCCTGGAGTCTCGGGTAGAGCGCTAGCTGATGCTCTGTTTGGGGACTACAGTGATAGGCAATGTGCCAGCCCCTTGCGGTCATGCGCTTGATAACACACCGACACGAATGGCACAGGAAGAAAGCCCTCAGTCACGTGGGACCGTGTCATCAATATTGGGAAAACTACAGGACTTCCGGCACTACCTCACAGGGTTTGAACTACACGATTCAGTACAGAATTAAAAATTACAGTACATTATTAAGTGACTTCTTTTCACATAAAAATATAAATCCCAAGCAATTTTTGGTCCTCAGATAACCCCTTTAAGCCTAGCACTGAGCATTACCTGCTTAGATGCTGGCAGTACACCTGGACTTAGAATATAGATACTTCAGTACTGTCTGCAAAAAAGTAAAAAAAATAAAAATTGAAGTGGTAAATTGAACACCTCATCATTAAGAATTGCAAGAAGTATTGCTTTTAGCTCTTAAGGACTCTAGAGGCAGATGAAGGCAGCTATTAGGTCCCTGACAAAGCAATTATGGACTAGACACACATGCTGCAAGCTGACCTGACATTTGCCTCTGGATAGTTGTCATAGCAGCGGCCCATACTGAACAAGTGTCTACTCGATCCTCGTAATGAACGGGTCAGCTTAATGCAACATATTTCTATAAAGTGCACGCATGCCGTCATGTAATAGAAGTCATATCAATGCTTTATTTTTATGTAGTATTTTGTGATGAAATAATAGGACTATGGTAATGATTTACCCCGGCTAGTGTGGAGTGCCATGCAGTCTTGTTGGTTACCAGGTAACAAGGGAACGCTGCCAGGGATCACTATTCAAACACAATTGTGTTAACAAGCGAGAGGTTCACCTGTTAAAGCCCCGTGGACGGTGGCACCAGAGGCAAATTACAATTCAGGATATGAAGATTTGTAACACTTTCCCATATTAGGGTATTCAGAATTTTTAGGGTATATGGCAAATAAATGACTCCAGGTTGTGTTTAACTCTTGTACTTTATTAAGCATTCTATTCTAGTGAGCTTTTCATGTAGGCAAGAGACTAGAACTTCCTTTTAGAGTATTTTTGCCTTGAAGAGTCCACAGGATACGTGGTGACATGTGCCACACGTGCCCCAGCACAGCAGACAATCCCCCTTCTTCTTTTGTTTGCCCCTAATATGCAGGAATTCCCCAACAGTCGTACAATTTTAATATAGTTCATTTGGCAGCAAATTTGCATTGTAAAAGTCACCCTGTCGCCATAGTCTGAAGTAGTGTGTTTATTCATTTTTAACCAATTTAAGTAGAAGTTTGCCTTTGGAGTAATTTCAAAGATCATATTGAGGAATGGAATAACTACTAATTCCCTCATATAATATAATTATCGGAATATCTCCATGTACCAGCAGCAGTGATTTAATAATAACCCTGAGGTACTATCAGAAATATAAAATTACCCACAGCTGCCCTGCTGGAGCTGTCAGGAGGATATAGAAGTCTGTTGTCATTGTTCTGCTGACGGAGGCTTTCATAATGTGCTGACGGGTTGTAGCTATTTCAATCATACATGGTAAAATACTTTTTTTCTAGCATTTTTAGAGTTGCAAGATTAGATTTTCAATAGCTCCACCTATGTATTTAGCAATTTTTTTCCCCGAAACAAAGTTTGCAGCACTTAATACAATCTTTTCAAAATCTAGTAACTGGCTATGTTTTAGATTTGTTACATTGCCATCTAGTGGACACAATATACCTTTTTCTAAAGGAGAGTAGAGCAGCAATGTTTAAAGCCACTGGCATGGGTGCAAGCCTCAGGACTGAAGGGGGTTTTACACTGGGCGATTATCGGGCAGACAAGCGTTCATAGACCGCTCATTGCAGATAATTGCCCTGTGTAAACAGGGCAGCGATCAGCCGATGAACGAGCAAACGCTTGATCATCTGCTGGTCGTATCGTTTTAAAAAAAAGTAAAATATTATCATTGTCGGCAGCACATCTCGCTGTGTAAACAGGGAGACGCGCTGCCGGCATGATAATAATTCATGGGGACGAGCGATCAGAGTAACGACCACTCGTCCCCCCTCCATAGCTCCATAGCTCCGGTGTAAAAGGGCCTTTAGACTCCGTGTCCTTCCAATCAATAAAGCTGGGTTCACATGGTGCATTTTTGTTGCATTTTTAGAATGTTTTTTATTTTAGTTGATGAACTCTCATTGGAGAGAAATGGAAGTGTATCTACCAAAACAAAAAAAAAACACAATCTAAAAATGCACCAAAAATGCTCCATGTGAACCCAGCCTAAATATCAGGAAAAAATAGGCAGCATTCCGAGACAAGTTAGGTGAAGTAAATAAGGACTTTATTATCCCATAGCCGCGACGTTTCAGCCCACTCTACTAGGGCCTTTCTCAAGCAATAACATGGTGCATGCAGTGAGTATAAATAATATCACAGTACATATTAATCAATTACCAAGTGTTAAGCAATGTTACATTATAATAGTATCAACAAATATAGAACTTCATATATAGGTGCAAATGTGTACAGAAGCAGACTAGTGCCCGATAACATGGTATTTAAATAAAGTGCTCCGTGCATATGTAAAAGACATTTTCCTAAATACATTAATAAGGTAAATCATGTCAAAATATGAACATATGTGTTATAATAATTAGTAGGTGGGCTCACCCGACATAAAATCCAATCAGAGACCACAATCCTTACATGATGCTAAATTTCGGCGTGTTGACAGTGTTGCTGCACATTTCACAGTCCCTATCCGGGAGGCATATCTGAATACACAATGAGATGTATACTGCGCACATCTACGCTTGCATACTAGCTCAACTCCCTTGTTTAATACATGCCGTGCAGCATGTATTAACGCTTGCACACAAATATCATTGAGACTAACTACACCATATCAAGTAATGCCAAAATGTGCCCATTCAGTTCATAGAATGCTAAGATTAAATCTGTAGTCCAGCAGACAACCTCAGCAAATGACTACATCGTGCCAGGCATATCAATTTTACTTATTAGATCCTAGAAAACCCATCTCACAGCATACCAGGCTCATCCTGTCGAATACAACCCTATACGAAGGGCAAGGTCACTAATGTAACAGGCTACATCAACTACTTAGATCCATATAGTGTATAACAGACCATGGTGTTGTGTATCTCCATTCCTGAGCCTTTGGTACTGGTCTTATTGTGGTATGTGCTGTATCAAGCCGCACGTACAGTGGAGGAAATAAGTATTTGATCCCTTGCTGATTTTGTAAGTTTGCCCACTGTCAAAGTCATGAACAGTCTAGAATTTTTAGGCTAGGTTAATTTTACCAGTGAGAGATAGATTATATATATAAAAAAAAAAAGAAAATCACATAGTCAAAATTATATATATTTATTTGCATTGTGCACAGAGAAATAAGTATTTGATCCCCTGCCAACCATTAAGAGTTCAGCCTCCTCCAGACCAGTTACACGCTCCAAATCAACTTGGTGCCTGCATTAAAGACAGCTGTCTTACATGGTCACCTGTATAAAAGACTCCTGTCCACAGACTCAATTAATCAGTCTGACTCTAACCTCTACAACATGGGCAAGACCAAAGAGCTTTCTAAGGATGTCAGGGACAATATTATAGACCTGCACAAGGCTGGAATGGGCTACAAAACCATAAGTAAGACGCTGGGTGAGAAGGAGACAACTGTTGGTGCAATAGTAAGAAAATGGAAGACATACAAAATGACTGTCAATCGACATCGATTTGGGGCTCCATGCAAAATCTCACCTCGTGGGGTATCCTTGATCCTGAGGAAGGTGAGAGCTCAGCCGAAAACTGCACGGGGGGAACTTGTTAATGATCTCAAGGCAGCTGGGACCACAGTCACCAAGAAAACCATTGGTAACTCATTACGCCGTAATGGATTAAAATCCTGCAGTGCCCGCAAGGTCCCCCTGCTCAAGAAGGCACATGTACAGGCCCGTCTGAAGTTTGCAAATGAACATCTGGATGATTCTGAGAGTGATTGGGAGAAGGTGCTGTGGTCAAATGAGACTAAAATTGAGCTTTTTCGCATTAACTCAACTCGCCATTTTTGGAGGAAGAGAAATGCTGCCTATGACCCAAAGAACACCGTCCCCACTGTCAAGCATGGAGGTGGAAACATTATGTTTTGGGGGTGTTTCTCTGCTAAGGGCACAGGACTACTTCACCGCATCAATGCGAGAATGGATGGAGCCATGTACCGTCAAATCCTGAGTGACAACCTTCTTCCCTCCACCAGGACATTAAAAATGGCTCGTGGCTGGGTCTTCCAGCACGACAATGACCCGAAACATACAGCCAAGGCAACAAAGGAGTGGCTCAAAAAGAAGCACATTAAGGTCATGGAGTGGCCTAGCCAGTCTCCAGACCTTAATCCCATCGAAAACTTATGGAGGGAGCTGAAGATCGGAGTTGCCAAGCGACAGCCTCGAAATCTTAATGATTTACAGATGATCTGCAAAGAGGAGTGGGCCAAAATTCCATCTAACATGTGTCCAAACCTCATCATCAACTACAAAAAAGTCTGACTGCTGTGCTTGCCAACAAGGGTTTTGCCACCAAGTATTAAGTCTTGTTTGCCAAAGGGATCAAATACTTATTTCTCTGTGCACAATGCAAATAAATATATATAATTTTGACAATGTGATTTTCTTTTTTTTTTTTTATATAATCTATCTCTCACTGGTAAAATTAATCTAGCCTAAAAATTCTAGACTGTTCATGTCTTTGACAGTGGGCAAACTTACAAAACCAGCAAGGGATCAAATACTTATTTCCTCCACTGTATGTCAGACGAGTCTCCACAAAAATCTTCATAATGCATTCCTACCACAGAACAAAATAATACAATTAGTGTCATGAACAAGAAGTACAAAATAGTATCTTCAGCAATAATTACACCTTACTATAGGTAGGATCAGATCCTAATCCTACACTTTGTCCCATGGGACAAGATGTCATCCCAGAAAGCTGGATCAAGAGGTGTAAAGGTGTAACTGGATTTGCTTCTGAAAGAATTTTCGCTTTGTAAATAATGTTCTTCAATTAATACCAATGAGAAAGTCATGAAGAACATAAATAACTTCACAAGAATTGAATCTAATATATACAAAAGCAAGGGTATTTTTGTATATTTGGGCAGATTTGTTCTTAACTTGGCACATTATTGGAGATGAGGGACAGTTGGTGACTATATGAAGAGTGTTACCATTGATCCCTGAGCTCATTTGACACATACAACTGTGCTTCATCTGAAGGTGCAGTGGTGTAGCACTCGAGGCTGGAGTCATTTCTAGGTTATTATACTTGGGATCCCATAGGGTCTTCTTACACATGAGAAAACAGCAGTATGAGTAAGCAATGCATAATGCCATATCACAGTGATGTATGTCACCTGATTAATTTTTATAGTGCAATGTATGTAGATCCTGTACTGCATGATGACATCATGGGACATCATTGACCATTATATGTGGGGAGCCTGAATATAGCTTCTGCACCATAGCCCATAACAGTCATCCCTAGGCTTCCATTGGCCCAGTGCTGCCCTAGCCCAGTATCTATATTCCCTGGCCAAGGTAGAGTGGCTTATTGGAGCTCCTTCCCCGGTACCTGGCAGCCCCCTCCTAGTTATGCTGCTACCTAAAGCGTTACCTCTATAAAGATTGTAGACTATTTCTTTATTACATGTGTAGTATATTGTATTTTGTTTTTATCTACAGTCTGAATTATTATTCTCCATAGAAACAAAAAATTAAATTTATGGATGCCAAGGCTATGTAACAGTAATACTAGAACTAAATTACTTCTTGGTGTTTTATGGCAAATTGCATACTTGAAAGCTGTTTAATGATCAGACTACATTAAGCTGCCATCTTTGTGTATACCGCTTTCTATTTTAGCCTTTGTGGAGGAAGACATGTTATACCTGTTTTTCTTCCCACCCATGGGCGTGACTATAGCTGTAGCAGCTGCTATGTGGCCCAGAGGTTAAGGGGGCCCACTCAGGTCAAAAACATTGTTCCTTTTTTTGGGGAAGTTGGTGGCTTTCTGCTATCTAGCACTATTATCTGTGTTCTCTGATTCATGGCGCTATTATCCTTTATCCTAGATACCTTTATGGCTACTTATGCTGCTGTTTCAGTTTCCTCTCACTAGGTGGTGGGGGCCCATCTCAGTTTGCTAAGGGGCCCTATGAATTCTAGTTACGCCTGTTTCCACCCTTTGAAAAACTCTGCCTAGTAAATGTTGCAGCCAAATCTCATGGTCATCTATTCGCTGTTCTTCTACGTAATTGACCTTGTCTATAGAAAATCTCAGATCTTCACTATTAAACGCAAGTCGTTCCTGGTGGGGGTATAGGGTTATTGTGGTATATACAGTAAATAACCTTTTATCTGCGACTAATGTGTAGCTTTTAACCTTGATCTAAAAGGGACAAATGGATGGAGTTAAAACTGTGCTACATATAGTATAATAAAATAATTTATGGAGAGGTAGATAAATAAAGTGTACTGCCACTGCAGAAGACGCTGAAAGGTGGTAGAGAGGGAAGAAAAACACCAGGCCCTTCTGTACAGGGTGGCAAAACCCGGCAGCATAATGTAAGACCCCCTATTCTATGTTCACCCCTGGAGCAAGGAGTATTTTCCAAGAAAGATGCAGATCTGTTCCAAAATTACTTTATATGTCAGGGAAATGGTAGGCAATGCAAGCAAGTGTTCCAGCTATCCCTCGCAGTTATACGTTCTGCATTGCTTATTCATAATCCAATTTTCTAAAAAGAAATGATCCGATTATTTAATTTCCCTTTTTTCTGTTTCCTACCGCAATACTAATAATCCCATCAAGCCCCTTTATAAATAGGACCTACAGCTCTGTTTATCCTGATTCATAAATATAATGCTAGAACTACTGAATTGCAGTGATACTAAGGGCTTGTCCACACGTAGCGGCATTGCTGCGTATCTTCCGTCCGGAATTGTAGACAGAAACTATGCAGCAGAATACAGTAGTGGCAAAGTAGGTGAGATTTAACAAATCTCATCCACATGCTGCGTAAAACTTCCGACCAGAAATTGACCTGCAGTGCGAATTTTTCGTACCGCTGCATGTCAATTCCTGCTGCGGAAAGTGGACTTAATTGCTGCGTTTTTAGAGGAGATGTCACCATCTCCCAACATTGAGGAAAAATCAGTAAAATCCACACCATTTTCTGCAGTAAATAACGCAGGAAATGGTGCGGTTTTTCCGCAGCGGAAATCCTTCTAGTTTCTGCGGAATTGCTGCTGAAATTTTCTGCAGCAATTCCGTTACGTGTGGACAAGCCCTAAAACAGATGGAGTAGAAAGAAAGAGGGAGCAGAAGGGAATACTGCGCAATAATGAAAACTTATATGCTAATCAGGGATTTGGAAATTTGGGCAGGGAAATGGCCCCTAAATTTGGAAATCCAGCATCTAAACAAATGGTGTTGAGCCACACTGAGTATTAAAAGGGAAAAATCTACTTATTGGTCGGGAATCACAAGCTTCAGCCACAACACAAAGAGGTAAAACAGGGTTTAGGGGGCCCCGTTCTTTTAAAGATATGATCAATAGATAGGGTTTTAACCCTAGTGTTTAGTGGCGGGTTTATAGCTGTGATTCTAGTAATGCTATTATGTCTTCCCTGGCACGACTAGAGGCTGCCAAGAGATGGGGAGCCACATGCAATTCCGAGCATCACCTGTTCGTTCCTGGGTCACTGGTTAGGGAACCCTGCATTAAATAACTCATATACAACTAAATGGAATAGTACACTAATTTGCACAAGAGGACAAGTTCGGGACATTCACTGTAGTGCCTTGGACTCCATTCTTAGCCATAACAGCATTAATAGACAGAACACTGATGGGTCCCATTGACTTACAGCCGGGTCTGTTGGATTATGCTTCTTTTTTTTTTTAGAGTAAAAATAGTGCTGCAGAATTGGAAACTCGATGCAACGAAGAGCCGCACTAGTGTGAACAGAGTCCAATATTTGATTTAATTAATACATTTTTTAAAGTACTATTATGATTGTAAGGGAAATGCTATTTTAATGTAATAAATCAAAGGTATATATTTTATAAACCACGCATAGCATTACGTGTTTTATCACAGCACAGCATGTACAGAACCACTGTATTCTAAAAATACTGCACAAATGCTATATATATATATATATATATATATATATATATATATATATATATATATATATGTATATACATAATTATAATTGAGCTGATATACATGTTCACACCTTGTCTTTGCAGGATGAACCAGCACTACCCGATAAACCACTCAAACAAGAAACCGCACAGGTCACTTACTCCACGTCCGCTGTATCCAGCACGCAAGAAGTGTTATACATCAATGGGAATGGGACTTACAGTTACCATAGCTACCGGGGGCTAGGAGGAGGCCTACTAAATCTCTCAGATACTTCTAACAGTGGTGAGTTTCATTGGCATTTCTCCTGCAGATTTCATTGCATGCAGTTTTAATGTTTACAATAAAATAGTCATATAATAATCCACTTGGGTCACATGTAGCATGTAATATTTCACACTGGCATTGCCCTCATGTAAGTGATTTTTAGATTTCTTGCTGCCAGTTAAGCAGCCTCTAAAAATTAAATGCAGGTTGTTGTATTGCTTACTGCAACATGAAAGACTAAGTTCAATGTTGTACATTTCGTGACTGAACATTTTCTGCAGGCACAAAAAAAATCTGTTACATTTAGACTACAGTGTAAAATTGTTGGTAACATAGTATAGCCACTTTAAGTCATGTAAACATCTGTATGCACTAACATTTAAAGCATATACTCAACTCAAATCTTCTTGGAGAACCTTGAAGACACAGGGCTTCGGGAGTCTGAATTCTGACCATTTATCCGGACGCCTGCTGCTCTGATATATTTTTTTAAAAGGGTTCCAAATTCATTACACCTCAACTTAAACACTATGTAAACCTTTGAACACTTTATTTTTTAAATATAAAACAATGTATCACAGTGTTTTAAGAAACTCTTTAATTGCTGTTTGAGATACAGCTTCTATGTAACCTGGATAAATACAAGCTGTATCTTGCGCTCAAACACGAGTACGTCAGATCAGCATGACTGACTGCTTCGGTGACATAGGGCCCTGTGTATCTACCGGTTATGAATCACATCTAAGTTCATAACTATATACTTGTCCCAACTATATATTTGTCTCACATTTAATTCTTGAGGGTATGTTCACACGCAAACTCAAAAACGTCTGAAAATACGGAGCTGTTTTCAAGGGAAAACAGTTCCTGATTTTCAGAAGTTTTTTAAGCCACTCACGATTTTCACTGCGTATTTTACGGCCTTTTTTGGAGCTGTTTTCCATAGTGTCAATGAAAAACGCCTGCAAAAACGTCCCAAGAAGTGTCCTGCACTTCTTTTGACGAGTCGTCATTTTACACGCCGTATTTTGACAGCGACGGGTAAAATAAAGGCTCATGGGAACAGAACATCGTAATTCCCATTGAAAGCAATGGGCAGATGTTTGTAGGCATATTAGGGGCGTTTTTCAGGCGTAATTCGAGGCGTAAAACGCCCGCATTACTTCTGAAAACACTGCTCTAATTCTACAATCTAACAGCAAGCATACCTCTGAACCAGGGGTGGGGAACCTTTTTTCTGCCAACGGCCATTTGGATGTTTATAACATCATTCGCAGGCAATACAAAATTATCAACGTAAAAATTACCCTGCTATATTTCGTCAAACATTTAATTAACTCACCCCTAATGTGATGGCTGGAACGGGCTCTCGTTTGCGAGGCGTGTGATGTTAGCCGTTATTGATGATGTTCCTACTGTGTTGGTCAGTCTGGAGCAGTCGACTCTTTGGTAACTTTTGAAAAGAAGTGCTCGCAGCAGTAAGTTGTTCCGACTTACTTAAAGGGACCCGCACCTATCTCTAGAACGGCACCCAAAACCCCGTTTTACCTCTCTTTGTTCCGGCTGATTTCCGACCAAACACGCTGAGCTGCGCTGTTTCCGTAACTCCCATAGTAGTGAATGGCAGTTACGGAAGTAGCGTAGCATGCAAGTTATGCTGTTTCCGTAACTACTATTCAGTTCTTAAAGACTTGCGGAAACAGCATAACTCAGCGAACTACGCTGTTTTCTTCTTCATGGTCGGGAATCACAAGCTTCAGCCACAACACAAAAGAGGTAGAACGGGGTTTAGGGGGCCCCGTTCTAGAGATAGGTGCGGGTCCCAGAGGTTGGACCGGCATCTGACGTCTACCTCGTAATCTCACGAGATTACGCGTGGCTTGCTGGAATCTCACAGAAAAGATTCAGAAGTGTCAGGATTCTGAATACACATGAGGTCCAGGCTAATATTCATTATCAGGACACTTGATTAACATTAATGTGTGTTTGTATGTGGCTTCACATCGTGTTCTAGTAAGAACGCGATGCTGCTGTGTAAATGAATGGAGAGGAGTGCATGACGCTGACTGGTCACTGATTGGTCAGCGTCATACACTCTGTACAACGCCCACTTGGTCGAAAGTGAAAACACGCCCACTTGGGCATTAAGAAACTCATTAGCATAAAGCTAAAAATCGCTAATAAAGTGGTTTAAAATAGTTTTTCTAAATAAAAAGCATTACTGTCACCTACATTATAGCGCCGATCTCCTTATGTAGGAGACAGGGCACTTATAATGTGGTGACAGAGCCTCTTTAAGGAGTTAAAGAAACACTCCAGGTAAAATTGATATACTAGGTCAAGTTTAATGCTCGGCTGGATTCAAGAATTCAAAAAACACTTAATAGAGAAGGCATGCACCGTCCCTTCAGGCCATGCACTAGACATAAAAAAGTGCATCAGTTTTGCCTGGAGTGTCCCCTTAATGACCAGTGACGAAACTGTACGTCATTGCCGGGGGGAAGACGTATGGAACAGGCTCAGGTGCTATGTGTTACCTCGCTCTAACGGCCGGGATCCGAAATAACTCAGATCCAGGCTGTGTAACCACTTAGCGACAGCAGCATCTAAGCGGTCAAATATAGATGGAGGGCTTCCTCCATCATCAAATTGGCCCCTCCACAACGATGCCCCCAGGTCTGCCTTCTTGGTCCTTTTAATAAACCCCAACCAGGCAGGGCTAATAGGAGACTGTTAAAAATGACTTAACAGTGCAATACATGAGTATTGCAATGTATTGTATAAGCGATCGAACAATTGAATTTTTAAGTCCCCTATTGGGACTAAAAATAAAAATTGAAAAGTCATTTTAAATTTCTAAAAACTAAAAGTAAAAAAAACCGTTTACCATGTTTACTGTAAAATAATATAAATAATAAAAAATAAACATAATTGGTATCGCAGCATCTGTAAAAGTCTGAACTATTAAAATATAACGCTATTTATGCCACGCGGTGAATATGGTGAAAAAAAATAATAATACAGCACGCTATGCAATAACAGGCCCTCACACCGCTTCATTGCTGGAAAAATTTAAAAAGTTATGGGTATCCAAACTAGCACAGAAAAAAAAAAGATTTTTTTATAAATATTTTTTCAATTTGTAAAAGTGGTAAAACATCAAAAAGAACTATATAAATTTAGTATCGTCTTAATCGTATTGACCCAAAGAATATAGTTAACGTTTTGTTTTTACCGCTTGGTGAACGCCATAAAACGGAACTAAAAAATCAATAAAGCTAATGCTGTTTTTTTTTTTGTTTTTTTTTTTAATTCTACCCCACAAAGAATTTGTTTTTAGTTTTTCAGCACAACATATGGTACATTAAATGGTGTATTAAAAACTACAACTCGTCCTGCAACAAACAAACCCTCATACGGCTACGTATGTTGACGGAAAAATATAAACGTTATGTGCAGTGGCGAATTAAGTAGACCATAGGCCCTGGGCTGTTCCCCCCCTTCTCCACCGCCGCTCTGCCATTCAGTGTCTATAGTCAACACCACCTTTCTGTGCGAGCATTGACAAATGGGTGTTACAATTTCCCTTGTCAAAGGGCTGTGTCCCTACATACTGACAGTCTCCAACCATCGCTGACAGCATCAGGTTGTGTAGAGACACAGCCTCCTGACAAGGGGAATAGTAACACCAATTAGTCTATTAGACCTGGGCTACACATAGAGCTTTTTTGAAATACAAGGATTTCTTATAACAGCCATGTCAGGAGAGGGGACAGATCCCCTATAAATCTAGTGACTCACAGGTGACATCTTCTCTGATGGGAGTAGTTTTCTTTTTTTTCTCCATCTGACACAAACCATTATGTCAACTTCTGTTAACTGCCGAGACCTGCAGACTGCCTCTCAATTCTGCAGACATTTCCAGCAAAAGCACTAAAGAAAGGCAAAAATTCTGACACCAAACCCCCTAAATTGTTCCATACCCCAGACCAGATCCCTAAGCAAATTCAAACCCCAGACCAGACCCTAGAATACATGCAGACCCCAAACCTTCTAAACGATTGCAATCCCCCAGACCAGACCTCCCTAAACAAATACAGACCCCAGAACAAGCACAATAAATACAGACCCTAGACCAGACCCCTTAAATACAGACCTCAGACCAGACCCGAAGACCTGACGACCTAAACTAATAGAGACCCCATACCCCTTAAACTACTATAGACCACAGACCCCCTAAATAAAGACCCCTAAACTAATACAGACCCAGACCAGACCCCCGACCCCTTAAACTAATACAGACCCCAGGCCAGACCCCTAAATACAGACCCCTTAAACCAATCCATCCCCCTTATACTTACATAGCAGCTTACAGTCTTCTCTATGTAGTCTTGCTGCTGTACTTGGTTCTGGCTACATGTTCATTTGACCTGCAGGTCTTTCAACAGTAACAAGAACTGCAAACATTGGGTCATCTGACCTAATGTCTGCAGGACATACACAATGCAGTTTTGTCGTGGTTTTTGCGGCAAAAAACGCAACAAAACTGCAATGTACATTGGGCCATGGGCCCCTCGGGAGCTTCGGGCCCCTAGCAGCTGCCCCAAACACCCCTATGATGATCTGCCACTGGTTATGTGTCTTGGAAGCACGGGGAGGGAATAAAATAAAAATGGCCTGGTCATTAATGGGTTAACTCTTCATTACATGCTGTGTCACTAGGAGCAAAGTATCCAGAACTTGGTTGCCTTGGTAGACAAATATATTGTGGCTGTGTATATTAAAGGCTTTAGTCAAAACTTCAGGTATGACTACAGTTCAGCCTAAAATACCACTCCATTCATGTCACATTTTCAAGGATCTATGAGATATGAGGAGATGGCAGCGACTCAATGTAGAGCGGTTAGTTGTCTCTATTAAATGAAGGAAATACTGTGGTCACCAATTATTTGCTTTTGCTGACTGACTAAATAGGGGTTGAAAAATATATATCTATTTTTTACTCTTTGGCGCTGTAGAGCCCTTTATTTGCATGTCAGGGAATGAATACCACTGGCGACCTCAATATTTCCTTCAAGTGAGGCCTGGGGCCATCTGAAGCAGCTCTCCAGGGCAAGGACTCCACCAAATAGCTTCTCAAATCTCAGTTTGATGGACCCTCTAGAGTTTGATCTGGAGGGGGAAGAGTGGGATATTGAGTTCCACTGCAGCCACACCTGGATGTTCAGGTTCTGATTTAAATTGGGCTGTATGCATATATTTCTAATATAGTTTGCTCAGAAAGCTTAGAGGGGTATTTTCAGCTCATAAAGAAGGGGTCAGATTCCCTTCAGCTTTTTCTCTGCACAGCTCCTTCATTCTGAGTTTCAGTGGAGGTGCTGACAGTCTGACCCCCATGATCATGTAGGGATGTCATATCCTAGTAATATTTCCTCACCTCTAAAGGTGGGAAAACCCCTTTAAGGAAGTGGCCAGGAACTATCTATGGAATATTCTTTTCAGCTAGTATGCATTAGAAAGTCAACCCTACTTACATGATCTGGCTCAAAGTATGTGACACCTCACCAGCAAACCTATATGAGTTTGTTGGACATCCTATTTTAAAACCAGGGGCATTAATAGGCGCAGCGTTGTACCCAGAGGGCCGGTCCCACAACTGGTGTGTAATGTGTTGAGGAGATGCGGCATTCCTATTGCAAACTGACCTGACCTTTCCACCGATTGCAGTGCATAATACGAAGCGTTAAATAACAAATTAATTCCAATTGTGCAGTAATGTGACTGCTGTGGAAAGCACTGACAAATATTGATTTTTGTGGGAATTCAAGTCATTGTAAATGATTTAACCTTTGTGGCTACATAGCTAATGCTTTCGGTCACTCATCAATAATTACAATTGTAGGAGCTGGCATTTATGGTTTTCTTGAAGTAGATTCAATATAAAATACCGTCACTGGCAAATTAAAATAACCATGGGATCTGGACAGCACTCAAGTTACTTACCCACAATCCACATAACCACGTTATACCTGATCTACATGACGTTTTCATTGCATTCAGTGGGTCTTGCATTTGTTCTCACATACTGGGTATTAAGTATGTTGTTTGTCAGTTTTGTGCCTGTGAAATGGGGGCAATTTTCCCGTTCTGTTTTAGTTGGTAGAGTAGACTTTAGTACTGGATCTAGTCATGGATCACTTCTTGATTAATGATCTACTTCTCTACTGAACATCACACAGACCAAGTGCTGAGAATCCTCATTTGTAATTGTCTCTATGGTGACTGGACACCCCCTCCTCCCCACAATAACATTCAAGGGTGGGTTCCAACCATATTGTGTATGTATGTAAGCACATCCTGGTACTGAGCACTGTGGACACCAACATCTTTTAGGTTACTAATGCCAACGGTGAAATTCATTCTTACCAATGAGCTTTCTATCAGCACCCCTATATGTATCCCCTATGGATTCTGTTGAAACACGTTGGCACAGTAAGGGTGTGACTACTACCAACCCTAAATGGCCAATTTCAACCGTTTGTACTGGTTGTATAAAAATATTTTACCAACCATTATTCATGGAAGCTAAACCTCATTCACTTGCTGCAGAAAAAGTCCACATGGATTTCAGTGTATATTGTGGACTTTCAAACATACAGCATGTCCTATCTGTCGTGGATTTCACCTTGGATTGTAAAGGCTGAAATCTGCCGCATAATATGGGTTAAAATGCACTTCTATATATGCATGTTAAAGGGGTTGTCCATGATTTAAAATAAAGGCCATACTTACCAGTCAGTGTTTTTTTTTTACGCAGCGTGTGGATGAGATTTGTTCAAATCTCATCCACTCTGCTGCTACTGTACTACGCTGCGGATTTCCGCAATGAAATCCGTTGCGGAAAATCCGCAGTATTTATGCTACATGTAGACTTACCCTCACAGTTGTACTTGTTAACCAGCTTCTCTAGTGAAAGAAACCGCTAAGAAATGACTGAATAGAGTTGTTTCCACAGTTTTAATGCAATCATGTGCAGAGGTGTCAGCACACCTGATTTTCACTGTCCCTCATCCCGATCACAAATGCTCACCCTGTCTTTAAAGAGACCTTACAAGCCTGTTAACTTGGCAACACCTCATGAATGCTAGCTGCCTGTAACAGGCTTTGCTGGTGTCATAAATAATGGCTATTCCAAGCAGCTAGCCGTCACGTGAAGCTGCCAGTAACGCTGCCAGGGACCTTGCAGAGCAGTTTTCACTGCTTCTGTCCTATCTGTACCCAGTGCTCAATAAATGCTGTGTATAGAATAAAAGCAGTGCTGGTCACATGATCGCCGGGATGCCAGTAGTAAGAGTCTCCTGCTTGGATTAACTAGACCCAGCACAGTCCTAAGGGTATGTTCACACGGCCTATTTACGGACGTAAATCGGGCGTTTTTGCCCCGAATTACGCCCGAAAATAGTGCCTCAATAGCGCTGACAAACATCTGCCCATTGAAAGCAATGGGCAGACGTTTGTCTGTTCACACGAGGCGTATATTTACGCGCCGCTGTCAAATGACGGCGCGTAAATAGACGCCCGCGTAGAAGAAGTGACCTGTCACTTCTTTGGCCGTAATTGGAGCCGCTATTCATTGACTCCAATGAATAGCAGCGCTAATTACGGCCGTATTTGACGCGGCGTTCAAGCGCCTGCACATGCCGGTACGGCTGAAATTACGGGGATGTTTTCAGGCTGAAACATCCCCGTAATTTCAGCCGTTACGGACCCCCGCCGTGTGAACATACCCTAACAGTCACAATAGTCACTATAACAGGGCTGATTTCCCAGCTATGCAGCGCCAGTTAAAGTGGAAAAGTATAGTGTAAAAAAAATGAAATGAAATAATAAAGTCCCCTACAAAGGTCTTTTCTGACCCCTGAAGTACAGGCCATAATAATAAAAAAAAAAGTAAACCACTCCAAAAAAATGCTCCCCGCCTTATGGTAACGCTATTCTTAAACCAATTACACTAAATTAGACATGTAATATATAACAATTTAGGGTAGACAATGGCAATCACAAATAAGTTCTATTTTAGGGTAATACTATTTATTACAAGGAAAAAAATAGCTAAAAAGCAAAAACATTTTTGTACTATTTTTTTCAAACAACTAACCTAAAAATTGAAAAAGAAAACGAAGTTATAAGTACAAAAATGATCAGAAAGTAAACCTGCATTGATCACAAAAAACATCGCAAAAATCACGTTGCTAGCCCAACAAATTAAAACCTTATAGCCGCTTAACTAACAAGTGCTAAAAATGGCTAAATGGTGCCTGGTCCGGAATCGGTAAAATTATGACGCATTGTCCAAACTTCATTGACCTACGCATATGATACCACACCCACTTAAATTAAGCCACACCTATTTTGCTGTGTCACACTACATGGGCCACTGTTTAATCACCCTCTTCATCTTTGGTTGACATTTCTACATAGGTCTATGCCATTAACATCTGTGGTGACTACAACTTATGAGAAAAAGCAATGTCCTAAGCACCAGCCTATTCCTAAATTATTTGTTTGGGATCTGGCTATTAAGAAAATTTGATTAAATTATTAAATGTGAACTATCGTGTTAGTATCCAGACCTTTCAGTTTATGTCTTGGCCTATGTAGAATTAAATTCTTAAGCCATGTTGGCAGGTGGTAAATGACTCTGTATTAACTCCTTGTGCGATGCTGGCCTTGTGAGTCTATAATCAATCCCCTGCCTTTTAGCACAGCATGCCCCGTCCACAGTACGGATGTTAAAAATTAGGGTTTTCTTGTTACTTAATAGACATTCTGTTTATCATTTACCTAATTTCTTCTGTGCATCATAAAATGTTATAAATACATAATATATAGATTTATAAAAATAATATTTTTGTTTATT